>NW_027518685.1:20611250-21225833 GCF_043159265.1 Tasmannia lanceolata
CAACAAAAAGTCATTTCCAGAAGACGAAAAAAAAAAAAACAAACCCAATTAAGGTTTGGAATGTAAAAAGTAAAGTAGGGTTCTCATTCCCAAGTGAAGAAACGGGGGCACAAACAAACGAGAGAATCAGATTCTCCCGAATACTGCGTATCTTTTGGAAATCTGATGTCTAAAATGTGTCTATTCTTCGCTCCCCCACCCCTCCCCCCCACTTTTAGTTGGGACAGCCCCATCTCGTATAAAAGAGTAAAAGAGTACTCATAAATACAGTAGAGGGACCTGTCCCAAGTAAAAAAGGCCCTGTTCTAGTATCCAAACGTCGGCCTGGAGTTCTTGTTCAAGTCAACGATCACTGAGTCATCAACTCAAACGAGTTGATGATGGTACAACATCTCCGCCCACTTTTACTTGGGACAGCCCCATCATCTTGTATAAAAGACTAAAAGAGTACTCATAAATACACTAGAGGGACCTGTCCCAAGTAAAAAAAAATGATGATTCTATTTCTATAGAAAATTTTGTCAGATCTTTCAATTCCATACCTGGCTAGAAGGTTGAGATTCGGAATATCAGGTCCATAGATGGATGTAGGCTTTATAAGACGGAGATTGGCCTTCAATGATTTTCCAGAGGGATCAACGGTGACCGACCGGAGTTCATAGCCATACCCAATTGCTTCTCCTTCTGAAAGAGAAAAGACAGAGAGAAAGAAGAAAGAAAAGATAAGATAAGGTTTTGGTTTCATTTTCTTCCCCTAGATACAACTTTATGTAATGGGGCTCTATTATCTTCACCCTTGTCACAAATAGTTGATGCAAAAGGAAGTCGTTATCAGTCTTTATGTGTATCACTGAGAAGAGTTTTCAAATCGATAACCACTAGGCTGAAAGTCACTTTTACTATTATCAATGGTAAAAGGCAACCTTTTGGTTGTACTAGAGATGGGGAGAGCCGGACCCAATTGAAGAAGACATCGAGCAAAGGCGAGGTCCAAGTAGACCCAAACTTGAAGCCATGAAGTCTAAGGGAGAAAATTTCATTTTGTAGATTGTATCTCCAACCTCCCTAGGATAACGTCAAATTCAAGGCACCTTAAAGAGTATCCAAAGCTTTCAAAACATATTTGAAACCAAATGGGCCAAAATTGGATTTCACAAAAACCCAACAACTTTTCAATGCACGGGCCAGCCTCGACCCTCAAAGGCAGAAATCTAAAAAGTGACAAAATGCCTTTGGCGGCCCTGCTCGGCCGGCTCGTCCGATCAACCGGGCCATCGGCGGCCTGCCGCCGACGCATTACTGGTTTTTTAACTAAGCCTTAGCGGCTAGTTTTGAGGGCGGCCAAGAGTCGACCACACTAGCCGTTATGCACCCTAAAACGGCTAGTTTGGGTCCTCTACTATAAATTTGGGGCAAATATTCATTTATTGACACTTTTAATGTTTATTAAACACTCCCAAGCCATATTCTAAAGCCTGGAACCATTCTTTGGCAATTAAGGGTGCGTTCTTCAACCATTCAGAAGATTTTATTTTTTTTTAAATTTCTAAAAATTAGAGTCATTTCGAATCAGAATTATGTTTTTTAACTTATGTTTAAAAATTCTCGATTTTGTGCCGCAGGTGACGGGGAAAACATGGTTTCACCCTAAAAAGATGGAGTGGAATATCCCCTCGACCAATACAAACCAATCACTCTCATGGCAAATTGCAGCCGATATCAAGAAAAAACAATTTGCCGAACTTTCTGCCTTCTAAAAACACCAACCAAGGCCCTTGTAAGCTGTATCCCATGATACCCAGCCACACTCTTCACCATACGATCCACCTAATTCTCAGCCCAAGTCCTTTCAATCTCCAGTCGTGATAACCAATCAAAAAAAAATCTTCAGTCGTGATACCCCTTGCTGTCCCTTCTCAATATTCCTATCTGACCCTTCTTTGTCCAATTAACCGAATACCACCCCAACATTCATTATTTAACTTAAATTCCAGCCTTAGCAAAATCCTCCCTTGCCTACCTCTTAGTATCCCCTCTTACCCCCATAATCAAAGCCACTTCTAACTACCTACCAACAGGCCATTCCATCTCTTTAACCGAGAGACACCCTTAACCCCCTATTATTGAATGTCCACCATTTTGATGCCCAATCTTATTATTTTCATCTAATCCCTTCACCAAGACGTCCTTCCTAAACTACCCTTTTTTATTTCAATTGATTCTTGCCCATTATTTCATCGACCCACTTTCTTCCATCAACCGATCGACCTTCACTAATTAGACATTAGTTAATCCCCTTAGGATTCCCTAAATAATTAGATCCTAGATCCCTTTTGTTAGAATGTACTGGCCAACTCGCTATGGCAACTCAAGAGGGGAATTGGGTATACTAACAAATTTTAGCCTTTTAAAACTTTAACCCAATTTTACAACTCTCAAATAAAAAATTAAAGGAAAAAATACAGATACACCCCCTCTAGTTTTTGACACATTCAACTCTAACCCTGACTTTCGAAACGTGACAAGTACATCCCCCGAGGTTTTTTTAACGTGACAGAGTAGACGGTGAGGCGGAAATGACCAAAATGCCCTCGTCTTCCCCAAATGAAGATTAGGGTTTTCATACATGAAAACTGAAAATTAGGGTTTGATTCAAACCCTCGTTTATTTGTGAACACAAACTCTAAATGCAGGGGTTTTATTTGTCTTCATTCACATCATTATCATGCTTTGAACATCAACCCTAACATTTTAGGGTTTTTTTTTCTTTTCTTTATCAATGTTTTTTCTTGAAATGTGTGGTTTGATGTATCCATGGCGTAGAGTTTCATTGTATGTGGTGGGGTGTCTTGAAGAAGAGAAGATCTCTCTCTCTCTCTCTCTCTCTCTCTCTCTCTCTCTCTCTCTCTCTCTCTCTCACTCTGTGTGTGTGTGTACCGAGATGGGTAGACAATGGCGGTGGCCGGAGATTACGGTGGCGGCGGTGATGAAGGTAGAGTTGACTGCGTCAGAAACTAGAGGGGGTGTAAATGTAATTTTCCCAAAATTAAAAGATCAAATAAAGCATTAAACACACAAAGATAAATCACAAGTGCAAACACAGAGTAAAGAGCAAGGGACAAAGAGAGTGCACCGGGGATTTATAGTGGTCCGGTCATTTAATCCCAAAGGCCTACTCCACTCCACCAATCAAATCCGTTGATGGCTTCACTAAGTTGATCTTCTTAACTGGACGAAGACCGGTGCCTTTACAATGCCAACCACTTTAACCTTTGTGGCAATCCTCACCACGGAGAGAGGGCTTTGCTTCTCCAAGTACTCGCCCAATTATAACTATGATAAAAATGAAAGAAAACCAAAAATCCCTTCTCAAAGGGGTACACTGCTGTTGAAGATGATATACAGGTAAGCCCTATGTCCAATCCTTTGCTAGATGACCAAGTAGAGGCTCAAGGAGGGTTCTCTCACTCCAGATATGTTCCATGAGGGTTTAAGAGTGCAAGAAATGAGTTAGAGGGCTTATGGAACACATATACGTGTGTGTGTGTGTGTGTGTGTGTGTGTGTGTGAGAGAGAGAGAGAGAGAGAGAGAGAGAGAGAGAGAGAGATTTGGCAAAACTAGCCATTTTAAGAGCATTTTCGTAATTTCTGCGAGGTGCTAAAACCTAGCCGTTATAGCATTAAACGCTATATTTTTCAGCCAGCCCCGGTCGACCCGCCCACTCGGTCGACCTACTCAGTGTTCTGGACCTTTTTTTATTTTTAACAGCGTGCATCTCACAGTCGACTGGCCATGGTTCGATCGACCGGCTCTGGTCATTTTCACATTTTTACTTCAAATATTTTTCTAATCTTTTAGGGAATTGGTCTAAGGTTTGTGCCCTATAATTTATCATATTCTGGGACTCTAAGCCATATTCTACAGTTAGTAACAAGGGTATTTTTGTCCTTTAGTCCAGGTTAGTTTTAGTCTTTCTGTCAAGTTAAACTGACAGACCATTGATGGAGGGGCTCTAACTTATACATATTGAAATCTCAGGGGGTGTACTTGTCACCTTTTGAAAGTCAAGGGTAGAGTTGAATGTGTCAAAAACTACAGGGGGTGTAAATATAATTTTCCCAAAATTAAAAGATCAAATAAAGCATTCAAACATACAAAGATAAATCACAAGTGCAAACACAAAGTAAAGAACAAGAGACAAAGAGAGAGTGCACCAGGGATTTATAGTGGTTCGGTCCTTTAACCCAAAGGCCTACTCCACTCCACTGACCAAATCAGTTGATGACTTCACTAAGTTGATCTTCTTAACTCAGTGAAGACTGGTGCCTTTACAATACCAACCACTTAACCATGGTGGCAATCCTCACCACGGAGAGAGGGCTTTGCTTCTCCAGACACTCACCCAATTACAATGTTGATGAAAAATGAAAGAAAACCAGAATCTGTGATAGGACAGTATACGGAGCTGATTGGCCGTCCGGCTCCGATACCCTATTGATTGTGCAATACCATACACTAAGTCCCTACCATGCACTAAATCCCACATTATTTTATTTTAATAATTATACTCCTCTCTATGTTTTAGACTTGTCAAATGGGACTAGACCTGGCAAACGGGTGGGTCGGGCCGGGTCAACCCGCGGGTGATGCGGGTGCGGGTCACACGGGTCGGATCAGGAGATGACCCGCATTTTTGCGGGTCAGAATTTTGGTGACCGTTGTTTATTTTGAAAAATGTTATCACTGGTTGTTGTACATTGACAATGACAACGTCTGACGAGAAATCATTTCTCAATGTATAAAAATTTAACTCGTCGCATCAATTAATGTATAGATATACTTTTTTAAAGATATGGGAGGAGGCAATGAATCTTCTCTTCTTTTTCAATATTTAATTAAATATTAACCCTACCACATCTAAGAACGGTGACGTGCCCTTCTCCGCCACCTACACGTGCCAGTTTTCAAATGCTTGACATGAAAGTATGAAACACCTTTTGTCTTTTACTTTTGTCTAAAATACGCAATCCATAATCATCTTTTCGTCCATGGGCGCCGAGAAGAAACCCATCCGGAGAAGAAGCTAAAGGCGGAGAAGAAGTCCAAAGGCGGATTAAGAAGCGGTGGAGCCACCGGAGATAAGATAAGTAGAAGAATGTGGTGTGAAAAAGGGGATCTAAAGATTTGCTAGCGTCCTCTTTTCCTCCTCAAAATGTCTTCTGCGAAGGATGCTAGCAAATCCCACTACGAGTGGGTGCCCGCGGGTTGACCCGACCCGACCCGTGTTTTTGCGGGTTGGGTCACCCGCGGGTTAGTTTTGACGGGTCACTAAAACTCATACCCGTGCCCGCAAATTTGCGGGTGGGTCGGGTCGGCGCGGGTCGCCCGCAGGCACGGGTCGCTTTTGCCAGGTCTAAATGGGACTATAGGAGGGGCCACCCTTTTTGAAATTTCTTGGACAATTAGAAAATATGAGGATCTGCAAAACCAACACTTTTCTAGCCTAAAAGACCACTAAATAGAGAAGTTCTTTAGTAAAATGAGTATTACCATCAAAACAAGAGGGTGAATATAGAATTTCTTAAGAAGAACAAAAGAAGACGTGGAGGCTGTAAGTCAGGTAGCCGAAGTAATTGAAAGTTCAATGATGATTTGAGAGTTCCACAGGCCTTTTTTACTAGATGTTTGACTTTGGATGCGTAATTACAAACTCCATTTCTTTAGACGCAAAATGGGCTTAAAATAAATTTACGCCCATTTTTACTTTGTTTTACACCATTTTACATCAAAAGAAATAGAGAAAAATGGTCAAAATGCTTAAGCTTGTGGAGTAATTGGTTGTTTTGCACAAGAGCTATTGCCCAGAGCAGCAACTCCTTGATGTTAAAAATTCATGTGTACGGCCAACCCAAAAAATGGACCATATGTGCCACATGTATGGCCGACCCAGAAAAGATAGGCTAGAGGTGAGGGGGGGTGTTCAAATTTGTTTTACACCACAAGGTCTCCGTTACCGCTTGCTTCCCTGTTTCTACACCTTAATGTATGAGGCACACATCAATGGTACCCCTATTGCGAGACCTTTACTCTTCTCATTTCCAGGAGATATCGAGACTGAGACATATGGAATCAACACTCAATTTTTTTATCGGAGAAGGGGTAATGGTACCGCCCGTCATGACGCAAGGAGCAGTTTCAGTGAAAGCATATTTTCCAGCAGGGAATTGGTTCAATCTCTTCAATTACTCAAAATCGGTGAATGTATGCTCGGGGGAATATGTGACTCACTGTACCAGAAGAAACAATAAATGTGCATGTTCGGGGAAGGAATGTTCTTGCAATACAACAAGAAGCAATGACAACAGAAGCAGGAGGAAGAGTGGGTTCCAGCTCCTAGTGGCGCTCCGATAGAGGCAAAGGCAAAGCTAGGGCTGCAACAGGATTGGATTGGGTCGGGTTTTTCAAAACCCTAGCCAAATCCTGGATCCCATTATCTCGGCCCTGACCCGCCCTGACCCTGAGTCAGGGCTGAAAAACCTCAACCCATTGCCCGCCCTACAGGGCTCAGTGCTGGCCTTGGCCCGCCCTGATTGGACAGGGCCGGGCCGGGCCGGCCCTAATTGACCCCAGTGTAAATACTTGTTAAGAGTGCCAAAAATAAAGCAACCACTTATCATATAGAACAAAATGATCAATAAACAGAGAAAGGGAACAAAATAAGACAAGATGAATTCAACAACATGATGTGCAACAGAGACAATTAATAATAATAATCTAAAGAAACATCAATCCAAGATAATAGAAAACATTAGCAAAAGAAACATGCACAGATGGTTCAATTCTATAATAGAAAACTTAGGGTCGGGCAGGGTACCCGAGGCATTAACCCAGAACCCGGCCCGATCTGAGTCAGGGTCTAAAAAAATGAACCCTGACCCTGTTCGGGCTCAGGGCTGACAGGGCCAAACTTGCACCCCCAGGCAAAGCTATGGGTGAAGTTTTTTTAGATGATGGAGAAGAAGTGGAGATGGGGAGGGAATTGGAGCTTGGTTAGGTTTTTCGGAGGTGTTGAAAGCGATAAGATGATGATTATATCACAGGTCGTGAATGGGAGTTTTGCCTCTCCACTAAGGAAAATAGTTTCATCTCTATTTAATGGATTTCCCTGTTATACATAACAGTAAAGTAATGCTAGCAGGACAGAACAAATGGGTTCTGGCCACAACATCACTAGTGATGTAAGCAAAACCTTAGGTTTAGAAAAATAAACAAAAGGTACATATTTTTTTGTACACATGGCACATTTTCGTTGTTGGGCTCTCCCATCAATCTTACTCTCATCACAATATCATTTTCCATCAGTAATAGCAATTAACATTCAGATAGTTGTAATTATAGTACAATATAACCAGTCTAAGTTAATCATGGATAAGTTAATAACCTATTGTTGTGCAGATGTCTTGTATTCTAGTATTATACAGGACCTAACGGACTAATGTGTGTGACGAACACAAGGATCGAGCTGCCTTGAGGTGTAATGGGTAGCGTGGCCCGGCCATGATTTCTAGATTAGCGCCTTAGAAGGAAATTTTAATTTTTTCGGTTTTCTGCTAAAGGGTATTTCGGTAATTTTTCCAATGTAGTGGCATTGATATGAGCCACATTTTAGGCTTACGAAAGGTGGGGTTTTCTTTGTGTTTTTCTTGGTTAGAAGGAGAGTTTTGTAACCCTAAAACCAAAATAGTCCACATAGGCACACTGCCGATCACGTAAATCTTGTCTTCTCTTTTGTGTGATTGTGTGGATCACGTAAATCTTGTCTTCTCTTTTGTGTGATTGTGTTTCCCACATCTTCCTCTTGTTGCTTGCTGCAAATCGTGTATGATCCTTATTTGAAAAGGTATTTCTAAGTTTCCTACACCCCTCTATCTTAATACAAAATCATTAATCTCAACTTCGAAACGGCCTAAGTTAATAACCACTATAAGTTTCATTTAATAATATTTTGCAAATATTTGTCTTGTCTTAATATTTTTATATATTCGTAAAAAGAAATTTTACTTAAAACATATAGGAGGATTATTAGTTAAAAAGAACCTATTAAAACTAATGTAACCAGACAGGAATGAACAAAAAAATATAGATGGATGCCAGAATAGGAGTAATCAGTAAGGAATGAACAAAAACAAACAAGGAAAAGGAACGTAAAATGCAAACCAGAATGGGAGTAATCAGAGAGGAATGAACAAAAACAAACAAGAAAAAGGAATGTAAAATGAAGAAACATGGACCTTATTGTCTCTAATTTTTCTTCAAGCTCTATATATTTATACTAACCAACTGTAAATGTTGCTAATGTTACAAAAAGAAGAGAACATTATACATATATAACATACAAACATTCTCTATAACTGATTTACATCTAGAGAGCCTTTGGTGACATCTCTCCATTTAATACTTACTCAAAGTACTTGCTGTTTACCCCAGCTCTGTAGAGTTGCAATGCTCCAGCAGTAGCAGAACTATTATCATCTCTAGAGGAAGCAGTCAGGCTAATCTCGGTCTTGGCAGGGACGAAAAAAACATCACCCTCCGTAATCTTTTCTTCTTCCATTGAGCCTGTTAAAATAGAACCTTCTCCAGATATAATAATGAAAATAGATGGCCCTGGGATTGCAGAGAACACCATGGATGCTCCTTTGGGGAGACAGCAACAGTCAACTTCAAACTCATCGAATGGCGGCTTGTACCTTGTCGTGTATGGGTTCAAGGGAATCCCCGGTAAAATCTCAGGAAACCCCTGCATGAATTTTACATGTAGTAAACCTTTAAAAAAAATATTCTAACTGACCCAGAGGAGCAATGTAGCTAATATATGCCCTTTGTGAATGCTATTTTGTATGGAACACTGTTTAAAACTAAAAATGCTAATCCATCATTGGAGTTTCCCTTCAACTGAATAGGAGAGATGTCTCTCCCACCTTTCAATAACAATCTAAAGGTTTTAATTGTTAAGAAGACTATTCCCTAACTTCGGCAAAATATTTGGTTCACATAAACATGTCCAGAGTCCTAGGATTTAGGGTTTTGACAGAAAGAACAAAGAGCAGGTATGATTCTGATTTTACATTTAATATAGTTCACAATACAGTCACAGTTGACAAAACTGGTGGTCTTTTGTAGCTGTCCGAATCAAGGAAAAATCAGGTCTAGCTGTTAAAACAAATCTTCGGTACTCCGAATAACCTTCAGTCATTTCTGAAGGTTATTGTGTTCCTCTTATCGAGACCATCGGGGGGTTGAATCCCTAGCTTGCAAGTTACTAATTTTGTATGATTCCATTTTGGAACCTCTTTCTAAAATCAATAATATAGTTTCTGGGGATTGATAAGTGATTTTTTAGGACTAGAAGTTTAGAAAAAGGTCTAACTGCGAACAAATCAAAATAGAAGGAGTTGAGAAAATCTGCCGGGCAAATCCAATCCGATCGTGCACAAATTAAACGGAAAAATAAAATAAACACAAGCAAGCCACAAGATGAACAGCAAGATTTTATGTGGTTCGGCAAAGCCTACTCCACGGGCGAGAAACACGATCTTCCACTATGAGAGAAACAAAATAAAAGGATTACAATGGATTAATCTCAAACCCACAAACTCGCAACCCTTTCCTTGCTCTCTCAAACTCAAGACCGTACAAGAGTAACCCAAGAGAAACCCACAAGAGAAAATCCCAAGAGAACCCAAGAAGAAATCCCAAGAAGAGCCCAAGAAGAAACCCAAAGAATAAACCCTTTTCTTCTTCTCCTTCTCTATTTTCCTCTACTTCTCTTTCTCTCTCTTTTTCTCTCCCCTTTTGAAGCAGCTGACACACCCCAACACTCTCTTGCCACACTCTAAGAGAGGAAAAACCCTTTCTCTCTATACTAGGGTTTTATAAAAAACCCAAAAGGCAATTTATATTCTATGCCTCTTGCCTTCCCACCCAAGTAACCCACAATGGGTGGGAAATAAGGCAACTTTCCCAACAGAAGGTTTGGAGTTCAACATTTTGCCTTTTAGAAGTATTATGTAATGGAGAATTTGGATTGCTACTCTTATAGCTGGAGCAATCAGATCTAGTTTAGGGAGCTGATATCAGCGCGACCAAAAAATAAAGGCGGCACAAGATATACTTGTCGGTTTGCAAGATTTATGGGCTGGGTAGCCGCAGGCAGTTGTCTATGGGAAAATAATGAAAATATAAACAATGAGATCAGATGCGTCCAATCTCAAAAGATGATATTTTACAATTTGAGTATCCCACTATAGCCCAAGTGTACAGTTAGCCTACCAGTCGAGAGTGCACCTAAAAACCCAAGAACTAAACCATGGTTTTAAATTTCGACCGAAATCCGGAATGAAACGAAATGGTACCGAAACCGAAATTCCTGAAATTTCCGAAATTTTGTAAATTTCAGTAATTTCGTCGAAATTTCCGAATAAAATAATACTTTTTTATTCCGTTTAAGAATTTCGATTGAAATTTCGTCCTAAAAAAACGGGATTTTGTGCGGCAATACCAAATTTTGCCCGAAATTTCGGTTTCAGATAAGTCCGAAATTTTAGCCGAAACCGAAATTTAAAACCATGAACTAAACTAGTAAACCTTCACATGATTCGAAGACCCTGACGAACTGTGGTCGGTCTACGACCCATGCTACTTTGTTTCCTTGCGAGTGAGAGAACCTTCCCCATTTCTAAACTCCATGTTCGTTGTCTCCCTTCTCCAAACCCTTTCATCTCATAGCGCAGGTTAAGGAAGTATGTGTAGGATAATTAGATATGGATCGGATGTTTCATTTCACACTTGCATCTCAAAGATGCCAGAAATGTCAAGTTTCAAAAGAATATTCATAAAACACCAGAATCTGACACCATAGGAGGATATTTCTATATAGTTCATATTGGGTTTGCCATGAACTCAATAAGGGCCGACTCATGTTTTGCGGTGGTTAATCATTTTTCAAGATGGCATACCTATTAGCTTATAAGAAGACCATAGGCACATCATAAATCACAAATCTTTTCTTCAAAAAATATTGTATGTACATGGAGTGTCAAAGATAACCACATCAAATATACGATGTTCATGAACCAGATCGTTAGTTGAACACATGGGCACCCAACCACAAACTCACTAATGCCTGTCATCTGAAGGTGGACGGCCTAAATCAAAGTGGTGAATTGAAGCATTGGCTACCTTCTAAGGACTACCGTCAAGGATCAAATTAAACAATGACTCAGTTCTTTCCCATACATGAATTGCTTATAATAGTTTGGTAAATCGGACTATGGAAAAGTAAAGATTTGAGATCATCATAGTGAAATTCAAACCAGATCCTTATACTATACAAGAAAATTATGGTGAAGATAGTGACACCTTATGCAAATCAATCATGAACAATGCTACAAAATCCTAGCCATTCATCCTCTTTTAATCTCAACCATTGAAACCTTAAAGAAACTCTTTCTTAGACTTGAGACTCCTAAATATAGAATTATAAAGAAAAAGTCACTGTTGAAACCTTAAAGAAACCCTTTCTTAGACTTAGACTCCTAAACAGAACTATAAAGAAAAGTCCAGCTCTGAATTGGAAAAAACTGAACCTAAAAATACTATCAATGTTTCTGTTGATATTTAGACTTAAACCAACCTGAAGTCACTCCTAACTCCTAAGCCCCATTTAAATTCATTAAAAAACATCTAAAACAATAATGACCATAACTACTAAGTATTAGCCCAAATGACATGAATAGGGTTGACTTATGACATCATCATATTCTTCATAAGTATGCTCCAGCTCCACTTGAGTTTCCTTCTTTACATCTTGAATCATTTTTTGTTTGTGGGATTTGGTGTATGATGCAACCTCAATCTTCATCACCCTTGACTGAGCATACGCATGGCGTACAATTGTAAGTACGAATGAAGACTGAGGTCAGCAATCTCAAGTGAGGACTACAACAAAGTAAAAGAATATCAAGTCGTGACTACAATAAACTCAAATGGTAGATGATCATCCATGTCAGATCTTCTAAAAAGCAATAAAAATTCATATGGAGTTGCCAAAATGGTATAATGTGGATCTTACTTTCAACATTATTAATATCAACAAATCAATCAATGACGTTGAAATTCAAATGCTTATTCCGAAAAAAGCCGAAAGAAAAGATCCAGCATTGCTCAAAGAGAACATAACAAGGTCTTGAGGCAAAACAATTAGCGGCTACCATATCCAATGGAAGGGACATCCTCCTACGGAAAACTCAGAGAAGCTAACATAGAATTGTAACTTGCAAATTTTGTGTTTTTTTATGGAAGGAATGATAGAGACAAGGGCGCCCTTGCATAAAGAGCCAGAAAAGGTCCCTTGATTGGATCCACGTCATTTTCGGTTACTTTTTAAAATCAATTGAAAAAGTAAAATCAGTTACACTTAATGACGTAGATCCAATCAAGGGCCCTTTTCCGGCTCTTTATGCAAGGGCGCCCATGCATAAATCATTCTTTTTAAGGTTACGAAGTAAGAAGACTTACTAACCATCAGAGGTATACAGTCATTCTTTCATATTTGGAAGGATAGATTGGTTTTTTTTTTTTAAAAATGTACAAGAGTGCAAACATTGATAGACAACATAATGCACTAAACACGAAAGGCTATAAAAATTAGGAAGCTAAAAATGATATTTACCTGTTTGTAGGTCAGCATGGAACAAAGAGTTTGGACATCCCGGTACTTGGGGGTGAGGCCGGCACGCACAACATTATCTGAGGTAGCCATGCATTCAATGCACTCACCATAGATGTATGCATGCGGTTCGTTTGCTTCAAGGTACATTGCTTCGCCAGGGTTGAGTTTCACATAGTTGAGAAAGAAGGCTGATATGACTCCAACATCACCTGGATATTGCTTCTCTAGCCGTAATACCAGCTGTTCCTTTCCTGTCAACAACCTCACCTGATAATCACAATACATGTCATAATTCCCAGCAAAAAATAGCACGCAAAACCTTTCAAAGAATAGGTCTTCAATGTTTTGTGTAAATGAATTGATTGATTCTATTTCTGGATTAACAGCGATTATGTTTGTGTAATAGGAGATCCAGAGCAAGGCCTATCAAGTGGATGGTTCAGATCAATTAAAAGGAGGGCACCATTATCCAGCAGCTGGCACCCCACATTGCATTACAATGAGGCCACACCCTATTGAAGCATTCCTCCACATTTGGCGATATGCAATAGGAAATGATATATAATCATGTGCATAGGAAAAAAATTAATGTTTGTTATAAAATTATTTATTCCAACCAGAATCGGATTCTCTAAGCAGGTACCATGGTACACCACCGCAAGAATCCCCTTGACCTTAAAAATTAAACAGTTTCAACAATTTTTTTACAAAACAGGAGACAAATACTTATGGATTACCTTATTATCCACGCTCAAGCGGCTTTTCATTTTGAATAGCATTTCTGAAACGTTGTCCTTACTTGCCGACATAAGTTGGGTAAACATTGACTGAAGATAGGTTTTTACTTTCTCCCCTCCATCTTGCTCTTTGATATTTAGCACATGGTCCACATCCACATTATTAACCAGTTCTACAATCTCTGGAACACTACCTAGCACACCCTTGAGCTCCTGCAAGATATAGCAATTCTCAGCAATATAATAAATAGTTAACCAAATCCATCAGCTATTCTGTTTTAAATTAAAATGTTCTACTAAGGTTGCATCATGCAATTTTATTCAACTACTACATAAAAGGAAAATAATTCACAATGCCATGTAGTACTGTCAACAAGCCACTGTCATCAAGATCCATCACAAGTACAGGAAAATAGATGCATTGAAAAGAAGAACGAATAAAAAAACCCAAGAAAATGGGTTCATGAAGAAAAGCAAGAGTTTGAAACTATATGCAGAAGTGGGACAAGATAAGAGCTGTTGCGGCAAGAACCCGCCGCCAATAACACCCGCCAATCTACCACCGGCGAAGTGGCGAACACACGGAGATCTTGCACTACAAGATGGAGAAAATATATACCAACAAAACTACAACCACAAAAGGGAGCAAATCACAAGCAACCACAAGAAGACAAGAATATACGTGGTTCACTACAATGGGCTAACTCCACGGACAAGGCAACACAAAAATCCACTATTTAGAACCAATAGTACAATGTTACCTCCACGGGTAAAATCCACCGATAAAACCCTTCTCTCCAACCTTCTATGCAACCCAAAGCAACCATCAAATCTCTACACCGAGTATGAGGAAAACCCTCCAATACAATGCTTCTATTGCAATGAAGAAAACTCTATAGAGAAGAAGAACAATGGAAGAAGAACACATCTTGAGTAAACAAGAAGAAGAGGGGAAAACCCTTTTTCCTTCACCACAAAAAGCCTTCCAAGAGCCTAAGAGAAAACCCTCTTTTTTATCTAAACGTTTCTCCTCTTCTCTTCTTAACACCTTGAGTAACCAAATAGAGAAACTTGCTTTTGCTTCACCACAAAAGCCCTCCTAGAGCCTCAAGAGAAACCCCCCTTCTTGCCCTAGACTTTCTCCTCCTCTACTCTTCTCAACACCTTGAATAACCAAGTAGAGAGCCTTGCTTTTGCTTCCCCAAAAAAGGCCTCCTAAAGCCCCAAGAGAAAACCCCTCTTTCCTTGCCCTAGATTTTTCCTCTCTTCTCTTTCTCAAAGCCTCTCAAGTTCTCTTAACCCATCTTTACAGCCCTTTCTTGCTTTTATATACAAATACATCCCAATTAAAAGACCAGGTGGGACCCACTCCATGAAAGAACCAAGAAACAAAAGAAATACAAAAGGAAGAAGGTGATTATACATCACCATTTCAACAAGAGCTATGATACCTGGATACTTCTAGAGGCTCAACATACTATGTCCAACAAGACATGATCCCTGGATACTTCATGAATACTTTTGTTGATCAAATAATTGTCTTGTTTCAAACATATGCCTATATATTCGAATTAACTACAATGTTTTTGCTTGCAATTATGTATTTGAGTGAGCCATAAAAGTGTCATTTTAAATTTATTATTAATTTCATCATCTAGTAAGTTTTATGATATTTTGATTAATGATCTCCTGTGTCTTATCTCATGGCATGGGATACTCATATTTATATCTGTGTCCTAAAATTTAGACAATATTGAGTCGTGCCACTGTTCCCATGGCCATGTCTGTATCTGCATCCATATCTGTAACTGGGTATCATAGGATAAGAGGTGTCCAAAATTTACTTGGAATGGAACATCATTGAAAGATAAAAGCATACCCTGAAAAGAGCTAGAAAACACAAAACAGTGCCAAGAAATGCTATGAGGGATGATTGATTGTATTCAAGGGACCCATGTTTCTTGAATAACGGTAATTTATGCATATTTAAGATGATTAAAGCGTGATATGATATGTGAAAAAATTATACTTATATAACAAGTTTTCCTTCCTAAAATGAGTTGACCCGAGTACCCGTCTGGTCATAAATTTGGATTCAATCAGTTACCAAACTGGAGTGATAGAGAAACAGTTAAGAGATTTCATTATATATCATTAAGGGGAAATTGATCGTTTTGCATTGTATTGATAACATATAGGTGATGTAACATCAGCTTCACCTCCCCGGACAAGTTTTCCAGCAAGCATGATAAACAGACACTTCAAAGTGGCTGTCGTAGTGTCTGTTAGACATTTCAATCGAAGAGTAAAACAGTGTATGTGTGATGTACTTGTGCCATTCAATCCATCCAATGCAATGCCTCGGTAACATGTCCTACAACAATTAAAAATATAGTTGAGGCATTTGGTAATGAGAAAATGCTCAATGTGTCCTTATTTCCAAAATTCCAATTCTGATACTGTGATGCCCAGGGATACTTTTAGAATTTTCTTTTATCCTATATCCAATAAAAGGCAAAGTTCAGCGTAAACTCTTAGTCCTATCAATTTCCTATTGACAACTCCAGCACTTCTTCGGTTCTTCCCTAACACATTGTTCCCCATAAGTATAAGATATATCTATGCACAACTGTGAGGTGAGTATTTCCATGAGAAGAAACAAATTGGTACACTGTCTGAAGAGTATGCAATATCTGGTCTAGTCATTGTCAAGTAAACTAAACTGCCCACAAGTTTCTAGTATGAAATTGAATCATCAAGAGGCACATTATCTTATTCATGATATTTCATATTAAGTTCGCGTGTTGTGTCAACCACCTTTTCATCCGTTAGATGTGCAAGAACAAGTGATGTGTAAAAAGAGTTGGATAAAGCACACATACACCGGTGCTCTCTTCTTGCCTCAATGATAAATAGCAGGGGTCAGAACACATCCAACAAACTACCAAAATCATTGCAACCTTACCCAATACCTTTCTAATTCAGGACCATGATTGCATTCATCATATTGTGATTGTCTGAATCAGAATATTGGAGCAAAGCAGATCTTTTCTTAATTTGAAAATCCCGATCGATACTACTTGCATTAAACACTATGTAACCCTCTTTGCATAGTGTTCAGTTTCTTCATATACAGAAGTGCAAACCCCATGCATAGAGTTTAATACTACCTAATTAGATGTACAATATAGGGGTGCAAAAGCTAATAAGATTCATAAGAAAGAAGATGCACTATTGGAGAGGTCGACCTGATGCAATAGAACTTTCTCTTCTAAGATTTCAAAACTCGTTCAAATCCCACCAAAATAAAAGAAAAATAAATTTCGGTCAATGTGAAATACAGGACGCAGATGCTGATGAGGAGCATGTGAACAAGCATGCACCAGTGGAGAGGCTGGCTTGATGCAATAGAACTTTCTGTTCAACGATTTGGCACCTTGTTCTAATGTCATGGAAATAAATGAAACAAGAACGCCTCAAAACTTTAGTTTTAATGGAAAATTTTCTACCATTCCAAAAAGAAGGAACGCAGCAAAACTCTGAGGCTCAAAAGTCACATTAATCTCTCGATATGCAGGACTAAAGGAAAAAATGATTAAAAAAACCCTGAACCTGAATAGCAAGCGTACCAACTGAGAAACAATATGATGATAAACAGAAAAGCAACTAATATGCTCTGCCGCCTAGTAATCATGTCCTGATGATGTTCACACAAACTAGCTCATTCAATTAATTAGTATGTTTTGTCTGAGATGGCCAGCTGCCAATTTAAATGGAGATTCCAATTGCTCTTGTAATGGTTAGAATTGCATTCAATATTCATGCAATCTGATTGAGCAGTGTATATGGTTCCATACAAGAATCGTATGTTTTGTTGCAGGTTTCAAGCAAGATGCTTGCTTCAACACCACAAACCACCAATCTGGCATCAATGGAATCATCCAGGGACTTTTGATGCAGTGAAGAGTGTAAAGAGATTCCATTATCTATCATTGTTTGTATACCGTTAGTCATCATTCTTATGGAGCTTCGTTTTCTAATCCCGATAAGTTCATTTGTGTAGGATTTTTGGAGACAATACTTTTATGTATACATTATTTGGTGAAAATGATTCTATCCATGAAAATACTGATCCATTTATTAGCCTGTAAAATATAAGTTATCCAGTGAAAATCCACTTCACATTATTTTCAGCTACAAAATTCACTCCATAGAGAAACCAATATCATAAGTCCATCAAGGTACTCTATTATTTGCCTCATTATAGTGCTACAGAAGCAACTAAAACATGATTTTATAGGTCTGCTTCAGGAAACTCTATTATTTGCCTCAGCATAGTGCTACAGACAGAAGCAACTAAGACATCCAGCCATAAAAGAATCCAAAGTAAGAAGAGTACATTACCTCAAGACTGACGAACCCACACAAGGCCTCAAACTTTGTAAGGGCCACAGTCATCTCAGGCTTATGGTTGGAGTCCTTGTATATAGTTGGGTGAGACTTATGCAGAAATTGAGCCAATTCCTTGTCTGGATGAGCCTGAATAGATAAAGCTTTTGCCACGGAAAGAACCTAGCACCAATAGCCACAACTCAAGCTCGCAAAGGAAACATAAAATACAACAATAAATGAACATTGGAGAGTAAAGTGCCCAAGCCTGTTGTTTATTGAACAATTCTTCATACTGCTAGATATTGGGTAATTCTTCACACACACGTTCACACATAGAAACTAAAAAGCACATAAATTCACCCTAATAGAAAGGGGTCAAAAGAAGAAAAAATCCTCCATCACAGGATGAAATCACAAGGCACAAGAAAAAGACATCAAAATCATCAGAAGCCACAAACAATAATCCTAAGCACCTAAAAAATAAGTAAAGAAAATTTGCAAAGAAATAATAACAAAATAAGAAAAGGTTTTCCAGGAGAGAAAAGAAAAATCTTTTGGAATAACAAATGACGCTGAATTCTGTAAAAAAAAACAATCTGCCCAGCGTTGTTGGTTCTTAGGCAATTCCCAGTAACAATTTTACACATGCATGCCCAAACAGAGAGAAGGAAAAATAGCAAAAAAAGGAAAAAAAGATATTGGGTTTCTCTCAAACAGAATATCACACCAAAAGCCAACAAAAGAAGAGAAAAAGCTCTGAATTCTGCCATTAAAATAAACAGAAAAGAGGAAGAGCGTGTTCCTAGCCACAAAATCTACAAGCCAGACACAGAATAATTAATAGAGACCTCTGAATTCCACTAAAACAACAGAAACCCATATGAAAAAGGACACTCAAATCCTGAAAATTGAGTGAAAAATATCAAGCACTATTTTTTTTTTTGAATGGTAGCAAGTATATTAAAAGAAGACTGAGGGTGTCCCCCTTACAGCACAGAAAAATAAAAACAGACTATAGTAATACAATTAGGGCGGGAGAAAATCATAGAGTTCTAAAGCCTGCTGCGATACGCCATCTTTTGCTAACTTATCTGCTAAAATATAACAAAAGGAATGAAAAAAAAAAACAAATAAATTCCATCAAAAAGGCGAAAAAAAAAACAAGAAGAAAATAAAGTGAAATCATATATACCTTAAACAAGAAAGGGAGATCTCCACCCCACCCCTCCAAAACCCTCTCACCAAGCGAGTCAGGATTTTCCAAAATCCAAGACTTAAGAGTCCGAGACTCATCGCCTTGTAAAACGAACGAGGGTCCTGACTCGTGAGTCCCCATCCAAAACTCGGCGTAGGGTTTTTCGGCCTCAATTTCAGATTTAGAGTTCATCGAAAACAAACGAGCAACGTGAGATTCATCCCCAATTTTCCCCCAATCGTAGTTTTGAACAGAGCATCGCAGTCTCAGAGGCTCCATCGAGAGGTTTAAGAGAAGGAGATAGAGAAGAATAGAATGTAGAGAGGGAATAGGGTTTTGGAGAGGGGGGTTTTATCGTACACCATGAAAGCTGTGTTTGTTTCCTGTTTTTGAAACGGAAAGAGGGAAAGGAAGTTCATTGAGAGAGAGACTATGGAAGGGAGAGTGAAAAGGGGGTGGTGTTTGGGGAAAATGGGGAAAATGAGTGTTTGGCTTTCGGCTCACTTTAGCATCGGCTCCTCCAATTTCTCGTCTTCGAGTATTTTGTGGGGAGAATTTATACTGTGCCATCCATTTTAAAACTCCAGATATCGGACGGTTAGGATGATCCGATAGAGAAGATTTTCTGCGTAGTCCGCCCAACAAATGAATGGTTTGGATCACGCAAAAAAGGTGGGACCCACTGTTTTTGGGAACTGCACGCGCATGCACGGCCCTCCACTAGATAGTTTCTCATTTTGTATTACCTTTTTTGGGTTCTCATCTCATTAGATTTTATAAGGTGTGTGTGCGTTAGTCCATTATATTTTTCCTATATTTTTTGAAAAGTGTTGGTGGGCCCACTTCAAAGGGTGATCCGAACCGTTCAATTGTTGGCCAGTAGATCATCTTCGTAGAATAATATTAACCCTCCAATCTGTAGAGGGACTGCACATTATAGAAAACTCTACAGATCAGAGGATTAGGATCATCCTGTGGAGATGATCTACGGTTACAGCCTATTTATGGTATGGCCCAGTAAATGAATGGTTTGGATCATTCTATGAGGTGGGCCCGCTGTACTTTTGGGGACAACTCTGGACTTACACGCACAGAGTGGATAAAAACTCATATTATAGGATGGATGTGAAAACGACTACTGTACTGACAATGAATGGTAGAAGGAAAATATTGGGTCCCATAAGAAGCTAGTGGGGCATGTTCTTGAGATCAACACCGTTGCCATGACATAACCCACATTGATCTAAGTCTCATCCCAAAGTGACATCACATGCTTAATCAACACCTTAGCTTTTCTTTGCACAGTCCTAAGGCCATGTTGAAGTTTTTTTCCATGGAAGAGAGTGGCTAGGAGGGTGGGAGACAGAGATTATTGAAGGGGGAGGGTGAGAAGTGACTGAAATATTGGAAACTCTATTCAAAATAGAGTTTTAATTTTACTCATTATTCTGTCACTTCCCATCATCTCTTCCCCTCCCACTCTCTCTCTACCCGTCTCTCATCATGTGGTCTGCTAATATTCTATGAAAAGGTTTGGACCCCCGAGCAAGTAGCCCCACTAGTACTATTTCCAACTCATATTTTTCACGCGTTAATTCATCATATAAAGCCCATTATTTGTTAGGGTAAATTGCCGACGGGGGACACAAAAAATACTGGAATTGCCAACGGGGGACACAATTTTGAAAAATTGTTAGAGAGGGACGAAATGGGGGTTATCAAGTCTCTAAAAGAGGTTATCAACCCTCTAAATTGGGTTATCAAACTCTCAAAAGGGGGTTATCAACCCTCTTCAACTCCCCCGTTGGCAATTCGAGCTTTTTTGTGTACCCCATCGGCAATTTACCCTATTTGTTACTGTTCCCCTCCCTTATTTTGTGTGGATGGCCAAAAAAATATGAGCTGGTAGAACTACCAGTGGCCCTACTTGTTCTGTAATTGAAAGCATTCGAGTGTATTAGGCATTGGCATGGCACATCCATGCGTTAAAATCCACTGGTCATTGAATAATTCCAACTCTCCAATTGGTATCCAATGAATGGAGAACGAGAAAACAGAGAAACAATCGTTTATAGTCACAGCCACAAATTGGAGAATTGGAATCATTCTGTGGGAGTGAATTTTGATGCATAACCCATCGACACAATAAATGAATGGTTTGGATCATAGAAAAAGTGGGGCTCCACTTATACTTTTAGGGTTTTGTTAAGGTGCATTGAAAATGCAAATGTATAATAAATTTACAGAGTCTTTTTTCTCAAACAATGTGTACATTTACATTTTCAATACACCTTAACAACACCCATACTTTTATTCGCTCATGTTTTTGCTTGGAAATATGAGCTCCAAAAAATATGCGCCCACAAAAGTACAAGTAGGACTTATGTTTAATGATCTGAACCATTTATCTCTTAGACCTTGCTAGAGATGGTTATGCATCAAAATCCACTCCGATTGGATGATTCTAACTCCAATCTGTGCTGGTGAATGCAGGATATTGGTTATTTGTTTTTTCACTATCCATTTAGCAACCACATATTAGAAAGTTTCTAATCATACTTTTGCCCACTCTTGAAAAATATGGGTATCCATCATATGAGAGGGCATGTTAGATTGGCGTTGAAGTGGTGGAAAGGAAAACTTTTTCCAAATTTTCACCACTTTTATTTGTTTGATTTCATAAGGAAAGGCTCTTCGAGATGGAAAGACATTTTCATGTGGAAAAAAAATAACATTCTATCTTAAAGTTTTTAACTTAAATTGTCAAAAAAAATTAACTTAAAACCCCATATGCAACTTTTTCTTTTGAAAGAAATATTGGTCTACATTTATACACGTGGGTGCCATGAAAGCCAGTATTCATATGTAATAAACCTTTATTAATTAATTGACTTCATTAAATCTATTGAGTTAATTAAAAAGAACGTGTAATGTGTGTTTTATATTGAACACGTGATTTACATAGGTAGCAAAGTAGGAATGCCATGCCCATTGATTCACACATCCTAAGGGGAAGGGAGATATCACATTACAGGCCTTTGCAGGCCTAAAACGTCATGCTCATTGATTCACACAGCCTAAGGCGCAGGGAGATATCACATTACGGGCCTTAGCAAGCCTAAAATGTTCTTAGTCGAGATTGTGATTAGACATTTCTTTATGTACATAACTAGCATTAGGCCTAACCTCCATACATGCATTGGGTGGCTTATCTCAGTCTATAGGGTAGTTGATCGCATGGGTGCGGTAAATGGTTTACACCGTCGGCTACTCTTTCTTCCTGTATGTGCGGCTGCCGTCAACCATCGACGATGCCAACGGTAGACCGTGTCCTCGGTCTGGATCTTGATGGCCTCAAGTGTTCCGTTGACATCAAATACCTTTTTTCCATATGGGGTGGGGGAAGAAGATAGAAGAGGAAATAGATTATATGTTCTTTTACTTTGATTTCGTATGCAGGGAGAGGAGGTTGGGTAATACTTGTCGGAGAGAAGAGAGGAATATATTAAAAAGGAACAAGCTTCTATTAAAAAAGATGTGATTTGCGTGGAATTCAATTAGAGCATGGTCTCGAAAAGAGAGAAAAAAATCGGGGGATTTAGAAGAGAAGACACAAGCTTGTCATTTTAATAATAATCCCAAGTATACCGGCACAACGGGCCTATTCTCCTTTCCATGGATTGCTACAATTGATGACTCGGTGGACGAGCCATTGTAGTAGGAGCAATCTAGCAGACACCTCATTTAGTTCATACATAGGTATCTTAATGATGATGCCTTATAAGATAATTTTTTTTATAAAAGAAGATAGGAACATAAGTTTATATGGATGTCATTATAGCCTTGCTAGATTATGTGGTCTTGGAAAAAATAGAAGTTGCTAGTTATAGCCTTGTGAGTATGAAAACACATTGCACTCTAGAATCAATTTTCTTCGGTCCGAAGAGAATGCAATTCTATTTCAAAAAAATAGTAAAAATGATTCTTTGAAATGAGGTATGAAACATGATTATGAATCTGAAAGTACTCCAAAGAATCAGAATTGACTTTTCGGAATGAGAATCATAAGAATGATTAAAGACCTTAACGTATTTTTGGTCCAATAATCGGTTTTGGACTCAAAATCAATTCTCAATATCCAAAATAAACAGGGCCTAAGGTTGTGGTCTCTTGCAATGTGTCATATCTAGGGGTGCCATCAATGGCCCAGGCTCAATCAAAGCTTTGGCTAGGAATTGACTAGCCCCAATCCATATTCATTACTTAACTGATAAATTTTTAATCATATTATCCTATGAATCTGCCCCCATTGAGACTACCCTAGTGACATCCGTGACAGGGACGACAAAACATATAATTTGGGAAAATGATAAACATTGGGCCCCACATTTGTGTTATGAGGACTAAGAACTACTTAAAATGGGCATGGTTGAATTTAAGGAAAAGAAAAACTACAGCAACACCTCACTTCCAACGGAAAAAAAATACACATTCTTCTTGGATGTTGTATAATTATAAGAGGAATGATAGATGCAAGGGCTCTTTTTATTCAAGGGCTGGAGAAGGGCCCTTGAATAGATCCACTTCATTAAGTGCAACTGAATTCAGTTTCTCAACCGATTTTAAAATTGACGTGGATCTATTCAAGTGTGAAACTACCAGTTTACTCCAAAAGCTTAAGCTATTGGAGATGGCGTTATTTAATATTTTATACTTTAACACTCCCCGCATGTGTAGCCCCTCTTTCTAGGGTTGGCCTACACGTGGCACATGTGGCCCCTCTTTTTTGGGATTTGCCCATTGCATGTGGATTTTTGCTATTCGGGAGGTTTGAACCCAGGCATTTGCTCTGATACCATGTGAAACTACCAGTTTACTCCAAAAGCTTAAGCTATTGGAGATGGCGTTATTTAATATTTTATACTTTAACAGCCCCTTATTCGGCGCTTGCATAAAGAGAACCATTGCATCTAGCATTCCTCGTATAATTGGTGTGTTTTGTGCATGGTTTTAAATTTCAGCCCAAAACCGAAATTTCAAGAAAATTGAAAATTTCAGGTTTACCAAATTTCCAAAATTTCTATCTAAATTTTTTGAAATTGATTTTTTTTTTTTTAAAATATAGAGGAATGATAGATGCAAGGGCCCTCTTTATGCAAGGGCTAAAGAAGGGTCCTTGAATAGATCCACGTCATTACGTGCAACCGAATTCAGTTTCTCGACTGACTTTAAAAATGTGTGGATCTATTCAGCCCCCTTCTCCAGCCTTCGCATAAAGAGGGCCCTTGCATCTATCATTCCTAAAAAATATAATATTATTCTAAAGTTTCGGTAATGTCGGCCGAAATTTCGGATATAATAAAATATTATTATGTTTTCTATTACCGGATTTCGGCCGAAATTTCTGTTTTGGCCTTACTGGGACCGAAACCGAATAGAGAGCCGCCTGAGGTCGAGCTTAGAGAGCATTCGCCAATTTTGAGGGTCGAAATACTTTTTTTCTTAGAAAGAGAAAATGGGGACTTTATATGACTGTATCATTCATTTATCGCGATATTTAAGCAATGAGTTGATATTGGTAATCTCGCGTGAAATTGAAAATTCCAAGCGAAGCTAAGCCAGAGTAAAATTATGCACGCCGAGGGTAATTTAGGAGAAAAACACGTGCGTTGGCGTCGAGGACACGGTTTCGTAGCATTGGGGTCGTCGTCGCGCATTGCTAAAATGCACCCACCTTTCAAACAAAATTACGATTAAGCCCTTATGAGATATGAATATAGGATAACGGATAAGTTAGAACTTTTGGAAGCTTCTCTTTTGTATTTTTTGTTTTTCAAGCGATGGAATTATCAAAATTTTGAAATCAATGACCTCCAAAACAAAGAAGTTCGAGAGAAAAGATGAGGGAAATGATATATTCCCCCTTATTTACTTTGGACGCCTCACGAGTGTAAAAGAGTACTCGTAAATACACTAGACGGGGCTGTCCCAAGTAAAACAAGGGGCGAGTATATCACTTACCATCCAAAATTGCTTTCATCAAGTAGACAATCCAGGATCTAGATGGTTTGCAATTTTCCTTGAAAGCAATGAAAAGTTTTTATTTTGGAAAATAAGTTTACCCAACATTGGAAAATCCAATCACTGACCACAAATCCGCCCATACCTGCTGACCCCATATTGATTCGATAATCCTGGCCCTTGATCTCGGATTTTTGCATGAGTTGGTTGCCTCATGATGATTAACACGATCATGGGTCGTATTCAAACATGCATGTCTCCATGTGAGATCCAATAATTGATCATTAGCATTGATCCTGACCGTCGGTCTCTTTTCTAAGCAAAGGGCTAAGATCGTGTTATTGGGTTATCTCGTCTCTGTCTCGCACCTTCCTATCATCAGGTCAGGTGGTGGGCTCATATTTGATCACAACAAAATTATATTCTTTGATTCTTGTATATAAATTTGAGTATGACTCCTCTTGCTGTAATTTGTAAACCCTATGAAGGACTTCTTTTGTCTCTCTTTTTTTAGGAGGCAACCAAAGACAGTAATCTTTTTTATACTTACTCAAGAAAGAATGGATAGTTTAAGGGGAGCTTGATTTTCAAATGCTGCACGTGGTGTCCCTTTTTCCCTCTTACAAGTATCCTTATTCCCTTTCTCTAGTGGCGAACGCTAAACTCTAAGTAAAGAATAAAGCTCTTAATTTTTTAGGGTGATTCATGCCTTTTGTCCCCTCTTAAAACTGTAAGGAACGCTAAACTCTAGGTCACCCTTGCAAATACCAGCCACAAGGGGCCTCTATGAATGGTACTGACAAATGTAAAAGTAAACGAATAATAAAAGAATTTTGGTAACATGGATCCAATGGGGTGCGGCAAGGAATGCTAAATTGAAGGGTGCCCCACAAGGGGCCCTTTTGGATCACATCATCAAAGTGCACTTATAATGGTACAGAAAAATGTACAAGTAAAAGAAGGGAAATGATAAAATGCGTCCCTTTTCATTACTTGGGACACCTAGCTACTGTGTATCTATGACTGCAAAGGTCAGCATGTACTTCACATTTGAAGGAATGAAGTGACTTGGTTGCCACGTACAATGCAGCTGGATGTCCCAAGTGATGTAAAGGGGCGCATTTATCATTTCCCTACGGGCCCGTTTGGATGCCGAGAAGATTTTGATTTGGAGTTCTCAAATTTGCAGCCCTTTTGAAATCTGGGTCCCAATCAAATCCTTGAATTTCCAATTCAGCGACATACAGTGAAAAAAATCAGAGTTCCAAATAAGTTGTGAAAAACTCAATTCCAAATCCAAAACCTGAGGTATCCAAACGGGTCATAAAAGAGTTGTGAATGCCTTTTGGTAATATGGATCCAATGGGACAACCCTTGCAACTGGTTTTTGCAATGGGGCCTTCACTGTAGCATTCCTCTTCCATGTTTACCCAACAATAGATAATCTATATTGGGATTTGCTAGGCAATTTCGACGAATGTAGAGATGGACAGAGAAAAATTTAGTACATCTACCATCTTATTACATCTAGCACTATGGAAGGAGACAAGTATCATAGACAAGCTGCGAATGACATATGATTTGAGTGGCAAAAAAGACGTATGCAGTTGATCTCCTGAGAGATAGAAAGTGATAATATCATCATTCACTCCCTTCAATGGAAGTCAATTAATTGAAGGAGTTAAAGAAAATGGAACACAATTTAATTTGAATGCTTGAAGACAATTCAATATATAGTGTGGCTAGAGCTATTGTGTGCATTCTGAATATAAGCGTTGCTTCTAAGCTTAGGAGTAGGGTTGGAATTAAGCCCTAATGTGTTCATGACTCAACCAATTGTGCATTCACAGCTGACTTTTGCATGAGAACAATCACCACCTCAAATGAATTAAATGAGCAAGAAAAACTCTGCTAAAAAGTGAACCTATGTGGGTGTTCCCTCGTGCAAAAGTCAGCAGCAAAATTGCTTTATGTGAAATTGCCTAACAAATCCCATCTACCCTGCATGAAAGAAAACCAAACGTGCTACGTGCAAATAGTACTCCTGCAAAAAATAAAAAATAAAAAATAAAAAATGCATGTTGTTAATAAAAAAATTTTGGAAGAGTCACACCAAACATTATTCTTAAGGCAAAAAAGAAATCGAAGAGATGGAAAACCTACTCTTTTCTTTTGTAAGGAGAAGGAATCTATAAAGAAGAAAATTCGTCACCAAGTGAGCGGACCAGGAAACAATGTCGAAGGGGCTGAGCCCTAGCTCAATTGGTTAAGGCTTTGGTTAACATCCTTTAGGTTGGGGTTCAATCCCAGCTTTCCTATAAAAAACAAAGGAAACCATGATCAACTAACTGGAGGGGAAGAAAAATTTCTTTGAGGGCAATTGAACATTGGGTCAACAAATTGTTGACTCAAAGTTGGCCACTCCATGTTGTTTATGTAGAAAGTGATACATTTGAACAGGCCCTTAGGAGCATGGTTTAAAATTTTGGTTTCGGTAACCGTTTCGGACTCCACCGAAAACCGAAATTTCGGCGAAATCGGAAATTTGGTAATTTGGTTCTAAATTTTGGACGAAATTTTGTAACACTATTTAAAATAAATAAATAATGACATTTAATCGAAATTTCGGTCCGCATTTTGTTAAACTACGAAAAATGAAATTTCCGTAAATTTCGGATTTAGGTCGAAATTTAAAACCATGCTTAGGAGTTAGGACTAATTTCTTTTCTTAGAAAAGAAAAGAAGTATGATTAGTTTTTTTTTTTCTTTAAAAAAAAATGAAATAATTTTAATGGAGTAAATGGATTTATCAACTGAGGGCTGCTAGCAAAATGAGATTTCGTTTGGAAAAGGGGAAATCTTATGTTGTGACACATGCCCTATAATAAGACAAAAAATGAGCTCGGATCCTCAGGAAATGCAAATCGTTGGTCACTTTCACTTTCACTTTCCAAACGAAGTCCTGTTTTGGAAGTGTGTTCCAAAGAGTGAGAAAATCATTTTGGAGGAAAAAGAATATGTAGAAACAAACGTGCCCTTAACTTATTGTAGTGGGAAGTGATATATTTGGCCCTTTTTCTTTCTTGGATCAGCCCCCTCGTGTATTTATGACTGCCTTGTACACTACAAGGGGTGGCCCAAGGAAGAGATAGGGGTGAATACATCATTTCCCATTTTATTTTACAAATAATGAAAAATTATTGTGGCATCCAAAGGGGGGCTGTAAAATAGCATGCGTGATGTGGTGAGAGACCACAATCGGCCCAACTTGCACCCAACCGGAGATCGTCCGATCTTATGATCTCAACGAGAATAAAATCATTCAGTTGTGGAATTTCAAAAACTCGCGCAACGGCCTATGAACAGACGAACTAGGGTTTTGCTCAAGAGCTACTATTTCTAGGGTTTCGAATGGCAGAATCGATTAGCAGACTATTGAGGGAACAGACGAACTAGGGTTTTGCGCAAGAGCTACTATTTCTAGGGTTTCAAATGGCAGAATCGATTAGCAGAGTATTGAGGGACGGAGCATTAGAGGGAGAGCACGCACCCGCCCTCACCATCAAAGACACTCTACCCATTGCTTTCGGATTCGATGCCTTTATTTACATTCTCTCCCATCTTGGATCAAACATTTCTGCAGGAAAATCGCAAGCTCGGTAACTTTTACATTTTGCAATTTGTCAATATCGATTTTTTCTGGATTTTGGTTTCTTATTTCAATTCATTCTTATATCTGTTCTCATCACAGGGGTCTCGTGCTCGTCGCACTCAATCGTAGTCCGTTGTTCTACTTTGATTTGCTGAAACGCCGAGGATTTGATCCCTCGGCGTCAGATAGATGGTAAGAGTCTATTTTTTTTAAGTTTTAGTTAGGGTAGTATTGGGTTTGGTTTTAATATAGTTGAGTTCTTGAAACTTGAAAATGAATCAATCTTATGATAAAAACTAAATAGCAAGATTGTAGCATGGCAGAATTGAGAGAAATTTCATGTGTTTTGAGTTAAATCGTACAATTTCTGACAGTTATTTTAGTTTTAGCTTATCTGACTTGCTCTAAATTTGGTCTTAATTTTGTGACGAAAATGATTGAGAATCTCTATTTTTTTTATTTTTAGTTAGGGCAGTAGTGGGCTTGGTTTTAGTACATTTGGGGGCCGTTTGGATCAAGGTTGCTAGAGCGGGAATCGAAAGCGGGAATCGAAAGCGGGAATCGAAAGCGGGAATCGAAGGCTCCAAGGGAAGAATCCTACTCAAGGTTGCCAGAGCAGGAATCGAAGGCGGGAATCAAAACGGGAATCGAAGGCTCCCAGGGAAGAATCCTGCTTCCTTGGTTTGGATACACGGATTTTAGAATCTTGGATTTCTTCAAAATTGTAGATCGGAGACGAGAGAAGAAAGAGACCAGCCGTCGTTTTGTGATTCCTCGCCCTTCTTTCCAACAGCAAGAGAGCAGGAGATCGTCCCATGTTTCCATGATTTAGAAATCTCAGGATTGGGGAGAGATTTCTAAAACCTGGATTTCTAACTTAAACTCCAAGAAACGCTGTCAGGACAACTTACAACAGCTTGATCATGATCCCATATATCCAAATGGCCCCTTGGATTCTTGAAACTTGAAAGTGAATCAATCTAATGGCAGAAAATAAGTAGCAAGATTGTAGCATGGCAGAATTGAGAAGAATTTCATGTTTTTTTTAATTAAGTTGTACATTTTCTGGCAGTTTTATTATTTTTAGCTTCTCTGATTAGCTCTATGTTTGGTTGAAACTTATGATTGTGAATGGAATTAGATACTCGTTTGATGGTTGCGAATGATGGTAAGAGTCTATATTTTATTTTTACTTAGTGTAGTAGTGGGCTTGGTTTTATTACATTTGTATGTTTGAAACTTGAAAGTGAATCAATCCTGTGTTATAAAATAAATAGCAAGATTGTAAGATAGCAGAATTGAGAAGAATTTCATGTGTTTTGAGTTAAATTGCACATTTGCTGGCATTTATTTTATTTTTAGCTTATCTGATTAGCTCTAAATTTGGTTGAAACTTTGTGACGAAAATGATTGTGAATGGAATTAGATATCCGTTTGATGTGTGTGAATCAGTGAATGTATAAACTTCAACGTACAGGATTCGGATTTTGGACTGCTATACTGATCCTCTTGGTTGGAAGGATCGGCTTCTGGGTTTTGGAAGTCGTTCGAAGTTATCCCTAAAAGCTTCAGTGACTTATTTTATGGATGTTGGAGATATGGATAAATTATTTTGTTCCATTATTGATATTGGAAGAGGTATCCCTCTGATTTTGTTTTTGTGATATTTTATTTGGTTGGACATGAACCGGTTCTTCTGATTCTTGGCAAATCTTTTTTTTCCTTCTTTTCTGATATATATTTATTTATAAAGATTTAACACTCCTTGGTAATTTATGGGTACAGGAGTTGTTGGGCAAGGCAAAGTTCGCTTCTCTGTTGCTATTGACTCGGTATTTCTTATTCCACACGTGTTTCTCTATTAATAACAATGGAAATGGAATTTGAGAATGTTCTGCCTGACAACTTAAAATCCTGACCATAATGTCTGCATGAAGTCTACTGTAGCCATATGATGGAAACTCCTATTTCAATATTATTACTTTTCATATATTTTATGATTCATTGGCCTTTCTATGCATACTAGTAATTGGTAAAGCCTAGTGAACAGGGAACAAATTAAATAGCTTATGTATGAGAAATTAGAAAATTTTGGTGATTCATGATGGTAACAAATCTTGCTTCCTTCGACAGTAGTGTAAAATGTAAGCCATTCCTGTAAAATTTTAATTAGCAATATATGTAAGGAATAATGAGACATCATCTTCTTCATTAGTTCTACTGGCAAAGAAACAATTCGGCCTGTGTTTGGTGCATAGGAGCACTGAAACCAACTGGCATGGACTGTCTCTGTTGTTACCGTCGAAATTCAGTCCACGACAACCTTGCTAATGGCTGGCCACATTGAAAACAAGGGAGAAATCCTCTCTAGTGCCATAGTAATCCATCACATGTGTATGTAGATGAAGAAATACGTGACATAGAAACTAGAAAACGCAAAGTTCTAGAATTAGTGTGGACAAGATGCTGGTATCATATCAAAAATAAAGGTGGGGAGGCTGATGCAAAGAAGGCTTCGACTCTAGAGCACCAATGTGAAGGCAACAACTCTGAATTATCTATTAGGAAGTACAATTTTCATGAGCAACACCTCTTGCTTGGAGCGTCCTTGTTCGCAAATCTTCACAAAAACACAAGTGGGAGTAATTATAAATAGCAACCAAATTGAGATGTAAACTGGGAAGCATAAAGCAGTCTGTGTTGATTGCTTGGAACAACATACACATCGAGAACACTAAGGGCATGTTCGGCAACACTTCGCATTCTCGCCTAAAGAATCGGGCGGAAACAGAGTGATGAGAAATTTTAGAAACAGTTATTTATCGCTTCGAGGAATCCTATTTTTTAGTCGACAAAGTAGCAGAAATTTTGGAAACGGACCTTAGCGGGTCACGCAGCCGAACTTTATTTTTGAGATTTTTTTGGCTTTCGTCATTCTCCACCCCTAAAAAAGGGGGTGGAGATTTTAGTGGCTTTCGTCATTCTCCACAAAGTAGCACATAAGGCTTATTACATTTGTGTCCCTACACTACTCCTAGAGTTAGCCCTCTTATACTTTGGTTGGAACCCAATCCTCATCATGCACCCATATCTATGACCCACTAAGCGTCTGATGGAAAATTGAGGGATAGGTTTCCCATATGGAGAGAAAGAGTGATCTCAGAGCCTCCTGATGACTAAGACCCATAGCTATACTAACAATCCACTATAGTATGATTGTGACAACCATAATATCCTAGAGTCGGTGGAGCAACACGGTAGGCCCCAGTGGGACTGGGGCCTTAATGATTTGTGGACGAGTAATAGGGAGAAGGCCACCTTGAGGGTATTGGGGATCACACTGTTTTCTTTAATGCATGGGGTCCACAATGCGTTTTTCGTGCGAATTAGAGATTGGTTTGTGGGCCTTAAAAATGTAGGGTACTGCTGCTGAAACTGTTGATAATTCTGTTGCTGTTGGGGGTGGAAAACACCCACACCTACGACCATTCCCATGGCCATGACCTCACCCACGAGCTCATCCATATCGTTGTTGTTGGATGAGCATAGCACCTCAAAGGTGTCAGAGGTAGTGGCGTGAGTCGTGGACTGAGTGGAGTTGTCCGAGGACTTAGTTGTAGAAATCATACCCTCTGGCTGAAAGAGATCTTGGAACTTGGCAAACATCGGAAAGGTGGTCTTGACCATAAGTGGCCCGGTGAAAGTAGATTAGTCATCACCAAGTCCCTGAAGAGTGTATCAAACCTTGTTAGTGCTGGAAATCAGGTGTTGGATAGTTGTCAACTGATCATAATGGGTTTTCATCTTCATTATATATTTTTGTATTGTTAGCTTCCCTTTTTTGCTGCTCTGCAATGCGTCCCAGAGTTGTATAGTCCGAGCGATAAAAAATTGGTCCTGCGTTCCCACTATGGAGGAAGGCCAATTTCATTGGGGGCTCCTTGTCTTCCCCTCTGATTCTTTTCTACTTTAATAAGTTCATCAAGAGAAAGATTGAGCCCCTCTACAGGATCAATAAGACCTTAGGCTCCAAAGAATTGGGAGGATTTTACGTTTCCATAAAAGAAAGTTGTCATGTGAGACTTATTAACTAATTGGGAGAACATGGGATATGAAGAAGAGGAAGTTTGGGAACCCCGGTAGGTAAGAGAAGCCATCAGGAAGAGCGATGAATAGGAGGCAATAAATCAAAGGTACAAAGGAGGAAAATATGATAGGAGAAAGAAGAACATGGTAGGTAAGAGAAGCCATTAGGAAGAGCGATGAATAGGAGGCAAGAAATCAAAGGTACAAAGGAGGAAAATATGATAAGATAAAAGATAGAAGAAATGTATAAAAAAGAATCAAAGGGGTGGAATTAGGGGCGAGGAATCCATTGAGAGAGAGAGAGAGAGAGAGAGAGAGAGAGAGAGAGAGAGAGAGAGAGAGAGATTTTCGCAAGGTTGGTGTGTTTCGAGAAGGGTGCTAAAATGAACCTATTTTAATTTAAATTGGATGCTAAAATGCACAAACTTAATTGAAGGACTTATGTTAAAATAAAATAGGGTGAAGGACTTAGTGAATACATAAGAAAGAGTGAAGGAGTAGGGAAAATAAGATAAAAGTGAATGATTTCAGTGAAAAAAAAACAACTTAAGCGAGTTGCTAACATGCATTTCACTTAAATTAGCTTGAGTTAGCAAGGAAAAGAGAGATTTCGTGGGTTTGCAAGAAATGAAACAGAAAAAACTCTATTTTTTGTGAATGTGAGAGAAAAACCTTGGTCTGGAGGATTGAAAGAGAAAGATGAAAAGAACTTGGTAATTTTGAAGAAGAAGAGAAAATGAATATTAGGGTTTTTTTGGTAGAATGAAGGAAAGAAAGAAGACAGATTGAAGAAGAAAGGTATGCCATGGAATATAGTTGGAGGAAAATATTCCCGTGTTTGATGTTTATGTTAATTATTATATTAATAGCATTTGTTGCATTTATTTTGGATATTTATCTTGATATCATTATCCACTCATCATCAAATGGTTGATCTCTCTCTCTCTCTCTCTCTCTCTCTCTCTCTCTCTCTCTCTCTCTCTCTCCTTGAACCATTCTTTGATTTTTTATTCTTTTTTTTTTCAGGTCAGTGCATTGTTAAGACATGCATCGTTGCCATCACTTTCAGTACTTATAAATAACTTGCGTAGCCATGGTATGCTGCTATTCTCTTGACCTGGTACTTCACAATGTTCCCTTACCAGCTACTTCGTAAATGGAAAATTCCAGTACTTCTACCAACACTTGATTTTCAATTTATTTAGTGACCACTTATTCTCATCTCTTTCTGAGATGTGTGACCTGATAAACTTTCGCTTGTACGTCTTATCATTTTTGTTTTTCCCTGAGGTGCTCTTTGCTTTTCTAAAGAATTCAAAACCCTGATATTTTGTAATATACTGTTGCGTTTTATGTGATCAGATACCGCTTTTGCATTTATTTCTTACAAAAGTCCTAAACATGTATTACTTTACACAGGTCCGCTGATATAACATTGCTTTATTATGTCGCGAGGGGGATTAGATTTTATTTATGTTCATAATGGGTTCACTGAGTAATGAATTCCTTTCTGTGTCAATCAATTGGATGTTAGGTAACAAATGCAGGGGATATTGGATGGGATATTTATTTTGATGTGTGGGTGGGATGGAGGGGTGCTATGGGATTCATCCATTTTTGTTTTAAGAGAAGCTTCAATTTTTATTTTATTTTTTTATCTTAGTAACTGTCTCCATAGAGAATAACAATATCTAGGTATATTTAGTAGAATTTGATTGAGTCAATGGTTGTCAGAATCATCGAGGCAGGAGTTAGTGATGGGAGTAAGTGGAGGTTTACAAGTGGGAGCAAGACTGGGTTTTAGAGCAAGATCTACACCCTAAATGAAAGTTTCTTCCGTTAGAAGTAATTTATTCTATATTTTTTATTGTTCAACTGGTATATGAGTTTATCCTACAAATCAGTATTTGTCCTTTCCCCCACTCGCACCCTTCTCGCAGGGAGAAGGGAGGCAGTTTGGAAGTATCCAAAATCACTTTCTCATCCACGATCGACCAATCGGTCTCTCGACTGCGGATCGGCGCAGGCCTTGCTTGATGGCCTCTCTAGTTCTCTTTTTTTTTTCTTGTTTGGATGTCTGCATTGGTGGCCTAGTTTTGGCCTGTTCAAGTTCCCAATCATGTTGGCCCACCAATTCGTGCTTCTCCACCTTTATGATTTCATTGGGGGGAAATCAAGGCCCTCTCCGCAGTCAAAAAATCCCTGGGCACGGCACGGATAATCAAGAGGATATGGCCCTTTTGGAGGAAGTTGTCATGGTAGACTTTGGTAGTAACAAGTTGGGAAAACATGGGAAAGGAGGATGACTTGGGGGATGATGAGTGGATTGATGAAGACGACTACTACGATTGGAGAGAAGTAGCTGAGATTTGTCTGCAAGTTGAATATTTATCCTAGCAACTTGCATTCTAATAATTTTCTTATTCAGATGAAGAAAAAACCTAGAAGGCATGGAATAATTTTCTCATGAAATTTCTTCTTTCTTCACTTCATGATGAATTTTATGGAGAAAGAGAAATACCGTATGATTCTACAGCCATCTATGATGTTTATGACGATGATGAGGAAGAGAGTACATTGATTTTTATTTATTTTTGTTTATGATGAAAATCATGCTGGAAACAAAGAAGTATAGTTTGAAGAAACCACACTATTTTATGAAAATATTGAAGATAAATATAATGGTATGGATGAAGGAGAATTTTACTAAGAAGAAGAGTCGTATGGAGAAGACAACGAAGCACTCATAGTGAGATCGTCTTTTTATCTCTACAAGTTAATATTCTATATTCACAATTGAACTGAGATTCCTCTCTCATGGTGATCAATAATGGAGGCCATGACCCACTTGTGACGGAAATTTTGTACATCATCCATAATGATTTGCCACCTGGGCTACCGTTGGAACAGTCACTTTCCAACGATCTTTTGTTGCCATTCAAGAGCAAAGGCGCGTGTCAATATGTAGATTGTTGCCATGATGTGTTCGAAGGCAAACAATTGGAGAAGGGTGGTTTAAGCTCGAGGATGAGTTTTCTCCAACCCTAGGAGTATGATACAATCCATGCTCCCCTATAAGCCACAAAGTTTTTAGATCATGCCTAGAAGCCCCCAAGAGAGAGTCCCCTGTACTACATCTGGGAATGACAAGCATTGATGGAAGCCCCAACCCATTGATCGATAGCCAAATAACCCCGTTTGATGATTCTGACCATCGATCTATAGATCACACCACCAATCGAAGGATGCGCAGCACATCAGGAGAATAGCAGCTTTGGAAAGCTTCAACACATTTTTTTTTTTTTTTATGTTTTCTTTCTTTTTGGGGTTTTCTTGGCATGCAAGTGTTGCTACTATAAAAACAATACACTAGGGTTATATGGAGAGGTTATGAGTTTATGTTTGTTTTGGGATTTGCCTATGTAGCAATTTACTCTATTTTGAATGAAAGTTAAGTGGAACTTTAGGCTTCTTGATTTTATTCCTCCAAACTGCGTCTTTCGCTTCCACAATGCATCATATTCTAAAGAACACCGTTGAATATTTTCAGACAAACATTTATTCCAGTGTCATTCACCCCTTACTTTTATACTTCTGGTTGCTGTGAAGTAATTAGGATGCCCTTTTTCATCAATGGTGACTTAACCTAAGAAATACTCAGTTCATTTGTATTTGGCCTTTGAAGTTTCCTATGTTCAATTATTTAAAGACCAACATCATGTACCTAGATATAAAGCTGCTTTGTCTAGCTTGTCTCCGATGCATTAATTTCCTTCACTCCTCAACTGTTGCCTTACTTTTGATGTGGCTTATGCTACTCATCAATTTAACTCCACATTTTATTTGAACATTAATTGCTGTTCTCTCTCTCTCTCTCTCTTGCAAATTTGTAGAATTTACTGGCCTCGTAAAATCGGGACTTTGACCCACCCCGTCTAACTCTGATCATACAGTTTCTATTTGCCTGTTATGGTTGCAGATCAAGTTTCGTGCATCTTTTGGTTACTACATTCAGATCTTCATGACCTGAGGGTCTCCGCATCTCTTGAATATATGTCCAGTATGGTTGCCACCTTAGAGCCATTGACTCAGATTGCAGATGGACAAAAAAGCAATTCAGAGAGCCTAATTTGGCTTGAACAGAATTCTAGAAGAGGAAAACTAACTGTCAGATTGAAGCGCCGAAATGGAAGGGTGAAAGTGCTTGTGAGCTCTCTCTCTCTCTTGATTTTTTTTTTTTTGAGTTAAGCCAAAAATGGCTCCTTCTGACATCAGTACTTTGTGAAACTCATCATTTAGTGTGAAGATTTTCATATGGAGCAAGCGGGCATCAAATTTCTTACCGTTTCTTCTAGAAATTCAATGATCAGTCAAAATCTTCTGCCGAAGGTCAGTTAAGTTCAGGTTCCTGACCATAAAACTGGAGTGTTTCTCTTCCACACATACACACGATTTTTTAAGCATGAGTTCAGTAAGGATACTATTTTCAACAGGTGCAGTTCAATCTCCAGTTATCAGAACAAGAACGAGTTGACAGGGCAAAGGTTGTGCTTCCATTTGAACACCAAGGTATGATATGATTTTGAACTTTTGATTATAAAATATTAGATTTAATTGGTATTTATGAATATCTAAAAAAATACAACTTTATTCAGAATTGGCATTTTTTCCATTTTTTTTCGTACTTCGTAATGGAATAGTTATTTTCTATCTAATTTATGATTTAAAATCTACACCAGTGACTTTACATATGAATAGGTTTTATAAATGACATGCAGCTTAAACATTGCTGCAACAGCTGCATGGCATCACTCCAACTATGTGAGACAGTCCAAGTTGTTATTACGTGGGCTAATCATGATAATAGTAATCTTTATAATTTTCTTTTGAGTGGTGACAAAACTAGATGTTCATCACATCAAAGATGGATAGACGCTAAGGCAAACAATACAGCAAGAGGAAGATGAATGGATAGTTATGAGATGCTAAGTGTTAATCTTTAACACACAATCTTAATTAATTGGAAAATTTACTATCCCTGCCTGACAAGTCCCCAAGAATTTATTTGTGATAAGCTTTTGAGAAAGAAACTATTGATGTTTCTTTAAATTTATTTATTAAATGAAAGTCATGCTTTTCTAGTAAATGTCAAATAGTACATTTTTTTTCCCAAAATATGGTAAAAATGCAAAAACATTTGTGCGTTGATTTTAGGGAGCACGCAAAACATATTTGATATGAAGGAAGAAAACCATTACTTAATCTACTCTAGAGTAATAACTTTTGTGGCTGTGTGAAATAAGGGATTTGCTAGCGTCCATCGCAGAAGGCATTTCACGGATGGTCTGTTGCATGTGAGAGCAGCCACAGAGGCTCACTTTTCAACAGATTTTGACTACATTCATGAGGTAGCTGCACTCATATGCAACAGACCATCTGCGAAATCCCTTCTGCAATGGACGCTAGCAAATCCCATGAAATAACCATTTTGGTCTAAAGGGATGGGAAATTGGCTATAGAAAACAAAATGCCAATACTTGAGGATTTGTTCTGGTGGGGGGGTCTTGTAACCACTTCAAGTGAAACTGTAGCATTATTTAATGGCCTCTTGAGATAATACACCTTGAGAAAGAGGGTGGGTGTCTTTTGGTGGCAGCATCCTTGCTAGTTTGCTGCCACTTGAATTTCATTTTCTTTCAGCTTGTTGTGTGCATAGTTTTGGGGTTTTGGCCTCACCCTTTTGTGGATGTCATGCTTGTTCTCTTCATGTCTCGTCTTTACACTTCTACTAAGGGTTGATGTGTGTTAGCTTGCTTTAGGATATGATACACAGATAACTATGCAGGCCCAAAGTATGGTGTCTGACATGGTATTATATGCTTAATGGAGCTCTCGTAAATTACTCGTTTTTTGTTAATATTGCATATTCACTCATCATGTTCGTGTCCGTATCTATATCTGTGCATCACGACTTGTGGATATATTGTTCACAACAAATATGGAGATCATATTGTGATGCAAGCAAATCTACTATCCATTATTTTGTTTGAGTTTTGGAGTTAAATACTGATAGAATTCCCCTTAAGTTATCAACTGCCAACCAGAGAAATAATTAATAAAGTGACGAGTGCCATTATGAAAACAATGGAGTGAAGACATCATTTTTCTTATATAACTTAATATCATGTAACACACTTTTGGGGGACAAATTTTTGATGACATCTTGCATATTTCAGGAAATGGTAAAGCCATTCAGATCTATGATGGTCGAAGATCCCTCTCCGAAGGCCAACAGGATCCCCACTTGGTCAGACCTGTTACAAATACTGATAGTGTCAAGGGCGAGATCCACTATCTTCGTGATTCAGACGACGAGCTACCGGATTCTGATGAGGACCCAGATGATGATTTGGATATTTAACACTATCTCTCTGCCTCTCTCTTGCAAACTGTTGGAAATTGAATGAGTGCACTCTGCTGATGTATTCCAGCCAGGTATAAAGTTTTCTTATTTGCATTCCCTTTGTGCTTATTATCTCGTGCTTCCAAATTCATATTCCGATGATACTGAGAAAAATTCGAATCTATTATTATTGATCAAAATGATTATGCACTCCTTTTTTTGGATAATGGTACTTACTTTATTAATCACTTCTGAGTGGCTGCTAATAGATTTCCGAGAGTTGTAATGGCCTCCTACACTCTTTTTTTATTATCTAAAAGCTGTTAATCCTCCCCCCACCCCACCAAAAAAAAAAAGTTATCATTAATGAAGTGAAAGGTGGCATTAAAAAAAAATTAGAGTGAAGATCTCATTTTCTTGGGATTTGTCCAACACAAAAGGCATTTCGCAGCTGGTCTGTTGCATGTCAGACCAGCCACCTTGTGAATGAAGCAACAGCTTTTGTCTCCATTCATGAGGTGGGTGGTCTGACATGCCATAGACCAGCCCTCAAAATGCCTTTTGCAATGGACGCTAGCAATTCTCCATTTTCTTATATAAATAAGATAGTATGATATTGGGGGTTAATTTTCTGATTCATCTTACATATTTCAGGAAATGGTAAAACCATACAGACCTATGATGGTTCATCTTACAAATACTGATTATTTCAAGGGCGAAATCCACTGTCTTGGTGGTTCAAAGTTTGCTTATTGCACTTCAAAAGCAACAAAAAAAAAGAAGCAATCGGGCCATTGAACTACAGCTTTTTCTGATGTTAACATGTATATGCCTTTATATGGGGCCTGTAAATCACTGGTCAGTTACTCTTTTATGTGATCATCTGAGGATCGCGAAATTTGACCAGCCTTTTATGCCTTCTCTCCACCCTTCTCTACTATCCTCTTCTCCCGCCCCTTCCCTCCTCACTTCCCTTCCTATATTTCTATAAATCTTGACCAGTATTTGTCATTTGTTTTATTGCACCAAAGTTTGTGATCTCTAGAAATCTGCCTCTGAACCAAGTAGAAATTGTTCCGCTTAAATTTGAAAAGTTGTTGAAATTACCAGCTAGGTTTATTTTTCAAATCATTGATGTTAAATGTTGTCGGCATATCCTCCTGTATGACTTCTAGAAAACTTTGGGAAAATGACTCATAGTTTGGGTTTTATTTTTAAAATGACAACTGGAATGTCCTTTTAATCATTCTCACATTCGGATGGCACCGTGCGGTAAAAAGATCCTTTTGCCCTCAAATGTATGTACATGAAAAAAAAAAAAAACCCTTTTTCTTCTTCGCCGAGTGGTCATGTGGGGAATGAATGGCACTTTTTCCTGACATGACCCCCTTATTTCCCAAAGCGTCCCCACTTTTACCCAAGTATGGCCAACATGTCCGAACGAGGGTATCTTCTACTGTGTATCTTGTGTTAGCAACCATGAGAGAGGAAAAAGAGGTAGAGAAAGAAGGGAAAAGAAGAACTGATGCCTAAAAAATGGAAGAGGATGGAGAAAAAAGAAGAATCGGCGCTAGAAAAATGAAACAGAAGAGGAAGAAGGAAAAGAGAAGAATCGACACTAGAAAAAATTGGAAGACACCGAAAAAATAAAAAAAGTGGGTTCTTATCGAGGTGCCGAAAAAATTGAAAAGTGAGGTCGTATTGGTGAAAGTTGGGGTCATGTCGGAAAAAATTAGGGCCGTGTTGAGTTGCCCCCACACATCGGTAAGTCAGTAATTCAAATGTGAGAAATGAGGAAGAAAAGAGGTAAACCATCTCAGTCAAATGTGAGAAATGAGGAAGAAAAGAGGTAAACCATCTGGAAGGGCATTTACATCTTTTTCTTGTAGGAAACAATTTCTTGACTTGCATACAAAATTCGTCAAATGATATGCATTTTCTATCTCCTTTTTCCATTTTTTTCTTTTTACTTTTTCACTATTTTAAATAAGACATAATGTTGTTTTGACCTGAACCGATCTTAGATAATTTCTTGAGCAGGCGAGCAGCATGGGGTTTTAGAAAAAACCGTTCCAACAGATTTTGTCATTATTCATGATGTGGCTGCTCTCTCATGCAACACACGTTCCGCGAAATGCCTTCTGCGACGGACCCTAGCAAATCCCTAATAATAATAATAGATAAGTTTGCCTCACAGCTGGGAAATGCCAAACACAGACCGGAGTCTCTCTCTAGTCTCTAGCACAGACCCTACCTGCCCAACGTTGGATTAGTTTTTCAAGGAGGCTAAGTCTGTCGGTGATCGAAAGTGACAGTAGAAAAGCAGGAGACCAAACGCCATTAACAAACAACGCATGTGAAAAGGTAAGCTCATTCACCCTTTATTTTTCCAATGGAAAATGACACCCCTACGCATTTTATGGTTTTTGTCTCCATCTGTTTATCTGCTTCCCCAACTCTGGCCTATGCTGCAGTCTTAATAGGCTGATCCTAGGTCATTTAATATAGGGCCCACATTATTGGTTGATCTAAACCATTCCTTATTTGGGCTCCCACATCGGCTATGCCCCAAAAAATCTTCACCATAGGATGATTTTAACACTTGGATTTATGGCCCAAAAGGAATTGTCTAGACCAACCAATAATTTGGGTCCCACTATTGTTTGGATGTCCACCATATAAAAACTCCTCAATCAGATTACACCTGAGATTTTATTTAGGGGCACAGGATCATCCGATCATAGCGACCCACCAAATCAACAGAGCCGATCCATGTTCAACCTTTTCGTAGGGTTTCATAGCAAAGCCCAAGATATTCGGATTCAACGTGCAACATGTGTGATGTGGCTTTCTGGCGTTCCACCATGTGGATGGTTCGAAGTGGGGCCCACATGATAACAATGGCCGTGCCTACTATTAGAATGTGGTCACACACACACACAAATGTGTATGGTACACCTATGAAGCTGCACTTAATGGGGTTACCACATAGTTGCCACCCTTGTGTTCGATCCAAGGACAACCTCTTATAAACCCGGCTGTTGTTGGATCAAATATCAATGGTTACACCTTGATTGCACGCACCATAAAAAAAACTCAGTCACGTCCTATCCTAACATTCCTCATAGAACCAATCATGCCTTGCTTTATATCTATTATGACTCAAAAATCATGCCAATAATCCGATCCTAACATCCGATAATATGTATTTTTGTTTGTCATTGAACGTAGATACGGTAATAAACTACATATAGGAACCTGTTCACACTGAATGACGAAAACTACATACAGGCCAGCCCACCACTGCATGGTAGGATTCCATAATTGGTTTTATTTTTGGCACAAGATCAGACCCTACAATCAAAGGTGGGACCCACTATGTTTGGTGCACCTACTGAAACATTCCGCATGGGGTTACATGGTTTCGAATTAATTAAGATAATTATTTAACAATAGGGTTCGTATACAACGGGGCATCATGTTTTCCTCGAGCGGGTACAAGTACACGTGGGGCCCACTTGTTCAATGATTCAAACATCTAATTATTAGGCCTTGATATGAACCGGCCATTGCGCAAATCTACCTTAATTGGACGCGATTCTAAACTCAAATTTGTAAAGATTTATTTGTATATGTTACCAATTCTATTTCGTTCGCTATTTCGTTTTGGTCAGTGGAACTGAACATTCAAAATTTAACAAAAAAAAAACACACATTTTATTACCTAACATTAAATCTCTTTATATGTAAGTTGGGATTGAACCTCTAACCTCCAGGTTGAAGAACAAAGCCTTGACCATTGAGTTAGAGGTTCAATCCCATAGCACTAAATTTATTGCAAATAATCACTAAAAGAAAGAAATATAGTTGTCAAGGGGCAGAAGAAGCGAAAAAAATGACGGCTTAAATGGGTTATAAAATACCCTTCAAGTGGTTATAAAATGATCAAAATGACTAAAAATAAGGGTAAAATGATCAAAATGACTAAAAATAAGGGGAAAGCTGGCCGAAACTGAACAGAAGGTAATTCTATTATGATTTTCGGACATGAATAAAATATTATAACCATTTCAGCTGAAACGAAATGAAATTGAAACCTTAGATTCTTGTATAATTTGTCACCATCCATGTAGTGGCCACAAATTGGAGGGTTAGCATTACCAGATGGAATGGTTTTGCTTCATAGCTCATTCCATATTGGCACCAACTTGTACTATTGCCTGCTTTTTATGGGCATTCATTGCATAAGAATCCAACAAGGCCCGCTCTGTTTGGTTGCCAGAATTTTTTTGGTTCTCGGGATTTCTGTGGAACAAAAACTCCCTGGGAGATTGGTGGAAAAAAAACTCTCTGGAAGTTGCTTGAACTGTTGGGAAGAAAAAAAATCTTCTGCAAGCTTATTTTTAGTTCTTGAGATTGTTTTGGTTCCTGGTAGTATTTTGGTTCCTAGGATTATTTTGGGCCGAGCAACCAAACGTGGGTTTCCTGCGGAAATTCCACAAAAGTCCCAAGAACCAAAAAAATTCCGACAACCAAACGGACCGCGATGCCCTTACATAACGTCACTCTATTTACCATGTGTGCCACGGGACATGGTCCACTCACTTGAACTAATCAGCAAACGTATTGCCATTTAACCCACCGTGATCCAATGAGCCTAACCCTTTGATATCTTGGGCCTCAATTTAGGATCTCCACAAGAGAAGTTAAGGTCCTGTAGATTTTGGATATTGAGAATTGATTTTGAGCCCAAAAATGATTATTAGACTCAAAATTAAATGCAATTTTGAGCATAATAATCGGTTTTGAACTCAAAATCCAAAACGAACCAGGCCTAAACAATTGTTTTTTTTTCTTTTTTCGCGAGCCTTAATATTTGGTTGGGACGTGTTGGTTTGTCAATTCGGCATGGATCAGGAATTCAGGATCATGTGGTTTGCTTCACGATCCACCAAATCAACGCTCCCAATTACACACTTCCCCATGTGGGACCCAATATTCTCATTAAGCATGATCCTAAGCTCCACTTGTAACAGAAGTACCATCCAATTCGAGCTTAGCTACTCTCAACCAGCTAAAGGCCTGTTTGTTTGGAGTTTTGAGAACCCATTGTGAGTCCAAAACTGATTATTGGACTCACAATCGGTTCTCAAAATTAGTCTTGATCATGTGAAAAAAGCAAAACCTGGCGTCAATTATCTTGCAAAAGAGTAAACAAGAAAGCAGGAAAATCTACCAGCTATGATTTGATTTGTCATCTTGCGATTCGCCCATAAAACATGCACCCAACCATTAAAAAACAGATTAGTAACAGAGCAACAAGTGATCCAAAAAAGAAAAATCAAAGGAACCCATTAATGATCAATGATCAATCAAAGAAAACATATACTAAAAAACCAAAATCAGTAAGCATCTCACCTTGTGATTAGACAAATAAATAAAAGATATGGAACACCCCATATTAATCATGGATTTCTTTTCTTCTTTATAAACCACTAGTTTTGCAACAAAACAAAACACCCTCTGTTCTAATCTTACACGACAAGCCCATATACAGAAAGGAAAAAGGAAACAGGAAAAAACCTTTGAATAAACTACAGAAGCCAAGAAAATTCCAAAAACTTCCAAGGAATCAGACAGCCATAAAAGAAGGTACCTGCTCTTTTGTCTCCCAAAACTTCAACATTTCGATAAGCACAAACATATGAACAATCTCACACCCAGTAAATTTAGGATCCAAACTATCTTTTTTTACCTGAAACAAAATAAAAAGAAAATTACTTAGAACCAAAACTAGGGATACCCAAATAGTCACATTTAAAGTGCCCCTAGCCTTTCTAGGAAGGTCATTCCACGCCACTACTAGTATGTATGATTCTCTTTTTTTTTTACAAGCAAAATTAGCGAAAGAGTCAGCAACATGGTTAGCTTCTCTGAATTGATGCGACACTTTCGGCCTCAACTCTAAAACCAAAGATTGAAGCTCCTGCTAATGATACTTAAGATCCAAACTATGGAATTACTGTTCATCCTTCTCTTCCACGAGTAATCTACCAAAACATCATCCAAATTCAGGTATAATCTTGTATGGAAATTCCCAAATCAGATTCTTTGGAAGTAAGAAGGATGAGGGACTGAAGAGGATTTTTTCTTGTTCTTGGTATCTTTTCCAGTAAAGAAGGAACTGAAGAGAGTGGTTGTTCCTTTCGAAATGTAAGGAGGTGGGACATTCAATACAGGATTGATATGGACACCCCCATTGCTATGAGACCCATAAAGGTTTCTTCCACCAGAATTGTTCTTCTTCAATGGCGAAGGCGGCTTCTGAACAGAAGAAGATGATGTTGAAGAAGAGGGCCATGAAATCTTTGTATTCGAATTTGATGGAGAATTTTGTGAGGACTTATAACCATCCTTCAATTGGGAGCGTCTTGGGCTCGGATTCGTCGAACCCGTAGAATTACTTCTTGATAGAAGTGGTGACAAGGAACAAATCAAGCTCTTCTTTGTGCCATTGAGACTGTTGCTTCGGGTAAAATGCCAGAATGATTTTGAGTTGGATTTTTCCTCTTGTTTAGACATCTCCATGATCTCTCTTAAGCTCTCTTTCTTCTGAGTTTGTGGTGGTGGGAGAGGAGAAGGAAGAGGATTTGATTTTGGTTGAGGAATTTCTTCATTGGGGAGGGTAAAAACATGGGTTGTTTTGGGTTGGATTTGAATGGGGAGGGGAAGGATTTTGCCATTGAAGAACAGTTCATCTGCTGAAGAAGACCCTTGCTGATTTGGGTTTGTAATGCAGAAATCAAAATCAGGAGAGGGAGAATCTAAACGAGAAGAATCTATGGGAATTTTTTCAGTTTGAGAGAGATCATGAGAGAATGAAATTCGAGGACTTATTGACCAATTTGGAGAAGAAGAAGAAGAAGAAGAAGAAGAAGTTTCATAACAAAATTCAACCGTCATTTGTGTTTTGGCACACCAATTAAATGTAAGGAGTATATGAAAGAGAGGGGGTAGGAATATATGAAACAATGGATTAGAGAGGAGGGGAAAAGTTAACGGACGTTAACGGAAAATTGTTCACGGGAGTTACGAGGAGACGGAGACCAAATAATAGACTGGCTATTACCATCTTACCCACTCACGGAGCCCTTTGCTCTTTTCTTTTTCTTTTCAACCTTTTTTAATCCTTTTTAAAAAATAAAATTATTTAACTAAACATAATAAATAATGTTATCTACGAAAAGGACCTTGGGATCGTCCTTACCACGTCTTTTGACTTATAACCAAATGGCCTTCTAAGAGGGTCCCTACTCCCTAGCAAATCCCTTATATTTTCTTAGGGAATGTGATATATTCGCCCCCTTTGTTCACCGGGCCACCACTCTAGAGTATTCATGAATCATGATTACTCATCTTACACTACAAGGGTAGCCCACGATGAAAATGGGTGAATATATCATTTCCTTTTTTTATTAGGCAGCTGATGCTACATTTTTGTTAATGGCACATCTCACTTTGTTTAAACTTTCCTTATCGGATGTTAACAGCATCTAATCTAATTAAAAAAGTGAAAAAAAGAAAAGAAAAGTGAGTGCCATGAGAATATGGTAATTTACATATAAATATTTATGTTTAGCTGCATGAAACCCCTAACACTCCGTTTGGTTGCCGGGGTGACTTGGAGAATAGTGGAATATCAAGTCAAAAGAAGTCAAAAGGGAGGTGACAAGCATTTTGATTTGTCTAGAATTACCCCGGAGAATAGTGTTTGTCGAGACGGCTTTGGGGTTTTGCTTTGCATTTGGGTGCCGCATCAACAAAATCCCTTGTTTGGTTGCCAATATTGCATAAGTGGTGATGTGTCACCCTTGTCCCTTACCTATGATAATAGCCAAATTCTATAAAAAAAAGAAGAAGAAATTTGCTTGGATTTCTTGGGAATAATGCCCCCTCTCTCTTACCTCACCCTCTCTTCTCTCTCTATATATTGGTAAGGAAAACCTTACTACTGCTCTACCACGTTAACAACCAAGTACTACTTGCCACTATTCTCCGAGGTAAGTTCCAGACAAATGCCACGCTTGTCTCCTCCCGTTGACTACTTATTCCGCTACTCAATGCTGCGCAAACCAGACAGAACTGAAATGAACGACTTGATTTGAATTTTTGGACAACCCATTTGGTGGGCCAACCCAGAATGGTTCATGATAGTATGATACAAAAAAACATTATTATCAGATGATTGTGACCAGATAATCACTAGAATTGTAATAAATGATTAAGAACAAAAAAATGATCCATTTAATTTTTTATACATTTAACAAGTAAACACATGCATTGAAATTATGATTAGAATAAGCATCTGTCTTTTCTTTTTGTCCTGGTCTGATTAATATAGTGCATGTGACTCCTCCTAGATAGATTTCTCTTCTTGCAACTGTTTCTCCTTATTAATAAATTTTAAGGTGCCACCCTGGCTTCATAGGTAAATTTCAGGCTTTCTACTAGAAAAATATACAAAAAAGTAGTAGATGTGACGCATGTAGATAATCTTGACCATTCATATGAGCAACATAATGTGTGGGCCATACACGGGACACCACACAACTTAAAGAATCCTAAATATATAAATAGAGTGCTTCTAATTAATTCCATCTTGAAAAACCAATACATAATCAATAGCCCATAAAAAAATTCCATAGACAGCTAACAAAAACATATTTCAAATTAAACAACAATAGAAGTAAGAAACTCAACACATTTAGATGGCATAATTTATCTCAGCTCCTTTCAAATTTCGAATACTAGTTCAAAAGGGTTTAGATTAGGTGTCTGTTTGGTTTGGTTGATTGGGAAAGCAATGCCCCATGCTTTTCTTGTGACATGTAAGAAGACTGAAATGCCAAAGACAGTGAAAGGCACTCTCATTTTACAAAATCCCAAAAATAGTTTCTTGTAAAATAAGCAAAATATTTATAATGCAATGAAATGATGTCCGGGCAATTTGAGTAGTTTTAAAATCTTTCATCAGCTGCTTTCAGAAACCTACTAAAGACACCTTTACCTGAGAAGCATAAAGGGCAGATGCCCTCTCTCTCTCTCTCTCTCTTTATAAACTTTGAAGCAAAATGAAAAACTTGACATCCATATGCATGATGGTTCCATGTTCTAATTAATGAGAGAATGGACAATAGATGAAACTATCAAATCCCCTTAAACATAATTTGGGTTTGCTTCATCTAATGAGGAATGATATAGTGATGCCTTGTTTTGATATTGTCACTCTCTTTATTCCAATATGGGATTTGCTAGGGAATTTTGCGGAAAGACATTTCGCGGCTGACTTTTGCACTGAGGGAACAGCTACTTCAGATGGAATTAAATGAATAAGACAAAATTTGTTGAAAAGTGAGCCTGTGTGGCTGTTCGCTCTAGCAAAAGTCAGCACGAAATGCCTTTCCGCGAAATTCCCTAGCAAATCCCTTTCAATATATTCGGAGTTTTCATGGTACGTAGATATTTATGCATGATGAGTGATTTGCATGTGACCAGGCTGTGAGACCCCAATCAACAATGTTTGGAGTCAAAGACAGTCCATCAAAGTGGACCTCTAACTCATTTATATCTCCACATAAGCCTCTGTGTCTCACTGTCGTTTCCAATGTATGATTCCCTGGCAATGGGACCTGTTAAATCGGTCCTTCGAAAGGCCCTCTTGGACAATTTACAAAATAGGACTCTCTCCTCTCTTTAGATACCTCTGTCCCATGCGAAAAACAGATGGTAGATTCTTTCTTGAGGATTTTCATGTGAAGGGAGGGACAGGGGATAAGGTGGGGACTCTTTGCTCCTTACGAATAGTAATCGACGAAAAGAGGTAGCTTTCTTGGGAGAGGGGGCTTGGCTTGCATATATTAAACTTTCTTTTGCATAGATGTCATCTTACCTACCCTGTTCATTTTCATGGGTAGAGACCCCCTAGGGATCTCAAAGTGGCCATTTGGAGAAATGAAAGGAAGAGCAATGTTCATAGCATATCCCAAGCTTGTTATCTCCACATAGATTTGGTGGAGTTGCTTTTCACTCAAAAAGGATTGGAGTGACTTCGATTTCACTCTTTACTTTTCTTTTTATGTTGCTCTCGTCTATTCCACATCAAAATCAAGTGTTGAAGAAACAGAGCACAAATACCAAAGACAGGATGGTGGGCCAGCTGCACTTGGATGTGGAAGAAGCAGAAGAAACCACACTCATTTGTACTGTTTTTTAAGATATCATGGGGTAAATGATTTAAACATGTTCTAACAAGAGTACATGTTATCAAAGACATTTTACATTGATCTAGCAAAGAATATTTAAGTTTCAATCCATCTCTCTGATTAACGTAGTCCAATTTCTTGTCATGACTTTGCCGCACGAATCACCAAGTTATCGTAATTAACCAGTCACCTTGCCTCTGCTTGATTTTGGCCTTCCCTATCTCGCACAAACTTTATTCCATCCAGGATTTGATTTGCGTCTTCAGTATTTGAAATTGTTCCTCCAACAGGTATCTGTGAGTTTTGTTGATTTATGATAAATTCCACTTGTGGCTAACTGATCCGCAAAATACACATGAAAGAATCATTCGTGATTTTCTTTTTACAAAACCAGTCATATCAAGCACTAGTTACTATATTTATAACATTATCATGGTACATGATTAATGAATAAATTGAGAGATCATTACCCCTCCAAACAAAGAGTCAAGCTTATCGAAGATCAATAACATCAAACTTCAGGTTAGGATTCATATAATAATCTGTACAGTGATCATAGATGGGACCACCATCTGGGGGGGCATCGTGAGGATGGAAGCCACGGTGTGGGCATTGTCTTATAACCGACATGCCGCCTGGAGTTGTCAGTCGGAAAATGCCATGTGGTCTGCATGTATGGAAAAAGATCAATCAATTGCAAAAGTTGAGTAGATGAGAATACATTTCCATAGTTAAAAGGGAAGAGTCCTAATCCTACCTTCGACTGTCTGTTGGTGCCATAACAATTGCAATTGCCTCTGGCAACATAATCTAATGACATTTCAACAACAGCAATTAAATTAGACAAACTACAAAAACAGCAAGGAAAATCAAGCAGTAAATGCAGTGGGGTAGCTTAATCATAAAGAAAATTCCAAGAGAGAACTATAAAGAAAAGGGAGAAACATAAATGAATGATAATTGTAAAGGGCGAACCTGATATGAATAATGGGTGTGCAGATCAATTGATGACATGAAACAAGACTGAGAAGGATGCGTCTGAACATTGAATGCAAGGATATGGTTAGTGGAAAAAAAAAATTAAAAGAAAAACAGGTTTGATGAAACTTGGAAGCATGAGGTTGTTCAAATACAAGAACCAGGTGTAGCAAAATTCATATAACAAGCCAACCCACGAGTTGGGGAGCAACAAAAGCCTTGTTTATCTCAATTTCATCCAAGCCTATATAATCCTGAAAGAGAGGAACAAAACTATGTTTGAATTCTCTCCGGCCATAGAATGTTTACCGAACAAATTTCACTTTCCATATGGATAATAGAAAACCGAGGAGCCATGCTAAGTCAGGGCAACCATATAATAAAAGGCAGTACCTACACTTCTACTCACAGATCCTCAGGTGCCACTCCAAAGGCAAAAGTGTAAATAACTCAGTCAAACAACTCGACAAGTATAAACATGACATACTACATGAACAAGGATTCAGACGATGGTTTCGGTGACTTTGGTCCTCACAGAAGTGGAATGAAAATTTTGTATAAATCATAGAAGTCATAGTCCACGAAAAAATGGAAATTTAAGATGTAACTTTAGGAAATGCTAGATTAAGCACAAATACACATTTACAAACCATCACATAACCATGGTTTTAAATTTTGGTTTCGGCACCAGTTTCGGACCCCACCGAAATCGAAATTTAGGCCGAAATCCGGCGAAACGATAAAAACAATATTTTATTCGACAGCAAATTTCGGAAATTTCGGGAAAATATTAAATTAATTTTAAAAACAGGTTTTTGGGTCAAATTTCGGAATTTTGGAAAAAAAACGAAATTTCGACCGAAATTCCGAAATTTTGGACGAAATAAAATACCATTTCGGGTAAGTGACATTTCGGTGTCGGTCCAGACTGAAACCCAAAACTTCGGTCAAATTTAAAACCATGCACATAACTACCATTCGAAAATAAAAATAAAAAAACCGATCACATAATGGAATGGGCATTGATATTAGTTTAACAAGATCAAACAGTTAGTGGCATTGTCGCACATGTCTAGAACAATAAGGTTCATCTTAAACATAGATATTTTACATATTTTGAAAGATGATGATCGTCCTTTTATTCAACAACTCACTCATCTTCTTAATGGAATGGGCATTGATATTTACATGATATAAGGGTTTTTTGGCTATTTGGGTGCATGCAAGGAATCAACCTTCGCACTTCCGTTTCAATGGATTTCGAAATTCAATCCCCACAGAAGTCAACACATGTCGACCATGTGCTTGTATGCTATAGTTATGATTTTTATGAATATAATCACTCTTGACAAAATTAAGCCATTCAACGTCAAACAAACCCCTTAATCATAGTTTATCATTGTACATGAAGGCATCTTCATGGATTCTTAATTTGTTTGTTGCCAAACCTGAGAAATTGGCTGAATTTGTCTTACCCCCACCCCACTCCCTCTCTCGCTCTCTTGCCCCACCTAAAGTCTGCCACTCTTCACAATGATGCTCATCCAACATATACTTGGAAATTACCATTCAATATATATATATATATATATATATATATATATATATATATATATATATATATATACGCTAAAGATGGGTTTGGGCATATCCAACGTAGGCCTTTGGATGCTCCAGTGAGAACTCGTGCCAAGTTGATGGAGTAAAAAGAGGAAGGGGCAGACCAAAAACAACCTGGGTAGAAACAGTGAGGAAAGACCTGATGGCTAGGGACATAACAGAGAACATGACCTTGGATAGGAGAGAATGGAAGAAAATGATCCATGTAGACGAACCCGACTAGTGTCAGGATTAGAATTAGTGAATTTGAGCAGGGTAGACTCTTTCACTTTCTTCATGAAAATTGAAGTATGTGCCACAAATAAGCTATCTGTGCATGGCTCACAAACCATAGTGGGGGCCACATTTTTTGGGGGACCCAAAGCATTCATTTGGAAGGCCCTTCCATGGATAGGGTGTGTACCAAAAATCAGCCCTATAGATCATCCTAACCCAATCAAAGTTGGAGGGAAAAATGGACAGACACTGTTTTTGCCCATTTTTTCCCTCCACAAATTGGCAAGGTTAGGATGATCCTAAAGGGCTGATTTTTGGTACACACCTTATCCATGGAAGGGCCTTCCAAATGAATGCTTTAGATCCCCCAAAAAATGTGGCCCCCACTATGGTTTGTGCAACCATGCACAGATAGCTTATCTGTGCAGCTGCACATACTTCATTTATAGGGAGAAAATATTTTCACCCCCTCTGCAGTACACGTTTGCCCCCCTTATAAGGTGAAAAGTGGGCAATTTTAACGCTTTTTGACGTCAAATCACGTTAAAAGGGGGGCGGATGCGTACTACAGGGGGGTGAAAATATCATCTCTCTCTCTCTCTCTCTCTCTCTCTCCCTCTCTCTCTCTCTCTCTCTCTCTCTCTCCACACACACACACTCGGAAATTTCCATCCTTTTTTTATTTTGAAGAAAACAATTTTACAATTCAATGTTACCAGCAATTTACGATAGAAGGTTTTGGGAGGGGATGGAGTGAGGAACTAGAACACACTGATTTGAGGAATCCGACATGGATATTGAGCATCGTAGTCAACTAACCTCGGAAAAAAAGAATCCGTGGATTCACCAATATATTTTAATCAATTTTAATTTTATTTCTTTTACATGATAACACAGTTATATTAGGTAATATATTAGGAATTTTAGTACGTTATGTAAATATAATATTTTATTTTCATATAAAAAACTTACTATTAAAACAGACAAGACTCAAAACATGTGAGTTGTAGTAGTATTTAATAAAATAAAATAGATAAAAGAGATCTAGAAGTGTCGCAGTGAATCCTAAGTACTGGAATCCGACGTGTGTCTGGTAAGTCATCAATTCAGAAGAATCCACGTAACATAGCTCTCACCATATCAGGGGAGAAGACATAGCTAGGAATCAACAACATAAAAATAGGGTATCATTTTCAACTATTAAGAAGAAAACCATTAGTTACTCACGTGAATCCAACCAAGGGGAAAAAGAGATTGCTTATCCTGTACATCAAATATTTCCTCTTCATTCATAGTCTGACACTGATCAGTGAGCAATATCGTTAATATAAGATGTAAAAGGTTGTATTGCAATGAAACAGAGATAAAGTGCCTTGGGGCATCAAAGCAATGTCTTACCGAATCAGATGTTGATTCCTGCTTGGGAATGATGAGAGCTGTCATATAAAATATTCTGTTTTTCTGTAAATTAAAAAATAATAAAATGAAAATCATTGTTGTTGCAGAAGGATTTCATGTGGTTGAACAATACAGAAAATCGTTCAAAAAAAAAAAAAAAAACACAAAACCAAAAGTCGTTTGCCCTTACAAGCGAACCAGCAAGAACACCACAAGTTTCTAAATTCTTTTCGGTATTTGACTTCGCTAGCCTCATGAAGCTTTCCATAATCTTAATTGACTGCAAATAAAATGCGAGAACAGTTGGAGGATAACAATCAAAGAGAATATACACAGAAGCATATAAGAAACTCCTCACTGAAGAAAAAAAGCATTCTTTCTAGAACTGAAACATCTTGGAATAATATGTACTAAGATATGTCACAAATATCTCCAATATTATCAAAATATCGCGTTTTTATCATGACATTTTGATAAAACGATAAAATCCCAAAATAATTCCGAGATTTTAAAAATATAGCGATATTTTCATTTTTATCCTAAAATGAAAATATCACGATATTGTGATAATATCACGATATTCTCCCAATATTTTTACTTTATATTTTTTTCTTAAATTTTAAATTTTTATCTATTTTTTAAATAAATTTATTTTTATCGTTTTTCGGTATATAAACCCTAAAAAATTTAAACAAAAAATTAATGTATCCCGAGATTTTCCCTTGCCGAGAAATTCCCGAGAACGATATTTGTGACAAAGGTACTAAGAAAGCAAAAGCAACGATTGAAGCTCTGAGAGAGTCTACAGGATCTCACAATGTGCAATTGTAGAGGAGATTCTGAGTGGACTAGCTCATCCTGTAAGGATTTTGTGGGCCCATATCTTGAATCAGCAACTTCCGATGAAGCAAGGGGGATCAAATCTTGTACATCAGCGAGAACAGGAGGAGGAGAAGGTTGTCTGATAATGTCCATCTGATCAGGAGTTTTTATGCTATCTGAGGTATTCAATACATTAGGCTCCTCTACAGGACGTGACCATCTACCATCATCCAAAGAAAGGACTGACTCAAGTATCGAATTTCCATTTTCTTTCTGAATCGTATCTCCATTTTCAATAGATGGATGCAAGCTGAAAACAGAGAATAGGGTGGATTCATAGCCATAAATTTAAAGAAGTTAATCATAACAGAGAAAGAACGAAAACAAGGAAGCACTCCATCAAAATTAAAGTCAATCAAAGTTCAAAATAAATGTAAGATCACTCTTAAAACATATCTTGAATGCAAATTCCTCTTGTTTAGCTGCAGTCCTAATTGAAACAATAGAGAGAAGGTGAAATACTAGAGTTAATTCACTGAAAAAACTAACCTTGGGATCTCAATTGGAGTTATGTCAATATTCCTAGGATATTGGACCTGCACCCATATGAGAAAAGTCAGCATGGTTTCTGCACATAAATGAACTAAACGAATCAAATGGATTAGATTGTACCCCTTTGTCAATAATAGGTGGCTGCCACTGCCCATAAAGCCCATTTGGACCTAAGATAGAGTGTCTGGATAGTGTTTCCTCCTTCGGACGTGGGATACTTAGAGACCTATACAAGATTGTCAAGCAGCATGCAATCGAGTGTGGATAAGGGGAAAAAGTGAAAAACAATAATGAAATATAATCACCATCTAAATGACTAAACACACGGTTTTAAAAGGGAAACAACGAGCAAAGCAGCCGAGTAAAAAACAAAGTAAAGAAGAAGCTTCTAATTGTGAGATATAATCCTCAATTGGAAAAAAGGTTTTTTTTCTTATGAAAAAATACAGAATAGTGAACATTATGAAAAAAAAAAAGGAAAAGAGTAGTAACTGGTTATGGAACATAAAAATAAGAACATGAACAATAGGAAGTCGAGGACTTATAATTCATCATTTTTACACTAAAACTATACAGCTCCTATAAAAAATTAATTAACGAAGCATGAGTTCATGAATCATCACATAACTTTATATCAAACACCAATATGAAGATAGAAATAAAACTCATTGTAACATAGTAATAGATCATAATATTAAATGTTAACAAAAATCAATTCATCACCCAAGAATCATCCATAATATAAATACAAATATTCACAAATCATCATTCACCAAATCACAATAGTCATGAGATTACGAGATTAGGTTCCCCAGCCCCCCAAAAAAAGATGACAACAACGACAAAGGTCACAGTTCATTATTTCAGTGAGGCTTCCGCTTCAAATCTGCGAGGTTTACACTTCACAACACACAGAATAAGCATCGCAAGAATGTAGCCTCAACAGAATCTTCAAGACTAAACTGTTGGCTGAACAAGGGACAAGATTGAGGCTGAAAGCAATCCTTGACAGGATGTCTCCAATATGTAAAATCGGATTGGAGAATCTCCATGGACCGTCACTTCTCCTGACATACATGAGAAAAAGTTTGTGGACTCGCCCTCTATCCAAATACATCTTCCCGAATTATTCGATGTTATCTTTAAACCTTCTAGAAGGGCCTTCATGATGCAGGATGAGTTGGGGGATAATTAAGGAACAAATGAAAGGGATTGTTACCACAATTTAAGGTTAATTTAGGATTGTTAAGAGGATTTTGTTAGGGATTTACAATCAAGAAAAGCAATAAGAAAAGCAAGGCTAATCAATGGATGTCACAACAAATAAAAGGAAAATTGCAGGAAATAAATATCTTATTCAAAGAATCACTCAAAGAATCCCAAGAGATAAATATACTACAATCACTCTAGCATGTTCTAACCTTCACTTAGAGACAATGCATCACACCTAATAAGGCTTCACAACTCTAACTGAAAGTTGTTGCAGAAAATAACTTTCAAAAGATTCATTCATTAAAAAATGTACAAGGCTTTCTCCTTTAAGAAATGGGAGGTTTTAGCAGTAAAATAACAACATGGGACTCTCTCTTTAAAAGAGTGCCTTACACATGGCATTTGGTGGTAATGGTAAGAACAACTATTCAGGATTCTCTCTTTACAAGAGGGACCAACACACGAAATCCCATAATTGCCTCAAAACAATATTAAAAACCTACAACATAAAATAAATAAAAAAATGTTTTCATCACTAATGATCATCACTCGCCTACTAGAAAAGAATTGTCTTGCATCGCCATCCAAACTTAGCTCAAGTTAAATCGTAGCTAGAAGAGCATCTCACCAATCTATATAGGCTCTCGATGGAGTCACGCCACTAAGCTAGAAAAGAGCTTCTCTAGAAATGGAAGTTCAGAGTTATCGTTGTTACAGAAACAGAGTTTCAAACAGATGTCATCCTCCCGGCAGTAATCCTACGACACCATGTTGAACCAAAGTTTTCTCTGATACCATACTGATGCAGGGAGGGTTGAGGAATAATTAAGGAACGGAGTGTAGGGAATATGAGGGTTTAAGGTTGATGTTGGGGGATAATTAAGGAATAAAGGGAAGGGATTGTAACAAAGGTTTAAGGTTTGATTTAGGACTGGACAGTTGAGAGGATTTTTTTAGGTTTTCAAAATCAAGAATAGCAATAAGAAAAGCAAGGCTAATCAATAGATCTCGCAGCAAATAAAAGGAAAATTGCAGGAAATAAATACCTAATTCAAAGAATCACAAGAGATAAATAGACTAGAATCACTCTACTATGTTCAAGGCTTCACACCAAGAGAAAAGTCATCACACCTGAGAAGGTTTCACACCTCCAACTGCAAATTATTGTAGAAAATAAATATTTAAAGATTCATTCATTCATCCATTGAAAAATGTACAAGGTTTTCTCCTTTAAGAAATGGGAGGTTCTAGTAGTTACATAACTACCTTGGGCTCTCTCTATATAAGAGTGACTCACACATGGCAATTGGTGGTTATGGTAGGATATAACTACCTGGGACTCTCTTTAAAAGAGAGAGTGACACATGACACCCCATAATTGTCTCAGTAGAATATTTATTTATTGGCCAGGAGGCCAATAAAAAAACATTTGTTCTGTGACAGGCCAGGGATATCCCAAGTAATTGGAATGAATGAAATATCCACTAGTTTCTTCTTTTACTCCAAATGCCTTTATTTGCAAAGGGGATTTTCTGTACAGGCCTAGCCTGTGTTACCGATTGGGGAATAGTCCCAAGCCGTGGTCTCACGTTTGCTGAGACGTTCGAGCCGGAGCTTGGTTTCTCGGGCGGACCACACCATCGGTGTTAAAAGGGACCTGGTTATGGTAGGGCATAACTCTCTTTTTAAAAGAGAGACTGACATGGCACCCATAATTGACTCAATAGAATATTAATTTCAGAGAAATATTGATGTGGAAGGAATTCATTGCGATTTCGTTTTGGTGGGAATAGACACATTTCGGTTGTTTCGGGAAAATTTCGGGGAAATTTAAAACATGCACATGGAAATAGGTGGTTATAGTAGGGCATAACTACTTGGGGCTCTCTTTTTAAAAGAGAGACTGACACATGCCATCCCATAATTGTCTCAATACAATATGATAAACTTAAAACATAAATAAACACAACGATACAAAAAATATTAAAAAAAATGATATGGTTCTCATTTCTTAATTGGGAAACCATCACTCCACTTCAGCTTCATTGGAATCAACACATCCGATGGGACCAAAGATGGAATTGAGAATGCCCCCAACTTCAGTTCTTGGAGTTCCACCGATTCCAGCCGGGACCGGATTAAATCTTGAGCTTCTGTCGAAGTTGAGCTTTACCGTATTAGGCGGAGGGGGATCAAATTCCCTGACTTGTTGATTGGGACAGCTATATCCCAACTCCCAAGCCACTTCTTTTCACCTTCTAAAATCTCAGAGACTCAGAAAATCCATTTGGTATCATAGGCTTTCACCCAAAGAATGATAATCCCAAATAGTTTGATTCCCCGCAATTATCCTTAGGTTGCGCTCCTTCCATATACTCCACATTACTGCAGATTGAACCAATCTGCAAAGGATTTTACCTCATCTTCCAAGATTTTTCAACCTCTAACTTGATAATAGGTCTCCAATTTTTGTCCTGGAAAATCCATTGCGCGCCAAACATGCCTACACCTGGTCGGGCAAGGATTAGCAGACACCCTACACCTTGCTCGAAGATAGCCTCAAAAAGCTTACACCACCAAGGCAAATAAGGATCCATGTTAAATAAATAACCCTAGCCCCTCAATAAAATGGGGCCAATAAAGGATTCCCATATTCTTTCTTGCCATGAATTTTAGAAGAAATTTTATTAAAAATCAAAAAGTAAAACAAATCGAAAACTCCAAAGGTACCTAACAAGCTTCACTTCTGGCATTCCTTGCTATTGGAAAATCTCAGGCAGAAAACGTCTAAATGTGGTCCGCTTCTTTGTTGCCGTCTCTATGAGTCTGACATACACAAACTTCAAGTAGATACACTAGAATAAATTCTAGCTCACTAAGTTTTGAGAGATATAACCATGGAGGTTATGGCTCCTTCTTCGCCACATGATCTCAAAGAACACTCCAGCAACAATGATCCTATGACACCATTCTGTGATGGCCCAGTGTGCATATCCTGTTTCCCTCGTCCCCAAATCTGAGCTACAGATTCTGTGAGTTTTCCCACTACATCAAGAAGGGCCCAACAATTGGGCATCGCTTGAAATGTTGCTTGTGGATCGGGACTGCCCGTGAAGATCAAATCATCACAATGAAACATGTTGGATTGTACAATCAAATCCACTGCAAAGTGGCTCTTCCACATGGTCATTGAGAAAATTCATAAAATTGAACCTCTGGTCGATTATTTAAACCCCTCTAATTTACTTCTCCAGTTAGTTTATGTGAAAATAGCCACTCGATCAGCTAGTGATCAAGTTAGAAAAATAGAAAAAAAAAATTTTGAATAGCGCTAACTATCCAGATTGGAAGCACGTTATAAGACACATTGATTCCACCAAGACAGAGCTGATGATGTGTTCACCCACCATCTGAACCACCTGTTAGTGCTTGTACTGCGACTAGAAGAAATTAAGAAAAATTCTTAGGTGATGGAGCAAAAGCTACTATTCTCACATACATGAAACTTTACTTATAAATTTTTTATGAAGAGCATGACACAGCTAACAAGATTTTCACAGCTGTCCTTTATGGATATGGTGGGGTATCAAAATCTCATTCAATTGTTGATTGAAAAAAAATCATCTAAGATGAAGGTGAATCAGTCATGGATCATGTAAATAAAACGACCGTGGATGCCAGAAAACTAGCTGATATACGAATCCCATAACAGATCAACATTGAAAATATTTTGTAGCCCCTTACTTCCAAGGGATTGACGAGTTGTAGCAATCAACTTTTTTGGTTAAGAATTAACCATTAAAGCCCTACCACTGATGCTAAATGTGGTAGCTGAAAGAAGAAAAAGTGTTGGAGATGTCAATTTTTGTCAGTAAGGACATATAACACTTTTTCGTTTCTGAAAAAGGTTACTTTTATTGATAAAGAGTCTATCCCAGATACAAAGACGGGGACAAGGTGTCCCACAATATTACAGACGCGTCATCTTATTCCCTATTACAAAAGACACATCGAGGCAAGCAAGGTTATCATGGCTGCATGCACTTAATAATCTTTGTAAAAGAATTAACCAAAAGATTGCATTGAAAAAAAAATATAACTTAGAAAGCTAGGCTCAGAAAATACCTGCACATACTATTTCAGATTATATAAGTCCAACTTCTTTGCAGTTATGACTTATGACATCATTGTTCATTTCAATAAACAAGTATTTTCTCTAATAAATGTCCGTAGCTCAACAACCAGTGCTTAATATTGACTTCCAAGCATTCAATAGATTTTGTATTACATAATAGTATAACGCTTACAATTTGTGAAATTGCTCTTACATCATCGTAGGACTTGAGAACTTATTTTGATGAATCCATGATCCTTGAGATGTGCCATTTTGCCCAACAAATCGTTGTGCCTGTAAGATGCATATAGGAAATAGTAAAATTTATAGAAGAGTAGAAGCGTCGTACAACAATTAACCAATGACTAAATAACAAAAAATGTAGCAAAGAAGCACAACTTCTTGAATTACTGAATCCATACTATTCACAAAAGTAAAAACATCAAAATCCGACTATTATTGTGATGAATATTCCAGTATGATGGGTATCCTTTAGTTAGCGGGGGACCTTCGCGAATGAATGTGGGACAGATATTTGAATGCTCGCTCGGGTTAGCAGGGGACCTGCTGGACAGACATTATAGAATAGCACCCTCCGATGAGAGATATGAGCAAGAGGCTTCGAGAAAACTAGTGTTTCCTGAATTATATGAAGCCAGTAAGCAAACAGCAAATCCATGGGTATTTGAACACAAGAATTCGGGAAAAAGCTGAATATTTGATGGAAGAACATGAGATCCTTTTGAACAACCTGTTATAATAGGAAAGTCCTATATCCTGAAATTAATTCATCAAGTTGATGATAAAATCCATGGACGCTCCAGTGGATTTCTATGTGAGTGTGTGGATTCTTTATATATGAGTATTTTGGGGGATATGTAAGGTCACTTGTGAGTGGCATAAGCCATAATATTTTGAGAAGATTTCAAATGATAAAATCCAACTATTATTATGAATATTTCAGTACAATGAGTATCCTTTAGTTAGCATTTCTATGTGTGTGTGTGTGGGTTCATTGCATATGAGTATTTTGGGCATATGTAAGGTCACTTGTGAGTGGCATAAGCCAAAATACTTTGAGAAGATTTCAAATGATAAAATCTGAGTGTCCCTTATCCCGATGTCCGACGACTTCTCTGTGCCTCATACTATTTTATTTTATGTCATGGTATTAGAGCTACAACCATGAATCAACCAAGGTTTCCCAACTTGGTATGACTCATGAAGTCAGATTACTTCATTCTAGAAGCATATAAAGAGGAAGGAAACATATAGGATCTGAAAATCGGAATCGAATCGTAAATCGTAACAGGGTTCGAATCGTAAATCGGATCGTGAATCTTAAGATGAGAACCAAATGGTGGTTCTTGAAAAGCCTTTTTTGGAAGAGGAGGTAGAGAAAGGAGTGTTTTCTTTGTGTCGTGATAAAGCCCCGGGGCCAAATGGTTTTTTATCTCGCCTTCTTTCAAACTTGTTGGGGTTATGTAAAGAAGGATATCATGAAATTTTTCCAGGAATTTTTTGAAGGAATGGAGTTGGACAGAGGAACAGGTGCAACTTTTATAACCCTAATCCCAAAGGTAAAAGGCGTAGTGAAGGTTTCAGACTTCAGACCTATCGGTTTGGTAGGTTGTCTCTATAAAGTTCTGGCAAAGGTTTTAGCTGAGCAGTTAAAGGTGCTTCCTTTTATTATATCTGAGAATCAAAGCGCATTTGTAAGTCAGAGGCAGATCTTGGATTGCTCTTTGGTGGCTAATGAAACCATAAAATGGATGGCAAAAACAGGAACCGGAGGCGTGTAATTTGCAAGTTAGATATGGAAAAAGCTTATGATAGAGTCGAATGGCAGTGCTTGGATCATCTTCTTGGGAAGATGGGCTTTGGATCTAGATGGCGTGGTTGGATTAGGAGCTGTGTCTTCTGCTTGGTTTCCATACTTATCAATGGTTCCCCTAAAGGCTTCTTTAAGTCCACAAGGGGTTTGTGTCACTCCTTTATCTCCTTTCCTCTTCCTTATTGTGGCTGAATCTTTGAGCTTGCTGATGAAGAAAGGTAGTGCCATGGGCCTAGTGAATGGCGTGAGCTGCGGACAGAACGGAGTAGAGGTATCGCATTTACAATTTGCTGATGATACTTTATTATTTAGCTCCCATCAGATTTCTAAGATCTTGAGTCTAAGGCGGTTCTAAGGTGTTATGAACTTATTACGGGGCAAAGACCCAATTTTTCAAAATCCAAGATGTATGCTGTGAATGTAGAGGTGGCAGAAGCAATTGGATTAGACAACCTTATGGGCTGTCCTTCGGAAAATTTCCCAACAACGAACCATTATTTATCCTCAAATTAGCGCACCTATAGATGCCAAACTTTTACAAACAAGTACAAACAGTTTGAAGCCCACAGTAAATCTCCAATGGTACAATGACAGACCTCAATTTTTTTACCTGTCTGATCTCGGAATTAGCTGCAGTTTGCTTTTGAACGGGAGGCCACTCCAATGAAGAATCGACGAAAAAGTTGTGACGAACCTGGTCCCGCCTGTTTACTTGATTCATGTGCTTTCTGTTCAATTCCTCAAGCCGGATTTGAACAACTGGTTTTATCGCCTCCAGCTCACTTATGGCATTCAATAAAGTCTACATAAAAGAGAATTTCAGAAGTCAAATTGCGCAACAGAACTTGTAATTGAGTCCCAAAGGTAGACAAAATGAATGCCGGGAGTACCTTCTTAAAATAATTCTTTTCTCTTTGTAAAGATACCATGTAGTCTTGATGACATGGTATAGTTTCATTGATCAAACTGTAGCAGATAAAAGTCCATTAGCCGAACAATGTTGAAATATGTCCTTGAGAAAAATAAGTATGACAACCTTCATAAAAAATACTAACAAGTTTGTAAGCTCATCACACTAATGATAAATCCAAACACATAAAAAAGGAAAATAAGATAGATTGTATTTTTCTGACCTTGAAAACCTCAGAAGCATAACATACAGGTCTATAATATTCTTCTCCTCTCGATGGATGGCAGCCTGCGAAACTCAATATTAATGATATTGAAGTAAATAAAATCCACGTTCTAAAAGGATTCTTTGGAATAATTTAATATTGAAGGTTGAAAGACTAATACCATAATCATCAGCGTCATCACAAAAAGAAAAAATAACTAAAACAATAGGCAAAAGGCAAAAGGAAAACACATGAATACAAGCAAACAACAACTGAGAAAAGATCTTGGGGACTTTGCTGTGCCTTGTCGAGGCCCTATCTATGAGCTTCTTGCAAGGCCCTTCATTCACACACGTGTTGACCATGCCCACAACTCTCAGTGTGAGCAACCTATAGCATGATGTCAACAACTAGACCAGGTTGATGGGTTACATGTATCGCTTGGTTGCAGTGTTCATAATATCATGCACAATGGTCTTCCAGGCTGCAGCCATGGGCGACTTTCCTGCACCTCTAACTCTGTGTTGTAACCTCCTTGATTGGTTCTATTTTAGCTAGAATTCTACAATCAATTCAACAAGGGAAGTTAGACATTGGATCGGAATTTATGAGCATTGGATCTTTCATTGCATTTATTTAATGGGAGGCACTATGGGAGGGCTATGCACTGCATTTCAAGCATGGTTAGTGAAGAAAAGAGCCCGTCCGTGTGCCCATGTTCAACCCCACTGGGTCCGTATGCTCCACCATTCTCTCCGCCCTCACACTAGGCAACATCCTCACCATAGGAAGGATCATGGTAATGTTCCTCATGTTCACTGGCCTATATTTTGTGTTATGGGCTAAGAATAAAGAAGGGTGCAAGGTCATTGGGGATGATAGGACACTGCATAGACGGGATGCAGAGAAGCCTCTCTTGAGTTAATCTCTCTTCAATTAATGTCATTAACCCAATTTTTGTAAGTGTGTTCCAGTTTAGTGTACAATGATGCATCACTTAGGTCATATATGGAGGAATACAGCTGTTTTCGACAACGTTAGAATTGGATGATCTAAAGAAAAGAAATTCGATTAAAAAAAAAACAGCCGACAGACTAGGGTGTGTGCTATAACTAATAGTGAATAGGGTAATAGCATGATTTTGAAGAGATTCTGGAGATTGGGGAGACTACAAAAGGCATACAGCTCAATTCTATGAGGGTCTGTGTTATAACTTATAGCCAAGGAACATGTGGTTCTCCAATCCTCGCTGCCACATTAAGGGCACATTTGGCTACCATGAATTTTTTTTTCATGATAAATTAGTGTCTCCAAGTCGTGAGAGAGGGGTAGGGCGGGTGGGAGAAGGAGAGAGATTTGAGAGGGCATGATTGATGAGGGTGAGAAGTGCCTAAAAATCAGAAAACAAAAAACTCCACTCAAAATATGATCAACTTTTTCCTGATTTTTAGCCACGGAATTAGTAATATGCAAGCAGAGAGGTGGCAAAAGGGGACAACTTAAAAAATTGCATATCAAGGTTGAAGCAGCTTACCATAAGGAAAGCACGGTATTAGTAATAGCAAGCGGAGATAAGTCCCCTTAAGAGAGGAGAGGAGACGGTGGAAATTACAAGCTTCTTAAAAGCACTAACGGCAAAGTGCCACCAACATGTGGACATAGAAGGAATTAGTAGGAATGAGAGGCTATAATGAGGGAGGGGGTCTCAATGACTATTTAGCCTATTTCTAAGGTTTCTCTAGAGGAAACATCATTCTTGGTTGAACCAGCAGCAATGATATAACTCACTAGCTAAGCCAAGCCTCCCATGAGAAATCAGGCTGAACCATCCACTGAGAGTCACTAGAATACTTGATGCTAGAAGCTTCTCCACAGCCCTTTCCATCATGAGCTACTTATGGAGAATACATCCACCAATAGTGGCTACTACGATGATTTTAGTTTTGTGTTTTCTCTTAGCCTTTTTAAGTTTTTTCCACATCATTTGGGATTCCATCCATAAAAAGGAAATAAAAAGGCAAGGGTAAGTGATCACACAGCTAAGACGAACCCATCCAATCAGATCCAATCCAAATCCCAACTGGACTCTGGCAAATCCAGGCTTAATAGACAAGGTTTAAATTTAGCTCTGGTATGCAGATTAGTGTAGATGAGTTCCTTTTTCCGTTTTTTTAGACATAATAAAGTGGATGAGTTGTCTTGTGAACATAAAGTAGAATTATGTCAATTTCTGTAATTAACACTACGGGAAACCTATTATGAATTTATTATAGGCAAGATCTTAGTTAAACAATCAAACCCACTGTGAAAGGAAGATTCTTTGGGTATTGTAATAAAATGCCCTCTTCCATCAGTTAAATTTCTCACTGATGGGAATTGGCCGCTCCAGTTCGGGGGCTTTAATGAAGCAAAGCTACATAGCTACATGTAACCACATACATGAACCAGCCAACTCTATTTAAGCGCTGCTTCTACTACAGAGACAGAGAGAGAGAGAGAGAGAGACATGAGAAAAATTTGCAAAATTTTGGTTAAAAAATCCAACAAAGTGAATTTTTAGAAACACATAAGTTCAGAATGGCCTTTTCTTTTTGGCAATGAAGTGAAATGTCTCATCAAGAAAATAAAAGCATCACAAAGCTACAAAAGCTCATGGGCGTGAAACACTAATGTTAATGAACCCAAGAATTGCATTGTTCGGCCGTAATTCACATTTCTAATCTATCCAAAATCAAAATCCCCAACTAAATTCATCATAAGCGACATGAATTTCGAAGAATTCGAGTAAATATCAAAAACCCAGATAACAAAATCACGTCAATAGCAAATACTCTGATACAAATCAAGAAAAATCAAACAAAGAGGAGTTGATGGATCGAGAAAAAAACAGATGGAAAGAAAACTGAAAAAGTCAAAGCATTAGAAAAATAGAAGGAAAAAAAACAATAGGAAGAATAAGAAGAATTGCCTGCTTGAGAAGATTATCGGCGATGCGATAGTAGTAACGGAGAGAAATCCGATTATCGACATCGAGTTTCTGTGCGCTTGCGGCGATGCTGATCCCGCTGGAAGAAGTTCTCATTCTTAGGGTTTTTGTTTTCTTTGCTTTTCTGTTCTGTTCAGGAGGATGGTGTTCAGAAGATCGAAGAAGAGAAAGCCCTAACCCTACTTTCAATGGTATGGGATCTTCGGGTTGGGCGGTCGTCAATGGCAGACTAGCATCACCAAGGGAAAGGAAGAGATCCCTTTCTTTTTTATGATTTTAACAGAGGTTTCTAAACTTTCTTACTTTGTCTTTTCACACACAAAGAACAGATGACTCGAACCAACTTCGGGTGCAACTCGGGTAGGATTGGGTGCGGTTGAGGCCAACCCGACCCGAGTTTTTAAGCTTTAAAAAAAAATCATAAAAAAATGTCGGATTTCACTCGGCTCAACCCGGGTGGGGAAAGTCAACCCGAACCCGAACCCAATCTGAACTCAACCCGACCCAAATTTTTTCATTTTCAACCCGTCGGATTCGGGTTGAACCCAACCCGAACCAACCCTATTCTACTTAGGGAGACCTTTCATTTACAATAATATCCCTCTAAATTAACTATAATTACATCATTTCCCTTTATTATTAAGGGGTGCATCTCGGGTCAGGTTGGGTCTAACCCGAATCAACCCAAGGAACCAGTACTCAACTTGAACCCGAAACCATCCCCGGTCCGAGTCCAACCCGATTTTTTAATCTTTAAATGATATATATATATATATATATATATATATATATATATATATATATATGTCGGGTTTCACTTGGGTCGGGTTGCCTGAGCCCTCTACCCGGGTTAGGAAACCCGAACCATTCTTGACTTTTTTCAGTTTCAACCCAACGCAAGTTTTGGGGAGGATCTAAAGGGGCCAGATTTGGGAAAACTACTAGAAAACCCCTAGATACAAAAGTATCTACGAGAATCACCAATTTTTTCAAAGTAAGTTAATAGCTTTTAATCCTGGATGGGAGACGAGAGAAGAAAGAGACCGTATGTCGTCTTCTAGTTTATTGCCTCTCTTTACATCAGGCGAGTGAGAATGAGATCATCACGTGTTTTTAGGTTTTAGAAATCTCAGGATGGCGAGATTTTTAGATCTCATTCGCGATAGTTTCTCTCTATCTTATAAAGGCAACATCTCTCTTAAGACATTTTATATGGTGTAAGCCGGTATAGTCCATTATTTTTCAAAAAGTACCGAACGTGCCACACCGTAGGATGATCCAAACCGTCCATTTTATGCATAAAAAAATAATAGGTTGTGGCCCAAAAAATCATTTACTTAGGATAATCCCAACCCTTTGATCTATAGAGGAAGTGCATATTATGAAAACCCTATAGATCGGAGGGATTGGATCACCCTATGGAAATGACTTTTGGGCCACAATCTATCTACTTTCTCGCCAGTCAAATGGATGGTTTTTACCATCCTACGGTGTGGCCTGTAAATTACTTTTACATTGCGGCCCATCAAATGCATGGTTTGGATCATCATATGGTGTGGCCATTCGGTACTCCAGATGAAGGATGTAATGTTGCATTTAGTAATGGAGAGATTTTAGGGATTTTTAAGGGTAATATAATGTAGGGTAAACGGTGTAAAGAAAAAAAAATTATATATTTAAGGCACAAACTGTACCATTGGTAATTTAAGAAATTTTTGGAGGATTTAGCTTTCCCAAAAATAAATGTTGTTCTTGTGTCCATTAATCAGTGTCTTTAGGCCCTATTTGGATTCTAAAAAAACATATCTGTCATGAAATTATTTCTAGGGAAAAAATTCATTTTCAAGATTTCCTGCATATAATTATTTCTTAGGAATTTTTTTATTTTTCAAGATTTTCCGATATATACTTTTCTACTGTTTGGATTACCGATCATAAAAGGGGAAAGAATCAGGAAAGAGAATCAGTGAGATTTCATATGGCTGACAGCAGCCCAAAAATAAAGTAGGGCCCACATTTTTGGGGTGATCCAACCCATTCATTTATTAGGCCCTGACGTAGATATTAGAATCCTTCGATCCGTTTAGGTTTCTATACTGTGCCATCTATTTTAAACCTCTATAAATGAGAGGGGGTTAGGATCATCCTATGGGAAAGATTTTCTGGGCACATCCTATCTAGGTCTAAGCCCCACAGATGAATAGCTTATTTATCTATATCTCCTTCTCATCGTCTTGAACGATAAAGAAGCTCTGAAGAGAAAGATAGAGAGAGTAGGGTTTTCCTCTCCAAGTCCTCGTTTTCTACAACTTTTGCAGGTCCGCTGAGCTTTTCTTTTGGTAATTTTTGTACAAATATTACATCTGAGCTTTTCTTTTTACAAATATTCCAGCTTTTTAGTGGATTTTAAGGTATCAATACAGTTCTTGATCTGTTGGGTTGGTTTTCACTATTTTTTTTAATTATTATTAATTGTTTCTCTTATGAGAGTTTTGGATATGTTGTTGGAATATTGGGCGGAATTTTTTGATTTTCTTGTGTTAAAATTGCGGAAGAATGTTACGAAACCCGTGATTGATCTTCCAGAGGGAAGATCAGCCTCTTGACCCACTTCAAGGGAAGGGTGGTCCTTCTTGATGTGAAAAACACAATTTTGGGGCATAAATTTCTCCATTCCTCAAGAAAGGCTAAGTACAAGTTATTTGTAGAAAATAACTAATCTTGATAACCCTTATCTCTAAGAGTCCTACTCAAACCATACAACTAAGAAATCAATGTTGCATAATCAAAACTAATTAATTTTATTTGAAGTGGCTCCCACAAGCACGTAACATTCCTCCCCTCTTGAAATCGCTGGTTAAAACTCAACTCAACTCAACAAAGCCTTTGTTTCAAACTAGTTGGGGTCAGCTAAATGAATCCATTAGAAAATTTTCATGAAGAAGGTGAAAGGAATCGCCCTAATCTTGCCTCTAGTTGGGTTCTTCTACGAGGATCATATTCTTCCATTCTATCCTATCCAAGGTCATGTTCTCTATTATATTCCTAGCTATCAAGTCTTTCCTCACCGTTTCTACTTTCCACCCAAGCTGTTTTCGGTCTGCCCCTACCTCTTTTTACTCCATCAACATGGCACGAGTCGCCTCTTCTCACTGGAGCATCCAAAGGCCTTCGTCAGATATGGCCAAACCATCTTAAGTGGTGTTCTCTCATCTTCTCCTCAATTGGTGCCACTCCCACTTTTTTACGATTGTCTTCATTTTTAATTCTGTCTAACATTGTGTGGCCTCACATCCATCTAAGCATTCGCATCTCCGCTACACTCATATTATGCACATGCTCCTTCTTGGTGGCCCAAAATTCTGAGCCGTACAACATGACTGGCCTCACAACTGTCTTATAAAACTTTCCCTTCAACTTGGTAGGGATTTTACGGTCGCACAAAACTCCTGAGGAAAGCATCCACTTCAACCAACTTGAAATCTCCGGTTAGTTGGTGAAAAATCAGAACTTGCGCACTTTCCGAAAATCTTTTTCCTTCTCCATCCTTTTCCTCTTCTCTGATCAGTCAACATTTCATATGTTGTCATTAGGAGTTGAGGCAGCTCTCTTTTCAAATCGATCTCATTGCGCCGTTCATCAAAACTCCTGTTTTCCTCTTCTCTGATTAGTCAACATTTCATATGTTGTCGTCAGGGGTTGAGACAACTTCCTTTTCAATCGATCTCATTGCGCTGTTTATCAAAACTCTTTTCTTTCGTCTTTTTTGAAATGCTTGGGACGTTGACGCACGGATGGTTGTGGTTGAGTATCTTTTCGATGGCATTGGATAGTGTGAGAGGAATGGTAGACTCTCTGGTGACAAACTTTTTTTGTGGCTTTTTTGTCTTTTCTTCTAGCTGAATTTTTTATCTATTCTTCTTTTCGCCGTTTCAAGCCTTCCACAAAACGTCAATGCCTTTCCATCACTTCCAAAACAAGTGCTTTGATCTTCTGAAAATCACCACGCGTCGAATCCAAAATATATGAAGACGTATCCACGACATAAGATCAACCGCTCTGATACTCACGTAGACGGAAGCGTGCAAAAAGGCGAAGATCACTGTCTTCAACCCGATAAAAGAAGAACATTGTCTCCTTTAATAGAAAACTCTTGAATCCACAAGAGAACTTAAAAGAAATCCTTGAATCCACAAGGAGAAGAAGAAAACGAAAGTTTATTACTTCAAAATCTGATCTTTTACATACACAAACGTCTAATATTTATATACTTCATGTTTCCTAATTTCTCTAAACTAAAATAGCAACTATCCTAATCTAATAAGAATTCTAGCTTATCTAGAATTAGAAATTCTAACTTGCTAAGAAATCTACACAAAATTAGAATGTGTCCTACGTCAGATACCAATTGTTACAAACCGATTATGGTTCGTAACAAAGAAATTTGATCTCTTTGGTGGGTTTGAGAGAATTAAAGCTGATTGTTGGGTGTTTCGATCGTTTGGGAAGGGTTTTGATGCATTTGATGTCTTTCCGGGAATTTTGGATCGGTTCACATTTCTCTTTTCCTTTTTCTCCCGGAATTTTTTTAGCTGCAATTTTCTGGAATATCGATGTAATTCGAGAGTTCCATTCATCAGATGCAAATTATGATCTCCAATGGGGGTGGATTTTGATGCATGATTCATCCATTGATTTTGTTTTGATTCATTCATCTATACCTGAGGGTACATGGTTCTATATGGTTTTGTTACAAGCTATGAAAATTTTTGAACTTGCTTGGGTGTTTATAGAATTTTAATTTGAAACAAAAACAATTGCATCCCATATTCCTGTTTTAATAAATTTATGTAGCCATTTATTTATCATCTATATGTCCTAGATAGCTTTAAAGTTTAGATGCGATGGGTTGCTCAAATTGGAATGTTGGGCCATGGTTTTTGTCAATCTATGCTTCACAAGTTCTTTACATAGAAGCAACGGGATTCCTAGACTGGTATCTAGCCTGAAATCTTCCATTGAATTACAGGGATAAAAGTTGTGCACATTTGTGGGTTTAGAGATCCTCACTATTGACTTCACCAACCTTTTTTTTGCATCGACTATTTCCTTCCTTTTGATTTCATTTTCTGTAGATGCATGTGTCCTTGATTTCAGTTTTAGGTTGGCTTGCAAGTCGTGATTACTCACAACCTTTTTTTTTCTTGTAATTTTATTCTCTTTTTTTTAAGTCTCATTTATTATGATAGTTTTGCATTTAATGTGCATCCAAATGCAGGGGAAGGTGCTATTAGTACTGCCCCTCTGTGTTTGTTTTGGATAGTTGAATTCCATAGTGAACAGTTGATCATAACCCCTTGGGGCCTTTTTAGATGCCAACAAATATGGTCTTTATTTGCAAGGATATTTTGAGTTAATCTTATTTGCAAATGACACATGCCACTTTGGGCTGTGCATGTAGATTGCCCATTTTTGGATCTCCAAATGTCCACACCATGGGACATTCAACAACTGAGGGGGCCTTAGTCGTGCTCCACTTTTGGGTTATCTTACACCTTCCCATGTCATTCATCCTCCCCATCAAATGCCTCCTAAAAACTCTGGCCTCCATCTCATCTTTTGCACTTCTTGAAGAACCCATCAAGACCTCCTTCCACAGCTCAACATCCCTAGCATTGCAGCATCATTGCTAGTCACACTACAAATGCCAATGGTAATTTGGCCAACATTTGCGTTATTTACCACCCTATTCGGAATTATAAGTGCATCGGTACCCACATTCAGTCTATAGTAGGCAGCCACCCACTCCCACCCCACCCCAACCTTTTTACCAGATGGGTTGCAGAAACACAGCAGTGCACTACCCTAGCAAGATATTGATACACCATTACTGGCTCTAGTCTGAGAAGAATAAGGGAGAGAAATGTAAGTTCGAACAACATTTCCTGCTTACTCTTAGTGGAAGCCTACATCTTCATTAGCTCAGTTACTTCCTACATCCAAGTGAGCTCAGATCTGAGCTTACATAAGTAGCTCATAGCAGGCCTGAGCACATATCTGAGTGCTCCCTTTGTTATTTATTGAAAGCCTTGTTTTTATGAGCTATTCTCCTGCTGGACAGTCCTAACTCTGTCTCATAATGCAAGCAGTATTACCGTTCCCTGTTTTCGCACAACTACTGTCCTCAACTTCCGGTATTTAATTCAAATTAAAATGTGCTATTAATAAAAACTTCTAAGAACTTTGATTTTGAGCTCTAGTTTATCCATTTGTGTCAACATCATCTTTAAAGCACTGTCTTCTTCATAGTTACATTGTTTGATTTTATAAAGAATGTTGTTTGGCCTCATGTCTCCCCCCTTCAAACCTATCAGAATTTTGTATCATAGATAGATAACATCTCCGTCTCAACACGTTTCTTTCCTTTATAACCATTCCCTACAGGTGGAGTTCAAAAGGCAATCGAGCAAACAAACAGACGATCATGGCGGAACGAGCCAACGGCATGCCCACTTTCAAATGGGGAAGATACAAAATTCTCAGATATATTAAATCCGATCCTTCTTCCTCTTCTTCCTCCTCTTATGCTTCCACTGGTCACACCTCGCTCTCTGCTTCTCCCGAACCCGAGTTCAGCTCTTCCCTAACCTCTCTTTCTCATTCTATATCATCCCCCAAACCCCTCTCCCCCGTCCAGAGATCAACTTCTAGCACGACGCTCGTGTACCGTCGCAAAGGCAAAAGGGATTCGGTTGACCAGGAACAGCTGCCAACCAATTCGTGGGGGAATTCGCTAAGCTTGGCTTCCGCTGTACACAATGAGGAGAGGCGCATCACGGTACACAGACCATCTCGGAGGCCAGAGAAGAGGGCTAAGATATAAATGTAAGATATATACATGGCATCTATTTTATCTAAGCTCTATTTTGATTTTTTTTCTATTTTATCTAAATTCTGATGCACTTTTTATGAATATGAATTCTGCAGGAAAATGTTCCAGGATTTTACTTGTCTGAGATTGTTGTAAGGTTCTCGGTTTAATGGTAAATTGATGTTTGTTTTAACTTTTAATTTACTTTATTTATTAGATTAATGAAACTCCTTCACAACTTAGTTTATGGGTGGTGCTAAGAATAAAAATTGTATCTCTTGGATAGTTATAAATGATCATAAGGCTGATTCTTAATAAATTTATCAGCCTTGTTTTCCTACTGATATCGACTTGCCTAAGTTTCTAATTTTCATTGACTGTAACCCACTTATATTAACCCACTTATATCTAGCCCTCCCCAGAACCCTGCAATGGTGGGAGCCTCGTGCACCCTTGTGACCCACTGATATCATTGTCAATTCACATTGTTTGAAACGAGGCTAGGGTTAGAGAGAGGAAGAAAAAGAGTGTCTACTAAGGAGCTCTCTCATGTATATGATGTATATATAGGCCCAACTAGGGCTCCTTATGTACAATAACTATAATACCCTCTAACTTACAAGTAATGCCTAAACTATCCTTACACATTATTCAACACACATGTTTCTATCTTCCTTAGTCGCTCTCAAAGGATGTTTCAATTCACAAGGGGTGTGTTTAATTGGAGAGAGATTTCCTTCTAAAATTGATCAGATAGGGAATAAAGATTACAATCTATACTAATCTTTTAAATAAGTAGTTAATATGTGCAGGGAAAATTTCAGGGAGACTTGGAAACTGTAGAAGGTGCTGCTAAATTTCTGTTTATATAGGATTTTTTTTTGTTTGCCCATATCTTAAAATTCGTTTATATTTTGTATTATCTCTTATGTTAGTATAGACAGTTTTCACCCTACCACATGGCACAAAAATATTAATGAAAATCAATGTCTGGGAGTGCACCACTTGGTGCAATATGTTTGCATTCCAAGATTATCTTGGAAGACTAGAGCCATGCTTCCTTCACTAATCACCGGTAAAGGTTGGAGATTGATGCCATGTGGCAACATTTAGTGGCTGGAGAAAGTGTGTTTAGGGTCTTTTAATTGTAATTAACTATGGTAAGGTAGCAATTACAGATAAGCTTAGTTAACACTTAACCCTTGCTTGGAAGCCCAGAATAAACAAATAAGATACTTTCCTTTCAAAGCAGTGAAAAAAGAAACTAGAGTGGGAATGTTTCACCTCGGTCGCAACTCGTGACCATGTGCATTGCGTAGAAATCATCTTTCTTTCCGCTGTTTTGTGAAGGGCTGCGAATAAAACAAACATTTAATCTCAGCCCTGCACAAAACAGAGGAAGGCTGATTTCAGGCTAAGCACTTGGTCTCGAGTGGGGGCACTTGATGCAGGAGCACTCCGTGGAAAGACACTGGTTCTCTTAAGTTCTTGCTATTGGGCATGTATTTTTCCTTTGAAGGAAATAGAGTCAAAACCTTAACGATTTGAAATTTGTAGAACACACTTGGCTTGGATATTAGACTTGCTGATAAAATACCGCTTCTCTTCATTTTAGATCAAGTAGTTGTTAAACTTGGTACTTTGACAGACCTGTTGATCACAGGAACTTTCCTTCGACTCCCTACGCGATAGACTAATGGTCAATATAATGAAGGGCAAGAAAAATGTGAGGAAAGGTTTATTTATGGTCACATTGGAGGGTTAGAAAATGCTAAGACCGGGTTGTTTTGGATTTTGGCCTCAAGAGAAAGGGATTTGCTAGGGTCCATCGCAAAAGGCATTTCGCGGCTGGTCTATCGCACGTCACACCAGCCACCTCATTAATGAATATGACAGCTTTTGTCTCTATTCAAGAGGTGGCTGGTCTGACATGCGTGCGACAGACCAGCCGCAAAATGCCTTTAGCTAGGGACCATTTCATAAAGGGATTTTGCGGTTGGCTGTTGCATGTGAGCGCAACCACATAGGCTCACTTTTCAGCAGATTTTGTCTTATTCATTTAATTCATCTGAGGTGCTCTCACATGCAACAACCAGCCGCGAAATGCTTTTCATGGTGTCCCATAAAATAATATTGGTCTAAAAAGCTATCGTTTCCCTCTACAATGTGGAAATTTTTTCCTGAGAAAGCAATCCAAAACGGGCATAGAATGCCATGTGGGGCTGCCTAATCATCTTCTAGTAGACCAATTGTCTCAATTCCAATACTCGGTCACAAAAATCAATGATTTTCATTGAAATTGGCGAATTGACCTACGATTATGAAGAACAAGAGGCAGAAAATGAGGAAGAATCGAAAGAAGTCTCGTGCACGGTTTTGAATGTGAGAAAGAAGTGAAGAATCCTCTTTTCAACTCAGATTACGATTAGCATCCATCCTGCATCTGTCATGCCTTGATCATTTGTAATTTAGGTCGTGGTCTAAAAATATCATCATTGAAGATCATAGCCATTCAATTGTGGCAGCCAGCATACTGATGGCTGGAACAAAATGGTTAATGCTAATACAAGTTTTTTTATTTTGATCAAGGTGGTATATGAGGGTGACCTCTATCAAAGAGCCTAATTGAAATAGCACCCACTGTTGCTTATACACAAACGGGCATAAGATACAGTTGAATAATGACATGGAAACCGATTTAGGGACCGGGAGTGAAACCGAACAAATAGCATCTTCACACTTTACCCATCTTGTTCCTCTTTTTTGGGCTTTTTTCCTTAAAATGGCAAAACTACCTCTCCCATGCCATGTGCCGTGTGGGGATTTGTTGTGTTCCACTCTCGGTTCTATTCTGGGTCTCCCTAGCAGCACTCATGTTTATTTATGAAGGATATTTTCATGAGTCGAATTCAGGCTAACACTCTCTCTCTCTCTCTCTCTCTCGTTTTCTAACCCTAAAGCCTAAATGCGTACATTGTAATTAGGAGTTAGGCGTGAGTTACGACACAGATGGATGGTTTGATTCGAAATGGATCATTACTTAAATTGGGAAAGTAAGATCTCAAAATCACTTTCAAAAGGATCCAACATGTAAGGGATCTGAACAGACCGTGACCAAGACATAGGTGGATCTGATCCGAAGTGGATCTATTGACAACCTAAGATTATGTGCATACAACTCTTAGGGGATTTGCTAGGGACCATTGCATAAGGCATTTCGCGGATGGGCTGTTGCATGTGAGAGGCTCAGATTTTGTCTTATTCATATGTGGTGGCTGCTCTGACATGCAACAACCCATCTACGAAATGCTTTTGGGATGGTCCCTAGCAAATCCCATTTTTTAGAGGTAACCAAACATGCCCTTAGGATTTTAAGAGCTTCTCATTTTAAGGCTTGTGATAATATCACCCCCCCCCCCTAGAAAAAATAGAAAGAAAAATGATATGGAGACCTAGAGTGGGACCTAAACCGGGACTTGCAATGAGAATATGCCATGTGTTCAAGAAAAATTTACTTTTTGATGATTTCCCTAACTTAAGGGATTGCTTACGTCACTAGTGATGTTGTTGCGTCGAGTAATTTGTTCGGTCCCCTTTTAGGTCCTACTCTCGGTTTCCTAGCAGTACTCCCAGAAAAAAAAAAAAAAAAAAAAACTATGGAAGGAGATAATGGTTACATGAATAAAATTTTTTGAAGGTGATTTGTTTCATTAAGCATGATTAGATAGAAAAGTCAATATTTCATTTTAATTCAAGTCCTATGAAATCATTCTTCTTATTTCACTTAATAAATTCACACCAAATGCATGTATGGGACCCACACCTCTAAAGCATAATGTGCACCATTTGTCTGGTGGGCCCCACTAGGAGGAGATAACACTAAAGCCTAAATATACTCTAATCGGACAACCCAAACCATCCGCTTCAAAAACATTAGTTTTTCCCAGGAAATCTAGTACAATATGGTGTATTCGAGAAAGCTCAGCTCGGCTCGTCTCAAGAATGATAAAAGCATAGGGATTTGAACCCAAGCTCTCTCTAAATCCATCACCTTAACCACTCAGGCAAACTTTCATTCGTGAAAAAAAAACCCACATTCTTTTATTTCATATATATAAAGCAAACATAATCTAAGCTTTAAAGCTCGGCTCGGCTCGGTAAACGAACGATCCCGAGCCGGGCTTTTAACGAGCCGAATCCAAACATGTTCGCGAGCCGGCTCGGTTCATTTGCAGCCCTCCGCGCATTGGTGATTTGTCCGCCATGGAAGCCTTATTGTACTCACGGTGCGCAATACGCACACACTACCTCAAATAATCCAGTTAAACCCACCGTGCGTATAACGCGCAGGCCGTACCGTAAAATTTTTGACCCTACCCTTTTTCACGGGGAAATGATATATTCATCTCCTTTAACTGGCACAGCCCCTTCTAGTGTAGAAGAGTACTCATAGATAGACCATATGGGGCTGTCCCAAGTTAGAAAAGGGGGGCAAATATATTACTTTCCTTTTCGTAATAGGCGTACAATAGAATTTCTGCGCCTACCTTTTTTCATAGGGAAATGATGAATTCATCCCTTTTTTTACAAGGGACAACCCTTCTAATGTAACCGAGTAGTCATAGATACACTACATGGGGCTGTCTTAAGTAACAAATAGGGGCAAATATATCACTTTCCTTTTTCGTAACAGGCAAAATATAATATAAAACCCCGAAAACCATACCCGAACGTTAAAACCGCGTCTCTCTCTCTCTCTAGTCTCTACTAATTTTCCCGGCGATTTCAGAAACACCGGAATCCCTCTCTCTCTCACCTTCAAAATCTCAACGGAAAATCTCCCCTCTGGCGATTTTCTTGCCCTGAAATCTGAACATTCTCTCGGAAAGACTCAAAAAAATCCATCCGATCCGGTCTATGGTGATGATTTCGGGCTCGTCCGAGACCGAAACACAGCCGAGATTCATGACACCTTCAAAATCTCACCGTCTTCACAACTTCTCAATGCCAATCTTGAAATGGGGGAACCAGAAGCACCTCCGCTGCATGAAGCTCAATTCCAACGGACAAATCAACGCTCCCGATCTTAGATCCTCCGTCTCCGAAGCAGAATCGGACGGTGGAAAGGGATCCGATTCAGAGAATCGGAGCTTTAAGAATCGTTTCTCATCGTATCCTTTTCCGTCGAGAAATTTCGGTAAATTCCGGCCGCCGCCGATCAGAGCTTCCGGCAAGTCAAAAACGGAGAAAGAAACAGACGACGGAATTGAAGAAATTAGGGCAAAGCTTTTGGTACATCTCCGAACGGCGGCGAAGAAGATGAAATTTCCGGTGCCGGAATCCGGCGAGGAAGAGGAATCGGAAGCGAGGCCGTGGAATCTCCGGACGAGGAGAGCTGCTTGTAAGGCTCCAAACGAGATCGGAGGAAATTCAAAAGAGATTCTTCCAAAAAAGGAGCTTTCTCCTTTGCCGGAGATTCTGCTGAAATCTCAGAGGTTAAGAAGCATGGCTGCAGAGAAGAAAGAACGGAGAAAGTTCTCAGTCTCGCTTTCGCGAGATGAGATTGAAGAGGATTTCTTTTCTATGGCGGGATCTAGACCTTCTAGAAGGCCAAAGAAGAGGGCGAAGATTATACAGAGGCAATTGGATGTAAGAAATTTTTAATTTTGATTATCATGATCTGCTTTCCTATTTCATTCAATTTTTTTTTTCTTTTTGAATTTTGACCTAGATTTTATAATTTATGTAGGCATGTTTTCCTGGTTTATGGTTGACTGAAATTACACCAGATTCATACAAAGTTGCAGATTTTCAAGAACCTAGAAAGGTAAATTGAAATCCATTTGTTTTTGTATTTTGTAATTTTTTTTTCTTTTCCTCTTATTTTCGCCATTAATTTGAATTTTAATCTGTACTTATTCGAATGGAACTAACAATAGTGGCTTTGAATTTTACAGAGGTAGAATGATGGGGAACAAGGATGTTTGAAGTTATGAAATTTTTTGTAGGCTGATCATTACTATGTTATGGGCTCAATTCGAGGTATACTACACAATCTATCTGTACAGTGGAAATTTTAATAAAATGCTGAATTCTATGCTAGCTTGTTGTGCAAGTTCAGTTGCTCGAAATGTAAATCTGGTTTATTCATTAGCTTGCTCTGTCACATTGTGTTTTGAAATTTTTATATTTACAATGGTTGGGTTTGCCCTGTTACAAGGAAAAGTAAGAGGGATTAGGATTTGATTTGGGTTTTTTCTGAACATATGCATAGCTGGGCATTGAGAAACACTACTTATTAGCAGGGGATTGAATGTAATTGGTCGATGAAATTAGGCCCTGCTTGTTTTGGATTTTTAGAACAGATTCTGTGTACAGAACTGATTATTGAACTCAAAATTACTGCTATGTTTCGTTCGAGGTAAAATGGGTGTAAAAGAAATTTTACACTCAAAATCCAAACTAAACAGGGCATTAATTTTCATGAATGCCTGGGAGGCTTCTTATTCTGGAAGAATTTCTGAGTTTTATAGCTGTTTGACGGATTCATTTTGTTTATTTGATCAGATTCCTTTTTGGTTCATAAATCTTGAGGGCAAAGAAATATTAGAGATTGTCAATGCCATCCCAATTCTGTGCATCCAAGTGTATAGGCAAATGATTGTACATTCTTCAGTGTAGCCAAATAACAAGGAATAAGTTAGTGTCAATCACAGAATCATTGTTTTTCCTCTTAATACATACATTTCCCTTGCTCATCATCAAAACAATAATTCACATGTTCTGCATTGATCGGTTTTTTTCTGTTTCTTTACCTCCATTCTGTTGATTTTTCCTTAAATCCATGATCATCCAAGAAGAAATAAGTTATTTTTACTCAACTGTATACTGAATGAACTATAGCTGTTGCCTCTAGCATTTCTAACTTCCATCCTCAAATGTTTAAGAGAAAGGCCCACTGGAAACAGAACACCAATAGCAATTTATTTGCATATATGGGGAAACTTTTTGCCATCAGCCATTCAGTTAATTATTTCTTTCCAAATATTATCCCCTTAGTCTGGTTTGATGGGAAGATTGTTACATATGCTTGGCTCAATATAAGAGTCAATCTTTTAAAATATGTTAGATGGATTCTTCATGTTCAACCCTTTTGTACACATACTAAATCATAGTCTTAGATTTGACCATTTTAAAAAAAAAAACATGGATTCTTATACTTGTGTAGGACACATATAGTGTTCGAATACTTTAAGATTCACTGTGACACTTCTAGATCTCTTTTATTTATTTATTTCCTATATACTACCACAGTAAATTTACAATGATGAGATGCTGTGAGTTTTATTTATTCTATTTGTAAGTTTTTTATATGAAAACGAAACATTAGAATTGATTAAAATGTATGGGTAAATCCATGATTTTTTTAAGGTCAGCCATATCCAACACTCGTTCCCATGTTGGATTCAGACACTTGTACCAAATAATGCAAGATTTTCCTCTTTCTCTTTGATTTACTTAGCTATATCTTCAAGTTTTCTTGGGCAGAAATCAAGTTACTGTTAGAAGGTGCCTTGAGCTTGACTGATAATCTGAAAAAAATAAATGCCCATTTGTAATTCTAAGCAATCATGAAAGATGGGATTATCACATGAATCTCTTTTAAGATAAAACTGTCAAAAGAAATATAGGAAATCTTCTACATTGAATTGCAAGTTTCAAGGATTCTCTGCCATTTTTTGAGGAATCTGTTAAATTTGAATGAGGGCGGTTTCAGTTATCTTGAAAGGGAGTAGAAAAGAGATTGTGTCACTTGTAAGTTGGCAATGCTTGAAGTGCACACATTCTATATCAGATCAGCTACTCCACTCCGAGCTTTTTTCTTTCATATAAAACACCAAACCCCCCCTTTTTTTTATCAACCAGAGTCGTATTTAGTTATTAGCTACTCCACTCCATAATTTAAATGTAACATTACCACTCAAAAACATATTTTAAAGGTGACATTACCGTTGCCAACTTCTATAATAAATGACTGGTGGCTCCTATCTCCCAAATCTAAAGCTCGATTAATATGAGTAGATATTTGCCCGACTTTGTTTTCTGTCTTTCCCAGGAAAATAAATGGGTAGAAAAAAGTATAATCTTGCTCACTATATTTGGATGATCTAGACCTAGGTAGAACTGACCCTTTAAAGCTAGCCGTTAAGGGGAGGGTGCCCGAGCCCTTATAAGCCCATCCACATTCATTCACTTTTCCAATGAGGGATCTTTGCTTTCACATGGAATCCCCAATAATCTCCACCTCCATGCGGAAACAGCGAGACAATCTCGCCACTCAATGTGGAGCAACATGGGAACTACGTGATCTTCCCAGAGGAAATTCCTCCGTCCTTGAGGGTACACTGAGATCTTCCGAGATCTTCTTTGAGTGATTTTTTTCATAATTGAGGGTACACAGGAGTTACCACGCCCCAACGCCCCAGCTGTGATACCACTTTTTGGTACCTGGGTAGAACTTTTCATAATTGAGGGCACACAGGAGTTACCACGCCCCAATGCCCCAGCTGTGATACCACTTTTCGGTACCTGGGTAGAACTCACCCTTAAAAAGCCAGCCGTCAAGGGGAAGATGCTCTTAAGTCCTTATAAACCCATCTTACATGCATCCACTTTTCTGACATGGGATCTTTGCTTTCGTGTGGAACCCCAACCATGGTTTTAAATTTCGGTTTCGGCCTCAGCCGAAAACGGAATTTCGGTGAAAATCCTATAATTTCTGCCGAAATTTTTAATTTTTGGTTTCTATTTTAAATTTCTGTCCCCATAATTTGATTAATTTCGGATTTGGGCCAAAATATAAAACCATGCCCCCAACAGTTTAGATAATCCGAATAAATGAGCCACACTCTTTTCTCCTCACATGTTTATCATGTACATAGATTGTTTCAACTCCAATGCATCACCTAAAAATCATCCTTTCAGTTTTTGGTGTTTTAGGTGAAGGGCATAGATATTCATCAGATTAAATATGTTTGGCAACCATAAAAAAATTACCAATTGTAAAAGATGAGGTGCGAAGAGAGAGGAGAGAGAGAGAACATGAGCCGACTAATATTTCATTGAATATTTTTTTCATGGTCAACAAAAGTGCTCCTAATCTACCCTTTGCAAAAACAGTAAAAAGCTAATTTCAGAAAACGCACGAAGTGAAACAACCTTTTAAAATCACATAACCTATATCACTGCTTTAAAACAAGAAAATCCTGAGAAAGCTGCAATTGCCATGTGAACATGATGATGTCGATCCGACTAAAGAACACAAGCCCAAACAATCCAACCTTGGATCGGATGGTCTTATCCCTTTGATCTAGGCCCTGTTTGTTTTGGATTGTGAGTTCAAAACTGATTCTGCATGCAAGGTAGTATTTGGTTAAGATTCTAGAATTCCAAATTTGACTATGAAAAGAATTAAAAGTCATTTTGGAGTCACCGGAATGAGTTATAGGGGTGTTCGATTCGAACATATCAATAATTAATTGGGAAAACTACTAAAATAACCTCTGCATCAAAACTTATCTACCAAAATCCCTATGATTTTTTAAGTACTGTTCATTCTAATAAATAACTTTTAATTTCTTCTTTACCAATTTTATCCTTAATTATGAAAAATGTTTGCTTTTAGTTATGAGATTAAGGAAAATAATACACAAATCTCTCAGTCTATTGATTGTATTAGAAACACATTAAAAACACTAATATTTGAAAAGTTCTCTCTCAACCGAACAGAATCCCCATCTCCCTACCACCAAATGTAATCTCTCTCTCTCAAATGACTGATTAATGCTTAAATTTACTAGCATTATCGGCATGCATGGGTGTAAATAGAGGGCCCCACCCCATCAAAACACAAGGTGGGAAATAGTGGCCCCACAACATCAATATAATCGGTGTAAATTGTGGGCCCTACAATATTCATGAGTTCGATACAGATGGTAGGCCCCACCCATCAAAATATGAGGTGTAAAATGGTATCCCCCACCCTATGCAAGATCGTGAGACTTACCGCATCAAAACATAAAGTAAAATGGTGAGACCCACTTGATGCACGGGTTGAGAAGAGTTGATGGCACACAACCCATCAAAACATGATGTAAAACGGTGGCCCCACGCCAGTACATGGCAAGTCGAAGGCTCCAACCATAAAAAGTAATTTTATGTTAAGTTAAGGGTAAAACTGGTAAAGAAAAATGAATTAAAAGTTATTAAGGGTAGATGATGAAGATATTGGTAATTAAGAAAAGGGTTTTGCGAGCGACCATAAGACATTTCGCGGGCCGGCTGTTGCATGAGCGAATAGCCACCACAGTTGAATTAAATGAATTGAACAAAATCTGTTGAAAAGTGAACCTGTGGCTGTTCTCTCATGCAACAGCTGGCCGGCAAAATGCCTTTCGTGATGGTCCCTAGCAAATCCCTAAGAAATTTTTTTAGTAATTAATCAAGCCATCTAGTACGTGACTTTTGATCAAAAGGAATGCCACACGGGTAAGGGTGTCAATTTTGGCTCGGGCTCGGAAGCTTGCTCGAGCTTGGCTCGAATCCTTAACGAGCCGAGCCCGATTTAGGCCAGGCTCGGCTCGGCTCGTTAAGAATTTAATATATATATATATTAAATATGTCACTTCATTTTAGGAACCCCATTTGTTACTTGGACCACCCCCCATAGTGTAAAAAAAGTAGTGAAATTACACTATATAGGGCTGTCCAGGGAAGATGAGGGGTGTGAACTTAATATAACCCAAGCTCTGTAAGGCTCGTAAGCCTGGCCGAGCCTGACAGAGCCGAGCTGAGCCCGAGCCGAGCTTTTGAGCTTAACGAGCTGAGCCGAGCCTGGCCAAGCTCGGCTCGGCTCGTTTACACCCCTACACACGGGCTCACTTTTCAGCAGAATTTGTCTTTACATTTAATCCATCTTAGCTGGCTGTACTCTCACGGAAAAGTCAGACTCGGAAATGGCTTTCCCCGAATCTGCCAAGCAAATCCCTGAAAAAATCATACACATGCATCATATAAGAACCCACATTTTTGGAAGGTCAATTGTCAAATGTATGGGCCATGTTGACCTTGTCCTTCCACCGGCTGATGCTGGGGGCGAGGACGATTCAAGCTTGTTGTATGGTATCCATAGGTACATTCCACCGTAACCCCCTCCAAAAAACAAAAAAGAAGAAGAAGAAGAAGAAGAAGAAGAAGAAGAAGTAGTAGTGAGACCCACCTTATTGGATGAACATTACCTTTTAACTAAAAATTTGAATGTTCATGTGAAAGTTCATTGGGCCCACTAAAAACTTTGAGTCAGAGTGATCCGGATCATTTATCTATGGTGGGAGTGGGGAACCAGGGATATATGCAACACAGCCTTTTGAAAATTTTAATCATGTTCTTATAAAAATTGAACAGCCCCAACATTCAAGAACTCTAATCAAATGGTTGACTAAATTTCAAAATAATACATCTATAATCGGCAAAGCCCTTGGAAGTTGGTGGGGCCGGATGAAGCTTCTCATGCCCATCTCACCATAAGAGCTCCTCGCAATATGCGTCACCATTATATACCTACGCTCGGCATTTGCGAACTGAAACCACAAACAACCCGATAAGAAATCACATGCAAGGCATGCTTTGTTAATTTTTACTCTAATTCAATACTTAATCAGCCTTTATTTTAGCAGATTTTATACTGTGTAAGCCCTTGTAGTCCCTCATTTTTCAGAAAGTACTGTACCGACCAAGCTATAGGATGATCCAGACCGTCCATATAATGGGCCATAACGTAAATAGGTTATGCCCAAAAAATCATTTCGATAGGATAGATCATCTGATTAGCCCTCTGATTTATAGATGAACTGCATATTATGGAAACCTCTATGGATCGGAGGGCTAGGATCTTCCTATGGAAATGATTTTTTGGGCACAACCTATTTACGTTATGGCCCATCACATGGACGTTTTGAATCACCCTATCGTGTGGTCCGTACAGTTCTTTTTGAAAAAATACGGGACTATATTGGCTTACAGGATATAAAATCTCTTATTTTAGTAACTTATTGTTCATAAATTTATGTTCAAATTACTATATGTTTTTGCAACAACCAAAGCTAGAAATGACCTTAAGTAGGTTTACTCTATCTCTTGGTGCAGGAAGGACTAGAAAACTAATGACCAATACAAACTCTACTTCAGAAGTTGGTAGCTAGTTTAAGAAGAATCTTCTTGGACCGGATTCTCTATGAAACCCTAGACTCTCATCTCATCTCCTCATCTGATCACGTCTGCTTCTTAAAGAGGAGGTAGCTACAAAATGAATTGGAATCAACCCGAACCCGACCCGACCCATTTTAAGGTAAAAGCTCAACCCGAATTACCAAAAATTGACCCGAGTTGCACCCCTAGCCAAGCCTCAAAAGGAGTAGTGCTGTTGAAATGTTGAATGATTCCTGATTAGTTTCAGCGAGCTAGTGCTCCTGCCAAAAGGTATATGAAGCCCTCTAGTTTGTGGAACCTCTCTGTGACGAAGCAAATAACAAATACAAGGAAGATTTTGCTATAACACGTAAAGTTTGGGAAAGGTTCATAAAGACAAGTGGAAGTTTGAAGCAAACACAAATGCCTTTGCAAGAGACGGTTTCGAGAAAGAGATGCTCCGTGAAATTTTGCATTCTATTCTAGACACCTGTGTTTTCAACAAAATAGCACCTTCCTTTATCTTTAGGATTGATTATAGCTAGCATGCCTTCAAATTGATAATGGCACTCCTCTGATTTCAATTTATTGGCTGCAATGTACATACCCTCTTAATAATGGTAGTGGCACCCACCATTATTCCAATTTCATATAAGGACCAATTACCAATGAGGGACAAACATTAGGCAGAATTATCAACTGGACCCAGGCTTTTCAGAAATTACCAATGGGGGACAAAATCTGTCTTGTCAGTAAAAGCTGGACGAAAATACCCTTTGGCATATAAAACACGTTTTGACTTTGAAAGGGGGTTTTCAAGTCTCTACGATTGGGGTAATTAGGTATCAAAATGGGGTTACCAATATCAGAATGGGCTTATCAAGTCCCTGAAAATTGGCCGAGAGTTCTGGAGTTTTGGAAGAGGGTTTTCAAGTCTTTAGGAATGGGGTTATCTAGTATAAAAAATGGGGTTACTAATTTTCAAATGGGGTGATCAAGTCCTTGAAAATTGGCCAAGAATACTAGAGTTTTGGAAGGGGGTTTTCAAGTCTCTGGGATTGGGGTTATCTAGTATAAAAATGGGGTTGCCAATTTCTGAATGGGCTTATCAACTCCTTGAAAATTGGCCGAGGGTACTGGAGTTTTGGAATGGGGTTTTCAAATCTCTAGGATTGGGGTTATCAAGTATCAAAATGGGGTTACCAATTTCCGAATGGGCATATCAAGTCCCTAAAAATTGGCAGAGGGCACTAGAGTTTTGGAAAGGGGTTTTCAAGGGACTTGATAAGCCCATTCTGAAATTGGTAACCCCATTTTGATACCTAATAACCCCAATCGTAGAGACTTGAAAACCCCCTTTCAAAGTCAAAACATGTTTTATATGCCAAAGGGTATTTTCGTCCAGCTTTTACTGACAAGACAGATTTTGTCCCCCATTGGTAATTTCTGAAAAGCCTGGGTCCAGTTGATAATTCTGCCTAATGTTTGTCCCCCATTGGTAATTGGTCCTTCATATAATTTCTTTACCGTTCTACTTTCTAGGATTTGACTCCTTGCACCCTCTCTCTTCTCTCTTCAAAAAAGGTATACCCTAGTACTGATATGTACACCCTTGCACTTGTACTTAGTGAGATCTTTTACCCCACTGTTGATACTTGCATACTAATTTTCTTTGGACTATTTAAATACCTAGAGTTCCATATGCCCATAATTGTTGTCCTTATTCAGCCGCTAGTTGTCGCTCTCCTACCTATTTTCATTAGTTTTGGTTTCTTTCATTTCTTTATTTTAGCTGAGGTACCTCCATATGAGGGGAGTGCCTGAAATAACACTCTCCTCAGTGGAGGTGCTTCGGTCTCTTGAGGTACATGCATGCCTTGGTCGCTTGAAGTGCGTGCCTGAGAGAGTTTTCAATTTGCATGAGGATCATATCAAAAGCTTACCCATGTCTTTGCCCTCTGAGGTATGGTCCATTGTGACCAATTTCATGTAGGCCCACCAATCAAGGCCTTGAGTCTATCTTCACTGCTCATCTTGCAAGCGATTTCTTTTCAATAGGCAATGGGCAAGAAGCATCAATCAATGTTTGTGGATCTTCATCGTCCGCTAGAAAATTCGACAGATTTCTAAGTGTGTTGGGGACATTTTATTGTACTTGTTGGGGATATTTTATTGTAATTAATTGGGAATGTTTTTATTGTAATCAAACGTATATAGATTTTCAATCAATATACGTTCGAGGAGGCATGTTAAGACATGTCAAATCATCTAACCCTTGGTTTAAGCGTGAGATTAGGCTATCTAGATTGACTAGGTAGTTAAGATGATTCTTATCTTTAGAAGTTGGGATTAGGCTAGATAAATCATATTTCTCTATGATTCTTTATCTGTAAGTGCTTATTTAAGCATCTGTTAACTATTAATGAATACAATTAGAAATTAGTGAAATCTGAAATTTAACATAAATGTGTACAACGTAAGCAGATTTTAGGACTATCTGATGGATGGTTGGATTCGAAATGGATCTGACTTAAGACCTAGAAAGTAAGATCATACAAGCACCTGCAAAAGGATCCAATCGATACGTGACCAAGACATGGGGGGATCCGATCTGAAGTGGATCTATTGACAATCCTATGATTATGAACATATAATTTTTAGACGTATCTAAACATGCCCTTCGATTATGATCGTTTAGATTTTAATAGCCGATTGTGAGTCTAATACCTATTCTTGCTTCTCCAAATCACGCTTAATTTTGAGTCTAGTAATCGGTTTTGGACTCACAATCGATTGTCAAAATCTAAAACGAAGAGGGCCCCTACGATTCTAGGAGCTTCATAATATATTACCCGCAAGGGGAAAAAAAAAAGTTATGGAAGGAGAGAACGGCTATCGTGAGTTGAGAAATTTGAAGGTGATGTTTGTCATTAAGCACGACTTTGATAGAAAAGTCAATATTCCATTTTAATCGAAGCATTATGATATCATTCATCTTCTTATGATCTTATCTCACTTACATGCATTCACACAAGATGCATTTATGGGGCCCACCCTCTAAACATAAGCAAGATGTGAACTATTTGTCACGTAGGCCCCACTAGGAGGAGATAACACTAAACCCTAGACATTCTCCAATTGAACAAATCCAACCCGTCCATTTCAAAGACGTTATTCTTTCACTTTAAATCCAAACCGCAATCAAATGGTGGGTCCAGCCAAATACATCTCATGTACATAAGCATTTCTTTTTCCCCTTCCGCCTACCGAGCATTCTTGATTTGTCCACCGTGGAAGCTTCATAGTATTCATGGTGCGCAATACGCACACTCCTCTAAATAATCCAATTAAACCCTCGGTGGCCTATAACCATGGTTTTAAATTTCGACATTTCGGATTTCGGTGGAGACCGACACCGAAATGGACCAAAACCGAAACGGTCATTTATTTTGGCCGAAATTTCGGTTTTTCCGAAATTTGACCCAAAAAAACTGTTTTTTTATATTAATTTAATATTTTACAGAAATTTCTGTCGAAATTTCGAGATTCCATGGTCCGAAACGGGTACCGAAACCGAAATTTTAAACCTTGCCTGTAACGCACATGGGCGTGCCATAGAATTTCTACGCTTATAAATTTTCATAGGGAAATGAAATATTCACCCCCATATTTATCTTTGGAACAGCCCCCTCTAGTGTAAAAAGAGTAGACATAGGCTAGCCTCAGAGGTGGCTGTCCCAAGTAAAAGAAGGGGCAAATATATCACGGCCCTTTTCGTAGTAGGCAACATATAAAACCCCAAAAACCATACCCCAAAACGTCAAATAACGGCTCTCTCTCTCTCTCTCTCTCTAGTTTCCCGGCGATTTTAGAAACACCGGATTCTCTCTCTCTCTCTCTCTCTCTCTCATACACACGCTCAAAATCTTTTCAACTCTCCCCTCACACCATTTTCTAACCCAAAAATCCGAAAAATCTCTCCGAAAGACCTGAAAAATCCATCCGATCCGGTCTATGGTGATGATTTCGGGCTCGTCCGAGACCGAAACACAGACGAGATTCATGACACCTTCAAAATCTCACCGTCTTCACAACTTCTCAATGCCAATCTTGAAATGGGGGAACCAGAAGCACCTCCGCTGCATGAAGCTCAATTCCAAAGGGGAAATAATCAACGCTCCCGATCTTAGATCCTCTGTCTCCGAAGCCGAATCGGACGGTGGAAAAGGAGCCGATTCAGAGAATCGGAGCTTAAGGAATTCGTCTCCTTCTCCGTCGAGAAATTTCGACAAATTTCGGCCACCGATCGGAGCTTCCGGAACGAACGAAGGAATCGAGGAAATTAGGGCAAAGCTTTTGGTGTATCTCGGAACGGCGGCGAGGAAGATGAAATTTCATGTGCCGGAATCCGGCGAGGAAGAGGAATCGGCGGCGAGGCCGTGGAATCTTCGGATGAGGAGAGCTGCTTTTAAGGATCCAAACGAGATCGGAGGAAGTTCAAGGAATCAAGAGATTCTTCCAAAAAAGAATCTGCTGAAATCTGAGAGATTAAGAAGCATGGCCATGGAGAAGAAAGAAAGGCGGAAATTCTTGGTCTCGCTTTCACGAGATGAGATTGAAGAGGATTTCTTTTCTATAGCGGGATCTAGACCTTCTAGAAGGCCTAAGAAGAGGGCGAAGATCATACAGAGGCAATTGGATGTAAGAAATTTTTAATTTTGATTACAATGATCTGCTTTCCAATTTCATTCAAATTTTCATTTTTGAAATTTGACCTAGATTTTTATAATTTATGTAGGCTTGTTTTCCTGGTTTATGGTTGACTGAAATTACACCAGATTCATACAAAGTTGCAGATTTTCAAGAACCTAGAAAGGTAAATTGCCGTCCATTAGTTTTTGTATTTTGTATTTTTTTTTTCTTCTCCCTTTATTTTCCCTATTAATTTGAATTTTATTCTGTTATTATTCGAGTGGAGCTAACAATATTGAGTTTGAATTTTGCAGAGGTAGAATGATGGGGAACAAGGATGCTTGAAGTTATGAAATCTTTGCAGACTGACCTCAATTCGAGGTATAAAATACACAATTTATCTGTACAATGGAAATTTTAATAAAATGCCGAATTCCATGTTAACTTGCTGTGCAAGTCCAGTTGTTCGAATTGTAAATCTGGTCTATTCATTTGCTTGTTCTTTCACATTGTGTTTTGGAATTTTTATATTTACAATGGTTGGGTTTACCATGTTACATGGAAAAGCAAAAAGGGATTAGGATTTGAGTTGGGTTTTTTTCTGAAGATATGAGATGAATCAGTTTTGATGTAAATACATAGTTGGGACTTGGGAATTGAGGAACACTACACATGAGCAGGGGAATGAATGTAACACGTCGATGAAATTAGGCGCTGCTCATTTTGGATTTTGAGAGTCTATTTTTGAGTCCTAAACTGATTATGGGAGTCAAAATTACAGCTCTGTTTCTTTCGAGGTAAAATGGGTGTAAGACAAATTTTACGGTGAAATTTCAAAATAAACAGGGCATTAATTTTCATGAATGCCTAGGGAGGCTTCTTATTCTTGAAGAATTTCTGATTTTTATTGCTGTTTGATGATTCATTTTGTCTATTTTATCAGATTCCTTTTTGGTTCATACTTCAGCTTCAATTTTTTTGCAAAACTGGGCAATGAAATATTAGAGACTGGCAACGCCATTTAATTATGTACATCTAAGTGCATAGGCAAATGATTCTACATTCTTCAGAGTAGCCAAATAGCAAGGAATTAGTTAGTTTTAATCAAAGCATCATTGTTTTTCCTCTTAAATATTACATTTCCCTCTTTCTCATCATCAAAACAACAATTCACATGTTCTGCATTGATCATTTTTTCTCTGTTTCTTTACTTCCATTCTGTTCAATTTTCCTTAAATCCATGCTTATCTGAGTTTATTTTACTCAAAAAAGAATACGTGTATACTGAATGAACTATATACTTCTAACTCCCAACTTCATAAGAGAAAGGCCCACTGGAAACAGGATACCAATAGCAATCTATATGCCGATAGGAAACTTTCTGCCATCAGCCACTCAGTTAATTATTTCTTTCCAAATATTATACTCTCAGTCTGGTTTGATGAGAAGATTGTTACATGCGCTTGGCTCAATATCAGATCTAGTCTTTTGATGTATGTTGATTCTTCTGAATCCATTCATGGTCATCTCCTTCCACACATCATACTGTTTTAGATTTGTGCATGAAGTACTCATGTCAGACACGCATTGTGTTCCAATCCTTTAAGATTCACTGTGACACTCCTAGATCTCTTTTTTATTTATTTATTTTTTCCTAAATACTACTACAATAAATTTACAATTATCAGATTATTTGAGTTTTATTTATTTTATTTGTAAGTTTTTTATATGAAAATGAAACATTATATTTACCTAACCTACCAATAGTCCCACTATATTACCCTTTATAATTATATTATTATACAAAAAACCAAAATTAGAATTGATTAAAAATACTGGTGAATCCTTGATTTTTTGTAAGGTTAGCCGAATCCGAGACTCTTTCCGTACCATTCCAACACTCGTACCGAATAATGTAAGATTTTTGTTTTGTGTCTTTGATTTACTTAGCTATGTCTTCAAGTTTTCTTGCGTAGAAATCAAGTTATTGTGGGTTGAACTAGAAGATGCCTTGAGCTTGAATAGTAATCTGAAAAACTAAATGCCCATTGGTATTTCTAAGGAACTAAGAAAGATGGGATTATCACATAAATCTCTTTTGAGATAAAACTCTAAAAAGAAAACTAGGAAATTTTGTACATCGAATGTCAAGTTTCGAGGTTTCGTCGCCATTTTAGAGGAATCTGTAAAATTTGAACATGAGGTTGGTTTCAGTTAGCTTGCAAGGGAGAAGAGGAGAGATTCTGTTACTTGTTAGTTGGCAGTGCTTGTGGTGCACACATTCTATATCAGATTAGCCACTCACTCCATGCTTTTTTCTTTCATATAAACAAACACCAAACTCCTTTTTTTTTACCAACCATATTTAGTTACTACCTATATTTTAAAGGTAACATTACCAACTTCTCTAATACACGGCAGATGGCTACCATTTCCAAATTCTCCTCTTATTCAGGATGATGATAGTAACTTGATTGGCCATGTGCTGATCCAATGAGTAGATATTTGCCCATTTATTCTAGCTATTTGTTTTCCTGTCTTTTGGATGATTGAGGCATCTGCAGTGGGCCCACCTTTTGATTTGTTCTAAATAATGAACGGTGGAGATTATCTAATGTCTTGTAGGTCCTAATACTGAACCTCTTAACCTAGTAGTGGAAGGTGAACATAGGTGGGTCCCCTCATTGTCATGTAATTGAATGTTTTAGATGAGACGTTGGGCGCGTGTTTCCCTTGAAAAATAAATGCGTAGAAAAAAGTATAATCTGGCCCACTTTATTTGGATGATCTAAACCGTTCATTTCATTAGATAGCCATGCCCCAAACATCTTGTCCAGTAGATTATCCTAACCATTTGATTTGTAGAGGCTTTGGTATTGGGGGCCTTATTAAAATGACACAGAATCTACTGTCATGACTTTCTCCGGACCGATTGGGTGATGCAAATGAAGCTGAAATCAGGGCACTACTCTTCGGTTTGAGATGGGCATATAAGAACAATCAACGACCACTAATTGTAGAGTGAGATTCAACAAATGCAGTAGCGTGGGCTTCTGGTACTTCAAAGGGACCTTCAGAGGGACCTTGGAGACTGCAAGATCTGATAGCGGAAGTACTTGATTTGATAAGACTTCTTGATCCTAGGATTGAGCATCTTAGTAGATCGGCAAACGAGGCGGTGGATAGTCTAGCAAAAGCAGGAGCCCAGAGGGAAGAACTGTTAGTTGCGTCTTTCTTGTAAATCCTATATGGGCGAAGGATTATTGATCCTTTTTGCACTCTGGGGGGAGCACCTTGTCCCAACCATATTATAACAAATTGTCAATTTTCAAAAAGAAAAACTTGCTGAGCCGTCTATTTTAACCGAATATCGGAGGGTTAGAATCATCCATTGGAAAATATATTCCGCGTAATGCCTATCATCTACGACAGTGACCAACAAATGAATGGTTTAGATCATCCAAATAAATGGGCCACACTTATCTGCTTATATATTTATCACGCACATAGATTGTTTCAATTCTCAGTGCATCCTTAAAGATCAGCCTTTCACTTTTTGGTGAAGGGCTGAGATTAAACCACATGCTTTAGTAAGATTAAAGATGTTTGGCAACCATCAAAAATTATTTCAGTGAAGAATTGACCAGGCACAAGTGGAGAGAACGTTTTTCCTGTTTTTCTGGGGTTTTTTCTTACTCCCTTCACTCCCATCCTCTCATGTCTCTCCCTCTTCTCCCATCTCTAAGAACTGAGTCATTGAATATTTTTTCATGGTTACCAAAAGTCCCTTTAATCTCAACCCTTAACATAAGTGAAAGGGTGATTTCAGGCAACGCACTTAGTCGCTATAGGATGTGAAGGGAAACAGCCTTTTAAAATCTCATACCTTATATCAGCTCCATCTTGCTTTCACACAAGAAAATCCTGAGAAAAATGAAATTGTTAGCCACTTTTCTAACAAATCGCTTTTGGGCCTACACATTCCATGTGGACATCATCATATTGTCCTGACTAAAGAACACATGCCCAAACAAATTTGCATTTTTCGTACCTCGAGCAGTTGGTCGTAGTCTTTTGGTTATGATTCTAGAATTCCAAATTTGAGTTTGAAAAGAATTTAAAAGTATGATGTATTCTCATGGGAGAGTCAGCCGCGAAGTATTCCCTTCATTATGTTGACCGTTTCCACTCACCTTTTGATGGCGGCAACACAAGGAGCCGAAGGAAAGTTCTTATGATCAACATGGCTGTTAAAAGTATAAAGTTTCTTATATGGTATCATCCACATGTACATGCAACTATAAAAAAAGAAAGAAAAATGAAGTGGGACCCCACTCTATTGGATGATCATTACTGTTTAACTGTAATTTTGTAGGTCACTGATCAGAGAAGAACATGTGAAAGTTCTCTGGGGTCCACTAAACTTGAGTCAGCATGATCCAGACCATTCATTTATGGTGGGAGTGGGGGGAACGAGGGATAGAAGACATAGCCTTTGAAAAATTCTAATCACCTTGGATAAAAATTGAGCAGCCCCAGCATTCAACAACTCCAATCAAATAGTTAAAATCGTCTGAATTGAGTAAATTTCAGGATAAGACATCTACAATGGCAGAGCCCTTTGGATGAATTAAGGGTCATGTTCAGATCATGTAGTTGGGACCAGATGAAGTTTCTCATGCCCATCTCACCACAGGAGCTTCTGGCAATATGGTTCACCATTATAGATCTACACTCCCTTGTTTTATTAATGACACCCTTCACCTTATTAAGCACATTTTTTTCTCGGCATTTTTAGAGATTTGAAGTGGGGTTTTTCTGTCGGCATTGATGATGAGAAAGGTTGAGGGCTTTGGTGAATGCAAGTGTGGGGTTTGGGGCGGGGATTTAAGGTGGGGAAAAGGCGTTCGAAATACGTGGATTTGAATGGTAGAGATCTGCTGAGAAATTTTGAATATTTTAGCAGGTAGCCGTTGTTAGGAAATGACAAAAGCATACAGCCTGTCATAACAAAACTACTAAATTGCCATTCGATTTCGAGGCAAAGAGGATTCACATTTATATTTCATCGAGATGTTGAGAAGATCAGAAGATAGTAAAAGGACCACCAAATTGTTTGATCTCACTAGTGGGACCCATTTATGAACCACAAGATGCAAACTACAATGTGTTAATCACGAAGATGCCAATGGATAAAGCAGTAGGACCCACCCATTTTTATCAGGTACCATTGCAACGTGGGTTCCATTACTTTCACCAAGTGGCTATCTAAATGGGAAGTGATATATCCCACCCTTTTCATTTGATTACTTGGGACACCGAGCAACAGTGTACGTGGCAATCAGCCCCTTTGAATTCTTCTGACGTGAAGTACATCAGCCCCCTTAGGACAACCATCAGCAGTGTACGTGGCAATCAGCCCCTCTGAAGTCATTGATACACTGCTGCGGGGTGTCCTAAGTAATAAAAAGGAGTGGATTTATCACTTCCCTATCTAAATTGGTACTTTTGCTTTCCCCGCAGTTATGCTCACACATATAATGAGGGTATCCAAACCCTTCATCTCAAATTCTATAAATAGATTGGTTAGAAATGTTTGAAAGAATAATTTTCATGTTATGTCATCTACAACTCTAGACCATCTAAAGATCCGGATCATGATGACACCGCATTTTGGGGTTTGCTAGGGACCATCGAAGGCATTTGGCGGACCGGCTATTGCACGAGAGAGCAGCCACATAGGATGACATTTTGCCTTCTTCATTTATTTCATCATATGTGGCTGCTCTCTCATGCAACTGCCGGTCCGCAAATGCCTTATGTAATGATCCCTAGCAAATCCCCCTGTTTTTTTTAGAGGTTGGACTATTTGCATGATTTCGACACAAGCCTATTGTTGAATAAAGTGAGCGAGTTTACACGCAGTTTGTAATTTACTGTCAAATTACGGGAAAGAGTATAGGTGTATTTCAAATGTTGTCTGAAATTTACCCAGATGGAGGTATAGAGAAGGGATCCGTTTTAGCTTCTGGAATCTCCGTTGCATTGGCTGGCTTAGGATTATTCCTATCTTCTCCTTCACTTATAAAGAAACACTCTGTTTTGATCTCCATGATTGGTGTGTTTGAGGTGGTTTCTGTGTTCACAGCCTTTAACACGTACGTCATCAATGTAGACCCCTCTACCTGGAAATATCGTCTGATAAGTGGTTTCGTAAGTTTCTTCTGAACTTTTGAATCGATATTTTTAATGGTATGCCTTGCAGGAACTAGGGCAAGTGCAGCATTAATTTTTGTGTTTTCAATTCCACCAATGGGGATTTTTATCCCCTTGTGGTCAGGGCTGAGAACTGAGAATCAGAATCCGTCTGAGGTAGAGATTCCCCCTGTCGATCCAGTCCCCTCTGAGGTCGAGATATCCCCCGTCGATCCAGTCATCCCTGCACTCTCTGCCCTCGAGCAGTCTTCTTCCGGGCTTCCTGCTCCCTTTGACTATTTGACCACTTTTCTAGTATTGCCTGGAGCTCAAGAGACCTTCCATGTGGACACCCTTAACGACAGAGGCAGTGTTGGCAAATGCGTTCTAAAAGAAAACAAATGTAACGGAGATTAAGTCCCTTCGTTGATTAATATTAGGGGAATACTGCATCCTTAGCTTTATATTTTTTCTAATGGCCAAACTATCAATTTGCCAAAAAAACTTTGGCAAAACTATCATTTCAAAGTGGCCACATTTTGAGGGTAAATATATTTAAGAGAAATAATAGATTGAAGGGCGCCTCTGCTAAAGACCAGTTGCAAGGGCTCATTAGATCCATGTCACCATCCATAGTTACTATTCTTTTAATTTTATATTTTTCAGTTTAGCATTGTTTAAAAATTAAGACTACTGATATTAACACTAGCATCTTTTGACAATTGCACTAGCTCAACTTGTCTGCTGCGTGTCATTTATTATTTAAGCAACTGTCAATGGTTAAATAGTTCCCATAAAGCTCTCCGAAGCCAATAAAAAAAGTAAAGACAAGCTGAGAGTATGCAATTATTAAAACATGGCAGTGCCAATATCAGTAGCCAATATTCAATACTCTTTGCTTAAAAAAGAAAAAAACTATTTAAACCCCAACGATTTAGGGGTGCATTTAGTACTGCAATTTGAGTTGGGCCGGATTGAGCTTTTGCTAAAGTAATGAATTAGAATCAAGCCAACCTATTTTATGGTAAAAGCTCAACCTCAATTCTTAAAATTGACGTGAATTGCACCCCTACAACTCTCTCTTTTGGATTTGCTTTTATAAGAATTTGAAATCCACAATTTTTTGGATTTTTGTTTACATGTCCGTTTAAATCCCACTTTTATAGAATTTAACAAATTTTGAAGCCCGAAGATCCTCATTTTTTAAATATCTTACCGAAAGATTTGAGATGAAGGAGCTTGGGGAGCTCAACCACTTCATTGGTTTGGAGGTAATCAGCATAGGGATGGTGGATCTTGAGCTTACTTTTGGAATGACACTTTTTCTTAACTATGTTCTCCATGTTCCAAATCTTCGAAAGTGTCTTATTTTTATATTAGTCATCATGTATGTCATACTGTATTTGAAGCCGATAAAATGATCATTACCAAAAATGGATCATTTGTTGGAAAGGAATATACGAAGGATAAGATGTATCTGTTAAGCACTATGAATAAAGTTGGTGATTGTTCTATTTATTTGTGTGGCTTGAGTAATGTTTGGCATTGTAGGCTTGGCCATCTAAATTATAACTCCTTAAATGAAATGGTTAAGTTAGTGTTAGTTCCTAAAATTAACAATGGCATGCCAATATATAAGTGTGAATGTTATGTACAAGCAAAACTTGGTAAGAAATCTATAAAAAGGAATAAAAAAGAATACTGAGTTCTTAGAATTAATTCACAAAGATATTTGTGATAACAAAACCATAGAGACATGACGAGGTAAAAAATATTTCTATATGTTTATAGATGATTATAATAGATACACATATGTTTATTCAATAAGAAATAAGGATGAAGACTTATAAAAGTTTAAGATATATAAAGCAGAAGTAGAAAACTAAGTAGGAAGAAAATATAAATTAATAAGAAGTGATAGAGGAGGAGAATACTTATCAAATAAATTTAAAACCTTTTGTAAAACTCATGGGATTGTACATCAAGTTACTGTCCCATATAACCCTCATAAAAATAGAGTGGAGTGACTTTGTTAACTTACCAACTTCTCCAAAAACTTAAGCTCTTGGAGAAAGGTGTTATTTATCTTTTATACTTTAACACTCCCCCCACGTGTGGCCCACTTGGCAAACGCGTGGCACATGTGGTCCCACTTTGGGCCGACCATTGCATGTGGAGTTTTGCTATCCGAGAGGTTTGAACTCGAGACCTTCAGCTCTGATTAACTTTCCAACTTTTCCAAAAGCTTAAGTTGTTGGAGAAAGGTGTTATTTATCTTTTATACTTTAACACTTAACATAAAAATAAAACATCACTTGAGATGGTTAGCACCATGTTAGTAAGTTTTCACCTTCTAATTTAAGAGGTGTAAAGATTTTAAACAAACTCCATATGAGTAATGAAAAATAAAAAACCAAATTTAAATTATTATTATTATTATTATATTTTAGATTTTAAGGGGAAGAAACAGTTATTGGAAAGTCATTGGAACAAAACAAAAGTTTGTCTAGTATCAGAATTCACAAGAATGGTTCAACAAATCAAACAAAATTTTTGTGGAGTCTAACATAGTATCTCAAAGTTTACCAACTCAACAGAGAGCGGAGCATAACATCAAGTGCCCAATGAATGGTGCTCCGAACCTGTTCTGGCACCGATTCAAGCTCCCAATGGTTTACTGTTTCTGCTTTATCTTCTTTCCCATCTAAGGAAACCTTAATACTTTGTCACGAACAATCCTGTAGGATGTTAGAAATTTTACAGCGGAAAGAACCTTGTCTTCTCTTGAGTAACACCCGCATTCCCTGCTCTCATTAAACATTAACAAAAGTGTCAAAGATTTCTTTTCTAACCAATTAATCAATTTTATCTCGGAGTGGATAAAAAGGTATCATGAAAAGTCTGTCATGTGTTATGGACATCATCGGCAATTGTTTGACATGAAATGCTTTCACGTCCTTGCCGGAGTATTGCTATTGAAATATCAAAATAATTAAGCCTCTTTAAAAAAAACCATAAAGTCACCAGCCACCAACTTTTTATCGTTGATGAAACCCCTCCACCAGTATATGACTGTATGGAGGTTAGATTCTGCATTTAGAAATGGTACAATTTTCCCTTGAGATCATGAATGTCAACTATTTATGATTGGGCAAACGACCACAGAAAAATGTATTCCATGCATATCAACTACCAGTTCAACATCATGTCCGTCGACGTTCAGGTCCATAGGCTCTAGACATATCACTGCTAAAATATCATCTTCCTTTGATTAGAACTTCATTGACATTACACGGCAAGGAAAAAAAATCTTGCGGCAGCGGAAATCAGAGTAATCTATGGCATTCAAACATTGCTACCCCTAAACTTCAAGAAATTAGTACACCATGGAGTCCACTCTAGGCATGACAATGTCTAAGTCCACACAACATGAGTTCCAAATCTTCCTTTCAATCTCTGTCATTGCTAATTCTTTGAAATGTAGAGAAGACGAAATCCTAAAACATAAATTATTACAGTCATGCACGATCATTTTTTAGAAATTAGAATCTTGTTGTGTTTGATAACGGAAATCAGAGTAATCTATGGCATTCAAACATTGCTACCCCTGAACTTCGAGAAATTAGTACACCATGGAGTCCACTCTGGGCATGACAATGTCTAAGTCCACACAACATGCGTTCCAAATCTTCCTTTCAATCTCTGTCATTGCTAGTTCTTTGAAATGTAGAGAAGATGAAATCCTAAAACATAAATTATTACAGTCATGGACGATCGTTTTTTAGAAATTAGAATCTTGTTGAGTTTGATAACGTCAGTTTCTTTCGTGATACTGTAACAGATCAATGGTCTCTATTCCATATACATATCCTAGTATGGGACCCAAACATTTTCCAGTGAGCATTTTGCATTTTACTAATATTGAAAAGTCTACAAGAGAGGGTGTGTGAATTTCTCAATATTTTAGTTTGGCCAAAAAAGGTCCTCAATAGATGAAGCAAACTGTCTGAAGCATTGATGTTGAGGACATAATCGTCATTCCAACTTTGCAATTTATATTCGCGTCTGGGCCTTCTCTTCATCATTTTGGAAAGAAAATTAGTATGGGCCTTTCCTTCATCATTTTGGAAAGAAAATTAGTGTACTATGGCAATTAATTTAATGTCTTCTTAATGATCTCATTATCTGATAATCCTAGCTCTCAATCCAAGGGTTGTGAAAAATCAACTAATGAACACATCTGGCATACCAAAAAAACAAACACTCTTTAATCAAGAGGTTAGGATTATCCGACCACCATACAATATGCAAGATAATGCATTGAATTATTAAGCTTAGGTATGAGATTATTCAAAAGTATCATAGTAGATAAGTCCTCAATACAAGTAAACTTACCGATGGGAATGCAGGTTTAGATTACTGGGTTTTGTTGGTTTTCTCCAATGTCCCATGTCTTTGTATATAATTCTTAGAAATGAAACACCTTTAATGAAAAATAAAAAAGAAAGATTAGAAAGTTAGTTCTCATCTAAATAGAAGCCTTTTTCAAAGATATTTACCTTTTTCCAAAGATACTGAAGATGGCATCTCTTCCTTAGATAATCATAGAAGATAAAACAAATTAGAGTTTCTCAACTTTAAGATAAAACTGAAAGTTTTCAATAGCCTACTTATATCTTCTCATCTCTATCTTGTCTCTATCATGTAGATGAATAGAACAAAGAAAAACTATTCTTGTGTTTGATTGATCACACTAATAGAGTTGATTCCATCAACTCTCTTAGTGTGGGGAATCAACTCTATTAGTGAGAGAGAGAGAGAGAGAGAGAGAGAGAGAGAGAGAGAGAGAGAGAGAGAGAGAGAGAGAGAGAGAGGACATTCATCAGTAGCAACGAAATTCTTCTCTTACTCTTTTCTCGGCAATTTTATATGATGTGTGGCTATACAGCCCGTATTTTTTTTAAAAAAAAGGACAGTATGGCCCATACCAAGGACGACCCAAGCCGTCAATTTGGATCTCCAGAAAGTAGATAGGGATGTCCCCAAAATCATTTCCATAGGATGATCCTAATCCTCTGATCTATGAAGTTTCCATAATCTGCAGTCACTCAATAGATCGGAGGGTTAGGATCATTCTATGGAAATGATTTCTTCAGCACCCCCTATTTACGTTACAAGATCTAAATGGCCGGTTTGGATCATCCTATTGTGTGGGTTGTACAGTACGTTTTTAAAAAATACGGGTTTACACGGCAACACATATAAAATCTCCTTGTATTGTGTTTATTGTTTTGAAGATGTGAAAGGGGCTTTGGGTTTTATTTCCCAAAATTTTGAAGGGGACACACCCTCCAAATTAAGAAAAGTTGATAAAACAGAGGACTACTCATAGAGATTTAGTTCTATCAATAAACACTAAGAAATTTTGGGCATTTTTCGGATGCTTTCTGCCCCCAACCCTTCTGCATTCTTTTGTCTCAATCTAGCCCCATGATCCAAAAGTTCTAATTTTGTGTTTTTCTACTATAAGTTGGGATTTGCTAGGGACTATTGCAGAAGTCGTTCAGCGGAATGGCTGTTGCACTAGAGTGCAGCCACCCCTGATGAATTAAATGAAAAAGACAATATCTAAGCCTATGTGGCTGCACTCTCATGCAACAGCCGTTCTGCGAAATGCCTTTTGCGATGATCCCTAGCAAATCTCTTTAAGTTTAGTCATTGTTTTTGGCAGGAATTCATTCATCATATTCTATTTATGTAATCAAATTTATAAAATGAAGGTTTGATTAAGGATGCAAGAAAACCTTTTGTACTTGGAAAAAAACTAACTCCAATAAGTTGTAGCTTGTGCAAATACAAAACAGAGCCTGTATCTCTGGCTCTTTGCAAGTTTCCTACTGAACAAAATACCCTCAGCCAGAAGGGCACATTTGAAAAGGGATTATTAGCAGAACAAAACAGACCTTTCTCTACCAAAAAAAAAAAGCAAACAGAAAAACCTTCATGCACAGTCTAAAAACCCCTGCAGAGAAACAAAACAAACCCAAAAATCAAACACAAAGACCAATAAAAAGAAAACCCTTCATCTACATCCTCTATCCAGCATTTCTTTATACTGCAGAACCGATTCCTGCCTCTGAATTCTCATCTCTTCATAAAATCTCGCAATAAACTTATCAGCCCTTTTATCTACCGAGTCCCCTTCATTGCTGCTCGAATCCAACGGTTCAGGTTCTCTTTGGATAGCATCACCAATCCTCGGCGAATCTGAATAGTAAACTTCCACTCCTTCGGATTTCAAGCTACCGGAGCAATTGCAGAGAAGAAACATCGAGTAGAGGCCTATAGAGCTTCTCTTCTTTCTGTAATGTTGGAACAGTGGAGTGCTTGATGGTGAGAATTGGTATTCTTCAATGAAAGCGTAGTTATAGTGCTTTAGCTTCTTTAATTTTCGAGCCTTCTTGAAGAAGAGGAGATTTCTTTTCAAGGGTTTTGCTACTTTCTCCATGGGGATGGAGAGGGTGAAGAGTTTCCAAGCTCTTTTGAAGATGGTAGGTTTTTTCCTGCCCATTTTTGGTGATTTGAAGTGGGATTTTCCTCTAGGCATTGATGATGATGATGATGAGAAAGATAGTTGGTTTTATGAGGGCTTTTGGGTGACTGAAATGTAGGGTTTAGGGTGGGGTTTTAAGGAGGGGAAAAGGCATATGGAATGGTGGAGAGCTGTAAAGTTAGTTAAAAGGCAACGAAGTCGGTGGAGTTTGGACTAATTTGAGGAAAGAGCAGGTAACCGTTGTTAGGAAATGACAAAAACATACAGCCTCTTATAACAAAACTACTTAATTGCCATTGGCTTTTCTTTTTCCGACATTTTGTTATTGCAAGAAAAGCATTTTTGAGGAAATATTTTCTTAGGATTTTTTTTTATTTCCTCTATTTATAAGGAAATAATAAATTTTAGGGATATCATTATAAATTAAAGGTGTCTATAGATAAATCTTGAACTGCATTTATATGTAAATGGAATAATGAAAAAAGATGAAATTTCGGAAAAGTTTTTCTTTTCCAAACTTTTCCAAAAAAATCTTGCAATCTAAACTCAACTCCCTCAACTCAACTAAGCCTTTGTCCCAAACTTGTTGGGGTCAGCTAATGAATCCAAAAATGCAATCAAAACAAGGCCTAAAATCTAAAAATGACCAAAATAGAGAAAATGGATTCTCTCCGGAGAGGATTTTCAATAAGATGCAAACTACGATGTGGTAATTTGCAGGATGCCATTGGATAAAGCTGTAGGACCCACCAATCTTAATCAGGACCACACCTGCAACGTGGGTCCCATTACCTTGACCAAGTGTTTTTCATTTACCAAAGGGGTATGAATTGAGTAGAATAAATGAGAAAAAAAGCGTTCATTTTTGGGGTGTGGGATTTGCTAGGGACCATCTCAGAAGGCATTTGGTGGACCGGCTGTTGCATTAGAGACTAGCCACATAGGCTCACTCTCTGTGTCTTTTTCATTTATTTCATCCTATGACTGCTCTCTCATGCAACAGCGCAAAATGCCTTCTACAACGGTCCCTAGCAAATCCCAATAAATAAAAAATACAAAAAAGTAGGGGAGGTGGCACCGTGGCACACCGTTTGGTAATTTATTGTCAAAGTAGGGGCAAAATTATAGGAGTATGTTAAACGTTGTCCTCAAGAATGCTGAGGTTTGACTACTCGACTGGTATTGCTTGGGGCTCAAGAGACCTTCGATGTGGTGTAACGAAGATTAAGTCCCTTCGTTATTGATTAATATCAGGGACCTTAGCTTTATATTTTTCTAATGGCCAAACTATCAATTCGCCAAAAAAAACTTTGGCAAAACTATCATTTCAATTTTCAAAGGGGCCAGATTTTGAGGGTAAATATATTTAAGAGAAATGATAAATTGAAGGGCGCCTTTGCCAAAGACCAGTTGCAAGGGCTCATTAGATCCATGTCGCCCAACCATATTTACTATTCTTTTAATTTTATAATTTTCAGTTTAGCATTGCTTAAAAATTAAGACTACTGATATTAACACTAACATCTTTTGACAATTACACTAGCTCAACTTGTTTGCTGCGTGTCTGCTATTATTTAAGCAACTGTCAAAGGTTAAATATTTCCCATAAAGCTCTCCGAAGCCAATAAAACAAGAAAAGATAAGCTCAGAGTATGCAATTTAAACATGGCAGTGCCAATATCAGCCAAAATTCAATACTCTTTGCTTAAAAAAGAAAAACTATTTAAACCCCTACGATTTAGTGGTGCATTTAGTGCGATTTGAGTTGGGCCAGATTGAGTTTTTGCAAGTAAGGACTTAGCATTAACGTGAAGCCAACCTGATTTTATGGTAAAAGCTCAACCTCAATTCTTAAAATTGATCTGAATTGCACCCTTACAACTCTCTATTTTGGATTTGCTTTTATAAGAATTTGAAATACACAATTTTTTGGATTTTTGTTTCCATGTCCATTTAAATCCCCTTTTGTAGAATTTAACAAATTTTGAAGCCCGAAGATCCTCATTTTCTAAATATCTTATCCAAAGATTTGAGATGAAGGAGCTCGGGGAGCTCAACCACTTCCTTGGGTTGGAGGTAATCAGCATATGGATGGTGGATTTTGCGCTTACTTCTGGAAAGACACTTTCTCTTAACATTGTTCTCCATGTTCCAAATCTTCAAAAGTTTCTTATTTTTGTATTCTTAGTTATGTCGTACTGTATTTGAAGCCGATAAAATGATCATTACAAAAAATGGGTCATTTGTTGGAAAGGGATATACGGAGGATAAGATGTATCTGTTAAGCACTATGAATAAAGTTGGTGATTATTCTCTTTTTTTTGTGAGACTTGAGTAATGTTTGGCATTGTAGGCTTGGCCATCTAAATTATAACTCCTTAAATGAAATGGTTAAGTTAAGTTAATTCCTAAAATTAACAACGGCATGCCAATGTATAAGTGTGAATGTTATGTACAACCAAAACTTAGTAAGAAATCTGCAAAAAGAGTAAAAAATAATACTGAGTTATTAGAATTAATCCACAAAGATATTTGTGATAACAAAACCATAGAGATTAGACAAGGGAAAAAAATATTTACATACGTTTATAGATGATTATAATATACACATGTGTTTATTTAATAAGAAATAAGGATGAAGACTTTGAAAAGTTTAAGATACACAAAGCAGAAGTAGAAAACCAAGTAGAAAGAAAAATTAAAATAATAAAAACTGATAGAGGAGGAGAATACTTATCAAATGAATTTAAAACCTTTTGTAAAACTCATGGGATAGTACATCAAGTTACTCTGTCCCATATAACCCTCATCAAAATGGAGTGACGGAGCATAAAAACAAAACATTACTTGGGATGGTTAGCACCATGTTAATAAGTTCTCAGTTACCTTCTAATTTATGAGGTGAAGCAATGCATACTGCTTGTCACATAGGTGATAGAGTTATACATAAAGATTTTAAACAAAATTCAAATGAATTATGAAAAAATAAAAAACAAAATTTAAATTATTATTATTATTTTTTATATTTTTAGATTTTAAGGGGAAGAAATAGTTGTTAGAAAGTCAGAACAAAACAAATGTTTGTGTAGTAGCAGAATTCACAAGAATGGTTCAACAAATCAAACACAATTTTTGTGGAGCCTAACATAGTATCTCAAAGTTTACCAGCTCAACAGAGAACGGAGCATAACAATGAATGGTGCTCCGAACCTGTCTGGCACCAATTCAAGCTCCCAATGGTTTATTCTTTCTCCTCTATCTTCTTTCCCATCTAAGGAAAACTTAATATTTCGCCACGGACAATCCGGTAGAATGTTAGAAATTTTACAGCAGATAGAACTTTGTTTTCTCTCGAGTAACTGCGTTCCCTGCTCCCAGAAGTATCAAAGATTTCTTTTCCAACCAATTAATCAATTTTATCTCTGAAAAAATGGTATCATGAAAATTCTGTCAGATTCTGCGTTATGGATAGCATCAGTAAGTGACTGACGGGAAACGCTTTCACGTGATTGCTGGAGTATTGCTATTGCAATATCAAAATCATTACGCCTCTTTAAAAAAAACTATACCGTCACTTGATGAAATTGCTCCACCCATATATGAATGTATGGAGGTTTGGAACTGGTACAATTTTCCCTTGAGATCATGAATGTGAATTATTTCTGATTGGGCGAACGGCTACTGAAAAATGTTTCCATGCATATGAACTACTGGTTCAGCATCATATGTGTCGTCGAAGTTCATGTCCACAGGCTATAGGCTTATCACTGCAAAAATATCATCGTCCCTGGAGTAGAATTTTATTGACATCACATGGCAAGGAAAACAATCTTGCGGCAGGGGAAATCAGAGTAATATGTGGCATTTAAACAGTGCTCCCCATGAAATTCAGAAAAGTAGTAGATCATGGAGTCCAATCTAGGCAAGACAATGTCCAAGTCCACACAACATGCATTCCAAATCTTCCTTTCAATCTAATTCTTTGAATGTAGAGAAAACGAAATCCTAAAACAGAAATTACAGTCATGCACGATTGTTTTTTAGAAATTAGAATCTTGTTGAGTTTGATAACGTCAGTTTGTTCCATAATACTGTAACAGATCGATGGTCTCTATTACATATACATATCATGGTATGGGACCCAAACATTTTCCAGGGTGCATTTTACTAATATTGAAAAGACTACAAGAGAGGAGGTGTCATTATCAAAGAAAGAGTGTGTGGATTTCTCAATATTTTAGTTCGTTAGCTGAAATTACCAAAAAAGGTCCTCAATAGATAACGCAAACTGCTTGAAGCATTGATGTTGAGGGCATAATGGTCGTTCTAACTTTGCAATTTATATTGGCATATGGGCCTTTTCTTCGTCATTTTGTAGAGAAAATTAGTGTACTATGGTAATTTAATGTCTTCTTAATGATCCCTAACCCTCAATCCAAGGGTTGTGAAAAATCAACTAATGAACGCATCTGGTACAAAAAAAAAAAAAAAAACACCACGTAATCAAGCGGTCAGGATTATCTGATCATCATACAATATGCAAGATAATGCATTGAATTATTAAGATTAGGTATGAGATTATTTAAAAGTATCGTTGTAGATAAATCCGCAATATAAATAAACTTACCGATGTGAATGTAGGTTTAGATTATTGGGGTTTGTTGGTTTTCCCCAATATCTCATGTCTTTTGTCTACAATTCTTAGAAATGAAACACCTATAATGATAAATAAAAGTTAAAGATTAGAAACTTATGTTAGAAAAATATTTCTCACCTAAGTAGAAACCTTTTTCAAAGATATTTACCTTTTTCTAAAGATACCTTAGATAATCATATAAGAGAAAACAAAATAGAGTTTCTCAACTGTAAGATAAAACTGAAAGTTTTCAATAGCCCCCTTATTTCTTCTCAACTCTATCTTGGCTCTATCATGTAGATGAATAGAACAAACAAACTATTCTTGTGTCTGATTGATCACACTAATAGAGTTGATTCCATCAACTCTCTTAGTGTGGGGAATCAACTCTATTACTATTAGTGTGTGGAGAGAGAGGAGAGAGAGGAGAGAGAGGACATGCACGGTGAAAAGCACATGACCCTGCCATGTTTTGTTTGGTGTGTTGTCATCAGCGACTACAACTGTTCAAAAATTAAAAGACAAGAAGAGTTAGCCGAAAATTTCAGAACATGGGAGTGCCAACATCAATTTCAGGACGGCGATGGGGGCTGGGATTTTGTGTCCATAGGGTGCGGGGCGGGGATGAGGATTTAGATATTCCCCTGCTGAGGGGACGGGGATTCCCCGCAGCGGGGAGAAGGCGGGGATGAGAAAAATCCCCCGCAGAGGGGGAGGGACGGGGGATGCAACATCCAGCACCGACACCCCCCGGTTGCCAGCCCTACTCCTGGTCACAAGTGGGAGAAGACCATTCAGTGGGGCCCATCAACCGACACATGGGAATTGCCATGATCCCATGGGATGAGATATTTGGCAATATGGCCTACGTGATGGGCCCGCTAGAGGAATAAAATAGTTACAAAATCACCGCTTTTCGTGAACTTTTCCTAGTTATCTGATCCCCTATTTCCTAACTACCAAAAAAGCCCCCAACTCTCTAAACATCAATCACGACTTTTCATGAACTCGATCCTCTCCCGCTCCACTCACGTGGAATCCATTTATTAAATTGATATCGACACCCTTCTTTTCCTTTGAAAAAGGCACTCCGCTCCGTATCATCTCGTGAACAACAAAATCAAACTGTAGCATCCAGAGAGACGTAACAGGCACCATTTTGTCTTCATTCCTCTTTCCATTTTTAAATGTTTTTTTCCTGTTGACTTTATTTACACAGCTATTTTGTCTCTACTTGTTAAAATGCGCACCTAAGGTCCTATCCTACGCCACTCCTCTTCCCTAGCTCCCTCTCCCTCACTCTATCTCTCTCTCTCTCTCTACTACCTCTGTACTCTGTACAAATCAGACGAGATTGAGACTACTCACAGCTCGCGTTCTGCGCAAGAAAGAATCACATGGTGGCTTCTTTCTAGGGTCTCTCTAATTCCTAGGGTTTGCTTTTTCACTCGCCCCTGAACTAGCGCAGGGAGATTGCGAAGTTTCTGAAACAATGCAGCTTTGCGTGTTATTCTCCTCTGTTTTTTAGCAGACCAGTCGCTGTTTTCGTTCGTATTTCGAGTTTTTTTAGGTTTTTTCAGACATTTCTGATTTTTCTTCATTTTATTTTAGTGGACAAGTTTTGGCCATTTTCGAAGCTTCTTGCCGAGCCCTCGTCTTGCATTTCTAGAGTGGCTTGATGTTTTCAGGGATTTTGTGGAATGTTTGGGAATTTCTGGAGCTTTTGTTGATAAATTTATCATCTTTTTTGAGTTTTGTTGATAAATTTTAGTTACTTTCCGGAACTTTGAATGATCTGAATAATCGTTCTCTTTCAAAAGTTTGGGGAGATTTACAGAAAATGATTCCATGTTGTTCTCCGAACAACATTCCGCAGAGATGTTTTTGGAGGAAATCGTGATATTTCCTCATATTCAATTGATATTCAAATTCTTAGGGTTTTGATTAAGGGTTTCTGAAGCGATTCTAGGGTTTCATCGCTCCCCTCTTTCTTAGTAAAAATGAATGAAACTTCAGGGAAAACAGTATCAACCCTAGCGATTGCGGAGAAGCGGCCTCAAAGGCCTGGTGGTTGTGTTGGAATCTTCTTTCAGCTCTTTGATTGGAACCGAAAAATAGCCAAAAAGAAGCTCTTCTCCAAGAAACTGCTTCCACCAGGTACCTGTGATTTATACTAAGGCTGCTTAGGGTTTGTTGTTCTCAGTTTCTCTTATTATTTTGCTTTATGCAGATTTACAGAGTAATCTAAAATGTATGTTTTTTTTCCTATCAATGCTATTATGATTTAGTTCGTTCGAAGCGGATTTCGAAGAAATTCAATGGCGAAGATAAGTTACCCATGGCCAAGCTTCTTTTGGTATGTGATCCTTTCCTTGATTTCTTGCTTTCTAATTTTCTGGTTTAACCTCCCGGGTTTGGTTTAATTTTTTTTTTTTGAATAGTCTGATTTAGCCATATTTCTCAATTGCATTTCTATAAACCTCAGATTGCCGATGAAAACCGTGGGGGTTTTCCAAACACGAAGAAACATGAAACTGATAGGATATGTTCTTCGCCTAGTGCGAAACAAAACTACGGGATGCGAACTCCTGGTTTGGTAGCCAGGCTGATGGGTTTGGAATCCATGCCAGTATTGCACCGTGATAAACCTAAGAAAGTGTTGGTTTCCGAATTTTACTGTGATGAGGAAAAGGAACTTGGAAAACCAATCGATAATCACGGTAAAACCTCTGAATTTTCTTGTTATGATCAAGATCTGAATTCAGAAAAGTGGCCGGGAAAACTTGAGTCCAAGCCCCTGAAGCTGCAGAGGACAGGTTTTTTTTACAGGCGGCCTGTGTCTAGATTCGGGGCTGAGGCGTTGCAGCTCAAGAGTGTTTTGAACCGATCGAAAAAACATCACCATAAGCTTGTGTCTCCAATCAAGAGCCCTAGGACACTTTCCGGGAGAAATGCAGCTAGGTTGATGGACGCTGCTACCAAGATTTTGGAACCGGGGTTGCATGCTTCTAATCGGGCAAAATGTTCTCTTACTTATTCGGCCTCTCCTCATCTTTCTCTGAAAGATCAAGACACATTTGAAGGAACAACAAAACCCACTATTCCCTTTGCTGCTAAATCTTTGAAGGGGCAATCGTCGTGCAGCAGCTGTGGTAATTTACTGGATGTCGTGCACTTTAGGTCGAACATCGAGGAACGAGTTCCTGAGTTCACATCTTGTGCTTCAGAGCTCGGTAAAAGTTCTTCACATGGGTTGGGAAAGAGTAAGCTGAAACCCTCTTTATTGTCCCAAGTGCAAGAAAAAGATGCAGACACTGAGAGGATTGGCATTCTGAAAAGTCAGGCTAATCCGCAGAGCAGAACTCAAAATTTTACAGATAGGAAGGTTCATTTCCAAAAAGATCAGGATCAATGCGTGACAAGGCGTCAATGCCAGCCCCAACTGGATGTATTATCAAATGTGCTCAAGTACAACAATCGCAGGCAAAATCAGGTGTTGCTAGTTAAGGATAATGTGCCCCCTAAGCCCAAGTTGTGTAGTCGCCAGATCAGAAAAGATTCATCTTCTGACGCTTTTAATGGAGCCAAAGACTATATAGCTTTGAATAGAAATCTTGCCAATCACACCCGAACAAGGATAGCCACCAAAGTATTGGATAATAAATTTGGCAGGGATAGGAGTGCTTGGGACAAGAAAAATGATACCTTGTCAAGGGTGAATACCTTGGCCCGAAAAAGAAGACCTATGAGCACCAGTCAGTTAGAGAATATAGGATTTGGCAGTTCTACATCTGGAAAGGAAAGATGTGTTAGAAATGATGTAATTAGTGGAAAAGGGACCGGGCTTAATGCTCGCTATATGAATCGGAACAGTTTGAAAAATGAGTTTCGGACCAAGGTACAGAGCGATGCTGCCAGTAGCAGTAAGGATGCTGATATTGTTTCTTTCATGTTTAGTTCCCCATTGAGGCATGATATTGGATCTGTTTCCTCGATAGATACACTTGAGAAGAGTAAGGGTCGAGGTGAGTTCATGTGTAGTACTCTACGGGAAAAGGTTATATCAGGTGCAAAGAACGGACATTCATCATATCCAAGAGGAGCTGAACTGAGAGGAGACACTTTGAGTGCTCTTCTAGAACAGAAAATAAGGGAGTTGGCTTTTGCAGAAGGGGACAATTGTGTTGGTGTCAGCATGAAGGATAGCTTGTTTTATGATCGCCCAGATCAGTCTCACTACAACCTTGCGCATGGTCAGATGTTCAATACAAACAAAAAGTGCCAGGTCAGTTCCTTGCTGGTGTTACAATTATATATATATATATATATATATATATATATAGTTAAGTGAAGCTACACATATGTGTAGCTAACTTAGCTACACCGACGGCTTAAAATACAGTGGGCCCACATTATTTGGGTGATCCAAACCATTCATTTGATAGGCCCTCACATTGATAGGGTGTGCCCAAAAATCAGCTCCATAGGATCGTCCCAACCCTTCAAACTGTGAAGGCAAAAATTGATAGATTTGTGAAGGTTTTTACTCGTCCAATTTTGCCTCCACAATTCGTAGGGTTGGGATGATCCTATGGAGCTGATTTTTTGGGCACGCCCTATCTATGTGAGGGCCCATCAAATGAATGGTTTGCATCACTCAAACAATGTGGGGCCCACTGTATTTTAAGACTTTGGTGTAGCTAAGTTAGCTACACGTATGTGTAGCTGCACTTTTCTCTCTCTCTCTCTCTCTCTCTCTCTCTCTATATATATATATATATATATATATATTGAAATAGTTGGTGTTATAATTTATATAAGCAGACTATTCATTTTTTTAACTGTCAGGTTGCAAGTAGCAACTCTATTGATCAATGCTGAAGCTTCTATTCTATAACTTGAACACGATTTTTCTGTCAATAAGCGAGTTACGGAGAATGTCCATGATTCACGGCATATCTTTTGTCAGTCAATTAAGTCTTATGGGTTCAGGTGATATGTTTTCATGCATTTTTCATGCTGAGCTTATTCTGATCTATTATAGCTATTGAACGTTGTACGTATTTCGACATAACAAAAGTAACTTTGTCCTGTTTTCAAAACTTATCAGAACATGATTTTCTGATTACATGTCAATGAGAATACTACATAATACGACTTTTTTTAATGGTTACAAATTGTTCTCTCCTGTGAAACTCTGCATGTGACTTGCTGAGGACAGTGAAAAATTCTAATAATTATCACCATTCTTTTGCCCCACCTTTCTGTCCAAAATAGGGCATACAGAGAGTTTTTGCTCCAAATATAATATCTGTAGATGCATCATCAATAAATGATGGAGATGAAGGTAATCTGAGTGTTGTCGTTGTGCTCTCAGAGAGGACTATGGAATGGCGTTTGGTGTCCCTAAATATTTGTTTCCCCTTATACACCAAAGAAAATCAACAGCAATGAAGTGATTTTAGGCTGGAATTAGAGCAGCAGCCTCCTAGAATCTGTTGATTTTGTTTTTTTATGTTATTCCACCCCATGCATGTGCCAAATCCAAGATTGAGGAGTTGGGAAAATTGTCTGGGCATGTATTGGAATTAGAAATGGAGGGCTAAGAGGGGAATTGCTTTGAATGTTCCCGAGCCATAATCATGTCCTCGGAGTGGACTTTTCTCAGTGCTCCTGTTAGGTCGTAGGTGTTGGAGTGTTGGTACCCCATTGCTGTTTGTGGAATTTTGGAGAAGAGCTCTGGATCTCTGCTTTAAACCCTAGGATCAACAAATATTTTTGTCCGTTTGAACTAGGTTGCACGAATTCTTTGCCACCCTATGCTGAATCCGTGTCGACACGTCTCCGCACCCGAATCGGACTTCGATTCGCGTGGGACACACCCGGATTCTTGTCGTAGCCGTGTCCCGAACGAGTCCTCTTTTTTCAGGCGAATCTGACTCATTTTTGTCTCTTTTAAAATGCGAATCCAATATATTTTTCCTGGAAGTGTGTTTTCTTTTGAACTTTTTTTATGGGAAAGCACAAGCCATACTCTTTTAATAAAAACCCTAGCGCCTCAATCCCCTTCCTCCTTCTTCGACTCTCATGATAAGAACTTTAACGCCTCAACCCTCCACTCAAAATTTTCATGAATATATATAAATACATATATCTATATAGATGTAAATTTATTATTTTTAATTTTTAAAATTTTATTTATCTAGAAATTACCGAATCCGAATCCTAATTTTTGGGGTTTGCCGAATCCGACACCTTGAATCTGTGTCGGATCCCAACACACGAATCCGAATCCATGCAACATAGGAACTAGTAGGGTGAAAATTGTCGGAGAAGATGATCAGAACCATTTGTGACGGTAAGGAACTTGCGACTGAGGTTGTAGGGACCCACCCTCTCAACCATGGAATGGGCAAGGAGTTAGTGGGGCAAAGGCCAAGTCGGAGATGCAATGTTATAGGGGCCCCCAATAGATCAATGAGGCAGGAAAGAGGGTATGTGGGACCTAACATCTCACCTTCCAATGCCGTTGCAAATGGTGGGGAGAGGCCAAGTATGTGGGACCTAACATCTCACCTTCCAATGCCGTTGCAAATGGTGGGGAGAGGCCAAGTTGGAGATGCAATGTTATGATGGGCCCACAACGGATCAATGAGGCAACCAATGGAAAGAGGTTATGTGGAGCCTAACATCTCGCCTTCCCATGGCGTTGCAAATCACCAGGATGATGCAATTGTAGCCGGTCATTCAAATTTTGGTACATTTCCTCATTACCCTCCTTTGTCAATTGATATTGACCAGCGTCCAGCTTCAGATGAGTAATGAGATCAATTGACCGGCGTCACACGAGTGATGAGTCCAATACAACACATATTTTGGCTATTAGCTAGCAGGTTGTGCCTGTTTCTCTTCAGATTCAGCCCACCATGTCTTTGCCATTAAATTTAAATTTGTGCAAATGGAAGTAGCCATAGCACAATATTTTTTAATAGCAAGCGTAACCTCTCTATTAATGAGGCTGACCCCATTCTGGAGGTTTTATGGGAGAAGGTGCTTTATGTAGCTAACTAGCTATATTAATGGCTTCTAAACAAAGGTTAAAGGTTAGGAAGCCGACTTTAAGATTGGGTACCTCTAGGACCTGGGCAATTAAAATTCAATTTTGATGGATCTAGCATGAGGAATTGTGAACCAACGTCAGTAGGTGGTTTGCTAAAGGACGAGAGCAGATCAACGGAATGGGCCTTCTAGTTGTCAAACTCTTACGAATCGTACTAGTCAACTCTCGAGTCGAGTCACTGAGCTTTCGAGGCGAGTCGCATGGGTGACTCGCCTCTGTTGAAGACTCTTACGAGTCGTCTAGTGACTCTTACAAGTCGCTGCGAGTCGACTCAAAAAAATAAGACACGAGCCAAGTCGAGTCGCTGGGCTTGGGCTTTCTTGTTTTGATGGTTGAAAACTTAGAAGTTGGAACTTAGAACTTCATTATTTTTGTGCAAGTTACAAATATATAGTTATTTACTAGTATCCAGTCCCATGTTATGCATGGTTGTAAAATGGTGGCCCCCACGCTATCAAAACATGAGATGTAAAATGGTGCGTTTCAGTCAAATGCATAGGCTTGGGAAGGGACGGTGGACCCCACCTCGTCAATAACATTAGGGGTAAAATGGTGGGCCCCACCCATCCTAGCCATGGTCATTAATTATTGGGCCCCACCCCATCATAGCATGAGGTGTAAAATAGTTGGTGCCACGATATATGCATGGGTTTGCATAGAGTTGGTGGACTCACCGGATCAAGTGTAAAATAGTGGACCCTACCCATGCTATTTCTTGGGTATAGAATATGTGGCTCACCCCATCAAAAGTTCAAAAATGGTGTAGGGGAAAATACTTTCCAGGAAAAACTTTTCTTGGAAAAGGAGAATGACATTTGGAAAGTTACGAGCTGAGTATATGTTATAGATAGATATTTTTGGCTACTTTATCTATGTGCTATTGGGTTATATTTTTTACATGCTTCATCTTTTGTTATATAATTATATTTTTCAACTAAATTTTTGTTCCTGTCAAAAACTCTTACGAGTCCAGTCGAGTCGAGTCACGAATTATAAAATTAAGAAATCGAGTCACGAGTCGTCACGGGTTGGCAACTATCGAGTCCATCGGGATAGCAGATTCTAATGAGGCTGAGGTTTGAGCAGTTCTTCAAGGGATTAGGATTATTGACCCATCACTTCTTGGTACAGTGATAGTGGAGTGCTGCTTCATGCATGGGGATTCGAGTTTGGATTCGCCCGTCTGCCTTCTTTCCCTTTTCTTTCTACTCAACATTGAACTGGCAGAAGGAGGAATTGCCCGGGGTTCCTCCGGGGGGAACCTACGGCCCGGCGCGCTATACACTGATTGGTTGCTGAACGGTTCGCATCCCCGACCCCTGGTCTGCTCACCTCTGTGCGCCAATATTGCGCTCCGATCTCTAACTCGATAGCTATGGAATTTCGATCAAATCAATCCCTGAACATTAGAAGATCAACAAATGGGGAGGCAGAGAGAGATTAGCAAGGGCAGGGGGTCGGCAGGGAGAGTCTTGAGATTTTTTAAATTTCCTTCCTCCTTGAGGATCTTCACACCGTATTATGTCTTTTCTATTTTTCTCTTTTGTTTTCATCTATTTGCTCTTAGCCTTGACCATCTCGGTCGTGGCGTCTTCTTCCATGTTGGTTTCACTTTATTAATGAAATTCTTTACCATTCAACATGTGATTCATGATTTTATTATTCACAAAAAATGTTATTGATGTTATCCATGCTGTTTGGAAGTACTAATTGCTTATCACCATGAAGCCGTTTATATTCCCAAAGATGAGGCTTTCTTTAAGAGCATCTCTATAAATTGAGCCTTAAGCGGCTACGTTTTGAGGTTTTGAGTCATCTATCTGTAAAAAATTTTGAATCAACTGAAAGTCAAGAGAAATTGTGAAGAAATTAGGAGTAGGAATGAAGTACTCCTACAACAATTGAAAGTCAATAATAGAGCAAATGTTGTTGGCTTGTTGCCAGTAAAGTCTTTCAAGTCCACAATGCATTCCATAGATTCAGATGATGTAAACATGAGCCTAATCATGATGAACGAGGCATGCTGATAGAAATACTCTGGCTTTGCAACTCATGGATTTGGGATTCATGAAGTAGTAAAAAATGGTGTTGAAAAGTGGGGTGAATTCTCATGGTTCTTCCTCTTCAATTGTTAGATATATCGCAAATGGAGACTCAAGAATCCTTTCTTTAGAAGAAAAATGGTAACCCTTACTGAAACTTTATGCTAAGGGTTAGGGATTGAATTTATATTGTTTCCAAGTTTGCAGCATCTTACATTCTTTCTCAACTGCCTTCAAGGCCAGGAATCATATCCATATACAGGTTATTAATTTCTTATTGATTTGGTATGAATTTGATACTATATATTTAAAAATAAATGAAACATCCATGTTAAAAGCCACCAAAGAGGGAGAAAGAAAGAGCAAGAAGAGAAAGAGTGAGTTAGGGATCCTCCCCCTCACTTATGTATTTATAGGAAAGAGAACTTACAAAAGACTACTATGCCCTTATGGCTACAATACACACCCACACACACTTCTAACACTCCCTGTCAAGCTAGGAATGTATATATTATACATTCCCAGCTTGTTACAGATGTCATTTAATTTTGCATTACTAAGGGATTTAGTGAAAACATCCGCTAGTTGGTCCACAGACCGAGTGAAGGAAACATGAATCTCACCTCTATGACTTCGCTGGCGAGTGAAGTGACAATCAACCTCTATGTGCTTGGTTCTCTCATGGAAGATAGGATTGGTAGCTATATGACTCGCAACCTTATTGTCGCAATAAAGCTGAGTTGGAGAAGATGGGGAGAAACAATCTCAGATAGGAGTGAACGTAACCAATGGAGTTCTCCATTAGTATGGGACATAGCTCGGTACTCTGCCTCGACACTAGACTTGGAAACAATGTCCTGTATTTGCCTGGATCATCTAACAAAGCCCCTTCTTCTGGAAGAAGTTTCACATTTTGGTCCATAGGAACTGAGGCAGGTTTCACTCCAAGGTAACCTGTCTCCTCAAGAAGATCCAACACATATTTCCACTGCGAGAGAGAGAGAGAGATACCTCCTGTCTCCTCAAGAAGATCCAACACAGATTTCCGCTGCGAGAGAGAGATACCTCTAGTAGAATGGGCAACCTCAATGCCAAGAAAGTATCTAAGATGTCCCATATCTTTGGTTGAGAACTCTTTCTGCAAGAATGTCTTCAGTTTGTGTATCCCCGCTGAATCACTGCTTGTAATGATAATGTCATCAACATACACTATCAATAGAACACAACCAGCACCCGACTGATAACTAAAGACAGAGTGATCAACAACACATTGCTTCATGCCAAAGTGCATGATAGCATCACTACACCGGCCAAACCAAACTCTAGGGGACTGCTTCAGGCCATATATAGATCGCCGCAACCGACACACTGAGGAGGACATCTCCCCCCGAGCAACATACCCGAGAGGTTGCTCCATATACACCTCCTCAATAAGCTCTCCATGTAAGAAGGTATTCTTCACATCTAACTGATGTAGGGGCCAGCCGTTGTTAACTGCAAGTGAGAGGAGAACCCTGACAGATGGTATTTTGGCAACCGGGGAAAATGTCTCATGGTAATCCACTCCAAATGTTTGAGTATAACTTTGGAAACTAGGCGCGCCTTAAGACCCTCAACTGTCCCGTCAGGTAAGTGTTTCACGGCAAAAACCCAGTGGCAACCGACGAGCCGAGCTCCAGGTGGAAGGGGAACCAATTCCCATGTATGATTGGCCTGAAGGGCCTCCATCTCAAGGTTCATAGCCGCACGCCAACCAGGATGATCAAGAGCTGCTGGCAAGGACTGTGGCACAGAAACAGAAGACAAAGAAGATACAAAACTCCGAAACATAGGGGTCAGAGAGTCATAGGAAACAACTGAGGAAATATGATGAGCAATACTATGAGAAAGAGTAGCGAGGTAATGGGAGAATCTGCATGTACCAGAGAAGAGGCAGTCGTGATCTTCGGCTGAGATGTCGATGGTGCAGGAGGAGGCTGATGGGTTGTAGACTTCGACTTGCGTTGATATGTCTTCGTAGGAGCTGTAGGAGGAGCCTCTGGAGCCTGTAATGAAGAGGAGGGCTCATAAATAGTGCTAGACGGAGGAACCGGCAAAGGAGGAGCCGAGGAAGGAGAAGCTATGCAAGACTCAGGGACCGACAAAGGAGGAGATGGGGAAGGAGAAGAGGTATGGGTAGGGGTGCAACTCGGGCGGGCTCAACCCGAACCCAGCGGGTTCAACCAGGGAAAAACTCAGGTTGGGTTGAGTTCAAGTCGGGTTTGGGTTGGGTTTTCTCAACCCGAGTTGAGTTCGGGTTCGGGTTCGGGTTCGGGTTGAGGGCTTGGGCAACCCGACCCGAGTTCAACCCGAATTTTTTAATAATTTTTTTAGTTTTTAAGCTTAAAATTTCGGGTTGGGTTGGGTTGAACTCGGGTTAGGTCGGGTTCGGGTTGGCAAAAAGGGTTGTTCGGGTCGGGTTGAACCTCGTTAGGTTGCAACTCGGGTCGGGTTGGGTTCGAATTGAGTACATGGTTGCTCGGGTCGGGTTGAGGCCAACCCGAACCTGACCCACTCGAGTTGCACCCCTAGGTATGGGGTTTGGAAGAGCTAGACGAGGAAGCGGGATGTCCGAATCAAGAAATGCGGGACGATCCTCATGAGGAGTGTTAAAGTAAAACTTGGACTAAAAAAAGGTGACATCGGCAGAGACAAATGACTTTCGTAAGCGAGTACTGTAACACCAATAACCTTTCTGGGTCCGAGAATACCCAAGAAAGATACATCGCTCAGCGCGATGGTCCAATTTATCTAATCCAGGGCCGAGGTTGTGGACAAAGCACACACAACCAAAGACCCGAAGGGTGAGAGGAAAAGGGTCATGCTGGAGATGTAACAAGATGAATGGGGATGAACCACTAAGGACAGAGGAAGGAAGCCTATTGGCAAGGAAGCAGGCTGTGAGGAGGGTATCACCCCAATAATAGGTCTTAGGGACCCGCATTTGAATGAGAAGAGTGCGGGTCCCATCCAGTAAAGATCTCAACCTACGTTCTGCAAAAGAGAGAAAGAGAGAGAGAGAGTTCATATTATCTTTATCAAAATTCAATCATTTAATTGTTTCTACATGTACGAGCATGCAGAAACAATGTAGTTTATAAACCATTACTGAGGTACAACATTGAGGCTAATGTTAATTAATCTCCATACTTCCACTATGTTTGCGTTGACTATTTATTGGGCCAGAGCTCTCCCTAGTTAAGTTTATTTCGGCTCATAATCTTTGGCAAGGTTGGAGGATGGTGTGTTCTTGTAGTGATCACACGAAGTTGGGTGGCCCTCAGTGGGCCCCTCAGCCCCCTGGTTCCTCAAACTTAATTTTGGATCGTCTTGTTTTGGCAATGCTGGACTCTCGGGCGTGGGTGGGCGGGCTCCTTAGAAATGAGGAGGGGGGTACGGTGTGGGCTTTTTCAGGCCCTATTGGTTTTGCGTATTCTAATGTGGCAGAAATCAGGACGGCTTTGCCGGGCATTAGGCTAGCGGTATTCTTGGATTTGGACTAGTTAATTGTGGAGGGAGATTCCCTTAACGTCATTGGGTGGCTAAAGCGAAATAAGTCTGCCCTTGGAGATTTGGGAGTTGGATGGATGAGATCAGGGATCACATCAGAGGGGCGAATATTACTTTCAGCACGTAAAAGATCTGCTAATGAGGAGGCAGATAAGCTTGCTAGGGAGGGTGCAGGGAAGCAAGAGCTCGAACTTTTTGATTTTCTGCCCCGCATGATGTTTTTGTTTCTTTCTGTTCTCTTTGTATTTTCTTTATCTTCACTCTTTGTAGTCACCCTTCTCGGTCGGCTTTGTATATTATTCTCCTTCTATTTATGACATCTAACCATAGTTGTCAACCCGTGACTCGATTTCTTAATTTTATGACTCGTAAGAGTTTTTGACAAGAACAGAAATTTAGTTGAAAAAAATATCATTATATCTACCATCTCCAAAAAAATAAAAAATAAAAAAAATCATTATATCTCAAAAGATGAAGCATGTAAAAATATTACCCAATTGCACATAGATAAAGCACTACGCCAAAAATTTATATATATAATAATAATAATATATACTAAGCACGTAACTTTCCAAATGGCATCTGCCTTTTCCGGGAAAAGCTTTTCCTGGAAAGTATTTTTCCTACACCATGTTTTGAACTTTTGATAGGGTGGGGCTCATATTCTATACCCAAGAATAGCATCGGTAGGGTCTACTATTTTACACTTGATCCGGAGAGCCCACCGACTCTATCCAAACCTATGCATATATCGTGGGACCAACTATTTCACACCTCATGCTATAATGGGCTGGTGCCCATTAGTTAATGACCATACCTAGGATGGGTGGGGCCCACCGTTTATACCCAAACTAATTCCAAAGGTGGGGCCCAGCATTTTACCCCGATTGTTATTGAGGAGGTGGTGTCCATCATCCCTACACAAACCTACGCATTTGACTGGAACCTGCCATTTTACATCTCATGTTTTGATGGCGTGGGGCACACCATTTTACACCTATGCATAGCATGAAATTGAATACTAGTAAATAACTATATGCTTGTAACTTGCATGCACAAAAATAAGTTCTATGTTCCAACTTCCAAGTTTTCCACCATCAAAACAAGAAAGCCCAGGCACGACGACTCGATTCTACTCGTAAGAGTCTTAGTTGTCCGAGTTGACTTGTAGCGACTCGTAAGAGTCACGAGACAACCCGTAAAGTCTTCAAGAGAGGCGACTCGCATGGGAGACTCGCCTCGAAAACCCGGTGACTCGACTCGACTCAAGAGTTGACTCGTACGACTCGTAAGAGTTTGACAACTATGCATCTAACCATTAAAAAATGTTAATTAACTTAATCAGAACATGGTTATCAGATATTGAACAAATATGCAAAATAGTGTGGTTATAAATGCATAGTTTCAAGCAGAATGTTAGAGTCACTCATGGGAGTATATCATAAGGGTGAGAAACTATGCCCAAAGGGTGAGATACCTAAAGCTTGACTGCTTGACTTTTTAGGATGGAATCTATGTGTAGCAACCAAGGTGAGGAACAAAGCATTGGTGCATCAGCAAAGAGCTGGCTGTGTTAGTGGTGGAGTGGGCTGTAAGTCACTAGCACTGGCTTAGCTGCACTTGGGTCACAGAGACTTGCAAAGGAGTGAAACTAATAAAGGAACACAGTATATCAGTGTATCATCTGGTATCAGTTAGTATGAAGTCAGATGGCTGTGCTAAAAGCTACTTCAGTCACCTGTATGAGACAATATGCCAATTTGGAGGTATAGGGTTTGGCTTAAGCGAACAACACAACAGTGAATCAAGAAGTCTATGTGTGAATCAAGAAGTCAAGTTTTTTACATGCTTATTTTATTATGTAGGTTTTGACTTTGACTCTTACATATTACAGGGAAGTCATGTGTGCATTATGTTCATTTCCATTATCTTTTTTCATCAGACAGGAATTGGGTAGATCTTAAATACATCAATTGCATTGGCAAACATTTCCACTTTCAAATTTAATTTTGGTGGTTATTGTCTTCAGGTGGACCCAAAGGCAGGGATTTCTCCTCGAATTCTGCTTACCAATGATTGTGATCATCCCAGTCCAACGTCGATTCTCAATGCTTCTTTTTCAAATGACAGTTTATTTTCTGGGAGTCTTGACAGCATCTCAGGTATGAAAAAGCCACTCCATTTAAACAACAAATGTAAATGAAGAGAGAGAGAGAGAGAGAGATGTCTCTAGTCTGCCGACTAGAGATCGTTCTCTAGTCCGCCGACCAAAAACACGTGGGTCCCACATTTTTTTTGGTGATCTAAAGCATTCATTTGATAGGCTCCATCATAGATAGGTTGTCCACAAAAAAGCAGCTCCATAGGATCATCCTATGGAGCTGATTTTTTGTGGACACCCTCTCTATGTCAGGGCTCATCAAATGAATGCTTTGAATCACCCAAATAAGGTGGGACCCATGTGTTTCTGGTAGGCGGACGAGAGAGAGAGAGAGAGAGAGAGAGAGAGAGAGAGAGAGAGAGAGAGAGAGAGAGAGAGAGAGTAATTGTCCCGCAGATCGAGGAGAGAAAAGAAATAAATGAAAGCACCGATTCATCAGTCTTGAGTCTTGACTATGCCACGTGCGTCAATGATATCCCGCTTAGCCTCAAGCGGCTTTCTTGCTGCTTGATGCTAGCATTCCTCATATATATATATATATATATATATATATATATATATATATATATATATATATATATATATATATATGTGAGAAATTATAAGATGCCCGACCGTCAAAATGTAAATGGCGGAAGGAGACAAAAATGGCTGCCTTGGTTTTTGATCCAAGGAAAAGTAAAAAGCGGTGCTTTCCCTTGGATTAAAAATCAAGGGAGAGAGATTTTGTCTCTCTCTGCCCTTTATTTTGACTGTCGGGCATCATATAATTTCTCTCTCTCTCTCTCTCTCTCTCTCTCTCTATATATATATATATATATATATATATATATATATATATATATATATATATATATATATATATATATATATGGGATTTGCTAAGGTCCATCGCAAAAGGCTTTTCACGGCTGGTCTGTTGCACGTCAGACCAGCCACCTCGTGAATGGAGACAACAGCTTTTGTCTCCATTCACGAGGTGGATAGTCTGACGTGCAAAAAACCAGCCCCGAAATGCCTTTTGCCATGGACGCTAGCAATTCCATATATATATATATATGGGAAAAGTGTTTCCAGCCGATCGACTAGAAACAAAGTGGGGCCCGTGCTGTTATACACACACACACCTGTTGCATTTTTTTTAACAGTGTTGGTGAAGGTGTTAGCACCTGTTGTTGCATTATACGCATGTTCTTGCACTAAACGGCACTTCCTAGTTAAAAACTAAATGCAACTCTAACCCAGTTGATAATTGATAGCACCAGAATGTCCAGCTGATATCTTGATTGGCTTGGTGAGTTTTAATTGTGTGACAAATCTGGTGGATGTGGAAAATTCAATAGAAAAACATATCATTTTGTTTTGTTCAGCTGGGAAAATGCTCCTGACCAAGCTAATGGTCTTCATGTAGAATGCTCCGAATTTCGTTGAGATTTCTATCTTCATTTTACGAAGTCATATTTCATGTACAGGGCCACAGTACCCTTCCGTTGAAAATTCTGAAACTTAATTTTTGAAATTACAAAAAAGTGAACGATAGTAATGCTTGACAGCATCTGCTCTTGGCAACAGCTGTAAAGGTGGGGCCATTATTCAATTTTCTTGAAATTGAAAAACCTTAGAAATAACAGAGAAAAAGTTATGCAATGTTTGGTCTGAGCAGAATGGCATTTATACTCTCATTTGCGCAGGCTAGCAACCCTCATCATTTTACGATCCAACCCGTTTTTCTGGTTGCTCCGTAGCGAATGGGTCATAACCCAAAATTCTTCCCCATTGGATAATTCAAGCCAATGTGACTGTTGGCTATATATGAGGAATTATATGGTGTCCAAGGGCATTTTTCAAAACGAGTAGGCTGGCAGATTATAGCAGTTTGGTGATCCAAACCATTCATTTCCTGTGGCCTATCATGAATAATCACTGATGGAAAATCTTAACCTTCTCATTTGTCAAGATTTCGGTACCATTTTTCTTAAACTTTATAAGCCGTGCATTTTACACCCGTCAATCACAATGGTTGGATCATTGATATTAACACTCCCATGTTTCAATAATAGCACTACACTCTTTATTTTATACTTTTTTACTTTGCTTTCAAAGGCTGTTGCAATTCCTAAGATATGCCCTCACATAGCCAATTGGAGCGCCATTATCAGAACAAGGGAGTTTGGATATTGTTTCCCTATATTTAGTGCTAGATATACCGGACACCTAACTTCTTCCAGTGAGTGAGATTATTCTTGCCGACATTGAGTTGCGGATCCCCGAGTAATGGGCTCTGTGATTAGGGTTGCTGGCTTGAAAAAGGCTATTTTGCTCAGGCTGAGCACTGTATCCTTCCACTTGAAGAAAACACTTGGATGCACATGATTGCTCATATTTAGTCTTTACCAAAATTTTCAGTCATCTCACAAGCTTCTTTTTCCAGGACACAAGCTGAACGACCAGTTGGAGCAATCCCATGAGAAAACAGGAAAACAACCATCCGATCTTGACCCTGATCTTTCGGATTCTGCAACCTCGGTGCATGCAGGAATTGTTAGAAGTGAAAAGAACACAGATCCAGTTAACAATATTTCCAGGAAGCATGGTATGAATCCTTCGGTGGGGAAAGTTATTTCAAATGCTGAACTGTTGTTTGAGAACATTGCATTATGTGGTGTTGATGGAATCGGAGACTCTTTTGTAGACACTATTCTCCTTGAGATATTGGAAACTCTCGCTGACTCTTTGTGGAGAAGTCCCATGCAGAATTTATGCTTCACAGAGAACAAGCACAAACCCCGACTTAGGAGGTTTCTATTTGACTGTATGATAGAGTGCTTGGATTCAAAATATAGCCATTACTGTAAATCTGGCTTTAGGGCATGGAGTAAACTGCCCTTGTTTTTTAGTAGCGAGAAGCTGACAAGAGAAGTTTATGAGGAGATAAGAAGGTGGAGGGATTTGGCTGGGAAAGTTTTGGATGACATAATAGAGAGGGACATGAGCAAATCCTTTGGCAATTGGACAGATTTTAACATTGAAGCGTTTGAGACGGGTATTGAAATTGAGGCAGACATATTTCAGATCTTGGTAGATGAAATGGTAATGGACATTTGGCATTGCAGGGTGGGTTCTTTTTGAGTCAGCTGCCACTATTTTGAGTTTCGTCGGCCTCTGAGAAATTTAGTTACACAACTCAGAAAAATCAGTCTTTCTTGTTGAACTGCATTCAGATTTTGCTCATTGAGATGGCAATAAATCTTTGGCGATGGGGGATGGGTTCTTCTCAAGTCAATTGCCACAATTTTGAGTTCAGCAGTCAAGGAAATTTAATTACAGAACACAGTGAGTCTTTCTTGTATTGGAACTGCAGAATTCTGATGTTAACCTTGTAATTATGGAAGTATATATCTATTAACCAAGGGTGGGATTTTGTACAAATTGATGGGCTATTATTGAATGGGTTATAAAGTGTTGGTGTTGGTTTTCTGTTCTTTGATGAACAGTGTACTTACAGTTGTGGTTAATTTGTGGAAGCCAAATTAATACAAGATCTTTTATATGCGTCCTGTTGAACTTCTGTAGATGCACTATTTTAAGAGGGGAGATTATAAAGGAGCTCTGATTGGGCTTGTACTGTGAAGCTCGCCCCACTTCGGTTGCTTTTGAATGACTTTGCCCTGCTTGCAGTGGGGGTAAATCAATAAAATCTATAGCCCATGTTAGTGTTTAATGTACCAGTTAATTAGATCATCAAGAGTTATGATTTAGCCAAAGTCAACTTTTTGAAAAATATTTCCGAAACTCCTTACATCTAATTGTATTGACATTATAATTTTTCTGACCGGAGCAAGCGCATTTGGAATGTCGAATCAAGAATAGGAATCGGCAACTCATTCTGATTTCAGCGATTGTTTCATAAAAAATGAACCGAATCAAGGGATAGGAATTTCACCGGGGCAGAATTAAAGGTGAAAACATGTCGGAATCAGTTTCCTGCTCCAAGAGTTGTTATTTTGTTTCACATAATAGGGTGGAATGAAATTTCTATTGGATTTTTTTTATTGAAATAAGTTTTATTTTATGTTTTCCATTCTGCAGAGAATCGGAATAAGAATCAGAATTTAATTAGGGAAATGATTTCAACACAAACATGTTTCGATGCATGACCCTCATGTTTCTTGTCTCTTATATTTAATTAATGAGCCGTAAAAGGGTTTTCACGGTCCCAAAAGGCACTTACATGACGATTAAAGGGCAATGATATTTTCACCCCCCCTTGCTGTAAAGGGTGAAAATATCATCTCCCCAATTAAATGCTAAAATACAAGATACATGAGCGCATGTATCAAAACATAGTTGTGCTGAAATCATTTCCCTTTAAATATGCCAAAACAAATATTCAGACTACATATATCAGTTTTCCACTCAATCCATCTTATTTGTGGAGGGTTTTGATAAGGTTTTTGGGACATTCCCTTATCGACGATGGGATCAACAATTGAGTAATTTAAGTCATCCATTGCATAGAAATACGTTGTTGGGAAAAAATACAATGGGGCTCACATATTTTGACGATATAAACCGAGAAATGATATATTCGCCCCTTTTTCTTACTTGGGAGCATGGTTTTAAATTTCGGTGGAGACCGAAACCGAAATTTGCCGAAATTTTGAATTTCAGCCTTTACCAAATTTCGGTCCTAAATTTCGAGAAAATGTATTTAAAAAAATATATACATAGGTTACAAAATTTCGGTCTGAAATTTCAAAATTTCTTGAATATTCATTTTTCATTTATTACCAAATTTTGACCGAAATTTCAAAAAATCAAGGGTCCGAAATCGAAACCGAAACCGAAATTTTAAACCATGCTTGGGAGACAGTTGGGACAGCAGGCTCTAGTTTATTACTCTTTTACACTAGAGGGGGCTGTCCCAAGTAATAAAAGACGGCAAATATATAACTCCCCTATAAACCATTCATTTATCGGTCCTTGCTATAGGGTATGTCATGGCCTTTTGTCCAAACAGGCAAAAATCTTCTCCATAGAATGAACTAACCTTTCGATTTGTGGAGGTTTTGTGTATCATTGTTTGGACTTTGTCAGCCGTGTGATGTAGAAGAATTAAGTCATAACATGTCTATGCATGGATCAACAAATAAATGGTTTAGATCAACTAAATAAGTGGCCCCACTGTCCCTTCCCTTGCTCCGTGCAAATAAACCCATCCTACAAAATCTCAGTACCATTTTCCTTTCTTTTTTTCTCGTTCAAACAAAACCTTGATTTATTGATTTTTCCACTTCAACCCCTTAAATTCCAGATAAACCCACAAAAAGAAGCTCTCAATCATTCAAAACCAGGTACGTTTTCTTTCTATACTCCTCTGCTTCTTCAACCCTTAATTTCTAGGGCTTTCATGCGCAATTAGTCAGGCTCTAACTTCCGATATTCATTAATTTAGTTCACATTTCTTGCTCTACATAACTCTAAACTGAAAAGAATCAAAAGAACATTGAAACCCATATCTGTTTTCACATTAACAATATTTGGACAACCTTCATTTTTACTTCTTTGACGGATTTATCTCGTTAATTGAATTCCATTTTCGGCATTTTGGCTTATTTCTCTCCTAAACTGGAAAAAAAAATAAAATTTCAAAAGAACAATGAAACCCATATTTCTCGTTTACAATATCTGGGCAAGCTTCATTTTTGCAGCTTTGACGGATTTATCTCGTTAATTGGTATCCTATTTCTGAACTTTGGCTTAATGTTTTCTTCTATTACATAACCCAAAACTTAAAAGAATCAAAAGAACAATGAAACACATATCTATTTTCCCGTTTACAATATTTGGGCAAGCTTCATTCTTTCCACCTTGACGGATTTATCTTGTTAATTGATACCATATTTTGGCATAATCTTCCTTGTGATAGCTGGACATCTGATTTGTAGGTCATGTTGCATACAATATCTATCCCTACTACTTGCATATCCTTTAGGAAAAGCCCCCGTATTCAGAGATGTTATGTTTCTCGTAAATTCTGTATAACTGCATCGTTGCCCGATGCTGACGGAGTCAAATTGGAGTATACGCCATGGCTGATTGTTGGTTTGGGAAACCCAGGAAATAAATATCATGGAACTAGGCACAATGTGAGTGGCTTTGATTGGAGTATAATTTGCATTTTCTTTCTTTTTTTGTATTTTATATCGAATGAATTGTCTGATTATTTCCGTGCTAACAATGTCAAATGATCTCCCAAACCAGATTGGCTTTGAAATGATTGATCGTATTTCTCAAGCGCAAGGCATTTCCTTGAACACAATACAATCAAAGGCCTTAATGGGAATAGGTAATTCTTTTGAACTTTATTTTTCCCTTATTATTTTGAATGGAATGTTTTGTATGCTTTTTGCTTAGATGAGAAGTGAGTGATTTCTGGTGATAAACATTCAAGAACTTGTATCAAGTTACTTAGGCAGTTTGTGACTTTATATTTCAAATTAGTACAAACATATTGCACTCTTAGACAGCCCAGGTTGTGGTTTGGTTGTTCTTTAGGTTTTATATGTGATCAGTGCAGGTTCCATTGGAGAAATACCGGTTTTGTTGTCAAAGCCTCAGGCGTATATGAATTTCAGTGGGGAATCGGTTAGTTTCGTCTGACTTTTTCTGGAAGCAATCAATATGAGTCTCTAGGTTACCTATGTACTTCTTTTTGCACTCGAAATGAGTCAGTTTTTTGATACATTGCACACATCTGTTATAATATATACATCAAAGCCCCCACCTACTTTTCAAGGATTTATTAAAATCTATTTCCTATGTGATAGGGTGGACCAACTATCCCATTCCCTATAATCTTTTTATGCTAATCTTTTTCTCTGTCTCTCTTTCTCTCTCTCACGCACACTCGCACACCGAGAATAATCTCTCATTCTGTATAAGCTACCACTTTCTTACACTTCTCTCTTATACAGTACCATTTTCTTACCTCTCTCTCTCTCTCTCTCTCTCTCTCTCTCTCTCTCTCTCTCTCTCTCTCTCTCACCCACTCACTCACCCACTCACTCACACATCATTAACACCCGCTCCACACGCATTGTCCTTTATACTAGCACATGCATATTCAACACTTCTATTATCCATTTATACATTACCTTAGGCACCACATTTCTATGCATAATGTAGGTAATTGTGAATCTAGTTGGCAAAACCTGAATTATGCTTATATAAGGAAAAGCTGTTGCTCTGGTAAACAATATCTGTATTTTCTTGAAGGGGTAAAAAGTTCAAAAAATGCTCACAGAATGCGCCGAAACCTTGTATGAATTTTCAAGGCTGCTCTATTTTCTTTTAAATTGTAGATCAGCTTCCTCCTCCCTCTAAAGGTGGCAGTTCAGTGGAAGAAATCGAAGTTTTGGTCGCCATATGAACCAGAGTTATAGCTCTAAAGGTAGCAGTTCAATGGAAGAAATCAAAGTTTTGGTCGCCATATGAACCAGAGTTTATATGGTTCAATGCAGTTCTCATAAGCTATGGATTGAAGGTGACATTCTCAGTATCATTAGTTGGCTGAAAGATTAGAACCCTCCTCCTTGGAAGCTTAGGCGCTTCTTCAGAGAAGTGAGAGATATCAAAAATCGTATGTTGGAATCCTTAACTCATCCCCCGTGAAGGAAATAGTTTGGTAGATTTGCTGGGCAAATTATGTGGTAGCTTGTACTGAATTGAGTGTTTAACTTGTACTATTCATGTTTGACCAACAGTAACGTTAAAGTTTATTTATTCATGTTTGATCAACAGTATGTTTGAATTTGGCGCCATTTCTTCTCAAAACTATCCTTTTTTTTGGAAATCTGTTCTTGTTCTTATCACACATTCACATAGTAATGGGAAGTTCCTTATATTTTATTTCAAATCTGTTTTTTACACTACCTTGAGTAGAGTGAATTGCACTTATTAATCTCTTCTACCATGCTCTATAAACTTCTTACTGTTTTCTTATATTTTTGAAGGTGGGACCACTTGCTTCATATTATCAAGTACCTTTGCGGCATATCCTCATAGTATGTTCCCCATCACAATTGTTTTGTAGAAACTGTAATCTCAGCGACTCATAATATTCATTTTATATATCATTGAAATTATTCTTTTGGAACATTTGATCATTGCAGATTTATGACGAGATGAACTTACCAAATGGTGTCATGAGGCTACAACCAAAAGGGGGACATGGTCATCATAATGGGTATGTCTAGTTGGACAGTGTCATGATATTTTTTTTCTTTATGCATAGTAATATGATTATTAGATCCATAATATGATTATTAGATCCATAGAAGACCATGTTCATGTGTATTTGGCTCTTGGTTTGTATTTAATGTATTCTAGAATTATTTTTTTGCACAAAAATACATCTTTCATTCTATTTAAAGAAAAAGGGCAGAATAATAGGCTTATTGTGACACTTACACAATCAAAATAAAATGCCACTTGTTCGAAGTACTAAGTAATTATCATCTATTTTTGTGAAAATAAAGTAACTTGCATTTTGCATAGTCTCGTGGATGTATTTAAAGGGTGTTCTTTATTAATAAATGTATCATGTGCATGTTGGTATCTGATGGGAATATGAGAAAAGGTCTATACTTGAGGCATGCTAATCTGGTTACTGTAATACTGGGATACTTTCATAGGCCCAATTTACCATGTCTGACATGATATGATATACAATACTCTATGAGACATTTCATGGTCACTTTTGTTCGTGGAATTAATTATCATGTTTTGAACATATGAAATCTCGCCAAGTTAACCATAATGTTTCTTGTTTGTGAATGTTGCACTTGCAATTTAAATTTTGAGTTGGTTAGTCTTATAGATGATACAATCAAAGTTTTTATCTGGTAGACGGCATTGTATGCAAGTGTAGCAAAAAAAAAAAATTGTATTTAGGAGAGGGAGAGAGAGAGAGCGCGGGGCGGGGGGGGGGGGGGGCGCTGATGTAGATAGGCCATACTCCAAAAATATTTTTCATAGTATGATTCTAATCCTTGAATCTGCTGATGTTTCTATAACCGGCATCTATTTTAATCGTTCACAGATCAATTGGTTGGGGTGGTGCGGGTGATCTACACCGTTCATTTGCTGGGGGTGTTGTGGGTGGTCTAAATCATTCGTTTGCTGGGCCCCATCGTAGATTGGCCATACCCCAAGAATATTCTCCATAGGATGATCCTAACAAACCAATCGGTTGAGGTTTCTATAACGGGCATCTATTTTAATCCCCCATAGATCAATTGGTTGGGATCATAGTTGTAAATTTCGTTTCGGTGGCCATTTCGTTTTGGCCACCAAAACGAAATTTCGGACAATTTCGTTCGAAACTTTTCGGTAAATTTCGGTAAATTTCGGCCGAAATCCGGAACGAAATGGAATTTTTGTCATTTCGTTCCTGTTTTCGGCCGAAACCGAAACGTTTCGTCCATTTTAGACGAAACGAAATGAAATTTACAACTGTGGTTGGGATCATTCTATGGAGAAGATTTTTGGGACATGGCATATCTATGTCGGGGCCCAACAAATGAATGGTTCATATCAGTCTATAATGCGGGCCCTAATCTATAATCAATATATTATTATTTGGGTGATGATTTATTTGCGCCCCCTGTAGGATAATTCTCACCCCTTTTAACGTGAATTGACGTCAAAAAGCGTTAAAGTCTGCCCACAATTCACATTAAAAGGGGTGCGTATTATCCTACAGGGGGTGCGAATTTATCATCTCCCTATTATTTCCTTCTTCTAAGTTATTATACAAGGGGCTTGGATAGTGCCTCGCAGTATGTTATACTTCCAACTGTATTCATATCCTAGATTTTGTAGTATCCCGAGTTATATCTCCATTCCCATATCCGTGCATGTGTTAGTATCCACATCTGGGTATCAGTTTGGTTTGGTTTTGGAATATTATATAATAAGAGAGGCTTGTGATATTAATCAATGTTTTAAATGCTCATACCCAGCTTTGCTTTTGTATCGGCATTTGACTTGTGGCATGGTTGGAGAGTGATATGCAATGGAGTTATGGGAAATCCCAAGGTGGATCAAGTATGGGAACCAGCTGTAAAAGGCTTTTTGAAATTTAATTTTGATGGGTCTAGCATGGGAAATCCTGGTCCATCTAGTATTGGAGGGGTGTTAAGAGATGATCAAGGGAGGGTCGTTTGGGCTTTTTCGGGTCCAATTGAGATTTCAGATTCGAATGAGGTGGAGGTTCGAGCCGTACACCATGGTATAAAACTTCTTAACAATGTCTTAAATAGGGTGGAGATTGAAGGTGATTCAAAAAATGTCATAAGTTGGATTAATGAATCACACTCACCTCCTTTGAGATTTGCGGATTTCTTTGATGAGATTCAAGACATGATTGGAGACTTTCATCTCAGGCATATCATGTGAAAAGATCAGCAAACGGGATGGCAGATAAATTAGCCAAAGAAGGAGTCTTTAGGGAGGTTTTAGAACAGTTTGACTATCTTCTCATTTGAGATTCCGGGTTCTTGATATCTGTAGAGTTTATGTTTATGTTTGTTTTTGTTGTTATCTTGTACTCCCTTCGGGACTTCCTCGGTTTCGTTTATTAATATATTTTCTATTTGCCCTTTCAAAAAAGAAAAAAATGCTCATGTCGAATCATGAACTTGCTTAGTCGCTTGAGGGAGGAGTCAACTAGGTCGAGCTACCCGAGTTTTTCATCGAGTACTAGGTTCTCCATTAATTTAATTGAATCTTTTGAGGTTTTAATGGTTTGTGCTGAAACCAAGTTGAGATGATTAAGTCAATGTTGGTTAGGTGACTTTTTAGAAATTGCCATATTCATCTATATTTAGGAGTTTATTCATTTTTAGACGCTGAGTAATTATGTATTGTTCGTTGGATCCATGAAGTCAAGAATCATCATAATGATTTGTGCACTGTTTAAAAGCTCCTTGAGTGAATCATCGCTGCGTAATTATATATTTGGCTGAGTGCCTACTCGAGTCTGTGTTTTGCCCTGCCAAGTCAACCAAAACTCCTTTGACTAACCTGAGTTATGAATGTGTCAATCATTGACTCCCCCAAGTTGACTTCTTTTTACCTTGGTCAAGTTCTCAGCCAAATCCAAGTTTCAAAACACCGGATGAGCACATATAATGATCGTCTAGATGAGAGGACTGTAGAATAATAAAGAATTGATGGGGCCCATATTTTTATAGTTGCAATGTGGTTTATTAATTGTTGTGGGTTTTATTTGTAAAGGGGTATTTTTGTCTCTTTATTTTTTCCTTGGAACTTTAAGTCGCTTAAGTGCGACTTGATTGTGTTGGCCCTCTTTGGGTTCTTGATTTGTGCAACTAATAAAAGTTGGTTGGGTCTTCCAACCACATGAACATCTTCTCCCCTTTCTCATTTCCTCTTCTATTCCTTCTTCCTCTTGTTCTCATCTCTCTATCTCTTCTTCATTTCTTCCTATTTCTTCTTCCTCTTCACTATTCTTTTAACCTTGATTTATATCACGGTATCAGAGTGCGTTCCGTCTTGAAATCTTTTTTTTTTTTTTTTGAATGGTCTGACTTGAAATCTAATCAGAACCCTCTATAAGCTGCAATCCAATTTTTGAGTTGGGTTATTTTCATTCTTTTATTTAAAGATTGATTTGAATTGATCATTATTTGTGATGTGAATCATAATGGAGAAAGCAGAGTGTAACAAGAAAATGATATACACTGAGAAGTAGTCACAATGATCACCCTAGTTTGTTGATTAGGATGGTTAGACTCAATGGGATAAATTATCTTGAATGGTATTAATCGAAACAATGTTTATTGGAAGTAAAAAAAATTGGGCTCTATAATTGGTAAATCGAAAGTGCCGAAAGGAGATGATCCATCCCATGGAGACTGGGATATTCAGAATCTGATTGTTATGTCGTGGATACTTTATTCGATGGAACTAAATATTAGTTGAAGTTGTTTTTGTTTCTCCGGACAACAAATGAAATATGGAAGACAACAACTACAATTTCTTCCCAGCGAGAGTCTTGCTCATGTTTATCAGTCGAATATGGTGATTATAATGACGCAGCAAGGAGATCTCTTGTTTGGGGTCTTTCTTTTTTAGATAGAAGTGAGTGAAACTTGATTATTATATTCGTTAATTGTATCTTTTGAAGATATTAAAAAAAAAGAAAGAGCAATGGTGAGTGTTTGAGTTCCTTGCTTTCCTTAATCTTGAACCAGGACTCGAAAGGGTTCAAATTTTGGCAAAGGAGTTGTTGCCCTTTCTGGAGTCGGTTTATAACTATGTTAGGGGGCGAGGATCAGTAGGCATGGTACTTCTATGGGTGTTTGTTCACCAAGTATTGAACATTTTCGACGCTTGTAGCACATTACAAAGGAGGCGAAGGGGCAGGAAATTATAATGAAAGAGGGCAAAATCTTCTTGTGATGTTTGCAATGGAAAGAGATAAGCTTAGGTGCAGCCATTGTGGTAAACGAAGGCACACAAGGGACTTTTGTTGGAATCTGAGTCCGTATTTTTCCAAAAAAACCTGTAGCAAATAAATCCAAGTGTAAAGGTAGTTTTAGTCATGGTTTTAAATTTCAACCGACAAGACCGAAACCAAAACGTTCCGAAACCGAAATTGGCGAAACGTACCAAATTTCGGTCGAGATTTAGGCTGAAATTTCAGCCCAAAAAATCGACATTTCGTGTGTCTTTACCAAATTTCGGCTTGAATTTCGGTTTCGGCTAGGTCCGAAATTTATGCCGAAACCGAAATTTCAAACCATGGTTTTAGTTGAAGGAGAATGCTCCTCTACCATATCTTATACTCTAGGACATTCAACTTCATACCAAAGGGATCGAGCAATTCAGGAACTTAACCAACAACTTTCTGCCCTTAAGGCTTTCATTAGCTTTCAATCCAAGGACGATATTTCAGATGCATCAGCATATGTTTCTGCACATCATACTTCCACCTAGACTCATTGTCCCACCTGTAAATGAAGGTACATAAGATACTTTTGTTAGGATATGAATCCACGTCTTCATTAGCTAATAACCTTTTTACGAATAAAGTGACAATCTCCTTCAATTCGTTTAACTCTTTCGTGAGAATTTTAGCCCTTTGTGAAAGTATAAAAGATTAAATAAAGCCAACTCCAACAGCTTAAGCTTTTGGACTAATTGGTAGTTTCACTTGGTATCAAAGCCGAAGTTCCTGAGTTCAAACCTCCTTGATAGTAAAAATTTACTCGCAATGGCCAAACCCAAAACCTTGATATGTTTGAACTTGAACTCCAACCCTAACCCTCTTAGGGTTCTTGACTTGTGCAAATAACAAATGTTTGTGGGCTGGGTTTTCCAACGACACGATCATCATCTCCCATTTCTCATTCTCTACTCTTCTTCCGCCACGTCATATTTCTATCTCTTATTCTCTTCCTGGCCAGAACGCGGGTGACGTGCTTATCTTGCATGATTACACTACAGAGCGAGTGGCTCTTCTAGGCTGACAGGTGTGTGACAACACTCCAGAGAAAGCGGCACTTTCGTGTAGCATGCTATGATTAATTTTTGCGTTAAGTTTCCATATGTAAATCTCCATAAAAATCTCATATCCTCTTGTGCTCTTGAATTAAGTTTGTTATGGCATCTAAATCTAATATCTTGGATAAAACCCTCTTCTCATGAGATATTAACTCTTCTAACAAGAGATTACACTTTCATGTTTTCTTATATTACGATTGAGTCCATTGATTCATTAAGAGCAGTGTGTCCAATGAAAGCAATGGACATGTTCAGTCCTGTAACGATCACTTCTCTTGTTTTTTTATTTAATTGACTAAAATAAATCCCATTAATAATGTTAATGACAACCCTAATTGAAAACTATTCAGATATTAATATTGCCATCCCTATTCAATTGACTGTGGATCGTAGTGTTTTTGGATTGACATCGTTGTCTTATCCAATAGTATTTGAGTTTTTCTTTCGGTCTTACTTAGTTTATGGACGTGCTTAGTGATGGAATTTATTGATTGATGTAATAGACTTTATTGAATTGGAATAAGATTGCTCACTCATTTATTTACTTTTAAAATTCTTTATCGCGTGTATGGTTGTATGGTATGGTTTTTTTTTTTTTTTTTTTTTTTTTAAATTTATGTGGTTTTTGTTGTCTTTTCCCCCTAGCGACCCGTTGTGGAAATTGGGTCGTTACAAGTCCCTAATGTAGAACCTTAGCCTCTTCTCTGAATATTATTTGGTTCAAATGAGTAAAGCTATTTAAGAACGTAGATCTCTAGCCTCTACTCTAAAGATTATTTGGTTCAAATAAGTAAAGCTATTTAAGAATGTTGATCTCTATGTCAGATTGAGAAACACCTCTAAAGTTCACATTACATGGGATCCTATCAAGTCTTGTTATAATTGAAATAATATGCCGAGCAACAGAGGAGCCCAAGATCATGCTGGTGGCTGAAAAGCTGATGCATCAAACAAGGTTTGGTCCAATTTGAATGTAATTGTGAAGGATCAATGCCAACATAACATACCTGTGCAGATTAAAAAAGGGAGGCGATACCTTTTCTCCATAGAATTCATTTCCTTAGGTTCATGCTCAACCCACTTTGGATATCTTTCAAGAGGGAAAACAATCCATCCACTTACAAAGAAAAAACAAGCGAATCCAAAACTTGTTAAAAGCATGACCGAATAGAAAACATCAAAAGCTTGTTTTCTCAAAATTTTTTCCATTTATTGTTACAAAACACATACGCACTCACCCACCCACACGCGCACACACAAAAAGCTCCAGATGAACCGCATTCCTCCTGATGTGATGCCTGAACTCCAGTCATGGGAAACCTATGTTGTTCCTTATCCACGTGATGGTGAGTTAATGTAAGTCAAGCGAGAAAACTGGATTCCAGAAATACTGCTTATGATATAATTCTATTTCCTATCTGAATGCTCAACTTAAAATTTAACTAGATTTGCAGTTTTCAACTTTTTATTATTATTAAAAATTTTAACTATTTAAATACATAAAATTCACTATTTTTTTTCTCCCATTTCTTCATTTTTTAACTTAGACATCAACATGTTTGTTGGTTTCAGGCATAGCAGCCTTAAAACAAAACTCATTAAAAACTCATGTGAAAGCTCTATTACCATATAAATATTAGTTCATGTACATATGAAATTAGGAAAATTGTATCTAGATAGCGGTAAATACATCGACATAAATCATGTACAAATAATACTGAAATGTAAGAAAAAGGGAAGTGAAGGTTTTTCCTAACAGCCACATTGAGTACTCGCCATACATTTTGTTGGAACAGACGGTGGTAATGATGGCGGAGATAAGAAAATAAATTGATTTGCTTCAAGGCTTGGTATCACTTTCCTTGAGACAAATTTCGCCCCCACCAGAAGTGTGCAAAGGGGATCCGTGAATTGCCTCCAAGATACAATGAATCCTTGTAGGAAAATCGACGCCGCCTCGCACAAGCGGTATTAAACCCAAAACACCCTTAGAGAATTTCAAGCCTTAGAGAAATTTCTAGATATTGTTTATGCAGAATAACATTATCTAGAAAACAATAGATAAGAACAGTTTTTAAAAACGACAGATTTAGGGATAAAGAGAGAGTAGAAGTTGTTTTCCTTGTTTTGAAATGATAGATTTCTGCTCTTTTTATAGAGCCTTTGGTGTCTTTTCAGTGAAAAGCACGTTTCCAGATTTTGTATTATGACCGTTAGATCACACCTATTCGTGGTTCAATCAGTTCGGATCAATCATGGAGTGTTTGTTGGGTTCTGAAAACACTTGTGACCGTTGGAGGGGCAAAAAGAGAAGGAAAAAATCGAAAATTGGCAAAAATTAGCTGTTTTAGCCCCTAATGGATCTATTTTCGCGCAGTCTCGGTCGACCGACCCTGGAACTTTTATTTTTTGTTTTTTGACAAACCATGGTTAACCGAGCCATAGCGGTCGACCGGCACTACCATGCTGGAAAGAACATGGAAATTCCAGAACCAATCCGCGGTCAGAAAGCGAACTTTTTCTTTTAAAAAAACTATGAGGAAATATTTTCCAAATACTATCTGACCCAAAACACTAGATTTTGAAAAATCTCTAATACATTTGACATGTGTGTTTGGGACAACAATTTCTTGAAAAATGAAGTACTATTGTTAAGTTATGTTGATCTTCATTTTCACAACTTCGTGGAAGAACACCTCATACCTGCATCTACACCAACACATGCATCCATATTCAGCTGGGGAATAACTAATTAGAACTGAACATTGGAACAGGATTATTTTATGGAAAAGTTTGGATGTGTAGCTATCATATTCATGTGAGACCTAAGATTTAGAATGACTGCTTTTTTCAGAATGTTTTCATGACGTTGACAATTAATTATTGCAGACTGAAGAATGTCATCGATCATTTGGATGGTTGCCACAGCTTTCCTCGATTGTGCATCGGTTAGTCAAGTGTACTTATCAGTTTATTGTGTGATATGTTTATCTTGAAGTCAAGTGTTCTAGCTAGATAATGTGAGACCTGAAACTTCTATGATACTTGCAGGCATTGGCAACCCCCCAGGTAGTATGGATATGAAGGCTTTTCTTCTACAAAAGTTCAGTTCGGAGGAGCGTAACCAGGTACAATTCTCATATGCTTTGCAAATTTTATTTCCTTCATGTTGAAAAATCCATAGTTTTTGACCAACAGAATTTGGAATAGATCAGTTTGATAAACGATATGATTAAAAGTAATTGCCTGCTTAGTAATCAAATGAAAAGTAGTAGTAGTTGCCTGCTTTTGGGCGCGAAGTTTCCTCTTACAGGAACAGTAAACAATATGCTTGTGATGGCTAATATGAATCTTGTGATTGTAATATATTATTCCTCTAATATTGCTTTTGGCCAAGCATGAAAAATGCTCTTAGTTTGATCATTGACCATGCAATGAAATAAAGTGGTGTCTACTCTTATTTGTTTTATTTTTCTTTTTCTGAAATTTGGTATACAATGTACTCCTGAGTTTTTTTTTTTTTTTTTTGAATGATTGTACTCCTCGAGTTTGTTATTTCCATTCCTGAAATTTGGCCCGAGAACCCAGGCTTCTTTAAAAGGTTTCTGATCACAATAATTCTTTTGAAACTTCAAAATATTTCTTTTTGAATCAATGGTTTCCTAATAATCTCCGGAAAGGTGTTCAAGAGATTATCTGTCAGAAAAAAGGGAATTGTCTTCGAGGGTATCATGGTTTTAACTTTTAATTACTATTGCCCTGAAGCTTGTCTTTGCTGCACAATCTGTCATATGAAAGCACACTTAGAAGCTGGTATGAAATCAGCCTCATATTTTATATAGAAAAATCAAAATTCTACTTCATCATAAACAGGTCGGTCACATCTCTAAGTAAATTTAGTCTGTTGGTTAGCGGCTTATTTATTATCATAAAATTCACGAATATTTTTTGTATCTGCGTGACTCGTGTTTCATAGGTTCCAGGGGAATGATGTCAGAATTAGAGTAAATCTCCAGGAAATGATATCAGCACAACCATGTTTTAATAATTGCACAAACCCAGCTTGTCATTTCTTTTTTAATTGGCTTGCGAGAGCTTTCTGGGAAGTGTAATAACCTTTGACAGCTCTTTAAACACTAAAAGACAAAGATGAATTGGTAAAAATACCAAAACATGGTTGTGCTGATATAATTTCCTTCATCTCCTTGTCACAGTCTTTTGTCAACTTAATCTATCAGTCAAGTAGTCTTAACTCATATAAATTTTGGATTATTTAATTCAATGTTTAAAAATGCGGTTTTGACGCGGAATGCGGCCAAGAAAAATCCTTGTCGACTCGGCGCGGACGCTGCAAAGCACGTTGTTGACACAGTTGACAGGGTCATAACTCGGGAGAGTCAAAGGAGTTTATTGACTCTGTAGGGCAAAACGCAGAATGCGGATGTGGTGCAACGCGGAACGCGGCCGAGGTATAAAGGAGTCAACTCGGGCGAGTTCCTTGCCGAGTCAAGGAGTTTTTAAACACTGATTTAATTTCGTCAATCAGTTTGATAAATTTTTTTTTTTGATAAGGTATGGCTTTCATAAAAATGTTCTTGATTTTGTTTAAACCAAATATTTTACAGTCCTACATGTTCACACACTGAAATGTGGCAGAAAATTTCCATGAATCTCTCATTAAACTGAACATTTCGATCCTTGTATTGTTTCCCCCAATTTATGTTTCATCTTTCTTTTGTCTTTTCATTTGCTTCAAAAAAATTACCGAACAATTCCGATTCTTTTTTTTCTTTCCATTGATTCTTTTCCGATAAAGATGTATAGATCCATCGATCTATGTGCATAAATGGATCTGTTCACTGATTAATGAAAATGTGCGAAAGCTTTATTTGCCTTTTGTTATTTGTAGTGCGAACATAATAACTCATGCGGGTTTTGTTGTGTGGGCAGGTGAATGCTGCAATGCAACAAGGGGTTGAGGCCGTGAGGACTCTCGTACTCAAAGGCTTCGACAGCAACATTGATCGATTTAATTTAGGGCAGAAGTACAAATATCACAAAGTTTGAACAGATAAAACTAAATATTTCATATGATCAGCTATCAAATGTTGTGCATAAATGTTGTATTTAACTAAGTTCCATGGAAAGATTAAAGTTTCAGCAGTGTAGGTGATGAAGATAAGGAGATCAATGGGTGCAAGGATTTCATACAGGGGGGAAAAAAAAATTTAACTTGTTTTTTTATTATGAAATGATATCTGGACCCTGTTATTTTGATAATGGCACTCCTCACTTTGTTAAACGCCTCTCTGTTTGGCAGATGATAGTTTTTTGGGAAGAGTAAAGGGTTTCTGCGCTGAGTGCAGGAGTGGGCCCACATTGTTGGGGGATCCAAAAATGCCCTTTCATGAATAAGGTGTCTACAAAAAATCAGCTCCATTGGATCATCTTAGGGTGTCCATTTGTGGGGTAAAAAAATGGGCAGATTAGTGGATAAACAGTATCTGTCCATTTTCACCCCCACAAATGGACATCCTATGATGATCCAATGAAGCTGATTTTTGATACACACCTCATCCTTGATGGGGGAGGGGCGCCTTTTAAATGAATGCGTAGGATCAGCCCAACAATGTGGCCCCACCTTTGTTTCCTGCACTCGAGTGCGCTTATGCGCAAAAAGTATAACAGCTCATTAGAAAAGTATAAAAAAAAAAATGGAAGAGTGCCATTATTGAAAAAGGCGGTGTGGATATCAATTATTGTTTTATTAATAATGGTTGTTTCGTTAATCCGGAGGAGACAGATTTACCACTAGACAGAGATAAAAAATGGGAAGTTACATATTCGGCCCCCTTTTTTTTCCTTGAGAGGGCCCCTTCCAGTGTATTTATGACTACTCCTTTATACTTAGAGGGGGCTGTCCCAAGTAAGAAAAAGGGGAATATATATAGCTTGCCAATAAAAAATAGGAAAAAAAAAAAAAAACAAATAGGCACCACTGAAATTAACACCGTAGATGTAACATATGTGCATGAGATCTAGACTGTTTCTATGTTGATAGGCACATCATAGATGATCACAAAAATTTACACTAATCAAATGATCCTGTCTTAGGTAAGAACAAGTTGTTGTTATAAAAAACAATATTGATCAGAGAAGCCAACCAGATTATCATGGATGATAATAATCTATGGGAGGGATTCACACAAAACAAACGAAAATTAACCAGGAAGGCAATGAGCAGAAATCCAAGCCCACATTACCAAGGGGATACGGATAAAAACATCTAAGAAACAGCCCTTGAGACTATCACATCTGCTCAAATAACACCATGTGATGGGATCACAACCTTTTCTATTGAGATCATTTTGAAAGGGGAATGATATCAACACTACCATGTTTTAATAATTGAACTGACTCAGATTGTCTTTTCTTTTTTAATAGGCTTGTCAGATCTTTTTATGAACTGTAATAACCTCTTTATTTAATAAAAGACAAGATTAGTTAATGCAATTACTATAATAACACAGTTGTGCTGATATCATTTTCCTTTAAAAAAAAACCACCTAATTTGTGGACTGTTGGCATTTGGACATGTTTCCTCCTTTTAAATTCGACCGTTGGGGACAAGATTCTCTTCATATCAAAAAACACAAACAAACAACAACTGAGAAGAGGACGAAGACGAACAAGAATCGGTCAAAGAGTTCTATACAAAATTCAGAAAGATTTGTTCTTCCATGGCAGAGATTAGAGTGCCAAAATCAAACGAACAGCTAAACCAAAATCTCCATAACCTTGAATCTCTCTTGTCCACTCTCAATCCCTCTCAAAATCAGCCCAAATTCAGCCCAAAAACTCCCTCAATGCAACGAGGGCGAATGTACGAGGCCTACGCGAGGCTAAGAGAATCGAAAATTCAGCAAAAGAAAGCCGAAACAGAGGCTTCGAAAACCACACCGAAGAAAAAAGTGGCGTTTCTAGACCGCAAGGAAATGTCGGTTGCGAGGTCAGTACCGGATTTTTCTAAGGCAATTAGGAAAGAGAATAAAAAACCCAATTCGATTTTGGAAATGACACCCCCCTTGGCTGCGTCTAAGGGTGTTTGGAGGGGTGGAGGGAGCAAATCTGCGAGTGGGGCGGAGAAGAGAGGTGGTGGTGGGGCTATGATGAGGAAGAGCTGCGCGAGTTTGAAGGAATTGAAGGGGTTTTCTGTTGCTGTTGGATGTGCTATTGATGAGGAAGGGAGAGGGGGAAGAAGTGTTAAAGGGATGAGAAGCACAGTATTGGGTCATAGACAATATGGGTGAATTTTAAACAAGTGATATAGGAGATTTGTGTTTTGTTTGCTTTCTTATTTGCTTTTGTTTTCAGAGGATTGAATTCATTTCCTTACTGGAATTGGGAATAATTTGTTCTATTTTTTGGGGGGTTTCTTAGCTGGTAATGATTTTCTCAGATTGTATTCAATTTGAGGTAATTGTTTCCTTTCTTCTTTTCTTGTTCATTTTTTTTTGGGGTTTTTTGGGGAGTTCTGTTCTTGTATTATAGGGGAATTGAGAGAAAAGTATCGGGGGTGTGTAAAAAATGAATGGGACATATTTTACAATTTCTTTTCTTTATCCGTGGTTTCTTTAATTTTTTATTTTTTTTTTTCAATTTAATTTGGGAAATGATATCAGCACAACCATGTTTTTAATAATTGCACTAACTCAGCTTTTTTAGTGTACAAACTCAGCTGTCAAAGGTTTTTATTAGGGTTCCCAAAAAGCTCTGACAAACTAATTAAGAGAAAAGACAAGTTGAGTTAGTGCAAGGGAAATGATAAATACGCCCCTTTTCATCACATGGGCACCCAACTGCAGTGTACGTGGCAATTAAATCCGTTGAATTCTTCTTATGTTTGACCCCAAAAAGCTCTGCAGTCATTGATACATTGTTGCTGGGTGTCCCAAGTGATGAAAAGGGGCGCATTTATCATTTCCCTTACTGCAATTATTAAAATATGGTAGTGCTGATATTATTTCCCAATTTTCTTACAATACTACTCGAAAGAATAAGGGATTTGACAGTGTTAGAAAATGTGAGATCTCATTTTTGGATTGGGTTGAGATCTCACCGTTAGATCGTCTTGGTAGAAATTAAGCAAGAAGGTTAAATGACATAACGTAGACAAATTAGGCAAGCTGCACTAAAGAGCAGCCACATTTAGGCTCAGATTTTGTATTATTCATTTAATTCATCAGAGGTGGCTGCTCTGTAATGCAAAAGCCCGGCCGCAAAATGCCTTATGCGATGGTAGCAAATCCCTTTGCCTTCTATCCGCATCTTAATATAATTGTGATATATTATATCTACATGGAATACCGGAGGTTGCTTACTAATTTAAACTAGAATGCAAATAAAAGTGAAGCTATGAGAAGGGAACTAGGCTTAAATTGAGAGTACCACCGAAAAGGGGACCGAACAAATTGCTTATTGCCACATCCTCAGCAGTGACGTGAGCAATCCCTTAGATTTAGGAAAATAACAAAACTGAATTCTTTTTGCACAGACGGCGCATTCTCATTGTAGGTCCCCTCCTCGGTTGTAAACTCCGTCTCCATATCATTTTGGTTATTTTACAGTTCCCAAAAAGTTCTGAGAAGCCAATTACAAAAGAAAAGACAAGATGAGTAACTGCAACTATCAAAACATGGTAGTGCCAATATCAGTAGCCTTACGTTTTTTTTTTTATGATATTATTTTATCAAGGATCAAAGGGTGTTGTGAACGGAGGATAGCGAGTCGAAGGATAAGATAAACCATGGCTTGCTATTGCCAAGCTGTATAGCTCCAAAGGTGTTGTCTAATTTATGCTTACATAGATAAGTCCATATGGCCAAGCTTGTTTTAGGTGATTCAATGCAAATCTTCGATCAGAAAGGTCGGATTTTTCTGGATACATCGAGTAAAACTATGGGTGCAACTTGGATCGGCTCCACCCGAACCTAACGGGTTCAACCAGATTTTGGCTTGAGTGTTGGCATTTTCTCAGTTGGGTTTGGAAAAGACAACTCAATTTATCTTCAGATTCAGGCCTTGGGCACCTGACCCGATCAGAACCCAACCTCCATCCTCGAATTTTGTCGTGATTTTCAAAATGTTAGGACTTCATTTTTATTTATTTTTTGGTCCTTTTTTTGTTGGTATGTAAGCTGGGATTGAACATCCGACCCCAAAGTTGAAGAACAAAGCCTTGATCATTGAGTTGGAAGCTTAATCCTTGATTTGTTTATTTTTATTTTTTGCTCCTAAGACAGAATATATGGAATGCATCTTTAGTAATGTAAGGAGGCGGGACGAGGAAGTAGTAAATATGAGTGGACATGAGGTACCTAAGAGGGATATCTTTCTACATAAGGAAGGAGAGACTGAAGAGGATGTTAACTATAGAATAAGAGCATGTTAGTTGAAGTGGAAGCTTGCTTCAAGAGTTCTGTGTGACCGTAAAATCCCTACCAAGTTGAAAAGAAAGTTTTATAAGACAGCTGTGAGGCTAGCCATGCTCTACGGCTCAGAATGTTGGGCCACCAATAAGCAGCATGTGCATAAGATGAGTGTAACAGAGATGCGAATGCTTAGATGGATGTGCGGCCACACAAGGTTACATAGAATTAAAAATGAAGACATTCGTAAAGAGGTGGAGGTGGCACCAATTGAGGAGAAGATGAGAGAGCACCGCTTAAGATGGTTTGGACATATCCAAAGTAGGCCTTTGGATGCTCCGGTGAGAAGAGGCGACTCGTGCTAAATTGATGGAGTAAAAAGAGGTAGGGGGCAGACCGAAAACAACTTGGGTAGAAACAAAGAGGAAAGACTTCATAGCTAGGAACATGATAGAGAACATGACCTTGGATATGATAGAATGGAAGAAAATGATCCACGTAGAAGAACCCAACTAGAACCAGGATTAGAGCCGGGTAGATTCCTTTTACTTTCTTCATGAATTTTTTCTAAAGGATTTATTTTAGCCGTCCCCAACTAGTTTGGGACAAAGGCTTTGTTGAGTTGAGTTGAGTTGCTCTAGGCTAACTTGATTCCAACCCGACCCGATTGGAAAAAACGACTTAGACAGGTCAGGTTAGCGTTGGGAGATTTAGAGGCGGGTTAGCTTAAGGTTGACCATCCTCGATCCAAGGCTCGGGTTGGGTCAGAATAGAGTTGAGGGAATGCTATCTCGAGTTGGCTAGGGTTGGCCTCAACCAGACCCAACCCGGCCCGAGTTGCACCCCAAGTAAATGCTCCTTCGTTGGATGCCAATCCTTCTCTCCTACATGCATTTTCTCCAGCCCACATCTTTTTGTAAACCAGTAGATGGGGTAGGCCTGAACTGGGGTGTACTTTTCGCCCAACCCACCCTGATTTCTAAAATAGGGCCTGGAACCCAGCACCAAATGGCCCATCTAAGGGGCCACTTAGCTACCTCTAAAAATTATTTTCATATCTTACTAAGTCCCTCTAGGAAGACTGAAACACCCCAAACTGCCCCCAAGCAAAATTCACCCACTCTCTTAATAAGAGAGGGCGTTTTGGTACTTTAGGAAATTTTGAGATTAGGTCTGTGCTAATCACCTATAAATACCAATCTTAAGGAAGTTCTGCAAAAGTTAAGATCTGCATCTTAAATAGTTGTAATCTTGGAAAACCCTAACATCTCTACCCTATTGTTTGGATTGGTGTTGTATTGGACATGTATTTGTGTGAGGGGTGGCCTCCGTGCTTGATCTCGGGTTCCTTGGGGTTCATCTTGTTCCTAGATCCCCATCGAACCCAAGATCATTCGGTTTTGGCACTAAAATTTGGATTTATGGTCTTTTGACCTAGATTTTGGTTTCTCTTCCGATCGCCGTCCGACGAGTTTCTGGCGGCTGGATCAGTTTGATTGGGGATGCAACTCGGGTCGGGTTGAGGCCAACCCGAACCCAACCCCGAGTAACCATTTGCTCAACGTGAACCTGAACCCGACCCGAGTTCCAACCCGACGAGGAACCCATTTTTGCCAACCTGACCCGAGTTCAACCCGACCCAACCCGAGATTTTAAGCTTAAAAATTAGAAAAAATTATGAAAGATGTCAGGTTCACTCGGGTCGGGTTGCCCAAACCCTCAACTCGAACCCGACCCGGGATGAGAAAACCCGAACCCGAACTCGAACTCAACCTAACCCAACCCGACTTTTTTTCCAAGTTGAACCCGTTGGGTTTGGGTTGAGCCCGCCTGAGTTGCACCCTTAGGTTTGATGGAATCCCTTGTCATAAGGAGTCAATCGGATCCAACCTAGCGTAAATCAGATGTCAAACGAGATATGATCACCCAAAGTTGTGAAAAGTCTTTAAAACTGGAATAATTCGCAATTTCTGAAGAATCCGAACAACACACGGCATGATCGACCTATAGGTCAATCATGGCACTCACTGTTTCAGCATGGTCGACCATGCACCTACTGTTTTAGAATGGTTGACTTCTAGGTCAACTGTGTGCAATGTAGGCTGTAGGCGTTAAAATCTCGGATTTCTAGATTTTCCTTCATTTTGTTGGGTTTATGGGATTCTTTTATGACATATTATACCTCTCAAACACTCTTTATCTTATGAATCAAGTATTATGAGTGGGTAATCGATCCGTGAACGTAAGGGTTTGAAAAGGGTTGCGAATTCGATATTCGAGGTACATGATAACATATTGATTTAGTGCATTGCTTTTCCATGTATCTTTGACCCTAAACTCTCTTAGAAACATGTTTAATCTTCTCTAAGAAAGTTATGAAAATGTCATCAACTTGATACTATGACTCCGATATAACAACTTATTGTATGTTATGTTCTTGAACCTTGTTAGAATTTTGAACCTAATGACTCTTGCTTGAGTACTGGTAGTTGTTGTTTATTTTCATACTTCGTATACATTATTGATATCCATGTGAAACCTATGAATGGTGAATTATTTTGTGAGGCTTAGATTTGTGAACTTAGAATGGCCCTCGCCAGTGGGACACACAAGGCATTAGCCTATATAAACATAAGAACTTAAATCCTGCAATAAGTTGTTAGGTATATGTGAATAAGAACCAGGAACTAGATCTGACGTCGTGAACCGTTGGTGCAAAATAACGTGTCATTAGAACCACGATATAACGCAATATATTATATGATTATTATTATATGACTAAGCCAATGGCCAGAATTATAAGAACTCCGCCCTTCTAACCCTTGTATGTCTTCTCTTCTCAACTTCGATCTATAAGAACCATGGCCTGTACACTTGTGATTACCTATTGTTTAGATATGGGCTTTTGATTTTTGCCCTCTATTCGACTACTCAGAACATATGGAAATGTTAGCACTTGGATTTGTTTCACTTTGTTTTCGACTATCATTCTTTGAGCTCTTCTCTAGAATGCTTAACCGACACTGAATTGATTCGTTACTATGTATTGGGCTACGGTTAACTATGGTTTAATAATTTTCAGGTTTCGATCCCTGCGGAGTCGATGAGGGAGTAGAGGCCTAGAACATTCCACTGCCACTTTAGTAGATTGATTTGATTAGTTGTTGACAGTGAGTATTGTTTAAACCATTGAAATAGACTACGTTTTGATTTATGTTTTGGCGCAGTTGGAGAGAGTGAGAAGTTTACTCAATGATTTATGTTTAACCTTTGATATTAATTCAGTAATTTATTTTCCTAGTTGGGCCTGATATTGTTTGTTAGTCTTAATTACTACAAGAAAAGGTACTAGCAGCGACGTTTTTTTAGCGACCCAATTAAAAAGAGGTAGCTAATAGTACTAATTGAGATCCATTTTCTAATGTCGTCCCTACAAATTAAAATGATACTATTTTTTTTGCGACGGCTCTTCTATGTTCTTAGCCGTGTATACAGTCTGGGTGCGTGACAAGGACACTGTGTGATAGAGGTTCCTAACAAACTTCTATAATATGCCAAGTGTACAACATCACATTGATAACTGTTTTAGAGAAGAAAATAGCTTTATTTGTTTTAGTAAATTAGCATATGTACCCTTACTACCATTTAAAAAAAAAAAAAAAAAACATATACACCCTTTCTTTGGTGACAATATCAAGACAGCAGTTTGCTACAATCTTGTATGGGTTTGAAGTTAAATATGATTATTCATAAATAGTGATGATAATGGTTTTATAAATAATTAGCTCTAAAAGAAGCTTTAATTTCCCATTTACAAATAAGATTAGCTACAAATAATCTTATTTACAAATGAGGACCTATTTTGGTGGCATTCAGAGATGCCCTAACACTGAAGACAAGTAAGGCTTAATCCTGGCCAATTAATTTTTAAACAGGCTAGGCCTGAAATCTATGCCTCTATCTAACTAGAATTTTCAGGCCCAGGCCCAATGGGCCGTTCGTTATCCAGCCCATTTAACCATCTTGTGCCACAGGGCACGCTCGACAAATAAAGCCCATTGGCTCGTGGAAAATAAAAAGGTATGTTGCATCACAAAAGCCTCGGCCAATCAATGGCTTAGAATCGTTTCATGGGTAAAAATTTTCATATATTTCCCATCCATGGCAAGCCCTAGATTAATGGTTTGGATCAATGAACATGTGGGCTTCACTTGTACTTCTGCGTGCCCATATATTTTCCATTTCAACAAAATATGCACAACATCATACAACTACCCTGGCAAAAGTACCCCACTAAGTACCCTATTTCAGATTTCTTCTCTTTCAATCAAGATTTCACTGCCTTAAGTACCCTATTGCAGATTTCTTCTCTTTTTATCTAATCTTTGGAGAGTTTCAAAAGTTGTTCTTCAGCAAATAGACCATTTGGGTGTACAGCCCAATTTGCAATCCAAAATTTAAATTATAGACAAAAAAAGGAAAAAGGGTCAGTTATCGATCTGTTATTGCACTATTTTAATAGTAGTTAATGTGGGAAAACCATACATGGGGTCTTCTCCTTTATTTTCTAGACCTTCGAGAACTGTCTTATTTTTCTTCCTTTGTTCTCTCCAAGTTTCCTTCTTTATATCCAAAGCATTCAATTCCAGAATCCGAAGATGACTTAAGCTACTAAGTTATAGAGACAAAAAAAAAAAGAATAAACATTAGATGATAAAGCAGTTGTACGTAGAAAGGCAATACTTAAATACATTTTGCTTGAAAGAGTATGTATTGACTATGGTTGGTTGAACCCATTTTCAAGTTTAAGGGAAAACCCATTTCATATACTTGGATTATTTAATCCCAAATAGCTCCAAAAATTCAAAGATAGTTTATCCAAGCTTTCTTTGTTAAACATGAACGTCATGGTTGTGAGAAATTGCTTAACCCCTTCCTAAGACAAGATCAAGAGGGAGAATCTAATCAAATACTTAGTTTACTTTATTAAATTTCTATTTGGTTAGATTACCTTATTAAATTTCTCTTTGGTCATGTGCATTGATCTGTCAACACATGTCTTTGAGCTGCATTTCATGCTAGACTTCTATGTGTCTCACTACTAGGCGAGCATTACAATATAGATAAATATATTATGTGGGGAAATGATATTTCCACCCCTTTTTGTTTTGTCTTTTCATAAAAGTGACTTCATTTTCAGGAAAAAGGATACACAAAAATGGTGGAGTTGCAGTTGTTTTAAGGAAAAGACAAAAAGAAGGAGGTGGAAATGCTATAAAGGGGTGGAAATATCATTTTCCATATAATTTTATACAATAATTTGTTTGATTGCTTGACTGCGTTCAAACTCAACTCAGGGACTGCTTGTGAATATTTTAATTCACATGATGGAATTAGTTGTAAACTTTTGAAATCTTAAAAATTCTAGACTGCAATCTAGGGTTTAGCTGTATAATATTTTATATAAAAACCATATCTATGGAACCACTTCACATGACTTAAAGTGAACTCCACCCAGCTTTTATATATTCATTAGTTTATTAAAGTAGGTAATGTCACTTGGAATACATGGGATTTATTTTATTTCTTACCCACATTGCTTGGATTGTTAACATGCTTTGAACATATCCAAAAAGAGATATCAACTTAATAAACAAGCCACACTTGTTTTATTAACTTTTATTGTTTGGAGGGAGGAGGCTTACAAAATAATGGTTGAAAAGGAGACAAAGATGGGTACTAAGCTAATGGTCTTTATATTATATTAGGGAAAATGTATGGAAGCCTCTTCTTTATGCATCATATTGTCTAATCAAGAGGAAAATTCTCCCCTCATTAGCACATCTTGGTGGGTCACCCCAAGATTTGGGCTATCAGAAATCTTTAACTTCTGCAACTCTTCAATCAACAACAAAGTAAGCATGATTAGGGCTGATTGAAGCATTTTATATGGGATGGTGGACACCATCACAACAAGAAAAATCTCACTACCCAATGAGCAATAGAGATTAAAGAATCCTTTAGTCCTTGGGTAATCCTCTAGGTGGGTGGGGGGGTCGGGCGTAGCGGGCCCCACAGGTGGACATCTTCGTCATTAGTGACTTAGAACACTGAGAGACAAAGTACATGCGTCTTCACATGTGTTCCCCTCTATCAAGGGAAATGTCATGTGATTCCTTACACCAAGCAATCCATACACATTGAAACAAATGTCCTCTCAGCCTTCCCTTCTTATGCTTAACATGTTTCATCATATCTGTCTATACATTGATTGAACTTGGGGGACCAATTTTGTTCCTAGTGATGTAAGGAAACCCAACCCCCCACCCTCCAATGAAAAAGAAAACTAAGGAGAAAAGGAAGCCAGTTCATTAGAAAAGGACTTGTTTTCTTTTGTCACAAGGAAATTTAAGAGAGCTCTCCAACCCCCTTGATAAGAAAACATGATTCCCCAAAGTCTCTAAGTAGGGTCACCTCGTTACTTCTTTTTTTCTTTTCCTATTTTGTATGTGAGGCCAACTCAAAGAGCTCCATGGATGGGGGGGAGTGGGCCCACACCACTTTCTCTAACCCTAGAATGAGGGAAGACCTGACACACACAATGTTCATTGGCCCCATGGATATATCTTAACCCAAGTTATTAATTAAGAAATAAGAAAGGAGGGGGTTACAATAATAGTATCTTCTGATATATATTTTCAGAATATTTTGAAAATAATTCCATCATAATTCAAGGGTGGCCCACCATAATACTGAATAGGTGGGCCCTGCCTTTAATCAATTCTAGATGTTTCCATGTGTGCCCACCACGTCTTAGAACGATCACATTTACTTAACAATCCTAACCTTATGATTTTTTATCTTCCAAACTGATTGTCAGAAAGGGGTTATAGACAAATTACCCAAATTCAAAGACAGAGATAAATTAAAACAAGTTAAGATCATTTGAGTAGAAAATTTGGAAAGCTAAGTGAATGAATGATGTAGATCGATTGAAGATGGGCCCAAACTATTCAAACCCCATTTCAAGGAAATTACATTTTCTCATCATACGATAAAATTGCCGAGAAAGATTTAATCGATGATAATGATGAAGTTGATGCAAAAACAAATGGGAAGGAAATTTTTTAGGCATGGAAAAAGATGGATGAGAGAAAAAGAGAAGGAAAAGGAGACAAGGTGGACCCACGTTTGGGGTTGTGAGAAGACTTTGGAGGTAGTTTGGAATGAATTTATCTACACTTTTGAAGTGGGAGATTACGAAAGGGAAAAAATATTCTTAAGAAAGGCTCCTTTTTTTCTTGGTTAGTAAGATTCGATGAGATCTCCCATTCTTGGAATAATTAAATAATAAAACAAAGCAGCCAACGTCAATCGCGCAAAAATAGAGCTGTAGCTTGTAGTTGCCCCATCAACAAGGAGTCAAAATGGGCCCCACCCCACTTTAAGCTGATTTTTCTTCTTCTTCTTTTTCTTTTCAAATTTTACCCATTGAATTTACACAAATACCCTTCTTCTTTTTTTTTATGTGGCCGGAAATTTCTTATCAAATAGGTGTCTCTTTCTGTTAATCTATGAGAAATTATATGGTGCCCGAGCGTGAAGTCCAGCGTAGTCGTTACGAGAAAAGTACCGCCCTTGAAACATTAAGATTAAGATTAAGGCTCTGTTCGTTTAAGATTACGACAACCGATTGTGAGTGACAAACAACCGATTTTGAGTCCGATAATCGGTTTGGCACTCACAATCAGTTGTCATAATCTTAAACGAACGAGCCTAAAAAGTGGGCTGCTGTTGGATCAAATATTAAGGGACTCTACGTTCGGATACCGTACAAGGAAATGATATTTGCACTATTTTTTGTCTTTTTCATAGAAAAATTACTGCTGTCTTTTATTAATTAACCAGCTGTCAAGAGCTACTCCTATTCTAAAAAAGCTACAAGCAGCGGATTAAGGGAGAAAAGATAGAAGAACATCACACCAAATATGATTAAATGCCAAAGTAATACATTTATTTGAGGCCATGAAGGAGCTATATGAAGTTGAGGTCTCACCTACAATTTTGAAATAACGACGGGAACAATGATGCTATCATCGACAATTATTTTTAATTGGGCTCTATCACTCATTATTTTTTTCTTTGAACAGGAAATTTCGCTTGAACTCACAATCCCGTGATTGCCATACGAACTACTTCCCAACTGAGATAGAGACTTTCCACAAGCTAGCTTGAATTCACAGCCTTTTAGTTAAGTTAACATAGGATTCATACAATGATAACTAAAACTAATTTTTACAATAAAATTACAGTAACATTCAAACGATACAATCCATCAACTTTCTTCAAAATCAAAGCCTTTTCAGGTTAAAATTGAACATGAAAACTAGTCTAATATTTATATGTGGCACCGAAAGAATATATTTTATTCATAAAAAATAATCTAAGGACCCTGAAGGAGTTTAATAATACGTTGACACCCTTTTGAATGTTGAGTGCCTGAATTAATTAATGTGTTTTGAGGAGGTGGTTAGTGTCGGCAAGTGGGTCCTGTCTTGAGCCAGGGGCGATGCCAGAAATTTTGCACAAGTGGGGCAAAAATTATAGTAAGTATTAATTTTAGACTTATTTTCTATCTTAGGGATGATTGGAAAGGGGGGCATATTTTTTTTAAAAGGGGATAAGTATAAAAAAATATTAAAAAATAAAGGTATATTTTTTTGAGGAAGTCTAGCGTCAGCCGGTTAAAAGCCGCTTGAAGCTACTCGGGACTCTATTGGCCATAAAACACCTTGCTGGCATTAACTACTTGAAGCTACTCGGGACTCTATTGGCCATAAAACACCTTGCTGGCATTAACTACGGCAAAATAATCGCCCACTTCCTCTTCCTATAAAACTGAAAGGCTGGCATTAATTTAGAAATAAAATCTTTCTTTAAAATACCATCAATAGAATCCCTAAAAAGTCGGCAATTTTCTCTTATTGAGTTACGGTAAACCACTAGGCGGCTTTCAATCTGTGGCCTCCTTTAACTGAGATTTTATAAGGTGTAAGCCCTTAAGTCCCTTATTTTTCATGAAGTATTGTACGGACCACACTATAGGATCCAAACCGTCCATATGATGTACCATAACGTAAATAGTAGTGCATAAAAAACCATTTCCATAGGATGATCCTAGCCCTCCGATCTATAGATGAACCGCATATTATGGAAACTCTATCGATCGGAGGGCTAGGATCATACTATGAAAATGATTTTTTGGTCACAACCAATTAACGTTATGGCCCATCATGTGGACGGTTTGGATCATCCTATAGTGTGGTCCGTCAATACTTCTTGAAAAATAAGGGACTGTAAGGGCTTACACCATATAAAAGGGATTTCAGAGGATATTACGGTTCTCAAAAAGTTCTTTAAACCCTTTAAATACTATATGATAACCGGTGGAGCGCATGTTTATTGAAACACTTGGCGCAGATATCATTTTCCTAAATAAAACCAAGAAAAGACAGAAAAAGAGGGAAAAGAAGAAAACAAATGTAGAGGCAAAAAAGGAATGGAGAGAGAGAGAGAGAGCTAAACTGTGGGCATTTCTTAGCTCTTGCCGCGTAGAGAGGCAGAGAGACATGGGCTTCATAGATCACATCGGTTGTCGTTCCATTAAATCCAAAATTTGTTGAATTATCAAACTACCCCTCATATAAGGTTTGAACTCCCACATAAAGTAAAATGCCACAGACACCCTCGGCCCTTATTCTTGTGGAGAGGAATATAATACGTGATATGTTTTACAAGGAAAAAAATAAAAATAGGATAAGTTTATCCGTAGAAAATAACCTTGAATTGCCGAATATCAGGTTGGTTTGTGTTGGGTTAGTTGAAATTTCTCAACTTCATTAAAAATCAGATTATGTTTTATTCATTCCCACCTAAACTTGTAAGACCAGGAGTATGAAACATTCAAATTCTTTGCTATGTAATTATTGTGTATATGAAACTCAATTAGTGAAATAGAAATGAAGCAATAAATGATACAATCTGCATTATAGTTTACTAGCTACTTTTATTAAGGTCAAGACTTTTATGTTTATTTACATTAAACAACTGAACTCGAATCTTTTTAATTCAATCTGAATCTTAAACATAATTCTAACACAAATTTCAACATGAAATTCTACCCAATTTTATCCAGAATCCGTAAATTGAATTGGGTTAGGGTTGGAGAAGTGGGTTTGAAATTTTGGCTTGTTCAGGTTATACCTAGTTTGACTCAATCCAACATGACTTGCTTCCCTAGTTTTTACTAAGTCAAGGTAAACTTTGTGTGTGTATGTAAGCAAAATACTAGTAATAAAGTAGGGAAAATAAAGTAAAAACAAATCAAATGAAACTTGTTAAAAATACTTTCGGCTTTAGCCAAAAGAAGGTTATATGATACCATTAAATTTTTTTAATTGAACATTTCGATCTATGATTTATCATTCATGCATGGGTGTAGATAAGTTCCATTTATATTTGTGAAGAACCTCATTTATAGGAACCTCTCCCGAAGGACCCTTAATCATCACTGGAGCATTTAGATATTTCATTTGCTATCATGATTAGCTTTTCAGAAAATTTCCAAACGAAAGCTATTTTGCGTCTTTCTTTCGCAGGATAGAACAGCCACATTGGCAACGTTTTAGTAGATTTTGTCTTCTTCATTTAATCCATTTGCAGTGGCCGTCCTCCCTTGCAAAAGTAAGCTGCAAAATAGCCCAGCAAATCCCTTTTTACTTAATCACATGTTTGCAACCCACCGCTTAGATAATTAAGAGTGCGTTCGGCAAGGCTTCTCATTCCCTCCTACAAAATCAGGCCGAAACGGATTGATGAGAATATGAGGAAGCGACTTGAGTCCTTCCGCAGAATCTCATCTTTTAAGGACTCAAAAAGCACAAACAATGTGCTTGCCGAGCAATCTGTTTTCTGATTTTTTTCATTTCTCACATTTGCTCACCTATGAAATCGGAAAAACCCATTTCATAATGGTTGCCAAACACGCCCTAAATTGTTCAAATGGTGCAATTGTTGACAATTTGCTCATCAACAATGGTACAATCTAATTGGTGGGTCCGCTATAGCTGTACATGAGCCACGTGCATGGTATCCTTAGTTCAACTACCATGAGACAATCACATGGTTACAACTCACACTCATCATTATAAAGCAAAGCCTAGGACATTCACTGATTATTATTTATTATTGTTAAAAATTAATTTAAGAGAATGATATCCACACTCCATTGTTTTATAAGGGCCGTCTCACTTCATTCGACACATCATATCATCTCTTAGATTCTTATAATTCCTAGAAATCTGTCATTAGTCAATAAAAGAATTATTTTATTAAGGAGCGTAGTTACAAAGGTTGAGAAGCTCAGAAAATGATGGTGAAGAGTACAAAAAAGAAAGAAAAATGCACATTTTTTATTCTCTTCAGTACATGTCTCTCCCTCTCAAATCTACTTATTTTTCTAAATAAGACAGAATAAAAAACACAGAAGGATGGTTCAGTGCATGTCATCTAGAATAGGATGCAACTATAGTTTTCATATTGAATTTCTTGTGAGAAGTACAAATAATATATAAGAAAATGATAAATTATTTTTCAAATTCATGATTAGCTCGGAAAATGGTAGGTTGTTCTGAATTTCTTTGCAATCTTTATAGTTTAAAATTGGCACAAAAGCTCAACAATTTTTAAAAGAAAATTTCTCGCAATTTTATACGACCGATTAATGTATGTTAGTAAAAACGACATTTTCCTTATAGCGAGTTTAAAACAAAGATACTTTAAATGGTGAAGTCCAGTGCGTTCAGTACGATAAAAAGTACTGCAGTATTAAAAAAGTAGTATGCTGTTGGATCAAATATCAAAGGTGGTACCGTCCCGTACTGGTGATCACGGCCGGGCACCATATAATTTCTTATAAAAAAGGAGGTGCAGATATCATTTCTCTTAATTAACTCTTAATAAGATAAAAGAAACTTGGAGGGTTTAGTAATTTCACACATCCAACCCCACTAAAATAATAGCAAAGACAAGCACAATCTAAGTCTCCGAGTGTTTTCGGGTTATGTTCCCAATAACACTTTCCCCTCCTTGGGATGTCCGCAACCAACCCTCTCATTACATACACTCTTTTTTATCTTATATAAATACCACTCATACATGCAAATCCTCCTCATCTCCTCTCATCCTTTCTTTTTCTCATCTCCAAAACCCACCAATCCAACCCAACTAAAACAAACAAACCTTCTCCTAAACTCTCTCTTCTCGCTTCTCTCTTCTCTCTTCTCTCTATGGCAGAAATTCAGTGCCAAACCAAACCCAATAACAACGTGCGCTTAAAACTCTTTGGCTTCCACGTGTCCGACGAAGAAGAGGTCGATTCCGGTACAAAGTCACCGGAAGATGTCACGTTACCGGTCACCGATGGCCGGAAATTCGAGTGCCAATACTGTTGCCGAGAATTCGCAAACTCTCAAGCATTAGGAGGCCACCAAAATGCCCACAAAAAAGAGCGCCAACAGCTCAAGCGCGCTCAAATCCAAGCCGGCCGAGTTAACTCGGCGGCTTACATGCGAAATCCGATCATATCGGCTTTCGCGCCGCCGCCGCACCTTTTGGCTCCATCCGCGGGTCCGGTTGTGGTCCCCACGCCGGCTCTCCAATCTCCTTCATGGGTATATGTCTCGCGGGCCCAACCGCCGTTCCACGGATGTGTGTTCCCGTCGGGTGTTTCGCGGGGCCCACCTTCGCCGGGTTTCTCTTATGCGCCGCCGGCTATGGGTTTTGCGGATGCGCCGCTATCGAGCCATTCGATAATTCGGCCCCACGCCGCCGTGCCTCAGCAGATGGGTAGATTTTCTGGCTTCGAGGATGGCTCGAATTATGAAGATGCACTTGGCTTGGATTTGCATCTGAGCCTTGCGCCGGCTGGGCCGTGAGTGAGAGTAGAAATCACGATTCGGGGCTTCTCGTGTTTTATGGAAATGGAATATTTCCTCTACCACGCTCGGCTCAGCTCGGTGTATGCTTGGCTTCGCTAGGTAATGGTTTAGATTTGAGAGGGGAAAAAAACCATTTGGTAGCTAGCTCACTGGTGAACACGGCTCGGCTAAGAGGTTGCTACTTATTTGGCTCCTGTAAATTTTTTATTTTTTTTATTTTTTAAGGGAGCAATTTTACTCATCTCTTGCACCTTGACTGTGTTCTGATTTTTTTTTCTTCTTCTTTCTAATACGATACGTTTATAAAATCTTGAATTTTACAAGCTAAAACTTGGAATTTTACAGGCTAAAACCTTGATATTGTATGTAAAATCTAAGTTTTAGCTTATCAAACCCAATATTTTACAATCCTAAATTATAAAATCCATGTATCCAAACGGTCCCATACACCCACTGTCTTGCATTCTGATTAAGGTTTGATGGCCAAAGATCCAACATTTTCATTACAAACTGCATTGAAATTTAGAAAAAATAAAGAGTACTCTAGAGAGAGAATGACTAGGAAAACATTATCAGTAAATCAATGGTGACCATCAATTCCAAGGGTCTAAGCATATATGTGCAAACAAGACCGTTGATCTTATAGAACGTTATGGTATGAGTCCCATATGGAACGAACATCTCCCATGCGTAAGATAAAGAAATACAAAAATCAACTGTTTAAATTTTGTTGAGAGAACCCTAAGGGTCCATTTGGATACATGGATTTCAGGATTATAATATCCTAAATTTTACAAGCTAAAAACATGGATTTTATAAGCTAAAACCACCCTACTGTGTAAATATTGTCCGATTTTGGGTTTTTCGACCCTCCCTGATTTTGTTTTCCGGCAGCACTAACTGTGCCCGGACCTACTTCGTGGGGCCCACCTCTTGAAGATGCTGCCAATGCGTCTACATAGGGAGTGGGATTCCACACATCTATAGCCTAGAATCTTTCCCTCCTCGGCCGATGTGGGATCTCACAATCCACCCCCTTAGGGGCCGATGTCCTTTCCAATTCTGAGTTTTTCCACCCTCCCTACTCTGCAGGGCCCGCCCCTTGGAGATGCTGAAAACACATCTGCACAGGGAGAGGGAGTCCACACATATATTGCACATAATCTTTCCCTCCTCTTCCAATGTGAGATCTCACAGTAAAACCTAGGCTTTAGCCTCTAAAATCTAAGATTTTACAATCCTGGATTATAAAATCCATTGTAACCAAATGGACCCAAGAAGGGGCTGTTTGGATATGCGGATTTTAGAATCTTGGATTTCCTCAAAATTCTGGATGGGAGACGAGAGAAGGGGAGACGAGAGAAGAAGGATACCGTACGGCGTTTTCTAATTTCTCGCCCTTCTTTCCATCAAGAGGAGATTATCTCGTGTTTCCAGGTTTTAGAAATCTAATAATGGGGGAGAGATTTCTAAAACTTGGATTTCGTACTTAAAATCCAGGATTTTACACCGCTTTCAAACTAAAAACTGGATTCTAAAATCAATGTATCCAAAACAGCCTAATGCGAATCAACCAACTGATCCAATCACAAGATCTTGGTATTCTCAATGGCATTTGGCCGGAATTATGGTGGTCGGTAGAAGCAACCAAGGGATCCAATGACATAGACCCAATCGCATAGACATGACACATGTAGGGCCCAGAAAGTGTCTGTTAGGAACGAGCTTAACAACCACCGTGCTTTTAGCATTTTTAGGCAGTGGTAGACCCCGTGAAATGATACGCAACATCTCATTATTGCTAGCACCAATGGGATCGAGCCCACTTCAATTCAGGAAGTCCCACTTACTAATGAATTCGCTTTCAATTCCCAAGTAGAGCCCTTAACCTAATTGAAGTACAATGACCTCAAAATTGGTTATTCTTATTTACAGATAAACTTCTTTTTTTTTTTTTTCTATAAAAGCAATTAACTCTATCTGGCCGATGATATTTTCACCCCGCTGAATTACGCATGCACCCCCCTTTAACATGATTTGACGTCAAAAGGCGTTAAACTTGCCCACTTTTGACGTCAAATCACCTCATAAGGGGAGTGCATGCGTAATGCAGGGCGACTGAAAATATCATCTCCTTCTCTGCAAATCATTTTTAGAGGTATCCATAGACCCCTACGGCCATGTTTGGAAGCCATGAAATTTTTTCCTTGGAATATAGGTTTATCAAGTTGCGGTAGAGAAGCGAAGGGGGGCCGGAGATGAAGAGAATTGAGAGGCATGAGCAAGGTGAGGGTGAGAAGTGACCGAAAAATAGGGAGAAGAAAACCTTTAATCAAAATAGAGTTTTAGGGTGCGTTCTTTAACCATATTTTAAAGTGATTTTTCAGTCTTTTTAGCCTTAAAAAATCAAAATGGCGTTCTTCTGCAATTTCAACCCCTCTTCTAAGAATTAATCCTAATTTTTAGGGATTATTTTATGGAGCGAAAGTTTCTAGCTCCAGAGAATCTGGCACTATCGCACGATCTCCCTCTCACTATACTCTCAACCTTTTAGCGTAAACGTATCCACTCTCCAACTTTTTAAGGTGAAACCATGTTTCCAACGTTATCAAAATTGAGAATTTGTAAAGGTTAAAAAAACACAATCCTAATCTAGAAGGACTATAGAGGATAAAAATTAATCCTAATTTTTAGAATGGATATCTAGATAATGGTTAAAGAACACAACCTTATATTTCCTTATTTTCCTGCCATTTAGAATCATCTCTTGAGTCACCCTCTCTCAATTCTCTCCCTCTCCAACTCTCAGTACCCCTCTCTATTATTTACCTTGGTAAGCTAATATTCCTTGAAAAAATATTTCATGGTTGCCAAACATGGCCTAAGAGTTCATATTCCACTTAGAAAACCTTTAATCACAATAGTCTTTGAGTTTTTCAGAGGAGTCTACAGTGCAATATATACTTGTGAGTTGTGGCAGAGTGCCCTTCAAGCGGATTTTTATATAGTGTAAGCCCTTATAATCCAGGAATTTTCAAAAGTACTATGGCTTACACCATAGGATGATCCAAACCGTCCATCTGATGGGCCACAAAGTTAATAGATTGTGGCCGAAATATCATTTCCATAGGATGAACATAACCCTCCGATCTATAGAGGTTTCCATAATACGCTGAGGACTGTAGATCGAAGGGCCAGATCACCCTATGGAAATGATTTTCCAGCCACAACCTTTTATCGTCATCGCCCATCAAATGGACGGTTTGGATCATAGTATGGTCATTATCAGAAAGAGAAAAACAAAGTGGAGATGCTTAAACAGGGGGTGGAAATATCATTTATCTTTTAATATATAATTTTAATTTATCAGAAAAAATGGGGGCGGTTGGATGATCCCAACCTTTTGATTAGGACGGCCCGAAATCGAAGGCTTTAGGATCACCCAACGGGCTCATCTCTGTGTCACAACCAATCAACAATGGGTTTCTCAAAAAAGAATTATTCAAATGGGCCCTAATTCTCCTTTTTGTGCTGCAAGAACACTACATCCCTTTAAGAACTCACAGAAGAAATAGTATGTCCTTGTGTTGCAACCGTGAGGGTGTAGGTTGAACTGTTGAAGCCACCCCCTTAACTATATAGAAGAATATATATTCTAAAATAATCACGCACCAAAAATTTGATGTGAGAGAGCTGAACACCAGTGCCATCAATTCTAAAACTAACCTTTATCTGCAGGTGGATCATATATCAACATCAAAACTATTTGCATTTGAAATTTGTGTACAAATAATTTTTAGGCGTACTTGAAGAGGTCCTACATTCACTAGAAGAAAGCAAAATGTCGATTGAAATTTCAAATCCAATTAAAAGATTAGAACTCTAGTATAAAAATTTCCAAAGCTACCTTTCAAATTCTTCCTAGGTCAAAATATACGACCTTTAGCATCTTATGTAAGACTTTCTTATTAAAAATTTTCAATCCTCCCTAGATTACAAAATCTTCCTAAGTCAAAATATGCAACATTTACCATCTTATTTAAGACTTTCTTATGAACTAAATGATAATGTAAACACATCTCTCTTTAGTGTATTAAATGTCAAGTTATTGACCAAGACCTTAGTCTAAAATACTAGATATATATACTCGACCAATGGGTTGTTGGAACATGTATTATTCTAAACATTAACTTTAGTGGTCCCTTATGATCTTTGGCATTGAAAAATAAAGAAAAAATCCCAACTTTATGAGATGGGTTAGATATACCTTGTGCCATGGCCGATTCTCCACACTACGCTATCCGGCGATGCTTGAACCTTTTCCGAACACGAAAGCGACTCGAAAATGCCACCCCTTAGCCTTCTCTCCCTTCACACACCACTAGGCTTAAGCGAAACCTCTCTCAAAGTGAGTTGTCTCTCTTAATGAAACTCTCTTGTTGTGATGAAGGAAGAGGGACCAAGAGCTCCTATAAAGCTTCTAATCAAGTGCAAATCTTTGATCTTTAGGCACAATATCGGCAATAGTTATTTGGGCTAACTTGCCTCCCAAAACATTTCCACAGATAATGGATTCGCAAATACGAAGAAAGGTTGCTTAATATGCATGGCCACTAGTTTTAGCAAGTCTCAATCATGGAAATGTTTTTTGCTTTGCAAGAAGTTTAGAAAGCTCTAAACTTAGAAAACGTCTAACAGTCTCCCACTTGGCCTACATGGGCTTTATACCTTTCCCAACAATTACTAATTACAATAACTTTACATTCCGTTCAATAAGTGTACTATCATCAGATCATGTAATCATTGGACCATCAATCTATCCAATGACCTCCCTGTGGTCACAAAACTAGCAAACTTACCAACATGTATAAACTATGGTCCATTTTATGTCATTACTGACATTCTGTTTATAAAACAACCATTCAATATGCACAGTACAGATAATGGAATAGCAGACAACTTTTTATCAGGATCAAAACATCAAAAGTGATCGCAATATAATGTCTATAAACCTTTATACAGACTCCCACCAATTAACATAATCAGCCTTACCCATCAACATCATGCACGCTATATGGTAATTAATGACCTCAGGTTGTAAGCCTCTCATCATTGGGTCTGCTAACATAAGTAATGCGGTACTTATGTACTCAATAAACATTGTTTACAATAGCGTGTGCACCGCAGTCAACCGGGGGTCGGCGATCGCCCACTCCCATGATCTGTCTCCAACATCGTGCACCCCGGTCGACCGCGCGTACGTTATTCAAGCTTTTCCGATTTACATCTGATTTCTTTTATTTTGGGGATCGACAACACACACCCAACCTCCAATTCAACCTTTATTGGGGCTGATGGATTCCTCATGACGAAGGGAGTCCGTCAAACACAATCCGATCGCCGGAAACCTACCGGCGATGATCGGGACGGATCTAGGGTTTAATGGAACTACTCATTGTATTTCTTCCTCCAAGCCTCAAAGACAATCATTCTCGGGCCCGGGAATTTCTTCGACATGAGTCACCCCATGGAACACCAATCTATGGATAGAACACACATGGAGAAGAAGTACAAGGATAAGTCCATCCGAGGGAGAGGATAAATCCCAACTTCACCATTCCAAGAACATGTTTTCAGGATTTGGGAAGAGTTGTTACATTGATCTTGATCCTCAATCACCAAACCCGATTCCCCTTGGTTCTCCGCGCGATTTTTCTCCTCTCCCACAGCCATTTCTCCTAGGTTTGGAAAAAATTCTGCAGGTTTTGCCACAAGAGTGTTGGATTTCGATCCTTGAGCCTACGATAGGTCGTAACGATTTATCGCATAAGATGGGGCGAGTCACTTAATACGGAAGATGCGAAGTCCCAGTTGGTATTTATACTAACTTATAGAAGGCATTTCACGGAACCACATTGTGCTAAGCTAAGCCACCCGCCAACTCAGTGCATTAGCCACTCTGTTGATAGTACCAGCCTTATGTTTGATACTAAATGTGTACTCTTACAAATATCAACTCGTTTATTATGCCTATATCTGAGTTTTTTCTTCCCACTGAGTGACTGAGATGTTACAGTGCTTCGTAATCAGAAAATAAGATAAACTTCCGTTGTACTGGATAGTGCCGCTGATGCTTTAATGCTTGAACACTACCTTAAAACTCAATATCATAAGATGAATAATTGAACCCGTCACCACTGAGATCTTAAATGAATCACCTATAAAAGGAAGTGTCTGTGCAAGCTATGGACCTCCTGAAGTGAATGAGGTACAAACCATTCTAAAATGGATTGTTCCTTAATTCGATCAGCCTTTATCCCAACATTTAAAATTAAATGATAAAATCAAGAACGATTATCTTATGAGTCATAAAAGTACTCTTCTTAAGTTTTAGAGGTACTTATTTCAGCAATGCTACTAACACTTCATGAATATCTTGCTAAATATCTTTATGACTTGATGATGAAACTCTTAGGAGCCGTTTGGCTATGCAGATTTTAGAATACTGGATTTCTTCAAAATTGTAGCTAAGAGACAAGAGAAGAAGTGAACCAGCCGTCGTTTTTTACTCGTTTTTTACTTCTCGCCCTTCTTTCCGACAGCAAGAGAGTAGTAGATCCTCCCATATTTCCAGGTTTTAGAATTCTGAGGATGCGAGAGAGATTTTTAAAACCTGAATTTCTCACTTAAGTCCAAGAAACGCTGTCAGGACAGCATACAGCTACTTGATCATGAACCCTCTTTTACACTGTTTTCAAACTAAAAACCTGGATTCTAAAATCCGTGTATCCGAACAACCCCTTAGTGTTCTTAGTGTCTAACACGGAGACCAATTTGTATTGTATGTCGTGCATGGGAGGAAGACATGATAGAAGCTTTGAATGTATAACATTGGATGATTAGTCCAGAAGATGATTTACTTCCTCAAGAGGTGGCTGGGGCAAGACCTCCTCTCGACCACTTAAAGCATAGACCATTCCACTCTGCTCTACTTCCCCAACGGAATTAGTAATGGAAAGCAAGTTGTTTCCCTCTCCTTGATTTAAGGCAACCGGACCTCCTAGTGGTTCAAATCGAGAGGAGCCATGACTCTTCTAAACAAAGTCTCCTTTGCTATAGATTTATCTTCTTTTCATCTCATTAGATTGCTATTACATAAATACAAGCAATAGAGATTGCCGCATCACAAGCATACTTACCCACTAACAAGACACCTCATAAATAACTAACTCCCACTACACTACAACATAGCTATATAACTAACACCCATAAACACACATCCATCCACTAACTAACCCCGTTTACACCACCACTATCATGCACACATCAGGGTAGCATTAGGATCAAATTTCTGTGGTTGACCCAGCAAAAGATGACAAGCATATTATCAAAATAATACCTCTTAATTGAAAAAGAAACCAAATTAAACATTGAGTTGATAAGATTATCACTTCTACATGGAGTTGGAACTCATCGAACTATTTTAAATTAAATAGATTAGTGAAATATATGTAAAATAAAGTTTCATAATAATATAAAAAAATAATTAGTATCCTAAGTTCTATCTATTTTTTTTAGAAATTTTCAAAATCTAAAGCCTCTAGTGTGTGTTATTAAAAATAATCTAAAACGGATTGTAGATCTACAAGTGGGTGCTGCAAATAGGAGCTTAAGAAAGAAGTGACCTTTGTGACAGAAAGTAGTGCAAAATTGGAGTTGAGAATTTTTTTTAAGTTCATAGTGTTTGTTAATTCTATTTTAAATTTGTAAATTTTTTGTTCTGTAGTATTAAAAATAGAAATCCTTTTAAAATTTTCTTTTGTATTAAATGACCAAAATACACTTTTTTAATGCTTTTAAGAAATTCGTAACTTTTTCTTCGGCGGTTTATTTAAAAAACTACCTTACGCCATGGTTGCTGTTGAGAGAGAGAGAGAGAGATAAATTAGTGAGCTAGGTTTTGGGTGCTAATATATATCTATAAAATAAGAGAAAAGAAAAGGGAAGGAGAAAACAAACATTACAATGCACCCATATATATGTGGCTTTGTTGTTTAGAATGTTTGGTAGGAACTAGGAAGGCTTTCCAGAGATTGAAAATTGAAATGTATCCATAAATGTATGGCATTGTGGACCATGGGTCCTCTTTTCTTTCGCTTATTAAATGGTGAGTCTAGTTTGGACAAGCATAACTACAATCACCTGCTTTTCTACACCTGTTTTTTGACTTTAGTGGCTGATTTTTGACTTTAGTGACCAAAACATATATGGCCACTACCATTAAAAAAACAATGCTTTCAAATAATAAAATTTCTTGTAAGGTAGCATGTCTTTTCGACTTGGGTCTCTCTTTATCATGTTGTATCCAACAACCTAGGCTTCTCCACATTGCTTGTTGTGGAGAAATAAAAAGGAAATCGAAAAGGAAAAGGAAAAGGGGGTGCAATGTCAAGGTTCAAGAGCCTTGTCATGATACAATAGGATCATGGAAATGGATTAAAGGGAAAAAATAGAAAAGAAATGGTCAGAGATACGATGAGATCAATAAAAGGGAGCCTATATCAAGGTTTTAAAGGGCCAATTTCTTGGTCACATCGGAACTGATATATCCGATATCGTAAGATTTATCGGACGGGAAGCCTTTCTTTCTTTCTCTTCTGGATTTTTCTCAATAAATCTCTAATTTACAACTATTTGCCAATTGTCATTAAATCTCTAATTTGCAAGTATTAGCCAATTAATCATTGAAAAATGAAATGCCCTTCTGTGAATTCTAACATCATGATATTTCTCCTATAAAAAATTGAAATCTTAGTGTATTTCATTTTACAAATCTGAGAGAGACAATGAGAGAGAGGATATTTATAGACCGGGCCGATCAATCTGAGAAATTGGCCGATGGGTTGGATATTTCAGCAGATAATTGTCATTAGTTTCTGGTATGTTTCAATCTTAATTATCTGATAAATTTTTTATAAAAACTTGTATCAGTTATTCGGCATGGTTGAACCCGCGATCAGCCGAGATATTGGTGGATATAAAAAAAAAATAGTCTATGTTCATCTTCGGTCAGATGACTCTCACCATAACATTTCCCGAAAGAAACCACAGAGAAAAGGATAAGAGGTTCAAGTGGAACTAGGGTTGGAGAGGATGTAGTTTCCAACCATATGACATAGTAACATATTGTTCCCACCCATGTGACATGTTAAGGCATTTATAGATGTATTTTAATTATAGCCTCTCTACTACTCCAACCAACTCCCTTTCATTAATCTTTTTTCTTGAATTAGAACATATGTTTTTTATAGATATAAAAATAGCAGTTTCTTGTCTATTGTCATGTGGGTAGCTGCTCCAAGGACCCAAACAAATCCAAAATCCTGCCTTTGGTTTAGAGCCAAAAAAAAGGATTACAATAGCTTTATACTTTTATTAGTAAATTTTTGAGTGAGAGAGAGAGAGAGAGTAGCTGTAAAATAGGGATTACGTGTAAGCATGAAAACAATGTAAGCATAATGAAGCAACTAAGAGTAGTTAAGGGTGACCCACATGGGTTAGGTGGGAAATGTAGAATGGAAAGGTGATTTAGATATGGATGAGTGCAACTTTTGTGACTCTAAACTAGCATTGTTGCTGATCTACATGGATTCTAAGCAACACGAGAGAAGATTTGGTGCTGTTTTTCTTAGAAAAGTGGGCATCAAGTTTGAACCTAAAAAGTAAGTTTCTCCCCACAATAATGCATTTGAAAACTTGTACATGGAAAAAGAAGTTTCTTTCTTAAAGCTTTTGACATTAACAATCATCATGTCACAGCTAATTGGGGAGGCAAGGTCAATTCATCCTTTAAGCCACTCCAGACAGTGTGCCAAACACTCAAATATGCTGGTGGGTCTCTTTAATAATTGTGATGAATAGCCATTTCACCCAACCAACAAATCTCTCTCTCTCTCTCTCTCTCTCTCTCTCTCTCTCTCTCTCAGCCATTTCACCCAACCAACAAATCTCTCTCTCTCTCTCTCTCTCTCTCTCTCTCTCAGCCATTTCACCCAACCAACAAATCTCTCTCTCTCTCTCTCTCACAGGAATTATCCAAATCCCTCTAATGAAGATAACAAACTATATAACATGAAATCTTTTTTTCAATTATAGTGATCTATATAGATTCCAAGGCCATTGATCACTCTAGCACCTACTAACATTCCCCACCATGGATCAAAGTGTAGACTCAAAGGAACTTTAGATCGAAAGGCTATCGTGACGACACCTCTCCATAATCAGTACAATCATTACCATTATCTTATGTGGTTAGTGGCACAATTAACATGAAAAAGGACACTGTCAATCAAGTCCAAAGCATATGACAATGGAGCCCACATGAACAAGAAGCCAGTACTCACCTCAACTTAGAAGAGACACATACATCTCGACCAAGCTATAGATGCCACATGTCAAAGAAAGAAGAATAATTTTATCACCGTTCATAGGTATTCAAGTATGAAGAATCCTAAGACGTGTGTGTACGTGGATCCAATCTAGACATAGGAAGATAGTTATAATTTATAAAACCCTTAGATAAGGATTATGAGAGGTCCCTTTCCATAAGGAAACATCCAAGAATCATGTCCCTACATCAAGAGTATGTCCAAGTTCTTTATGACCCCTCTATTGTACCATGAAACTCTTTTACCCAACCATTTGGTTAGAGAAGTCATGTGAGTGTTATATGGTAGGGTCACCCTCCACAACACTTTTGAAGAATTCTCAAAACTCAATAAAGGAATTTCTTTTCTTTGTGGGTCTAGCTCTGAAAAGGCCACGAACCAAGATAATGCCATGCCAACACAACTGTCTTGACACCAAAGAAAATAGATTTGGCCCACACATATGACATATTAGCCATGCCAAATGAAAAGAAGACAGAGACATACCCATCTTGGAGATTCATGCAAGGGTCCCCACTAAGATATGCCTATGTCTCCCTCACCTATATAAAAGAGAATAATATTTCACTTTAGATTGATCCACAGTTAATTACATCAATTTTCACGAATTTTGTAGCGTTCCAATACTGCCAAGCAGAGGATTACACTTGGTCGAATCATATATGGCCACAAAATAAGTTTATCAAGAATCATCGAAAATATGTTATGTCGCTATAAAATTATTTATCAGCTATATATATTGGGATTTATATTGAATATATTGGTAGTCATTGTTAAGAGAATCGATATTAGTGCTTTTAACTTTGTTACCAAAACAAAATTCTATCTTTAATTCAGAGTAAAATAGGTAAAAAAAAACATTATAAATTTATTTAACGGAAGCAATCGCTGATCTTTAGAACTAACAAGAAATTTGGTTGGGAAGGGGGATTTTTTATTATTATTAATTTTAATCTAGGGGGTTCTTGGTAATATTCCATATTAAAAATTAGTAAAAACTTAATTAAATATTAGAAAAATAAATCCTTACTTAAAATTGTCAATATTACATGATAAAAGGGCTTTAAAATGTCTAGGATACTCATATTGGCACTACCATGTTTTGATAATTGCAGTAACTCACCATGTCTTTTCTTTTTTTAATTGGCTTTGAGAGCTTTTGGGGATTGTAATAACCTTTGACAGCTGGTTAAATAATAAAAGACAAGATGAGTTAGTGCAATTATCAAAACATGGTAGTGACAATATCGGTAGCCTATAAAATGACCATTCTATTGGATTAGAATCACATCGGCATATATCGTAATGGGAAATGATATATATCCAAACTTTCATGTTTTAACAATGCCACTCCATTCTCCACTTTACATTCCTCTAATTAGCTAAAGAAGACTTTTACAATTCTCTAAAAACAATCAACAGATAAATCAGGGTGATTTGCTAGTGACCATCGCAGAAGGCATTTCGCGGCAGGACTGTTGCAGGTGAGAACAACCACAAATGCTCAGATTTTGTATTATTCATTTAATTCATCTGAGGTGCCTGCTCCCCAATGCAACTGTTTGGGTTTTTTAAGTGTGGCCCACATTGGGACCCACACATGTGGTGGACGTACATACCCCTTCTTGAACTTCTCTACTTTGAGTTGTACTTGTAAAAGGAGTTTTACAGATAAATCCCAAAAGTAATTTTAATTAAAGATAAATAACGAATTTGAAGTGTGGTGGGATTAGAATTTCCTAATTCCAGTAAAATTCCTAACTCTATAAATATTTGGCTCACCTAGATGGGAGGATTAGAGATTCAGTTTTCCATCAAAGGGGTCCTTAATCTGAGAAGAAAGAGAGCCTACATGCCAGTAGAGTGGCTGAAGGCCCAAGAAATGACAACATTTGAATCAACATTACATCTGAAAATTGTTTCCATGAGTTGCCAATAGGATGTTCAAACCTTCCATAAACTTCTTTAGCTTGGCTTCATTAGAATACATAACACCAAAGGGTTCAGAGAAGGCTTTAACGTTCTCATCTCTGTAATTTCTAACCATGCCTTTGTTCATGATAAAAAAAAAACACCCAAACCACCTTAGTTAATTTTTTTCAGCGCTTAAATCTAGACTGTTGTAAAATTTGTGAGTGCCTAGATTTAGAAATCGGAAGGGCAAAGATGATAATGAAAAGTAGTTCTATTGATGATTCTCTTGAACAATAGAAGGCATCGAATATTTTAGTTAGCACCATTAGATTAGGATGGCAAATCAAACATCTAGAATGTTTGTTTTCCATCCTTAGTATTGATTTCAAGTCCAAAACTGATTCTTAAAGTGTGGTTTGCTGTGTGAAATTGATTCATCCCTACAATGTGTATTTTTTTGGGATGTAGAATCGATTTGAGTCCAAATTCGATTCAACAACTACAAAGCAAACACCCAATTTCACCAAGAATTGGTTTTGGACTCAAAATCGATTCTCAAATCCAAAGCAAACAGGGCCTAATCAAGCAATCTTGATTACACCGTTAATGATCCTGGGGTGTAGGATCATCAGATCAAGGTGTTCTCAACTGGGATGAATGGTCACCCACACAAGGCACAAGTGGGGCCTAATCAGTGTCTGTTAGGAAGGTACCTGACTAACAGTCAGTCAATTATTCAGTAAAAAAAAAACAAGCAGTCGCTTTAGCATTGTCCTAAAAGTAAATAGTCTTTAACTGTTAGCTCATTGAAGAGAAAAGTATGTTACTGGCTTACTGCAATAAAACTGTAGATGGATACACAAAATATTTTAGGATTAAGTTGACAGAAAAAGTTAAAGAAGAATGTTATTGTGATAAAATATTATGATAAAAGTCCATATAAATTTGAATTGAGTGCAAATAATTGCTTCTAAGGCTGCAAGCATTTGAGCTATGAGAGCCAATAATTTAACTAATATTTGCCGTTGTATCATATATACTTTCTAGCTTAGCCATGTCCCCATTTCTAAATTTTAGGGGTTTGCAGTGTCCGACTCTCCGTCGTGTCCGTATCGATTCGCAACACTCGTGCCCGTGTACACAAATCATAGCATGTGAGAGAGCAAGGTGCTAGTACATGGAATTTCCTAGCATAGTCACAAACGTGTCTCGTGAATTTCTCGGGGAGGGAGTGTCTCAGGATATTTTAAAAAAAAAGTTAATTTTGGGTTTATATGGGAAATCTAGAAAAAATTAAATATATTAAAATAAAAAATTTAAGAACAAAATTAGGACAAGAAATAATACAGTGAATTTATTGGGATATTTTTAAAATATTTTCACGATAAAAAGTAAAATATGAAGATATCTCGATTATTTTTCAGAATCACGGGATACTTGGATTTTATCGTTTTATCAAAAGATTGCAAAATACCATGATATTTCTGAAAATTATTTGTGGTTATGTTTCATAGGCCATTACATTGAATCATTGATGTGTTCCTTCAAGAAAAAATATAACATCATGGAGTAGCATGAAGTAAATGCAGACACTGAATATCAATCAATGGTTTCTTGGGCTGAAATTGTCTAGCCATCACAAGCCCTATGGAATCTATAAACATAATATCTAGACTTCTTTCAGGATTGGTGTATGCTTGAACATCCAAAAAAATCATAACAATGTAATTTTATTATAATGCACATCACTTATAAGTTTATATTACTACAAGAACCAATTGGGAGCCAAGAAATCAAATTGGTTAAATGAACATAAAGATACACATGCTATTCAATTGAGATTTCATGCAGGACTCATATGTAACATCTTTAAAGAGCCTAGAAAGGAAAATAAATACCGGAAAGAACTAGTGGTAACTTTCACCAACCTCAAATGGGTGAACGCCTTCCCAAAGTGGGCCTTTGATTTTATGCTCATATTTGGAACAACTCCTTCAACCAGCTTTTTTATCAGGGCTTTTTAGATTGAGGTTAAACCATTTCTTCTTGGCTGATTTATCCTTTCCATCTGAACTTCCATCTTCTGCTGGGCTCTCAGTCTTGAATTCCTCACCGGGATGTTTACTACTGTTGCTGCTCCCAGTAACATTATTACTAAGTGTTCTTACCATGGTGAATGAGGACTGGATGTTGTCTCTTTGTTTCAACAGCTCATCCACCTGCACAAGTGGTGTTGCAGAAAGCACATCAAAGACTCCCCCCGCAAAGGCAGAATATACACATCCTTAAGCATAACACTTAAAACAGCACTAAATCCAATGTAATTTATCATTAAAAAAAAAAACAGCACTGAAGCCAATGTTGGCAGACCTAATTAACAGTAAAGATAAGTCATAAACGAACAAAAAGGTTTCCCTAAAAGGTGCAGAAAAATGGTAGTTGCCCTTTAGATCATGCTAAGGGACCCATTTATCAAACGTGATCAAAGTTGTAAAACGTACCAAAAAACGTGAACACGTGTTTAATGCTCTCTAAATGTAGACACTTAGGTAGGGTCCTGAACAGCATTTTTCCATGTTCAAAAGAGTAAGCATGTAGTCCACACCACAAATTTTACACATAAGACAAAGAATGGACTAAGACCTAGTGTAAAAAAAGGCAATTTATTTTCATCCTTGCATTGAACAAAATAACCAGTGGTTATTGTAAACCTGCACGTGAAACATTACCAGTTTAGGAATGCCATGGGAAATGTGCACTGGTATTTGGGTCATTTCAAAATAAAGGGAAGTCTACTGACCAGCACAAAAAATTGGGGCCTCCCTCAATATAAAACCATACAAGTTGCACATGTTTGAGATTCAGACTGCTCATAAGGGATGCACCACAAAGAGAGAGGGAAACTCGTGAGAGTTTAGAGTTAAAACTCCAATATCTTGACATACACACAGAAAAAAACTATTCCCCCTTACCGGAAATGGGGAGTAGATGGCTCGAGGATTGGCAGTGTTCCCACTGCCAATACCAAAATTTCAGTTGGTGGAAAAATTGCAGAATCTGCAAACAAGCTAGGGAGGATTAAGCAAGGGGTTGATAATAGATTTGGGAACTGGTTTTGCTCTCCCTGCAAGTATCTCAACTTCAAATGGCGGGGTAACTGTCATTGGTGTCGACGGTGTAGCAACCCTTGCAAATGGGTATCCCGCTCTAGCCCTTTACCCCGCCTGGAGGTATGCTACGACGAGGGCGATCGATGGCCTGACACTGGTACAATTTCCTCTTATGGGATAGGAGGAACTTCGATCTTGGCCATTTCGGGTAGGGAAGTGGAAGTACGAATGGATGCACTAAAAGCATGTCTAGGAGGGAAAAAGAAAAACCTCAATGGATAGTTAGAGGACCTTTGGTTATGGGCACAAAAGTGATGGGATATCCCATCTTTACAATGCCCCTGTATTCTGGCGAAAGACGAGCTCCTTTTTATGTTTGATTCAGAATTGCAGGCATCTAAGATCCTCACTAAAGGTCCGGGAGCACTGGGATCGCAGTTGCGCTCTCTTGCTCCTTGGAATAAGGAGTTCTCTCAAGGCGATGAAGCCCTATGGGTAAACTTCTATGGCATCCCATTACATGCCTGGGCAGTATCGGCGGTTAAGGCTATAGGGAGTCTCTTTGGTAAAGATCCCAGTTGCGCTCTCTTGCTCCTTGGAATAAGGAGTTCTCTCAAGGCGATGAAGCCCTATGGGTAAACTTCTACGGCATCCCATTACATGCCTGGGCAGTATCAACGGTTAAGGCTATAGGGAGTCCCTTTGGAAAGGTCCTGGAAACAAAGATGGAAGGAAATCATCAGCATTGTATGAGCTTTGTCTCGGCCAAAATTCTAGCTCCCCGTAGGAATTTTTCAGGTACCTTTGTCAATGTTAGGATTTTGAACTAGATTTACTCCATAAGGATCGAAGTTTCCGGAAAAAATGATTGTTCAACCGATTCTGAACCCTCTAGCCCCTTGGATTGGCAGTTGCCTGAGACCCCTTCGGCTCCTGCCGGATCGGACAACTCAATTTCAGCTCCGGTTGGTGGTCCTCCAAATACTCAGAGTTGGATCCCCGAGGCTCCTCGGACCCCGGCCTGATTTCAAATTTCAAATCTAACCAATCAAATATCCCTGGCGCTTTGTCCAATGTTGGACCTGAGAAAGGTGCTGAGAAAGGGGTGATGGGATCTAGGATGAGGTGAAAATATAGCCTGTCATCGGCGGAGCACGAACCAAATGTCTCTCCTGCCCCTAGACGGAAAGTCGCGTGGCTAGATCAGCCCACCAAGTTGAATATTAAAACTTGCAATTATTTAAGAGTTAGGAACACCCATTCTGGCAAGAGTCTTCTCGGTTTAAAACTGATCAACAGTTTGGAGAAATCATCTGGAACCACTTCAGTAGGGGTAAGGGACAGATTATCCCACTTGCCTACATTAGGTCTTGCTTTGGGATAAGCCATTTGGTCTTTTCCCCGGTCTCTAGCAAAATATTGATTTTTTGGGTAAGGAAGTCCCCTTTATTACCTACAGTAGACGTGAGGTTTGAGAGAAAAATCCGCTCAACTAAAGTTATTTTTAATTATTTATTTTCATTAATGCTTGGACTTGGGGGAGTGGGCTATATTAACTTTTAGTGCTAAAATACATCTTTCTCCTTTATCGAGGAGTGGGAAGTTGTAAGGTCTTGGATGTGGAATTATAGGGCATTACTGGTACAATAATTGAAGAGAAGTAAGAAATCTAAAGGCGTACTCGGCTTTTTGAGCGATTCTTCCTCTTTCCCTGGGTAATCTAACTAACAAGTAGGAATGGATAATAGAGACCATTCGGGTGATTCTTCCTCTTGTTCAGCTGGACGGAGGAGATGGCTTTTTACGGAGATTACAGTTTTAGAAAATATCCTCACGAGAATGAAGTCGATGACTTATGATGAGGAAAGGGCCTTCAACAATGACCTGACCCACAAAGAAATGATAGGAGAGTTCTTCCAGAAGCAGTGGAAAATTTTTAAACAAGACGCCCAGGACTGCCCCATCACCTTGTACAGCCTTTGTGAGATAGGCGAGGTCAAAGACACCCACTCGCCGTTATTTAAACACCCTTTCTTCAAACTACTTTTAGCTGAAGAAAATGACGAGAAGAATATTGTCCTAGTTTGTGTGGCTTTCAAACACCATAACAGTCATTTTAGCTAATAGGAAAAACCATAGTTATTATTGGCACCAAATAAATTATCTAGGAGTAACCATTCAAAAAAAAAAATCCAGGAGCAATGATTTAATTCAAAATTGAAAGTAAGACTGAAAGAGAAATGGTAAGGGAATACAATGAAAGTAAATGAATAGATATTTTGTGCAAATCTACACCTACCGATTGCTTTTCTTGGTTGTATCTGTTTGTCACTTCTTGAAAGTGTGCCAAAGCCTACACAACCATCAGCAAGAGAAAGTCAGAACAACTATCTTACACTATTGGCCCTGCAAGCAAAATAAAAAGTCCACCTTTCTGTATTCTGTCTCAAACTGCCTTAGCTCATTTCTTTTTGTTAAAATTTGAGCCTCAATCTCCTTTAGCTTCTCGGTGGTATCCTCAAATGTCTTTGCACAAAGTGCTTCAATTGTATAGGTAGCAGTCTTGAAAAAATTATCTCCTGAAGAAATTTTGCAAAGAACTTATCAGATTATGTAGAATACTCACATGTAAGGTAGAATCGAGAAGAAAAAGAAAGTAACCAGTGCAGACCATAAACAGCAAATATGTGAGTGCCAGCTTTTAGTTCCGAGACTTCACAGGGTTGGAGACCTTCCAACCTTTTGAAGAAAGCAGCTTCAGGGTCTTTGGCCATTGCTAACTGCACCATCAGAAATGAAACCCACAGTTTTACTTGTAATTATATCAGAGATTCTCCGGTTAAGAGATGGGAATGAAGTTGCATACCGCATTCACTGTTGAATCCATACGGTATACTTGAAAATGTAAGAAATACATCCCTGCAGATGTTGACTTTCCAGTCTTCTCACTATCTTCCTGAACACAAAGACGAATGGAAGATATGTTCATGTTTGTGGTCATTGACATGGGTATCAAGATAGTAAGGTAGCATGGTGAAAAACATTGGTACATAGTCATAAATAGCACCTGAATCATGCATGGTATATAACTATCAGAAATAAATATAGGGAGATGCATGGATTTAAGTTTCGGTTTCAGTTTCAGTTTCGGGCATGGCCGAAACCGAATTTTTGGCCAAAATTCAGTAAAAAATCAAAACAAATTTCAATATTGTACTGAAATTTTGTAAACAAACTAAAAAAATCACATTTTTCCGAAATTTTGGTACTCTGGCTGAAATTTCGGGTTTGGGTGATTCGGTTATGGTCCCAACCAAAATCCGAAATTTCAGTATTTCGGCCGAAATTTAAAACCATGGGGAAATGATATCAGCACTATCATGTTTTGATATTTCCACTAAAGCATCTTGTCTTTTAGTATTTCAAGAGCTGTCAAAAGGTTATTACAGTTACCAAAAAGCTCTCACAAGCCCATTAAAAAAGAAAAGACAAGCTGGGCCGTGCAACTATTAAAACATGGTAGTGCTGATATCATTTCCCTAAATATATTATGTTCAAAGTTTCTAAATGGCTGTCTTGTCTGTCAAGAATCATCAGATAGAATGGTTAATATAATCAGATTTTCTTGAAATTTTGAACTGATCAGGTCAGAATTATTAAATCAACTTAAAAGTCAGTCAAATATTGTGGAGCAACATGCTTGCTAGGAATAACTCAGATTTAGTAACAAGGTGGTACAGCTATGAAAATATGAAAAATAAAACATACATGGATTTCCTAACAGAGGGAAAGCGCGTAATGCATGCTATAGAATCCACTAATGTTCCATTTAAAAAAAAAGAATCCACTAATGTTACAAGAATGAAACTAGTCAAACTACATGTTATCTCCTACCCCTTCTAGTGCATGTCCAATTAATTTCCAATAAAATATAATCAATTTTGTAGTGGCTTCTATAGCATGCATTACCTGCTATAGAAAGAATTGAGAAACATTGAATGGCATGCTCCCTTACAGGATCCAAGATGACTCCTCGTCACCCTCTCACACTCACACCGCATCCTCTTTGTCAAACGTGATTTAACCTCAAAGGGATCAGGAAGACTACTGATTTAAGCTAAGGAATCGGATCAGGAGGAAATGTTTGAAAAGGGCAAGGAGCTGGGTGTCCTTTTGAAATAAGGGAAGAGCAAACAAAATCATGATAAAGGGAATTGAAGATAGGGAGTAGACTGCAAAGGCTTCGAAAAAAATTCGAGCCAAAGGGTCAAGGGAGTTGAGAGCATTGGTCCGAGGGAAGGAATGGATGCGGGACTTTAAACACAGATACAAATTAAGATAATCTTTTGGAACATTAGGGGCCTGGGGGTTGAAGAGAAGAAAACAGCAGTCAAGGAACTTCATTTGAATAAGGTGGGCAGACATAATGGTGCTTGTTCAATCTTAAGCGGCGGGGGTGACAGATTCACTAATAAACAATTTGTGGGGAAGAAACAACAAAGAATGGGGACATTAAAAAAAAACAAAAACAAAAGGATGGTTAGCCCTAAACGACAGGATCAGCAGGTGGAATAATCATTATTTGGATAGAGGCCAAATTTTCCTCAGATGAGGCTATGGTGAAAGAATACTTAGCATCTATTCTATTAGTCTTCAAGACCAATTTTCATTGGAGGCTGATAGAAGTATATGGCCGAGGCTTTGTATCTTAACCTTGAGGTCGCAGGTTCAATTTCAGCTTACCTACATAAAAAAAGATAGCAGAATATGCGCCTGCCAGGGCATGGGGTCAAAATTTATTCTGGGAAGAATTATAGAAAATCAGCGAAGGATGGAATGGACCTTCAATTAAAGGAAGGGATTTTAACACAGTACGATTCCTGCATGAGAAAATCCGGGCCGGAAGGATCATACTAAGTATGGCGAACCTATCCAACTTTATTCAAGACAACGAGCTGGCAGTTCTTCCATTAAAGGGGACTAGATATACAAGGACCAGCAATCAAGACAATCTAATTCTCAGCAGGTTAGATTGGATCTTGATCTCAAAACACCAGGAGGAGAGATGCCTACCTATTCTTCATTCAGAGAGCATTGCCTCGTCTTACTTCATACCATTGCCCTCTTTTACTGGACCTGAAAGATCGAGACCATTCAAATTTGATCCAGCATGATGGGAGGTTCCAGGATTGATGACGACATAAAGAAATGGTGGCAAGAAGCCACATTTGAAGGGTGGAAAGGTTTTATTTTGTTTCAAAAGTTTAAAGCGACAAAAGCAAAAATTAAAGATTGGCAGAATGACTCATGAAGAAAGGTAGAGATTTAGAAAAGAGCAAGTGTTGCAAGGAATTAAAAATTTGGACAGCATAGAGGAACATAGACTCCAGGTGGAGGAGAAAAGTTAACAAGACAAGCCTTCAAGGTAGAGTATGAGGAAATATTAATAAGAGAGGAAATCAGTTGGCATCAGAAATCTAGAGCCATATGGCTCAAGGAGGAGGATCAGAAAACAAGATTCTTCAACAAAATAGCAGGTGCCAGAAGCAGAATCAATGCTATACACTATCTAATGGTCAGGGATGAATTGGTAGAAGACAAAGACCGAATCAAAGAGTCCATCATACGATACTTCTCTAAGCTATATTCCCAAGAGCATGACTAGAGGCCGAAATTGGAGGGTCTTCAATCCAAGCGACTGGCACAATACCAATCTAATAGGCTAGAGAGGGAGTTCTTGGCAGAAGTATTAAATTCTATCCTTAGTATGAAGACGGATAAAGCATCAAGACCAGAGAGTTTTCCTATGGCTTTTTGATATTAGGAGACTACAAAAAAAGGATAGTATGCCATCCATGGGGGAGTTCCATAGAAGAGGAAGATTGGGTAAAGAGAGCAGTACCAACTTTATCACACTTATCCCTAAAAGGTAAAGGGCCATTGAATTGAAAGTTTTTTTACTAGTACGGTTGGAACATGGTATGTAAAAGATCTTGTCCTGAGAAGGGTCAAAAAGATAATGGAAAGGATTGTTTCCAAGTTTCAAGGCCTTTTGTTACTGGAAAACAAATTTTAGATGGAATCCTCATTGCAAATGAAGGCATTGATACTTTAAAGAGAGAAGGATATCAGAGACTCATAAACGATCGACTGGGAGAACGCTTATAATCATGTGGAGTGGAATTTCTTGGACTACATTCAACAAAAAATGTCATTTGGAACCACATGGAGGCAATCGATGAGATCCTGCACATCACCTTCTTTCTCCATTCTATTCAATGGAGCACCTATAGAAATCTTTGGAAGTACAAGAGGGGCCAGGTACGGCGATCCAATCCGCTATATCCATATCTCATCATTATTGTGGTCGAGGCCCTCCTTCTATTAATATCAAAAGTGGAAGAGAAGGAATTTATCAAAAGATTGAAGCCTAGTAAGAACAAGCAACAGACATCTCATCTTCAGTTCTTCAATGACACCATATTTTTAGAGGAAAAACACGTGAAAAACAATAAAAGGGTGTTTAAATGGTTCAAAACATCTCATCTTCGGCAGGTTATTGCGCGTGTGATGCAGATAATAGGCCAATAAGTGGCATATTTGCCCATTAGGCTTTTATTTTCCATGTTATTTGGAATTAGGAAGTTTAGTCTTTTAGGAATTCTTATAAAGTAGGTTTCGCAGGAATAGTTTCGCGGAGTGACTCGGAGCCCAATTGGACCAAAAGGGGTGGATTTTAACAAAAGATAACTTCTAAATATTCAAGTTTGGTAAGACAATTTTTTAATATTTTCGTTCTTCTTGTTTGTTAAACTTTAATGTGATTAAATAACACTATATGTGTTTGATTTTCAAAGAGCTCCAGCTAATATGAATCGCATAAATACAACTTATGGCTTGAAATGGAAGAAAATTCGAATCAGATTTGTCTATGAACAGGGAAGCCATAAGTAACGCGACTATGAATCTCATGGGGAGTTCGACCTTGGCTCAGGGCAAACACTAGCGGCATGCTTAACACAAGCAAGCCGGATGAGAAGTGGTGTTTTCAGAGGAGGACAGGTCCGTTGCAATAAATTTAAAGACATATTCTGCGATTTAAAGACTTATTCTGCGGGATCAGCTAGTGGTAGTATTTTAGTAGTACTAGAGGATGGGAGGAGTCAAAGAAATGTACAACTGGACTAGTCTGTGTTGGTGACATGGATTTAGATGAGATGGGAATGATAAAAATTAAGGTAGAATCAATGTTTTTTGGGAAGGTTACAAGTGACAAGATCTACCAGCAAAGTAGCACCTTGCTAGTTTTACGGGTGCAAAACAACGTATGTGCATGCCCGCAAATTAATAGAAGAAATCATGGATCCTACAGTACCTACACCAAACATGAAAAGAAGTGAAGATGAGTTAAAGCAAAATCAAAAGTGTGGTCAAAAGTAGCGAGAGTATGAAGAAAGAGCTAGATAGGAATTATCCAAATCATGCAATAGAAATTGCTTATCGAGCAAGGAAAAACATCAGGGGAAAAGTTAATGACGAGAAGTGCAATAATAAGAAACAATTAGAGATGTATAACGTTCTTTCCACGGGATTGGGGATTCTGCATATTTTACGGCAGCTAGAATATGTTCGAAGGGTGATTACATGCCATAATGCGATTACCACCCAACCGTCGGATGAAGTTCAATGTGACGGTCACATCATCATTCATCCGAATGAAAGTTGAAAAGCCAAAGGTGTTGAAGCGGGCGAATTGCATGATCGATGACGGCGTGCAAACAAACAAGCTGGATCGCACACCAATGTGTATGATCTTGCATGCACGACGCGCTCAGCTTGGTCGTTTATGCGCTCTTCGTTCATGAAAAGATTGGTTGCACCAACTCTCTTTTTCTCCCTTGTTTTTTCTCATTGTTGTCTTATTTGTATGCCGTTCTTCTTCTTCCCAACTAAATCAATCCCTGTAGTCTACAAAAGGGAGACAAATCGAGTAATTATGCCAAAAAAGACAGCAATATTAGAGGACTTAATCAGAATTCAACTAGGTGTAATATTTCTTTTAGAGCCCGCGATATTTCCTTATTTGTGTTATTACTTCCAAACTATTTCTCATATATATATATATATATATATATATATATATATATATATATATATAGAGAGAGAGAGAGAGAGAGAGAGAGAGAGAGAGAGCAGATGTTGGCACCAAATTTTTTCATCGAACAAACCCTTCACTTGTGTTTCCAAACAAATTACCATTTGTGGGTGACAAGCTGATTATACCATTTTAAAGAGTTCAGTTATGTGGATAGAAAAGCACAGTCCTTTGATTGCTGTGGAGAATTTTCCCACCCCTCACTCTCAACTTGAACTGAGGGTGGTCTACGCCCTCCACCCCAAACTTAGGGAATCGATTTTAATTAGCCCCCCTAAAAAGTAGTACGGCTTCTCTTTATATATAGTATAGACAATGCAACGATGAATACAGTCTAGATTGAACACAAGCCAAACCAAGCACACAACATATGAAAACTTCTGTCAAACACATAAAGAAATTTCTATTTCACTTTTCATTGAAGAACTTTGTTTAAGTAACGAACACCAAATGCAGATCATATTAAAGAGAGAAGCTGTACACGTAAACGCTATAAAAGCATGTAACCAAAAAGTAATGGAACTTTGAAACAGAACAGATCAACAGAATAAGAAACTGCAAAGTAAGATTACCTGTAGAGCTAAACCATAACCACCACTGGCCTCTTGCTCAAAATAAAGGAGCTGTGGGAATTAGAATGAGATTCAAGATGTAAGTGCACATTCTAGACAAATGATGATTAAAAGAAAGAAATATAATAAGTTTCCAATGCTAAATTGAGAAAACAAGGTATTTTGAAATACAATAAGGGGCCGTTTGGATACGCAGATTTTAGAATTCAGGTTTTTAGTTTGAAAACAGTGTAAAAGATGGTTCATGATCAAGCTGCTGCCGGTGTTCTGGCTGTGTTTCTTGGATTTTAAGTAAGAAAACCAGGTTCTAGAAACCTCTCCCCCATCACGAGATTTCTAAAACCTGGTTTTCTTACTTAAAATCCAAGAAACGCTGCCAGGACAGCAGCAGCAGCTTGATCATGAACCCTCTTTTACACTGTTTTCAAACTAAAAACCTGGATTCTAAAATCCACGTATCCAAACGGCCCTTAAATTTCCAATGCTACAAAGAAAACAAAGTAATTTTATAAAAAAAAAATTAGTAGTTGTACCTTAAATTTGCTTTGGGAACCTGAAGTAACTCTAACTACAATCCCTGCCTGGGCTTGTTGTTCATTGATTGTCACACCAAAAAAGTGAGCACACTGCTTTTCAACCTGCAATGGAAACGGAAAAGATAAGAAGACACTCAAACTAAGTTTCCCTATTCCATAAAAACTGAAAAAAGAAGAAGAAGAAGAGGACATAAAGAGCCATATGAGCACCTTTCCGCTAACTGAAGCTCCAAGAGGAAGAGGTCTAATAGTGACAGTTCCATTGAGAGCCTCTTCAAGAACAGCAGCTGAAATTGTCGTCTTTATAGGGACACCAAGCTTGCTGAAAACATTTGGAAAGAAATTGCTTAATAATAGCCATGATACAACTACAAAATTCTCCAATTTGAACTCCGTTATCACCTGAATAATGCTGCAAACATCGTATTGACTGTTCCAAGGCTGGATAAGTCAATCTCCATATCCATGCCCTCAGTTTCTACGGCCTAATCCAATGCAGATTGCATCATCAAAACCACTACAACAATAATATAAATAAAAAACACTTTGAATCTGAAGGCAGTAGTTATCTTAGATTGTAAACAATGGATGCAATAAGTGAGACAGTGAAGGAATGTGATGGTGTAAGTCTCGACTGATGTCGACATATGTTTGAAACCGGCATTTGAAACCACGGCTTCAGTAGGCAAGGTAAACAAAGAAAAGACAGCAAATTTCCTTGCCGTAGACATCTAGAAAAGTCAAAGCAACCACAATACCTTCCATTAATCAGAACCATGGCAACTAATTTTATCCCCAAAAACTAGTCGGCTATTATATATATATATATATATATATATATATATATATATATATATATATAGAGAGAGAGAGAGAGAGAGAGAGAGAGAGAGAGAAGAGTTTCTACACGCTAGTGTAGATAAGTTATCTACACATTAGCTTAAAATACAGTGGGGGCCACATTGTTTGGGTGATCCAAAGCATTCATTTGATGGGCCCTCACATAGATAGGGTGTGCCCAAAAAATCAGCTCCATAGGATCATTCTAACCATTCAAACAGTGGAGGCAAAAAATGGATAGATTTGTGAAGGTTTATACACGTCCATTTTACCTCCACAAATCGTAGCGTTGGGATGATCCTATGGAGCTGATTTTTGGGGCATACCCTATCACAAATCAGTGATAGGGTGTGGACTATCCTTCTACCATCACCTAGTGACTACTAGCCCAGTGTCCTCCAAGATTGCTAGAGTGTGGACTATCCAGGTCCCTCCTAGAGTTAGTGTTTTTGGATGGGCGGTTCTATGGGAAAGAATTCAGACTGTGGATTTCCTTAGAAAGAGGGGGATGCTTATTATTGATCATTGTCCATTATGTCTTTAATCGGGGGAATTGGTAAATCACATATTCATTCATTGCAAGTTCGCTAGAGTTATTTGGAGCAAGTTGTTAGACAGGTTTGGTATCTCCTAGGTTTTTCCAGGTTCTATTTTAGATCTTCTTTCTGGATAATCGGCTAATCCTGGGAAGGAGAGAGGTAAAGTTCTATGGAAAGTGTCCATTTTAGCCATTTTATGGGTGATTTGGAAGGAGAGAAACGCTAGGATTTTCAAGAGCAAATCTAAGAGCCCCTCTTACCTATTCATCAAGGTGATCGCTCTAATAATCTCATGGGTTAAACCGCTTCCCCAATTTAAATTTGTGTCGGCATATGATTTATGGGAAAGGTGGAGGGATATTTGTAATAGTGTTGAAAGCGATAAAAAAAGTATAAAAATGGGAGCCACTTCCCCAGGAATTCGTAAAGCTCAACTTTGATGGCTCTAGTTTGGGGAATCCTGGTCCTACAGGAGTTGGGGGTGTTCTTAGAAATGCGGGTGGTGAGGTTCTTTGGGCTTTTGCGGGGCCTATTAGGGTGGCGGATGCTATGGAAGCGGAGGTTCATGCAGTACATCAAGGGTTGGAGCTTGTTATGAAAAATCATCATAAGAAAGTCATAGTACAAGGTGATGCTCTGATTGTCATCCGTTGGCTCATAGGTCAGCAAAACCCGCCATGGAGATTTGATAGGTGGTTTGATGAAATGTTTGACTGGGTGAGGTCCATGGAGACAGTTTTCAATCATGTCCGGAACTCTGCTAATCAGATAGCTGATGGGTTAGCTAGAGAGGGTGTATCGAAGAAATCTCTAGCTATTTTTTATTCTCTTCAGCCACGATTTTTTTTGTTTTTATAGTTTGCACGGTGTATTTTCTTTCTTCGCTTGTATCTTGACCATCTCGGTCTTTCATTCTAAGATATTGGGATATTATTTTCAAAAAAAAAAAAGGTTTACCATAGGTTGGTTTTATCCACACCAACGCTAAAGTTTTTATAAAGAAATAATCATTTTATATATGTAAAATATTAAAATACAACCCGTTACATCCATGATATTACATAGGGAAGAGTCCACTTATCTACTTATAAATTCAACGCACTCGTAGCTTGAGCTTTTCTACAAGACACATGAGCGTATAAATATGTAATAAAGACCAGAATGGATTTAGTAAACTTCCTTCTGGCCATTTTAATGACTAACATAAGCAAACATGCCACTTCTTGCACAGTTAGTAATGACAGTGATGACCTGTGACCGATTATTACATAACATTCACTTAAACAAACCGCAATGATACCAGCAATGCTCCCTACACAACTCCTAAAGTCCTAAGTGGCTATAACAGGTCATTCAAAAAAGTTAAAAATGGTTTCCTCTTCAAGAGAGACACTCCTTCAGCAAACCTGCTCATTCTGCATCGATTCACAAAATGAATTATGAGAAAACAAAACATTCGTTTACCTCAAAGCCCGCAATATCATATTGCCTTCTTTTCTCTGGGTCAGACAAGATGGTATATGAATATGCAACCTCTTTGAAAAGTTCTGAGGCTTCGGGATTGCTGACATTTTTGTCCGGGTGATACCTATAAAAAAGTTGAGAACACATAGCTTTCATTAAACTACTGAGTAATTACACTAAAATAAACATTTACGACCGATAAAAATGAATAAAATGATGATATACCCGCATGAAACTGCATGATAAACATTGTGAATGAGGGGTGCTGAATGAAATGGTATAGCTATTGAACTAGTTAAAAGACAAAAGCAAATAAGTATGAAAAGCACGAGTGATTCAAATCAATAATCCATCACAAAAATAGTCAACTCATGATTGTAGGAGAGGGACTAGCAATTGTATTGACCTGGACATCTCTGGTTATAAGTTATAATTGAAATAAAAAATCTAATTATATAATAAGGATCAAGCAAAGTGGAAGAAGAAAGAAAAAAGAAGAGAAGGAAGACAGAAAAAATAGAAGAAAAGAGGGACAATTTGGGGTTTTCTAATGGTGAGTGACTTGAGTGGTTGTTTCTCAAACGGCTCCATTCATCACAAAAATGGGCAGGCTGGACCGTTATGATTTATGACATTCTTAAGTGCTTTTCATTTAAATTTTGGGTTAAGTACTCTCTTAAAGAAAAGTACACTATTGATTTATGGCATTTTTAAGTGCTTTTCATTCAAATTTTGTGTGTGTGTGAAGTTTGTAAAACTTGAAATGGACGTCTATTGATTATATTAGGCAGTTTAGATAAGTTGAAGTTTAGGAAAGTTTAGGGAGTTATTTAAAGAAATTTTGATAGTTTTGGATGGTTTTTTAAAAATAAAAGGTAGTTGGTTATTTTGTTGAGCAGCCATATGCAATTCTAATTCAGCCCTTAGGTCAAATTGAACAAACCTTTGTATTTGAATTTCAAAGCATCCAAATACAAAGGTTATTATTAAAGTGTGGTTATATGAGCCTTTGGGGCATTCACGCAGCTAGTGAGAATATAACTGAGGCATGTCAATTGCTGGTTGAAAACTATTTCCAAACCCCCTCGTAGGCCTAGACTTGCCCTAGGCCTTCGAGAATTTCTGGAAGGGCTCCCTCTAATCAAGGGTAGAATAAAAATAGAAAAATAATGAACTTTTGGGATCATATAAATGTAAGCATTTTGAGGAAGCTTATGAATAACTATGAATTTATATCTTTGGTATTGATGCTCAAGGTTTACGTCACGTGATCCTTACATCTTTCAGTGGTGTGTTGCCACCACATCAGCAAGGTACCTTGTTCATCAGCAACTGGAATGGACAGATAATTGATGCAAAGTCAGATTTTTTTTAAACAAGGCAAAATTTATTAAGAAGACAATGAAAGCAGCAAGGACAAGAAGTTCCTTGCTTCAAGCAGAAAACAGAAATTGTGATCTGTTCCATTATGATATAGGGAAGACATTAGAAACTATCATTCTTTCCTGATACAAGCATGATTTGACAAGTTCCATGTCCATTCCACTTTGTCATTTTTCCATTTTGTAACACAACACCCACCTTCGATCCATAATGGGAAGCTAATCTACAAAAACTGGGGATAGAATCCGTGAATGGAGAATCAGCCAGCATTTTTCTTCCCAGAATTTTATATTCATGACATTTCTAATGCTGAATTTGATGCCTTCTTCAAATTTCTCCCAGCCTTCCACTTTTAGGAATCATGGTGTTTCAATCACTGATTGATTCTATATTTAGAGGCAAATGATTTTGATCCATAAGGATGTTCTTTCTTTTCCTTATCTCCAATGTCCTTTTCCGAGGAAAGCTCAATTTTTCCATCAAGAGTTGCCTATTACAAGTCCCCTATGATGCTACAGGGAGCAGGACTTTTTCCAATTGATATGATGTTTTGTCTTCTTTGGTTCCTTCTTCCCCTCCCAAAAGAACCCCTCTGAAGCTTTTTCTAGCCACTTGCAATAGCTATGCAGATCCTTGAAAATAGACATAAAGCAAGCCCGGTGATTGTCCATGGCCGCTTTTATTAGTGTCACTCTCCCGCCAAACGATATGTGCCGGGTCTTCCATGAGGCCAAAAGATTTTAGAAGGATTACCAACTCCTAACGAGAATCATAGGTACTGGATAAGCAACCAATCCACCTTATGTCCACAAATGTTAGAAAGGTCAGCACATCTTCCTCCTTCCACATTAACACCAACCACAGAGTGTTTGGAGAGATTGATTCTTAAGCCGGAAAGGAAACCACTCAAAAAATCTTTGCAGAGCTCTTCATAATTGTTTTTGGGGAAGATAATCACATCATCGGCTTACTGGAGATGTGTAACAGATATATCACGTGCAATCTTCGCCTCAATGAACAGATCCACCTGTTCTGATTTTGAAATCATCTAGTGTAATGCCTCTCCAATTATTACGAACAAGAAAGGTGACAATGGATCTCCTTGTCTGATCTCCCTATTGCTTCTGAAATAACCAAGAGGAAGCCCATTGATTGGGAAGGAGAAGAGCACTAAAGAGATGCAACCATGCATCCAAAGTCTCCATTTCTGTACAAAGCCCATCCTCAGGAGGAGATAATCAAGAAATGACCACTCCACATGGTCTCTAAAAAATCTATCATGAAAAAGATTCCATCCTATTTCTCAGGATGAAGGGAGTCGATGCATTCAAGGACAATCAGCACACCATAGAGGATTTGTCTACCTTCAACAAATGCATCCTTATGTGGATAAAAAATTCTAGGCAACACTATTGTAATATGATTGGATGGAACTTTTAAAATCACCTTATATAGGTTGTTGACCACAATAATTGATCTGAAATCTTTAGCCGAAACTGCACCATCTTTATTCGGAATAAGGGCAATGTATGTAGGACCCATGCTTTTGTTGATATGGCCATTAAGGTAAAATTCCTCGGAGGCTTCCATTATCTCTCCATTAATTAGGTTCCATAACTCTTGGTAGAAAGCGATAAAGAAACCATCAGGGCTCGAAGCTTTGTTTCTTGCCATGCTAAAAATTGCCGCCTTAACTTCCCCCAACTTGAATTTCTTTTCTACCCTTGAAGATTGATCAATCGACACGGAACACAAATTCAAATTAGTTAGAAGAGATTCTATCAGAATTTGGGGGGCGATGCTCAGAACGATGACTATTTCCAAAAAAAAAAATGAATATTAGGATTACAAGACATATGACAAGTTGAGAAATTGAGATTGTTCGTCGAATCCAACAAACTCCTAGAATATTATGATGAACTGATCAAGATGGTGACATTGGGAGATTGGCAGAGGAGGAGATGATTATCGTGTCACAAATGAAGACAAATAACAGATTCGAGGAAGTGTCTGACTTGGGCGTTGTGGAAATTCTGACAATTCTACATGCAAATTCTACAAAAATTCAACGCAATTGGGTGCTAATGCATATATGCAGGACCAATCAGAAACTCCAAAAATTTCATCAAATTGAAAACCGTGAATTCTTCCTAAAATTGATGCAGAACATCACTAAGCCAACGACGAGGAGAAGAAAGGGAGAAAAAGGAAGGAGAAAAGAAAGGGGGCAAATTTTTTAAGGTTTTCTAAGAAATCATTTGAATTGACTTTACATGTGCCCTAAAGGATTGATTCCTCACAAAAACTGCGATTTGATTTGTGATATTTTTATTTATTTATATTTAAGTTTTGGGTTAAATGACAACATATGCAGGTCAACTTACTATCTAATTTTGAATGTTCCTAAGGACTGAAACAGGTTTCTTTTTATTGTATAACACAATTCAAGAAAGGTTTAGAGTTTAGGAAAGTTTAGAAAGTTAATTTGGAGATTGATAATTTTGGAAATTTTCAAATTAGAGAAAATTACTTGACTATGTTTTTGGACAACATATCCTTCACTAACCATTTCCTTTTTTTGGCTGCTTAAAAATAGAAATGATGGCTTGTTTAGGTTGATTAAAAGGCTGAGTTCATCTCATCATTTTATCTACATATTTTAATATGAAAAATTATCATAATATCAAATAAAGACTGAAAACACATTACTAGAAATAGAATCGAATATATATACAATACCGAATATAACCAACATAAACTACAGGGGCACCTCGTGTGTAATATTTGGTGGTTGGTACGTTGTCTCCCAATATTGTGGTTGGTAAGTCACCTCCCAATATTGACACTTAAAGTTGCAACATAGAAATGTATGTAAACTACATGTCTACCCATGCCATGTTGTTATGTAACGCAATACTACTACTGCGCAAATTTTGATTATGATTGACCAGAAAAGACTATTCCACAAAACCCCTTATTTGAGCCAAAGAATATTTCTTGAAAGCCTTGGTCAGTAGGCATCCAATCAAGGAACAGGTACGCTATATTTATTCGAAAAGGGACGAAGTTTAATGTTACATGAAAAAGTGGTCAAAAGGTGGTAGAGTTAGAATGAGAAGCGAGTTTATCCAATGAACCACAAACCTAAAAATGCAGATGTTAATTCACTTCTACTACATTAGGGGTGAAACTTGGGTCGGGCTCAACCCGAAAAAAGGTCGGGTCGGGTCGGGTTGACTTTTCCCAACCCAGGTCGGGTTTGGGTCGAAGGTTTGGCAACCCAACCCGAGTGAAACCTAGCATTTTTTATAATTTTTTATTTTTTTAAGCTTAAAAACTCGGGTCGGGTTTGGGTTGGAAAAATGGGTTCCTCGGGTCGGGGTCGGGTTGAACCTCATCGGGTTGGGAATCGGGTCAGGTCGGGTTGGAAAAATGGGTTCCTCGGATCGGGTCGAGTTGGCCTCAATTGCACCCCTATACTACATATGAAGCCACTATTACTCACAACTGAAGAGAGGGCATCTAAACCATAGTTTGAAAACTCCCCCACGTCATCGTGGACTCCCTCAAGTCAACTCCCTTTTTCCTTGGCCACTCCGCATTTTGCCCTAGCCATGTTCCATGTTTTGCCTTATAAAGTCAATAAAAACTCCAATGAAGTTATGACAACGTCAACCAAGTACTCAACCGTGTCAACCAAGTACTCCGCCGTGCTTAGTTAACTAGGATTTTCTTCCGCCGCGTTTTGAAACACTGATCTAAACAAAATGATGCAACCAACCTCTAAAGAAAAGAAGAGATCAAAGACACTAAAAAAAAAGTGGGCAGTTTTGAATCTTTTGACCTTATTCTTTGAGAACCTCAAGAAAACATTTACAAGAACCGTGTCCCTGTGCTGCACTTTACATCATCAGGGAATTGTTTTGTTCAGGCCTTAGACGTACATCACTTCACAAATGCAGAAAGGAAAAAATATGTCATTCTACACACACACACACACACACGTGTCCCTACTCCCCTGAATTTTATACTGTCTTATGTTTTTGGAAAATCATTAATGCTGATATGCTCGAAGTGTAAGGAATAGGTGTAAAGAGACCCCTTGACCATCAATATGAAGTCATTGATTCTTTTTTAAAGTCCAAGAAAGAAAGCCGGTACGTTGCTTGTGGGTAATTGTTTTTTCTATTCCTTTTATCTTGCATGTTTGTAATGACCTCCTCGGTCTTTTTCACTTTTAATGAAATTGCTTACCATTCAAATAAAAAAAAAGAAAAAAAAGAAAGAGACGGTAGCAAATTGGCTGTCTGAGACTGAACCAACCAGCAAAGTATGCATAACCAGGGAGGTCCACACTCACTTTAAAAAATCATAGAAGTTTATTTAAATTACCACGCTTTTACACATAGAAGTATAACAAATATGGAAACTTAGTAAGTAAGAACATGCATTTGAGGGGGATCATCTCCCCATTTCATCAATAAAGCTCATTGCCACTCAAGAAAAAAGTAAGAACAAGCATCTGAGGGGGAGATGAGGGAGAATGACAGTTATACACATAAAAAGGACATGAATTTCCTTATATTATGGCGGAAAACCAAAGCCCACGAATTTCTGCCAATGTCAAGTACCAACTCATTGATCTATCATATACCTCTATTGCGTATGGAATTTATGGTTTCCATTGATGCAAATTCAATCACCTCGATTTGAGATGAAAATCAATTCCCTATTGGTACCAAATGGCTATCCATTAAGCGGGGAAAATAGTATTTAAAAAGCAAAAAGATTATGCTTCTACTTTTGCAAGAACGGACTAACAAGGCTAGCCACCTAGCCAACCTTCATAGTTAAATGCCGTCACTGTATGGATAGATCTCATTGTGAAAAATCCTATTACTTGATAATTCATAGGTAGAGCCAAAGAGTGTGAAGTGCAAGAACTTTTCGTTGTACCCATTATACTACTCTGCAACTCAACTATGTAAACCCAAACACGCAAACCCCTGTCCATGAACTTGCTATTAAATCCAATAGGATCATGCAATCTACCATATTCACCGTCCCAAAAATCCAATTCATATTCTTAGTTATTGGGGGAAAAAAACCATGTTAGAATACTAATTCTTCAATAATCTTTCATATGAAAAAAAAAATGCGTACTCTGATGCAAATCAAATATCTGCAATATAGAACAATTACATGCAGCAGATAGAGTAAAAATCCATATAAGATCTCCAAGGCCCTGTTTGTTTTAGATTTTATAACCTACAGTGACTCCAAAACTGATTATAGGACTCAAAACTAGGGCTGAATTTGAGTTCAACAATCAGTTTTGAACTCACAATCGGTTCGCAAAATCCAAAACTAAGGCTGAATTTGAGCCTAAAATAACATGATCCAATTATCAGTATCTGAAAAGAAGAACATACTTGAGAGCAAGTTTTCTGTAAGCTGTTTTGATCTCCTGATCAGACGAATCCCGCGATACGCTCAAAACCTCATAAGGATCTCGACGGACAGCTGGCGTGGAAGAACCTCCGATCTTCGCCATATCTCTATCTCACACACCTTCACTATCTCTATCTCCCCTCAGAATCCCATAATTCGCAAATCAACGTACTAGGGTTTAAGAAAGGTGAAAAATATATGGAATTATCTAACGAACTCCACACGCTAGCTCGCTATTTTTGCTTATAGAGCTCGCATACACAAACCTACAATACAATAATTCGCAAATCAACGAACTAGGGTTTAAGAAAGCAGCAAAAAATAACTAATTGTCTAAGAAAAACTGGCGAATTCCATGCCCTAGCTCGAGATTCTTATTGGAAATTTTCAAAAAAGGAAACTAAGTGTTTGTAGTGGATCTCATACAAGTAGATGAGATTGAATTAGGGAGATTAGGGTTTTGATAGGGTATAAATGATTTAATTGGCGTACCTGGAATTGTTGCAGACAAAAATGGAAAGAGAGAATCCTTACGTCTATGCTTCGTCAAAATCGAGGAATTTTTCAGCCTAAAGATAGAAAAACGTAATTATTATAAGTCTTCTCGGAAGGTGCCAATTTGTTTCTGTTCATGGGTGGCAAAAGTCCTGAATTCAGAAAAAGGATTCGGAGAACTTTTTCGCTGCACGATCGTGCATGCACGTGTAGGCCAAAAGTAACAGTGGGGCCTACACTTTCGGGTGATCCAAACCATTCATTTGTTGGGCTGCCTGTAAGGATGATCCTAATCCTCAGATTTTTTTGGATGTTTAAAATGGACGGTAGAGTATAGAAACCTCCACCGATCGAAGGATTAGAATCGTCCTATGGAGGCCTCCAATCAAAGTCAGGACGTCAAATGAATGGTTTGGATCACTCAAATAATGTGGGCCCCACTGTTTTTTCAGATATGTGAGTGCTCCATTGATCGGTGGCCAAGCACAAGTCTTACCATTGTCAATGATCCCACCTTGATCTTGCATAACTATCGTCCCTTTTATTATTTTGAGAAGGGAAGGCATTGATTTCTATAGGCCTTTATGGATGGAAAGTTTGGTTCACGAGAGATATGGTAGGGGCTGTTGGATTTACAAAATTCAATGTGTTGGTTAATCAATTCGTCCTGTGTGATTGAATTCAAGGTGATTGAGAAAGACGAGGTTTAGAGACTTCTTCCCTAGGCTCTTCATGGCTTTTAGGAAACAAAGGACTTTAATTTACCAAAATGCGATTTATGCATGAATGCAAAGAGCTAAAGCAAGAGCACTGCTAGGAAAATGGGATTCTATTTTGGAAAAAGAAATGGGCATTAATTATTGGAGCCACGTCCACTGAATGACAAAGGAAGGAGCTCAAATCCCCATAAAACCAATAAATAGGTCATGATAAAGTCAAATCAAGGGTCACATCACACGGGTTTTTATTTCCAAAATGGAATCCCATTTTCAAAGTGTTTTCGTTTGGTCAGATAACAAACAGCACGAACAAGCACCAATGCATTGTTTGATAAAATGAAACTAGGATCGTTTGGATGCCGAGAAGATTTTGATTTGGATTTCTCACATTTGTAGCCCATTTTGCACTGTGATTTGGATCCAAATCAAATCCTTGGATTTCCAAATCAGCAACCGACGGTGAAAAAAACAAATTTTCATTTATGCTGTGAAAATAAGTAATTGGAAATTCATAGATGTGGCAGTTTCCTTTACCCTCTTTGCTCCTCAACCTCTACCTTCTAGTAGGAAGTTTTCTACCCCCTTTCCTCTCAGTCTCCCTCAGCGTGAGATCTATTCATTTTGAGGTATCCAAAGGGGCCCTAAAGGAATTGCTCACCAACCACTTGTAACGTCCGGTTTGAATTTTGAATGAAACCTGCCACAACTACTTGCAACTTTCATTTCGAAATTTGATTTTAAGTCCTATGAAAATAGCTATCAGCATCCATATCATCCAGAGAAACATCTATTGGCGGATAATTGCTCAATAAATTCGATTCAAACCTTGTAAACAATATTTTATCAAGCCACACAAGGTTAAACTATTAAATAAATCCGCCATACAAGGTTGAACTCAATAAATCGGCCTGCTAAGATTGAAGACCTAACCTATTTATAAAAAAATGGGTGTAAGCATCCGAAAAGGACTGACTAACAAATTACTAAGGGCCCCGGGGGGGGGGGGGGGGGGGGGGGGGGCACTGGTTAACCCTTACTTATAGTATTGACTAATAAATTCCTCATCCTAGGGGTATTTTCGATATTTCACTCTAAAACTAGAGACCACTGAATTGGACGAAATTGAGGCACGAGGAACACAATCTATACGGAGCGTAGAAAAAGGTCAAAAGGAAACTCACGTGCGAGATAAAAAAAGGCTTCCATCCTCACTCAAAATCCACGTCAATATAATCGTATTTTTATGGGATTTGCTAGCGTCCATCACATAAGGCATTTCGCGGATGTGCTGTTGCATGTGAGAGCAGCCACACGGGCTCACTTTAAGCAGATTTTGTCTTCATTCATCAGGTGGCTACTCTCACATGCAGCGACACATCCATGAAATGCCTTCTGCATGGACACTAGCAAATCCCTTTTTTTATATTTCTTTTTGTCGGGAAGTGATATATCTGCCCCTTTTGATTACTTAGGACACCCAGCAGCAGTGTATCAATAACTGCGGAGCGATGTATCCGTACATTCACGAATGAAGTTTGGGTTGAGATCGCCTCAACTTTCTTCTGTTATTTCTCTGTTATGATTTTTTTTTTCTTTTTTTTTTTTTGACAATGTTGGTTTTCTCTTGTTTTCACTTGATAATATGATGGTTTCTGTCTTTATTATACCTCTTTTGATGTTTTTAATCTGTGATCGAATAAATTCGGTTTTAAATTGTTGTGATCTTTCTACTGTAATTCCTCTCAAATATCTCCTTTGATTTATCCTTTTTTTTTTCTCTTTCTTCATTGTGAATTTTTTGTCAGTGTTCGACCTCTGGGAAGGATGGTCAATCATATGCTTGGAATCGGCTACCAAAGTGAAAATCCTCCCCTCCTGGATTCCTCCTCCTCCGGGGTCCCTGAAACTTAACTTTGACGGATCGTCTATCGGCAATCCAGGAATGGCAGGAGTAGGGGGGTTATGTAGAAACCACAAAGGGGAAGTCCTCTGGGCCTACTCGGGGCCTATCGGAGTGGCAGACTCAAACGAGGCAGAGGTCCGAGCCGTTCATAGCGGGCTTCTCTCGATGCCTCGTCTAGAGAGCGACAAAATTATCGTCGAAGGGGATTCCTTAAATGTTATTCGCTGGCTTTCGGGTAACGCTTCTCCCCCTTGGCGATTTTTGCCTCTCTTAGAGGAAATAGAGGACAGGGCTAAGGGCTCCTCAATAGTTTTTCGTCATGTCAGGAGATCAGCCAATGCGGAAGCAGACACCCTTGCCAAGAAAGGAGTCTTTCGGGCCGCGTTTGAGTGCTTTGACTATCTACCTCCTTGAATTATTGTACTGCTATCTTTGTATTATCTTTGTTCCTTCAGGACCACCTCGGTTCTGTTTTTACATATATATATATATATATATATTCTGTTGCCCTTTTCAAAAAAAAATTTTTTTTGTCAGTGTTGAAGTATAAATGATTAAATAACGCCAACTCTAACAGCTTAAGCTTCTGGAGTAATTGGTTGTTTCACAGTCAGAGTACATCTAAGGATTCAAATTCAATGGTTTTGGTTAGTCATTACTTCATCTTTTGGTGTTTCTTCTGTAATTTACAGTATTCTTGCTAATTCAGATTGCCAACAGGTGAAAATGCAGGCTTCAACTGTGACACCAAATGGATGCGTAGGCTCCGAGCTTCAAAATCGTAAACTATCATCTTCTTTTGGCTGATTTAGGAAGAGGAATTTAGGTTTACATAATAGATGTATGCTAGATAGAAGCTTATGCACCAGAAAACCTCTCAGTTCAACCGTCATGGGAACAGAGCTTTCATGCTCAAGAATAAGTTCAGAGACATTTTTCAGGTCCAAGGCAAAGGCTAGAGTGCTCAGGGCTCAAGCCTCTGGTTTGTGCAGAACTATCATTTTCATGCTTGGTTACTCTGCTTATGAACTGTGTAGATGTGCATTCTAATTCTACTAGATTATCATTCTATTCAGATCAACTGTTTTAATTTGGGTTTGCTTCTTTTGATTCCTATTCTTTTCCCATTTGTAGTGTTTTTGTTACTTCATCGCTTTCTTGTTCGTGATTTAGATTTGCTTCGCTTGTTTATGGGATTTATATTTTGTTGTCGTAACCATTGTGTGATAGTGAATATTGTCTAGACTGATTAGTAATTTACCCTGGTTTGAATTTGGGTGAAAATTTTCAGTTGGTTGTTGGATGTATAAAATGCACCTCGTAAACTTCTGTTACATATTGCATTGCCAAGTGATCTTTCTGAGTTAATTATCCCTGGTGATTATCCTTCAGTTAGCTGATTCTGTATTTCAACACATGACATAAATTTTTGGTTATGTTTCTCTGCTGCTCCTGTTGTAACATTAATTGTTTGATATCTGGGTTTTTTTTTTTATGTCAGGTGTCGAAAATCAGATCTCTCTGTTCCACATTAAAATATAATCTGCAGAGATGAAACCCACCATTTGCAATAGAATTCGAGATTCCATTGTGGATACCATACTCTAGTGATTTCAGTAGCCTTCTTCTCTCTCTCTCTAGAGAATTCTAAATTCTCTTTTTATTCCATTTTTCGTTTCATTCTCTCTGGTTATCTTTTATTCTATACAAATAAAAACCAGTATCTCACAAACTTGCCAAATTCAAGGTTTTTTAGGGTCTGTTTCCTTTTGTGCATAACGTAGTCGGACATCGTTAGATTCTGTCTACTGGCCTTGATTGTATCTTGGAGGCAAACTCGTGGAAACCCCAACAATTGGTGGGGCGAATATTGTCTTCAGGAAAGCGACTTAGTAACACGCCTTGAAGCATCAGCTTCTTTTACTTCTCCACCAAATATTCTTAATCCCTACTACTTTGGCTTGGAAGGAAGGGGGTTGGGGTTGAAGCATATCTGAAGTAAAAGCCCCTAATCCCATGATTTTTGGGTATTTGGGGTTAATTAACACTTATTTTCATCTTATGGTGGATTAATCGATGACCATGTTACTAATGAAGAAAAGGAAGAACTAGGATGAGAGAAATAGTTTAGTATTTACGAAATTACGATTGAATTATATGCCTTTTAGTAATAGGAGAATTCATTAGTAAGTAGTAACTATTATAGTTTGTTAGGTATATATATACCTGCTATGCTAGATAAAATAAAATTGATGACTTATCATTAGGACTTATGAATGACCACATAGCATGATGATTGATAAATGCTGAATGACCATTTTATTTATTTTTATATTATGATCTGCCATGGGTTTTAAATTCTAGGTCAGTGACTTATATCAATGTTAATGTTATAAACAATTTAGTCAAATGTTATGAGTTTTAAATTCACTTTAGAGCCAATGAATGATGAATAACAACTCGGTTAATGTCTACTTATCTCTTTAATTTTCCTGTTTTTATATTAATGTTTTCTCACGGTTCCCTTTTACCTACTTTTTCTTCTTGCTTCCTATTTTTGAAGTGAGTCTTACAGCTTCACAGCCGAGACTTATGCTTTGCCCTATTTAGGTTCAGCCACTTTATCTCATTTTGTGCTTTTAAAATATAAACTTTTGTTTTCTTTATTGGAAGGGAGGTCTTCGTACTTCAACATTTTCCCAAGGATCTTGTTACTTTCGCTTCTAGTGTAACATATGTCTGTTTATCAGTGGCATGTGACTTTTCCAGCTAATCTGTTGTAGATGGAGATCTTGAGGATGTTCCCTCTGGCAAGCTTCAAATCAAATCTTCTGGATCAGTTTTGCCATTTGTTGGTGTTGCTTGTTTGGGAGCCATTTTGTTTGGATATCATTTAGGGTATGTTTTCATGGAATGATAGAAAAGCTTGGTCTCTTTCTCTCTCTCTCTCTCTCTCTCTCTCTCTCTCTCTGAGTCTCTCGATTTTTTTCTAGAATCAGTCTACATTACCAGTGATGTGACAACAATAACTTTAAGCTGAAATTTGTCTACTTCATTTTAGTCTAAGATATATGTTTGTGCTGGCCTGCTTATTCTCATATATTACTATTTTCTATTGCCAACATGAATAAGGTTGGTTGTTCCTGAATTATTATATGATCTTCCTCTTTTACTGCAGTGTGGTGAATGGGGCACTTGAATATCTTTCCAAGGATCTTGGGATTGCTGAAAATGCTGTGCTTCAAGGTAAGTGCAGTAATGGTGCTTGTTTGGATATTGAACGAAAATCGTCCCATCATGTGCTAGTCGACTTCTATTTATCATTTCTGTTTAATTAAACTAGAATGATTTATGTGATTCTTCCTAAGGCCTTGTTTGGATTGCAAGAATTTTTTGGAAAAGTTTGAAAAGGAAGAAAATTTCTAAGATTTCCAAACGTTCTTAAAGATGGAAAAGATAATTTGAACCAATCCTATTCAACTTTCACTAGTGGAACCTTCAATTTATGGTAATATCCCTTAAAATTAACCATGATCATGTCATTTTCCTCTAAATCATGAAAAAGATAAAATTTTCCATCAGAGATGTTTTTCTTGCTATCCAAACCGGCCCTAATGTTTGTATACTAAGAAACTTGACATCCTACAGTTGACTAATCTCTTTTTAAGATTCCATTTTAGTTACCTTTCCAGGTCATGTAACGGTCTAGAACTTACTTGCTTAACAAGTTTTCATCACAAAATTTTGTACAGGATGGGTTGTTAGCACAACCCTTGCAGGTGCCACTGTTGGCTCATTCACAGGTGGAGCATTGGCTGATAAATTTGGCAGAACCAGGACTTTTCAACTGGATGCCATCCACATGCAGTTGGTGCATTTCTCTGGTTTGTCCTGTATCCTTGGAATTATGGTTTGAAATTTCGGCTGAAAACCCGATATTTCAGATTTCGGCCGTGGGCGACACTGAAAGTACATGAATCCGAAATTTTGGTGAAATTTCCACCGAAAAATTTCGGAAATCCCCCCCTAAATCTTTTAAATCATGAAATTGTTTTCCAAAATTTTACATGATTTTGGCTGAAATTTTGGCTGAATTTCGGTTTCGGTTGTGGCTGAAGCCGATAACAAAACCGACATTTAAAACTTTGCTTGAAATTTAATGCTATGGAATTAAGACTTCCTAGTGGTAGAGGATTGTTTCTAAACTTTTAGGAAGATTGTTGCAGTGCTACAGCCCAGAGTGTACAAACAATGATAATTGGCCGCTTACTTGCTGGCATTGGAATTGGTGTCTCTTGCCATTGTGCCACTTTACATATCTGAGGTAGTTTCTTTTGAAGTTAACCTACTTGTTAGTGATTGTATTTGATGTATTTTTGAAAGCTTTATGTAGCTTAAATGTTTGCTGTCATTCAGATATCACCAACGGAGATTCGTGGTGCGCTTGGATCTGTCAACTAGCTTTTTATTTGTGTTGGAATTCTTGCGGCTTTGGTGGCCGGATTGCCTTTAGCGGGAAATCCTCTATGGTATTTCCTTGTCACATACTTCTATTTCTACGTAAGTCATATCTGATATTTTCAAAATATTGTGTTCTTATCACTACATTTTGATAAAACGACAAAATCCGAAAATAAAACCGAGATTTCTAAAATATAGCGATATTTTCATTTTTATCATAAAATATCGCAATAATATAATGATATTATCCTGATATTTTTTCTTAAATTTTCTATATTTATATATTTTTTAAATAATTTTATTTTTATAGTTTTTTTGCCCATATAAACCCAATATATATATATATATATATATATATATATATATATATATATATATATATATATATATAGAAAGAACATTTCCTACACACTTGTGTAGGTAAGTTACCTACACACTAGCTTAAAATACAGTAGGGGCCCACATTGTTTGGGTGATCCAAACCATTCATTTGAATGATCCTCACATAGATAGGGTGTCCACAAAAAATCAGATCCATAGGATCATCCTAACCATTCAAACTATGGAGGCAAAAAATGGACTAATTTGTGAAGGTTTATACACGTCCATTTTACCTCCACAAATCGTAGGGTTGGGATGATCCTATGGATCTGATTTTTTTGTGGACACCCTATCTATGTGAGGACCATTCAAATGAATTGTTTGTATATGAGAGAACATTTCCTACACACTTGTGTAGGTAAGTTACCTACACACTAGCTTAAAATACAGTGGGGGCCCACATTGTTTGGGTGATCCAAACAATTCATTTGAATGGTCCTCACATAGATAGGGTGTCCACAAAAAATCAGATCCATAGGATCATCCTAACCATTCAAACTATGGAGGCAAAAAATGGACTAATTTGTGAAGGTTTATACACGTCCATTTTACCTCCACAAATCATAGGGTTGGGATGATCCTATGGATCTGATTTTTTGTGGACACCCTATCTATGTGAGGACCATTCAAATGAATTGTTTGGATCACCCAAACAATGTGGGCCCCCACTGTATTTTAAGCTAGTGTGTAGGTAACTTACCTACACAAGTGTGTAAGAAATGTTCTCTCTCTCTCTCTCTCTCTCTCTCTCTCTCTCTATATATATATATATATATATATATATATATATATATATATATATATATATATATATATATATATATATATCGCAAGATTTTCCCTTGCCGAGAAATTTCCGAGAATGCTATTTGTGAGTTGTGACATAGATTTCTACAGCCTCTAATAAAAAAAATGTGGTGTGGTGTGCCAAATTCAGAATGAGAAACTGAACTTTTTGAACACCTGCTATGATTATAATAATGCTCGTTCAAACCACTACTACCAATCTATATTTTCAGATATGGCTTTATATAAAATTTAAATAACTAAATGGAGAAGAGTTATAATTATCCAGATATAAAAAGGGCGGCCCAATACACGAGGCTCCCGCCAATGTGGGTCTGGTGAGGGCTAGATGTACGTAGCCTTTCCCCTGCTTTGCAGAGAGGCTATTTACGTGACTCGAACCCGTGACCACTAGGTCACAATGGAGCAACCTTACCATTGCGCCAAGGCTCGCAATGGAGAAGAGTTATAATTATCCAGATATGATGGGTAAAAATTCAAGTGTTGCCTGGCAATTGTTCAACTGAATAAAGAAGTGTATCCTTGGAAATTGTTCAACTGAATTTGTACAATGTGAACAGATGACTGAATCAGATCCACTTTAACATAAACCATTCTGCATCTCAAATTCTTCGAACCCAGACTTTCTGTTTTATATGACATGATCCTGCAGCTGCATGATGGATGAAAGGAATGGATGGAATTCTCAGTGTCAAAATAAGAGCGGTTTGATGTGTTTTCACCTCCTCTTCTCTCCCCACCCCACGCACCCCACACATGCCTCTCTCATTCAGTTTGGAAGGTTAAAAGACATCAAATGTCTAGAAAATGATCACTTTTTTTTTTTTTAATAAGACTAGAAACTGATCACTAAAAAGGACAAAAAGGAAAAACTCAGAAAATTGCTGCAAAAGAACACATTTCTGGATTTTTTCCCAAAATTTGGGCGCTCTTCTAGGCAGAGTGACCAGAATAGACTGGAACAAGCTGAAATTCTACCCGAAAAGTTTCTTTTGCATTCCTTTTCATTTTTCATTCCATAATGGAATGTTCTGGCCTTTCGGAACGAAATGAGATAAATGCACCCCATTTTTAACCGTGAATGTCCTCTTCTAGTCATTCTAGGACTATTGAATCTTTTTCTTTGGTCATAAACCACCAAAAGGGAATTCCTAGTAAACAAAAGGGACATAATTCTCATCTGTTCATCACCCATTAATTCATGATGTAAAAGTGCAAGATGTTTAAACTTTACAATGTCAGTGGGAAAAGTAACTAAAAACTCTGTTTTAAAACTGCCCGAGTCAAACACTCTCTTCCCCGATCAACTCATTTTTAGACCTACCGAGTCAACCAAAAACTCCTTTGACTTCACCTAGTTAATGAAAAACTGACCACCTCAATCATTGATCACAGGAATCAACTCGGTTTTACATTGTCCAAGTAAGAGTTCTTAAACTCTACTTAAAACAAATTCCCTTCTTCCACAGGTGAATTTTCTCATGAAGAGCTCAGCAATGCATGTGGAAGCAAAAATAATGACAACATATTCTGAAGTGTTTAAGGCTTGTCTCATCTGCATTTTCTGCTTTCTAACTTGGCCTTATTAGGTGCTATCACAAACAGAATTAGAGCATTTCAAGCTATATTGCCTAAGTTCATCTCTTCTCTGTTTTTATTTGTTATCATTTCTCCTTAGTTGACCTTAACCTACCTAAAATTGACATCTTATTTATTTCTTCCTTCAGCATCCTATTACTCTCATTTTTATTTTTCAGCTTATGGTAGATCATAGTTCATTAAATGTAAAACAATTTTCGTTAGCTTTTCATAGTATTGACACTATACTATTAGGTATCAATGTGACAATTTTACTCTGCTCATGACTACTTGAGAAATATTGCTATACATGGGGACAGTTCTGAAAATAGACTTTCACTTTCATTTCTTCTCCGTTTCTGCTCTGATATGATTGATCTTTTGGTCAGGTGGAGAACAATGTTTGGTATTGCAACTGTCCCCTCTGTCCTAATGGCGTTGGGGATGTCTATTTCTCCAGAAAGTCCTCTTTGGCTTTTTCAGGTTCTGTTCACAAGGCTCCTTGGCCTAAAATGGTTGGATCTGTGTTTACATTTACTATTTGCATCTATCTAATCTTGTTCTGTGTATGCATTGTCAGTTCTGTGATATTTTTTTTCTTTGAAGAATGTTAACTTAATTTTTTTATTTGACATGTAGCAAGGGAAAATTTCTCAAGCTGAGTCAGCTATAAAGACGCTCTTTGGAAAAGAGAAAGTTGTTGAGGTTATGGATGATTTAAGAGCAGGTGGCCAGGGTTCGACAGAACAAGATGGCAGTTGGTTTGGTCTTTTCAGTACGCGTTATTCGAAAGGTATACTTCAACCATGGTTTTAAATTTCGACCGAAACCAAAATTTCCGGTAAATTTCGGCCGAAATTTCGTTAAAATGCTTTTTAAATTTTTCTTCCAAGATTTCGGCCGAAATTACCAAAATTTGGCCGAAACTTCTGTAATTCCAGCCGAAATTTCATTACAAAGAACTGAAATATTGTTTTTTTACCGAATTTTGGCCAAAATTTCAGTATTTCAACACATCGAAAATGTTGTATTGTTCTCAGTACTCTTGGCTCCTGTAAGCATGCCAAACCTAGTTTCTTATTTGTTACTGGATAGTAATGTTGTAAGTATTATTAGACGTATGTATAAGCTCTATCTTTCCAAAATGTATTGTTTGTATTTGCTTTAATAGTCTTTCATCTATTGCATTCCAAGGAATGAATAAGACTGAAATATTTTCCCCTCTTGCTTCCCTTTATATATTTTCTACTACCTTGCCTTCCTAATATGGTTGCAGAGACAAAGACCAGGCAATGCGGTATAATCTGACCACAACAAAAGTAAGGAATCTGTTCATCTTCAACGTTTTGGATTTTTATCTCATCTTTCTGTTATATTCCTGTTCCCATTCAAATATCAAATCTCCAGCCTTCTCTTCCAATACCCCTATTTTTCTTTTTATTTCATTGTCCTCCAAACCTTATTTCAACCTTTTCTCCTTCTCTCACTGTTCTCCCATTTCATTGGTTTCTTTCTTTTCTCAAAATACCCTACATCTATTTATTTTTATGCAACCCTTTTCATTTCCTTTCCATTGCTTGATTGAACTTTTCAAGTTTCTAACCGTCAGCTTAGCTAACTTTCACCCCACTCAAGTTAGGAGCATATGAGAAAGTCTTCTCAGAAGTGAGCCCATGCTAACTCAAACTTGGCATAATTCATCTATTAAGAAGGCTTGTTTTAGCAAAAAACTCATCACATTCTCTACTAATATCTTCAATTTCTCATCCTTCATCCAACGTCTCCACAACCTACAACTAATTTCATCTCTTTTGGTAGTCTGTCCTTTCATTTTATTTTTTAATGGATCTATGCTTTCGTTTTAGTTCTTAACCCTATACGACATTTGTCCTCTTTGTCTATCATATTTCTTTTCTTTTATCTTCTTTGCTTCAAATGGCTTATTCTTCTTTCTTTTTTCCTTCTTCTGGAATATCTTTTTATCTACTTTCCCAACTTGTCACAATTTAAATCTCTGATGGCAAACTTTCCTTTGCTAAAAAGTTATGATTCTACAGAGTTCACATGGTGAAGGTGTGTTGGGTCATCTTAATGAATTCACGAATTTCATGTCACGACCGGCATATATGCAAAGGAATGAATGAGGAGATATTGAGAGAAACATTCACATTTTGAAGCGTGGAGTGTCAAGCATCAGCTCGTTATTGATAAACTCAGCTCTTTCTATGCAGATTCTTGTTAAAGTTCTCCATGCGTCAACCGCACAAAACTTTGGAAGTCTCTTAATGATACATTTGTACAGTATTCCAAGGCAAACTTTTATGCAACTTCAGATTGAACTTCAAAATTGCTAGAAGGGATCTACCATTTTTTTCTGAGTACCTTATAGGCTGAGACGACTCTTTAAAGTTTAAACAGCTTGCTTCCATTCAACAAGCTTTAAAAGAAAAACACAAAGTCTCTGTTATTAGTTTATTAGTGGTCTTGGCGATGAATATGGAATACCACACGTTTGTAACATCCATGATGACATGTGAACCATTTCCCACTTATTACAAGAAAAAAGATCCATCTTCTTCAGCATGAAACTCAATTATTTTTTGCAAATTAGATCAAACAATCCAATCAATCCTTGGGTCAAACTGAGGTTGTTTTTCCTGTTGGATCTTTCTCCAGTGGACATGGTGGACGGGGTGGCCAAAGTATAGGCAATGGACAAAGCAGAAGACAGAATTACTTTTAAGCCTCCCTTACATCCTCATTTGTCTAGCTATGGATCATCATATGGGTATGAATCAACATGTCTTGCTTGCAGACCAGCAACTCAAGTCATGATATTTTACCCACATCCATGAATTCTTCTTATTACTTTGTGCCCTGTCACTTACTCCAAGCCCTACTAGTTATCACTCTTTTATATATAGCACACCTAGTGGCCCTACCAGATTGTGGAAGATGCAAGCATGCAGTTCTATTATTTTTTCAATGTGAATCATTAGCAAATTTCCCTTATCCCATTAGTAATAGGATTCTCTCTCTCTCTCTCTCTCTCTCTCTCTCTCTCTCTCTCTCTCTCTCTCTCTCTCTCCAACAGCCCCCTTCTCCTTGAAAGCTTCTTGGGTTGTTGATACAGGTGCCATCCGATCCCCAATTCTTTTTCACCCTGGATAATCGTGTTGGGAGAATTGTGACCTCATACGATCGTGTCGGGTGAGCAACAGCCGCTTCGTCACAGTGCTTACTTATGGGCTAACGGGTCACACTTTGGCCAAGTATCCTACACAACCGCGCAGTTCTATTATTTTTTCAATGTGAATTGTTAAAGTAGAAAAGATTAAATAACATCTTCTCCAACAGCTTAAACTTTTGGAGTAAGTGGTAGTTTCACATGGTATCAGAGCCAAAGGTCCTGTGTTCAAACCTCCTTGATAGCAAAAATCTACATGCAATGGCCAAACCCAAAAGAGGGGCCACATGTAGTCCAACCCTAGAAAGATCATCCTCCCCCACCCCCCCACCACCACCACATAGACACCCTTGAAAGCTTCTTGGGCTGTTGATTCTAGTCACACTAATTAAATTTTCAAAGTGTAAGGTATTCTTTTAATTCCTTACCCGGGCCTTCTTTCACAAACGTGGGCGATGGCTCATGGATCCCTATTTCTTATATGTATTTTGCATATATATACCTTCTCATTTTGGTGATATATCTCTTCACGATGTGTCAGAAAAAGTGTTAGTTTCTCAGTTTTGTGGTCAACACAATTATTATTTCATCTTTGCTCCCTTTTTTGTTGTAAAGAATCTACACTTGGGACCACACTTTATGAAGGAATTCGATGCAAAAACCTCTATCTTCACTCTAGTCCTTAAGTGCCTATTTTTATGCCTCGTACTCTTCCTGTATTTTTCATGCTTTCGTGCAGCATTATAGATTAGGTCATCCAACTCCAACTAGAGTGTTAGTTAATAAACTTTTGTTTCATTATTAATTGTTTCTGAATGCAACCATGCTACCAAAGCATGCCATAGTTGGACTCTAGGAAAGAGGGTGGAGCGAGTGTTATCTGTAAAAATTGATATTGAAAGGCTTATGACCATTGCAAATGGTGTTTCACTAATTATATGATGAGCAAAATGGAGTTTGGAAGGTAGTGGAGAAAATAGTTGATGGCCTAGATCTCTTCCCCTTGGTGCATGACGTGCAAGAGGGCTGAGGAGTCTTGTCGCAACCTCTTCCTTCATTGTCCTAGGAGAATTTGGTAGGTTATTCTCTAATGATTTGGTAATATGTGAATCTTTCACCATACATTCGAAGATCTTTTGGAGGACTCTGTGGAATCACATAGGAGGAAAGGTTGGTTTGTATGGGAAATTGTCCCTTTAGCGGTAAATTGAACCTCTTATGGAATGAACAGAATAATGACAAAGAAGTGACTACTGCTAAGAAATTATGGGAGATGAAGTGCCTCATATTAAAATGGACCATGGAAATAAGGTTTTCTTTGGGCCTACATGATGCAAGGCATATCGAGGAGATATACTTTGTTAGTAAACTCCTAAACTAAAAAGGCAGCAAAGTGGATTTTTGATGTAGATCTAACCTTTTGTAGATCTACTTCTGAATTGTAATATAAGATCAAAGCCAAGCAAGAAAACTTTAAGAACTGAAATTGAATGAAATATTTGCTAAAAAATGGTCCCCCAAAGCAGTAAATGCTCTCCAAAACTGCATATGGATAGCAAGCTGATGTAATTGATGCAGAACAGTGAGAAAATGCATGTGTAATTCGAAATTTGGATGGAAAATGCAGGAAACAGTGAATAACTTTCAATGCAATAGCTTGATCTAATGATCTATGAGAAACACGTGGAATGCTCAAGAAGATATGGAATTATGGAGGAAAACTGCAATTATGACAGAAATGAGTGGAAATTATAGCAAGGAGATACTTATCTTAGCTGAAACCTCTGGCTGAGAGGACGAGGAGATGGAAGGCCTTCAATCTACAGGAATTCCTCTCCAACATCTCACAATGTTCTCCTTACAATCAAGTGTTCTTCTCCTAGTTGGTGGTTACAAATCCCTTCTTCAAATTCAGCAAAAGTCCTCCAAAATCACTGAAATCCCCTTGTATAGGGGTCTCCATCTCCTTTCCCTCCTAGTTGCCACCACTAATGCCTTATTACATTCGTGCCCCCCCCCCTCCTTTTGTGACTCCTTCCTTCACTTCACTGCATCTCTTACCAAAGGCCTTAAACCTAGTCCTCATCAATTTTTCTGCCTCATGTCACCAGGCTAAACTTTTTAATGGCACATCCTTGGGCAATCTGGGGCCATCTGGCATGGTTGGGCGTTCCGGAAGGACAAACGGGAATTTGTCTTGGTGTTTTTTTTTGGGCCATAGCTTGTAGCAAACTCTATTAAATAGTAGGTCATGCTCTTCTTTCCGGGCTCCATGCTTTCACAGCAATACAATGGCAAGCTACTAGTATAGTGAGACTTAAAGTCATCGCTTAGTCTAAGGCTTTTATCCCAGGGTCTTGGTGGTTAGCCCATATTATTGATAGGATTTGGAAATGTGTATTAATCAGGTTGTTGTTTCTTTCCATTTTCTAATAATTTTCTGTTATATTGTCAAAAAAGAACCCCTAAGAACTGTCGTTACCGATATGGCGATACGCTTAGAAGTAACAAGAAGGATGCGGATGTTATCATTGTGGTCTTATAAGTCATTCTTTATTGTTTATTTGTCACTATTGTTTTCTTTGATGTTTCTGAAAGGAAACATGGTAAAGCATATGGGGCAAAAACGTCCTAACAAGTATGTCCACTTTCAGTTGTGAGTGTGGGGGTCGCACTGTTCTTCTTTCAGAAGCTAGCTGGAATCAATGCTGTAGTGTACTGTTCAACCTCTGTTTCGGAGTGCTGGAATTGCTTCTGATGTTGCAGTAAGTGCTCTTGTTGGGGCATCAAATGTTTTTGGTTAGTCTTCAGTTACATGATTTTCCCTTTGGATTTTACATTTCATGTATGCAAATAAAAAACACCTGACATCAATTCGTATAGATTTCCATAAATAACGACATATCTCACTTGAGTTATTATCCTTCACAGGCACGACCATCGCATCTTCTTTGATGGACAGGCAAGGAAGGAAAAGTCTTCTAATCACTAGCTTTGGAATGGTAGCATCCTTTTCCAATCTTTAAGACTATTCATCTAAAGCAGATGTGAATGAATATGATATTAAGATGGATTCTGACAGTTAACTCAGTGAAAGAATTGTTTGGTGTTGATTACTACTATTTATGACCTGTAGTATCTTGGACACAAGTAGTGTATTTCTTGGTTTGATTTGATAGCATATGGTATAATGTTTTCTGAATTATTCACTGGCCTAGTTAACCCATTTGTGACATGCCAATTCAGAACTATGAGTCATTAATCTAAGCAGGTTTCTGATCATTACAAGGGTTTTGGGTATTCATGTATTGCAATAACAAATGTCTATAACAAATATAATTTACGACGGTAAGACACGCCACTTACTTGTTATAACGGTTTCTTGTGGACTAAGTACATTACCACACAATAAGGTTGATAGAGCCCATTTATCTTTTTCTTTGGATGCCTATTAAGTATCGGATGTCTGAACTTTTCAACAGCACTGTTTTGCTCACTAAACCAACTTAATCTTGGCTGCATGCCAGGCATAGGTCCTAACCATTTACTGCTTTTTATTTTTGGCATCCCATCTTTTATTCATGGTTTCCTGTTGCCTCAAGGGACACAAAAATTCTGTGTGCTTATTAGTATTGAAAATCTGTCCTGTTAGGAGGCAGTTTATCTTGATTTTCTTTAACCACTAATTCTGTCATTTTTATATGTGAATAATTTTTTCAAGGCTGCTTCAATGTTGCTCCTTTCCCTGTCCCTCACTTGGAAGGTCTTAGCACCATATTCAGGCACCCTTGCCGTTGTTGGCACCGTTCTCTAAGTTTATGTTATTCCTTACCAAGTTACTAGTATCATATTTCCTTTTATCCTTCCAAAAAAAAAAAAAGAATCTTAATTTTCCTTTAATTCAATTCACAGCTATGTGTTATCCTTTTCCGTGGGTGCCGGTCCTGTGCCAGCTCTTCTACATCCAGAGATATTTGCCTCGAGAATCAGAGCTAAGGCAGTTGCCTTGTCCCTGGGCATGCACTGGGTAAGTCACACAGAACTAGGCTTTCGAGTCCATTCTTTTTATCTGACAAGAAATATCCATTTATCCTCTACTATTCATGGACTAGAGAAGCATCAGAACATTTGAAAATAACACACCACTTTTGTTTTTGAGAGATAATGAAACTTTTATTACCGTGAAAGCCGAAATACAACATGGGGACAAGGTGTCTCACGAATACAATGGTTTTACTGTTAATTCCCAGCAAGATTCCCAACAAAACCAGTTAAACTGACTCCATTTTATAGGTGGTCGAGCGGAAGGAGAAACCCCTCTATGCGGTAAGCAGAAAGTCCAAATGGTTTTAGATCTCCTGATAAGCGGCCCTGGCCCCCTGAATTGCACGTCCAATACTTCTTGGTTCTGCTCTTATTGCTGACTGATAAACCCAAGGTATACAACCCCTCTTCCATCCTACAAAACTCCTAGAGGTAGAATCACCTTCTACAATTAAATGGCAAAATCACCTTCTACAATTAAATGGCAGAATCACCTTCTACAATTAAATGTCCAATTCCATTTTCTGCAACCCACCTTAGACCCCACAACAATGCCTTGGCTTCTACTTCATTTGCATTGCATATTCCCGCCGGGTCTGACTAAGACACAAATCTCCGTATGTTATTACCTCGGATCAGGACATCAATGCCTGCCCTACCTAGGTTTCCTCTTGAGCTTCCTTCAAAATTCAGTTTCACCCACCCGACGGGAGGAGGGGATCTTATTGGTGCATTTGCCGGTCTTTTTCTTTTTTCTGCCATTACTACTTTCCAGTTTCTAAGAATCTCATCAACATTATCACACGCTTCCTTTCTGCACCTGCTCTAATGGATAAGGTCAACTTTAATATCTAATTCTATTCCCCCCTTCGCATTTTGTCCTTGAAGATGTGGTTTTTCCGTTCTTTGCATAGATGTCATATCATTGCATATGGTACAAGTTGCCACACCACTTGGCCCGCTTCTCCAAATGGGCCCCCACTCCACTCTATGATGATTTTCTTTATGGAATTTGGAAGAGGCCATGATAAACCAAAGCTATTAATTATGTACATCCAAATCCGGAAAGGAAAGGGACAATGAACCATAAGATGATCCAATTCGTCGGTTTGCTTACAGAAGACGCACCAACTTGCCATGCATAGTCTACCAATGGTGGTGGCTTTTCCTTGCCACTGACCAAGCAAAAGCCACCACCATTGGTAGACTAGAGCCCGAGATTTCCACACCTTAACTCATTGAGAATCTGTTCTAGGCAAAGACGCTAACCTTTAGAAAAAAAGATTGAATCAAGAATGAGCCAGAAGAATCCAGAGTCCACACCCTTTGGTCCGAACAAAGATGTGAACAATAATAAGACTGAAGTCATGATAGTAGATCGGTTAAATATTGTATTTCAATATCTTTGAGGTTACGCCTAAGCGCAAGGAACCAGACTACATTCCAATCCCCCCTCTCCATATAATCACTCACCGTGGCCTCCCTCTCGACTGCTAAAATGCATAGGCTCAGAAATGCATGACGCAAGAGAGACTCTCCTGGCCAATAATCTACCCAAAACCTTGTCCCATCCCCTCTCTCCATGCTAAACCTAACTAAGGATTCGTACTCTGACCTGGACTCACAAGTGGACTTCCATGCACCCCGAGCCTTTTTTTTTTTATATGCAAATAAAAAAAAGTACACACGATTCACTTCACTAACCAATGGTTTGATTGGGTGCATGGCGCATAATAGAATATTATGATAGTTTTTTCACACATCCAAAGTATAATATATTGCTATAGAGAGCATTCTTAATGAAATATTTTCTCATCACAAAAATGCACTTTTAGTTCATTTATGCAAATCTTCTGCGTACATCTAGCCCACCCTAGACCCCGCAATGGCGGGAGCCTTGTGCACTAGGCCGCCTTTTATATTATATTTTTCCTATGTAGAGTAAAGGAATATTATAACAAAAGATTTTATTTGTGTCCAATCACGCCACAAAATACCTCTGCTTTTAGCTTTGAAAGAGGCTCGACACTATATATTTGAAAATAGCCTTGCATGGGCACTTTAGCATCCATGATTCACTTAACCGTGCCATACGAACAAAACTAATATAGCTTGTACAACCAGTTTGCTGACAAGCAACAATAACATATCAGTTGCAGAAGAAACAATGATGTGTATTATGTAAAGGCCGCAGGATCCTTTCACACATTGAATTTTACATAATATGTAATGGACAGAATATGATAAATTCTCATCATTCTCTCTCTTCAAAAGAGAGAATTGCAGAAATATTCCTACTTCAAAAAATTGACATAGACGGCCACTGAGATATTTAACTCAGTAAGTAAACATTATTGCATTGATCAACGCCTTCTTTGTGCTCTATTTCCAGTTACATATGAATCATATATCAACTATTTACTCCTTGGGTGGTTGTTTAACAGGTTTCCAACTTTGTTATCGGCCTGTATTTCTTGAGCGTTGTAAACAAGTTTGGAATCAGCATGGTCTGTCTTCTTGCGGTTCTGTACATAACAGGCAATGTCGTGAGACGAAGGGTCGGTCTTTGGAGGAAATAGAGCGTGCTCTTAGCCCCGCGGCTTGATTGGTAGACAACAGTTGATCCATGGCTATCTTATGGAAGGGAGGTTGGTTTTCCTCAGAGAGAGAAATTTATATTTTAGTCTTAGAATTGGTTTCTTCCAAGTAGAGATATGCTTTTATGTTTGAATAACCATGGGAAGAAGGTGGCTCAGTCAGTTGTAAAATGAATAAAAGGAGAGTTAGTTCGTAGGAAATAATTAACTCTGTAAAATGGATGAGAACTCTGTTTGGCTGGGTTGTGCTACTAATGGGTTACAGATTTCCATCCCAAGTCAAGTAGAGAGTTTAGGCCTAGAATTAGGTCAAAATATGAAATCATTCTATTCATTGTTTAGAGTTTAAGTAGAAAGCTTAGCCTGAACTGAAATTTAATGTAAATGGTGCGTTTTGAATGCTTGAATCAGGCATTGGAATCGTCATCCTATTTCGATTCCACCCGATTTTGAAGCTTGGTTCAAATAAATGAAAAAAATAAGGGGATGGAATCGAAACTGGGGTGGAATAGATGGGGAAAATACCAGAATTTGTTTCATGGCAAAGAGGTGGGATTTTTATTCCACCCGTTGGAATTAAATTTTTATTGGGATTTTTTTTTTAAATTTTTATTGGAATTGTTTCCCATTCAATTTAGAGGGGAATCGAAATAGGGTGCTGCTTCCGGATTCCGGCAACCCAAACGCATTGATCATTTGAAAGTGAGCGTTTTGGGTCATGGGCCTCCCATTGCGAGTCCCAAGTCCCAACCAATGAATTTTGGAACCACTAGTGTAAAAGAGTACTCATGATTCATGAATACAATAGAGGGGGCTGCCCAAGTAAAAAAAAAGGGCAATTATATCACTGCCTTATTAAGGCCTACAAAACTCGAGTTTTTACACGGTGCCCGAGCATCACGTCCTTTGTGGGCAGTACCTCCCTCGATATTTGATCCAACAGCAGCGCACTTTTTTTAGAGGCGAGGCCGATGTCGGATCAAATATCAAGGGTGGTACTTTTTTATGGTACCGCCCACACGTTACTTGATGCTCGGGCACCATATATCTATCTATACTTATATGTAAAGTTGGATGTGGTAAGCTGAGGGTGTGCCACGTGGGTGCATACCGCATTCAGCTTTTGTTTGAAAAAAATGGGGACTCTACTAATATCTCATGCTGATGTGGCATCACTAAATATACGATTTATATTTCCACAGCATGACTTTTGGACTTACCCAAAATAAGTGCGAGGTAATAAATAATCTCCATAAATATAGCAAATATCCAAGAGTCAATTACCGTATTCTAAAAACTCTTTGTATTCTAATTTTAAAAATCCGGAATTCCAAGTCTCCTCTATACACGCAGCTTGTGTAAATAGCTCCTTTCAAGAGAAAGAAAAATATACATCACAGAATAATTCTGTGTATAGGAAACAAATTCCGCAAGTTTAAATTGGAAGAGATTATTTGGGGAAGATAATGTTTATAAATACTAGATTTCCCCTTCTTTAAAGACGTTTCCTAAAAAACAGATATTAAGAGATATTTATCCCGTTTTACTGTATTGTACATATGAATATAGTCTCTTACTATTTTTCTATATTTGAATTGACCATTTATTAGTCTATTTTTTCTTCTAAGCTATTATTAACGGTTGTACTGGATCATAATCTCTGATGACTATAAGATAAATATCCGTGAGGATATATTGATTTGTGTTTAAATTATTGTTGAAAGGTTCGCCAATATTTAACCCGTAACAATTTATGCAAAGATGTTATATATTTTTTAACTTTTAAATAATTTTAATATATCTTTTAATGAATCGTTTAATGTTTATTAGTCGCACTGCATCCCGAAATTTAAAAACGCTTGATAGAACATAATTTTTCGTCGCCCACGGGACTGCAACTAGTAATTTCACAGAACTCTTTAGCATCTCTTTACAGAATCCTAAAGCCCTGTTCAGTTCACATTATGACAACCGATTGTACGTCCAATATTGGACTCGTAATTACATTTAAATTTGAGTACAATAATAGTTTTAGGTCTGGCAATCGGTTGTCATAATCTGAAATTAACAGGGCCTAAAATAGGGTATCATAGATTAAGGGCTAGGATAATCCGAAAAGGTGGGACCAAAGTTAATGAGCCGGACATGTGTTTGCTGGTCGGATCAACTGACTCATTTGCATCCATGTGGCACTTGTGTAGCCAATAGTAACTGTTAGTAAGGAACCCAGAGAGAGAGAGAGAGAGAGAGAGAGAGAGAGAGAGAGAGAGAGGTTTTCTCCACCCATTTGTTGGGACTTGGAGTAGTGCTAGGGAGACTGAGAAACACCCATTTGCATCCGTGTGGTACTTGGTAGTAATGCCGAATAGACCGAGAGTACAACTGAAAAGGGAACCGGGCTCTCCATCGTACTCGTCCAATCGTTGGTCAATTTCACTTCTTTATTTTCCAAACGTAGTCCCGTTTTGGAAGTGTTTTCCTTCTTGAAAATATACCCATCTTTCTAACTTTGACTCCATCTCATGTGCCTAAATAAGGGGCATGCCCTTGTTTTGATATTGGCAGTCTCCTTTTATCTTAAACTTCTTTGATTGGCTGTTGTAGCTTGATTGGAATTGCAACAAAAATTGTGAAGGGTACTTTATGGTAGAAGAGCTGGGAACATCAGCATTTCCCACAATCTAAAGAGCTTAAAGTTTGAAATAAAATGGGATTCTACAAATGAACCTAATGTCATTGTTGCTTTGCATTTTAACTAATCTTACTGCTAGGAATCCTTAGATAATTTCCTTTAACCTGTCTACGGTCCAAACTTGGCATTGTTTTGGGTTTTGAACCACGTGCAGATAATAACCCTAACCCTTTGACTGAATGGTGTTGGGTCTTCTAAGAAAGTTTGACCACTGATGTTCTCACTACTCAATAGACTTCCCTCAACAAGGAGAGAAAAGACAAAGGCAATCAATCAAACAAGAGAGCCTATCCTTTCTGATTGAAACAATGAGCATTCTCCAACGCAAAGGAATAGCTTTTGAACAATTGAGTGTTTGTGGAGGTGGTCTGTAGCTAGATGGATGCTTACCACGATCATCTATAACTGTGGAGAAAATGAATTTGACTATATGCTTATCAGAATGCATCTTATAAGCTCAGCAGTGCATATTTACACTTCTGAATTAAATACATGACAGTGCTAGTTTGATGTAGAGCATGAAGCCTCATTCTTGATCACTCTGGTATTATATGAACCGCAGAAACCACATTTATGGTACAACCAGTGGAACCGAGCCGTCCCCTTCCTATCACAGTCATTGCACAGTATATCCTGGATTGTAAATCCAACAAGTTATTCTACGTCTAATATACAACAAAATGATCAAAAGAATAGATGACAAAACATTAATTGAAGGAAACGGTGAAAATCCGATGGACGCCTACCTGACAACGGTCCTTGTATTCTTCTGGAAGTTCTTCAGTGGACAACAAAGCGTCGAGCATTCCAAAGTAAACCTGAATGTACAATGCAGTAGTTAGAAAATCAATTACCAGCAGGGGGAAAGGAGAAGTGGTTAAAAACATACGCTTAGATGGTGAAATCATATGGGGTTCGACCATTCAAAAAATAATAATTTATATGGTGTTCGGACCTATTTTCGGATAGAAAGATAAGGGTGGACAAAATTATAGTGTCAACTACCTTTATTCGAACCATTCATTTGTTAGTCGCCAAAACAGAAAGGCTACACTGCAAAAACCTTCATTAGATGTTCCTAACCAGTATTATTGTAGGGTGTAAAAGGATGGCCCAGAAAGTACCCAAAAAACAAAATAAAATAAAATCCAGACAAATCAATGGTTATGATTGTCTGTTGCATTGGATTTGTGGTCTGAAACTCATTCATTATAGGGCCTAGCGGATGAATTGTTTGGATCACCAAACTACTGGGCGACGGATATACTTATGCAAGACCTGTATGTGTTGGTGAATGAAGATATAGAGCACCTTGAGAAGGTTGGGGCCCACCCTGTCCTTGCTAAACGGGGAACTGCCCAACACATTTCCCTCAATAATAAGGATCATGTGATCTACTACGACCCAAACAGTGGCCACAAATTTGACCATGTACAGTTCATTACTTCCATTCAAATCCTCCTTGAGACTTTGACCATGACAATGGCCACAACTTTGACATGTTTCCCTGGATAATATACAAGCAATATAAAAGACTCTTTTACCCATAACAAAGGGGAACCATAGAGTGATTGATTATTTCTAAAAATTTATCGTCAAAGAGGTACCTACTTTTATTTCCATTCAAAAATCACACTGTCATTTACTCATACATGCACGGACAAAGACTGAAAAGCTTTGAAGCATCACCAAATTCATAGCTAGTAAAGCACTATTGAGTGGGCCAATGAAATAGAAGAACATAAGGACAGCACTAAGCCACTAACACATAAAAAAAATAGCAGTTTTTTATCTGGAATTCTAAGCAGTACTAAGGTCCATAATTTCTATTTGTCCTGCCTCGGGAGATACTTTAAAAGAATTCATGGATTTTATCATTTCTACTCTTAAGTATGGTACATATAATGAATCATCAAAGAACAAAAGAAAACAAGAAACTTCACACTTGATGAAACCAAGAAAAAAAAGGAAAAAAAGATTAAGTTACCGCCATATCTCCCAAAGATTTGCTACATATCGGACAAGTATAGTGACTGCAAGTGTATGCCTAAACACAAAGAAACAAGTGTTTGGATCAAGCTTCCTTCTAAAAACTTTTTCATTAAAAGAAAAAGGAAGATAGAAGACGACAAGACTACGGATAAGTCATTTAAGCTAAACTAAATCAGAATAGGTTAGACCTGGAAGCAAGCAGAATGCATGAAATGACCACAAGGAAGAGCTCTAACTGCCGCACTTGATGTGAACAGAAAATCGCAACATATGGGGCAGTTCGATTCTAGGCTTTTTTCCCGGCAAGTGTGCTCCAGTAACTTCATTCCCAAGCAGCAATTACAGGTCATGCAATGAAAGAAGTCGATGCCAAGTCCTTTTCCAAGACGACATAAATTGCAAAATGGGCAATGGTACACTGTCCTGAAATAAGTGCAAAAGTTAGAGAATATTTAGGAAATTACTTCAAGAGAAGAAAGCAACAAAGTACTAGATCTCCAATCTTATATTAATCCAGGCCACCAGATCTTATGGGTTGACCCCATACCAACTTTGTAACTAGGAAATCAAAGGTTATAAAAGTAAACATTCTGCCGACTTTTCAATAATTTGATTAGGAACTGAACAGACAGAATTTCAGGGCAACTCATAGCACCAATTTCAAGAGTACAAAATGAAGCCGAAAAGTTGCTAGCTATCAATAGATATTGTTGTTGAGAAGTGAAATGTAGCGGCATAACATTCTAATTAAACAATGGCGGGAGACGATGAATAAAAATATTTCCACAATTCTTTTTTCCGCTCCACAGCAGACATTGAAAAATTTGTGATTGACACAATCTTTGAAGGCACAATCAGTTATATAATTAAGATATTTAGAAGCCTGTCCGTACTCCACAGTTTGAAACTGGGAGAATGTTTGACTCAATCTTTGAAGGTGTACCCAGTTAGATAAGTAAGAGGTTAAGAAGCCCTGCCCACAGTTTGAAACTGGGAGAATCAAAGATATGAGACTATAGTAGATGAACATTTTCTATAATCTCAACTGAGCAGACAATTATTAGAACTCTTTTCTGGGTGACAATAAATTTCAAAATAACTCACGCCACCACTTTTGAGAATGCCAAATCAAGAAGAGAAGCCGGAGCTGTTACTATTGAGGTGAGTACGTAATGGACTTTTCAAAAGCACAACGGCTCCAGACAATGATAAAAGAAAATATTTCCAGAGTTGATTGTCTGCTCAAACCTGAGACATCTAAAAATTCATCTAAAAATTCAGCTCTTACATATACTTTGCGAGATGGTTTCACCTCCGTCACGACTAACTGCATCACCCGAAATCAGCCCATTCACTTTTTGGTGAGTGGCTAAGATTGAAAAACCTGTTTTACAATTAGATCTAAGCCATTCACCAAAAAGTGAATGGGCAGATTTCAAGCTGATTCGCAACGGAGGTGAAACAGCATCATAATTTGCGGTACACCTATTATAAATGAAAGTACGAAGCGCCAGATTCATTCTCAGGACATTCAACGCATATTGGGGATTCAAGGGTTTCATAACTGAAAATTCATAGAGGGTAATACTATTTGATTCAAAACTGATAAATGCAAATGATCATCATAGAAAGGGCTGAAAGGAGGTGTAGGAAGCTGATACAGAGTGTCGCATTAAATGTGAACTTGATTGAATACTCTCTCTCTCTCTCTCTCTCTCTCTCTCTCTCTCTCTCTCTCTATATATATATATATATATATATATATATATATATATATATATATATATATATATATCTCAATATTGACATTCAATTGCATTTCATTCAGAAAAGAATTTGGATTTCAAAATTTGGATAAAAATCAAGAACAAATCAAAACAGGATAGATTGCAAATCTACCTTTTTTTCAATAATTTGTAAAGATTGTACCAGAAGAATGGGATATTCACAGAGGTGAAAACTAAAGATGACATGGGCGACAGTTGGTATCCCACAAAACTAAACTAAAGATGACGCTTTGTGCATGTTAAGAAAGTGTACCAAGCAAAACCAAAACCTACTAACCAAAATAATTTATTTTGTATGAATATGGGAGATCTTGTTGAGAGTTTGTACAAGTTGATACAAACTTGAGTTATATGTGAATATGGAAGATTTTTGTTGTCCTTTCTACGAGTTGATGCAATAACTCCAGTACTACTGACAAAGGCTTGAAAGAAACCCATGTCAATGTCTAACCAGTTAACAATACTAACGTCTTAGTTTCTACATCTTCCTACGGGGTGAGAGAATCTGCCAACAGTATTAACTGCTATGGTAGAATCTGTCATATCCAAAGGAGCAGCTTAACATATCATTAACTTGCTATTTCGCCCTTAAAGAAAATATTGATGATGTCTCTAGTCTCTACAACATTATTTACATTTCCAGTGCATTTCTACCTCCTCAATCTCCTTTCTACGTTGACGCCAGATTGGGAAAGAAAAGAATCTTGGGCTGATATTTCAAGAGTTACAATTTCACATTTCCTCAATAAGAAGGTTCCTTGTCATATCCAAGATCATTTCAGGACCCTTCTCATGAGAGCTCTCACTATTTATCCCTTGATTATGAGAGCTCGCATTAATTTGGATCATTAGTTTTGAGAATTTCACACTTTTAACTCATGGGACTCTTATTCCATTATGAAGAGAAGTTAAAGAATGAAGATGAATAGGACAATAGGCAAGAGCATAAGCGAAAAAAAGCAAAGTCTGACATGAGCCTAGACAATGTCCAAAACATCGTTAATAGCATGGGCAAATGTCCAAGGATATCTAACACCATCTCTAACCCAGTGAAAGTATTTAGAGAATCTCTCTCAACCATAAGAGAAAAGACTGAGTCATAAGCAAAATCCCACTAAGCAGAGCATGAACCTCTACCTCACAGGAATCCATCTCTCCAATCGGCCCATATGCCCATCTGATCTCACCCTTTGCACTATGGAGGCCACCAATTCCGGTACGGTTCGAATTTCCTAAGCTCAGACCATCAAAATTCAGCTTCAGAAATCTCAGGGAGAGAGTGAGGGGGGGATACCATCTGTGAGCGGAGTGCTTCACTCTAATCCTACTCTCCTCCCATGATCAACGAATTGAAGTCTCAGAAACTCCTCTAAAAACAGGATGAATCGCTGCCCACTGGGCCACGGCATAAAAAATACACAGTTGAATCGGTCTGTGTGCGCGCGCGAGTGTTGGGTTGGGTTTTAGGGTGGTCGTGAGGGGGGAGGGGGGGGAGTGTCCTTTGCAAACCACTTCAAAAAACCTCATGTTCATTTCCTTCCAAAAAAGCCAAAACAAGGGGAAAAGGAACAGACCTTTAGAGATTGACCTCTAGCAGGCCAAGGCGCAAAGTTCGAAGAATCAGAAGGCATAGCAATGTGAATAGGAAGAACCAAATTCACTCCAAAAAGCTTGAAGATGAAGATGCAAAACTTGCACCTGAAACTGCAATGAAGAAACAAATGATACAGTGTTACCAGTAGCGATGCAGATGGTACAATGACGGATGGCAATTCTCTCACAATTACGAAGATGATCACAGTCCAACGGAAGAAGCCAATCACCCTGTACGAGGTAGGCACACTCCACACACTTCTGTATAGGGATGACGAGATCTGACTGTAGCAATTGACCATAAAGGAATACAGCTTGTAAGTTCTGTTGGGCTTCCATATCCAAACTCGCCTATCTTCCTTGCCTTTTAATGAATGAAAAATCCAATCTGGCCATAAAAGAGACAACCATACCTAGCTCTCGTTCCACAAAAATTGTCTGAGAAATTGAACCTTCCAATTCAGTCTCTGATCCTATTGACTGAAAGCACTCAATCTTTTTCTCAGATGCAACAATGAAAAGTGAGAGAAAATCATCTCTCGGAAAATTAGATAGACCGAATATCCTGCCGGGATTAAATTCTCACGCAATTTGCCATTGTAAACTGAACAACGGGTTGGAACAGATCATGTTATGCATAATGTCACGCCAATTCACAATGCCCTGAAACATGAACTCGTCTAGAGGAAGCCTGCCCCCAAAGCTAGAACCATATTTAGCCTAAATCACTAAATACCAGAGATGGCCCCTATGTTCTCCAAATCTCCAAATCCACCTACCAAGCAAAGCATTGCTAATCATTCTCAAGCTCTGATACCTAACCCGCCCTCCTCCTTGGGTCAGCACAACCCCCATACCAACTGCCCAATCTTGTCAATCACAATGATAGGGCAATGGAAAAAGGAAACGAAACCATTGGGGAGATTAGCGAGCACCACTTTTATGAACGTAATTCTATCCCCTAGGGAAAAGAGGCTCTTTTTCCAAGGGGAGATCTTGCTCTCCTCTCTCAATCAGAGTGTCCCACTGACCCTTGGGACGCAAAGTCACACACAACGAATGCTCAAGGCATTCCTGCAGCCAAGCAATATGCCTTACAAACGATCAATAATCTCTTTGAGATGGTTGAAATTCCACTTGAATCCATCCTTGGCATGGATCTATATAATAATTTTGCTAGACTTGCATCCAGTAATTAAAGGTTCCCAAAGATGCGTAGACCAAAAGATGATTCCCCACTTTAGAGCAAAAACTTCAGCCTTGTTGGATTCTTTAACTACCAATCATGCTAGAAAAGGCGAGCTTGACCAGTCCTTCATGGTCCCTAAGAATACTTGCAATTCCAGAAGTCAAGGATTGTCTATGCTAAAGGCATCCAAGTTACCTTGACAGCACCCAAAAGGAGGAAAACTCACGTAGGGGTTGTGGTTTCTCTACCCACGTAACTCGATCGGTAATAGTCCAACATATGTCTAAAGATCAGAGCAAGAGATGCCTTCGACGATCATAGAGGTCACACAGTCTTTCATTCCTTCCCTTCCACAACGTACATAATATAGAAGGGAGGAAAATGCCCCAAAGTGATTTCCCCCTAGCCAACCAAGGGGAGAAGGTCCATGACTCAATCAGATCAGCAATCAATGAATAACTCGAGCAATGCCAAATAAGAGAGAGACTCCAAAGGTGCCTGGCAAACAGTCAACGAATAAGATCTAACTCGGTGTTGGTGTAGCGCATGGAACAATGGTTGACGATCACCCGTCTACAATGGATCAGATGGTCGACAATCAAAATCTTATCCAAGCAGGCAGTCCACCAAAATGCTATGATCTGAGGCGGCTCATGAATATACCACAGTTTATAGGATAGAGAAAACGTGCTTCCTTTTTGTTGTCATCTTGGTGTAACGGGACTTCACCTAGAATGAACTAAACGAGGTGCATCCCTAAAAGGGTCTATATGCACTGAATCCCTGATAAACAGCATCAAGTAAAGCTAGCAGCTCCATCACCATATCCAATTCTAGCTGAAAAAATCCTATTGGAAGGGGTGGACAAAGAAACACTCCCTCCCTATGTCTCCAAGCCCTAAAGCTGTTGGGTTTCTCAAAGGCATTCCACAACCGAAAGATTTCTCTCCAAGCACTTGAACCCAAGATGTTGAGCATAAAATTTGTCTACCATCCTCCCCACTAACAACTCTACAGTTATCGTCGGTTTCGACCCCGAATCTCCAAAGCCACTTCCCCATAAAAGCCTTTTCTATATCAGCCCTTTGATTCCCAAATCCCCTCATACAATGACCGGCAAATATTTGCATCACTTTCAAGAATGAGTCGTGATCTAATCCCCCCCCCCTACAGACACACACACACACACGAAAAAAACCAACAAGGTGGTGTCTTCGTGTCTTCTTAGTTCAAGCTATGTATATCTTGCAAGCATGTCGTGAAGATAATGAAATGATGGTTTAGATATTTTCCTTAACTGAGTTAAATTTTGGTCACGAAGATAACAGTCAAGTGGTTTAGATATTTTTCTCAACTGAGTTAAATTTTTGCTTCTCGAACAAAACTGTATAGTTTCTCAATTTCATATTTTTCTCAACTGAGTCAAAATCTTGCTTCTCGAACAAAACTGTATAGTTTTTCAACTTCAAAATGAACCAAGAATTCTCAGCTATACAAGTATTATTTGAAGCGAGTTTTTCAAGGTATGTTCCCACTACGCATAAAACATACTTTATGTCCAGTAGACGATTTCTTGGCAAATATAGATGATACATTAGAAATCGAAATAGAGTTACTAATGAGAAGATCGTACCTTTCATCGTCAAAGAATTTGCAAATATTACAATAGTACTTTGACATTGAAAATCCCTCGCAGGAAGGGGTTTGACAAATCGGTCCAATTGGTTGAATTTTCAGACAGCGCATACACATCATTTCTGAAGTGGATTTCCTGCAAAAAATGATGGATCCAAAATTAAATATAGATAAGCACGACTCTAAAGTGTCTATAATGGAAGCCAGAAATTCACCTATCCATTGAATGATCGCTGACATTATCGTGGCAAAATCTACAAGTGACCAACTTGCCACAGCAGGAAGCAACAAGTTTGCAATTTCTTTTATAGTGTTCACACCCAAACGTCTTCTCCGGATCTCTAAACGATGGAGAGCATCCAGGTACTTCTTCAATATTTGTAGTCTCTCCCCTTGTTTCTTGAGGCAATTTCTGCTGAGCAGCTATCCAGCGACTAAAATAACCCATCAAGGTTTAGTTTATGTAGGACCGATTGTCAATAATTACAAAATTGGACTTTATAAAGCGTGGTATATAAGCATATGGTTATCGCAAGAACATACCTAGTCATAAGATTTTGAATAAGATATGCTTTTCTTCGCGGATCAAGTGTTGAATCTCGAGAGACTTTTCTTATCTCTGACTCGAGCTCATTCTGATTCATTCGAAAAATATCCTTCCAGCCAGGCTTGAACATCTGATCACTGTGGTCCAGAGTTTCTTGGATACCCATGCCTAGTAGAACATAAAGTCAAAAATCATAAGAGGACCCATTCAGAAAGGGAAAAAAATTATGAAAGGAAATCTTCACCTATATGAACTCCTCAAAACATTAACATTGACTAAAATCTATAAAAAAAAAAATGGACTTATTCATATTTGATCCAACATGTGCAATGTAGTGCACATTAGTAAATAGAGGAATTCTAAATTGAGGGGCACCCCTGCAAAAATAGGGTGAAAGGGCACCCCCATTGGCTATAAATCACAAAAATGCATTTAATGCTCTTTGACTTTTAGCCATCATAAATGCATGATGGTGAATTATAGCCAATGGGGGAGCCCCTTCACCCCATTTTTGAAAGGGTGCCCTTCAGTTTAGCATTCCTCTAGTAAATAATACACAACACAAATGAATTGGCAGTTGCAGAAACCTTCAGGAGAAATACTGCTCTCGGTTGCAGTCTGTATTGATCCCGCTGGAGTTCCTTTCCACCATTCATCAAGCCACTCACTAAACATTGTGTTTTTGGTTGCCTGCCTCCATGTGTCCATCATTTTATTCTGCTCCTCATGAGTAAGTGCAGACGTTACCCATGGTAACATTGACTGGAGGACTTCTGCTCCCGTAGTCCCAATTATACGACCAACAATTTTGTCCTGTTCCTCCACGGAAAAATGGCGGTCAAACAATGGCCACAGCTCAAGCTCTTCCCTAAAGACATGTTGGTCCAGTGTGACTCGTATGGATTTACACATGCCTTGAAGCTTTGTAGCAAGCTCATTGTACTGTCTCATCAGATCATCACCATCAGACACACTCATTCTGCTCAAGCCTTCATGTAATTGCGAAAGCTCAGAAAGAACCACTGAGATATCTTCAAATAGTTTCTCCTCTTGCTTGTGATCGAGGGTATAAGAGTGGCTCACATTATGTAGTGTCTCTTTGGATTCTAGAGCTGGAAAAACAATCTCATCCTCAGCATTACTATGAGCTCTATATAAACCCCACAACAACCGAAATCTTCCACTGAACTGACGGAAAAATGTCTCGTCACAGCCAGTAAGCTTTCCAGATTCAACATCCAAATATTCCAAGTCTTTCCGGATGGCTTTATGAAATTTGAATATGTTGTCAATCGGTCTTGGTGCTTGCCCAATTCCAGATGAGCTAATGTCCGTTTCCCAGATAAAAAGACTGGAATTAAGGGAAGGAGCAGAAGAAGAGCCAAAAGAAAGGGAACGCAACGACTTGGTAGCAGCACGCGAACTTATTCCTAGGTTACTGTTGCTAACTCCCAAACCGGGGACGCAACAAGACTGATTGTTACATAAAAGATGTTGGGTATTTGCAGTTTCTGAAATTTTAGAAGTGTTGGTATTTTCACAACATCCTAAGAAGTTGACACGTTTAACGGGCCTTTTATCCCCATTTTCCTTCACAAATGATGGTTCTCCATTTGCATATAACTGAGAAGCACATGCACAGAAGGAGGGACTAAAATCTTCTTCAATTTCATTCAACTTTTTCACTGGACAGCCCCCCATTGCACTAGAAGACAAACATATGAACTTTCCTGATTTAGAAACATCTTGGAGACGACCTTTGCATGCCCAACCAGAGAAAAGTGTAACCAGTGCAGTGTCAGATGGTGGAGCTGCATCAAATACATATGTAAGTCTATATTGAATAAAAAACAAGCATGTGGATGTTTATGCAGGATATGTTTTTAGAAAGTGACTACGGTGGAGATTAGGCATATAACCTGCCAAACGTATATTATGAAGAAATGACCTGGCATCCTCTTCACTTAGTGATCCTACCAGCCATGGTAAGACACGCTCTACCAATTTCAGTGGCATCACACACAAGCTTTCATACAGAAGGTCACGCTGTTTTTGAAGACTGAAATGCTGCCGAGCAAGAGGAAGAACCTGGAAATGGAAAATAAGCTAAATACACTGCTTCTAATGATAGCAACAAGAGAGGAAAAGAGTTCACCACGCTAACATGTCAACCAAAACCGATTTTTTTTTCTTCAATTTCAGTCATTTCGTTCAAATTTCAGCCAAAACAACCAAATTTTCAAATTTCGGCCGAAATCCAAACTGAAATCCAAAAATTTCAGATTTCGGTCCCTTCGGCCGAAATTTAAAACAATGGTTGCAACTAAAAGATTTCTTCCTTTTTTTCCTATTTTATCTGGATTCCGCTAACATCAATTGACATTTATTATAGATGTTTGAGTTCTATCCGCAGTAACATAAATGAACTTTTCAGGAAAGAATCAAGGAAAGATTGGAATTAAGGCTTGGTAGGTCTAGATTTGGTTATCGACTAGGGTTTGGTTGCCTTTCCAAAGGTTTTGTCCATGTCCTACAAGTACTCAGTGGTTGTTGAACTAGTTTGTGCAAGTGGCAACAATCGTCAATTAACCCCACAAATATGGTACCCTGGTCATTTTGAAACAACATAAGGAGATGTAGCACTCTCCCCATATGGTCATGCCAATTGCTAAAGGACACGTGGCACTCTTACAAGTTGTGTTACAGCTCGAGGGAGATGCAATGTCTCCTGCCATGACTGAGCATTTTACATGGGAATAAAAAAAAACATTACATTTACATAACCAACTTAAATCCCATTCCATAACGGGTCACACACGCATATATATATATATATATATGAGGAAAGTGTTTCTACTCGGCCGAGTAGAAAAGCTTATCTACTCCTCCCTTTAAAAAGTACAGTGGGCCCACACATTGTGGATGATCCAAAGCATTCATTTGATAGGTCTTAACATAGATAGGGTGTGCCCAAAAAATCAGCACCAAAGGGTCATCCTAGCCCTTCGTTTTGTTGGGCCTTGTAGAAACAGAATGGACGCACTGTGTAAGATGCGTAAGATGCGTCCATTCTGTTTCTACAAGGCCCAACAAAACGAAGGGCTAGGATGACCCTTTGGTGCTGATTTTTTGGGCACACCCTATCTATGATAAGACCTATCAAATGAATGCTTTGGATCATCCACAATGTGTGGGCCCACTGTACTTTTTAAAGGGAGGAGTAGATAAGCTTTTCTACTCGGCCGAGTAGAAACACTTTCCTCATATATATATATATATATATATATATATATATATATATATATATATATATATATATATATATATATATATAGAGAGAGAGAGAGAGAGAGAGAGAGAGAGTGCTAAAAATAAGAAATATATAAATATTTTCTTTCTAAAAATTATATTAATCAAATTCATTAATCCTTGCTTGTTGAGATTTTCTGGGTTTGAAAATATACAAATATATAAATATTTTCTTTCTAAAAATTATATTAATTAAATCCATCAATCCTTTATTTTAGAGATTTTCGGGGTTTGAAACTATATATATATATAGGGAAAGGTGAGCGTACTCGGTCGAGTAGATAAGCTTATCTACTCGGTCGGGTTAAAAACAGTGGGGGGCCACATTTTTTGGGTAATCCAAACCATTCATTTGAAAGGCCCTTACCTAGATAGGGTGTCCACAAAAAATCAGCCCCATAGGATCATCCTAACCCATCCAACAGTGGAGGGGAAAATGGGCAGATTTGTGGACAAACTGTGTTTGTCCATTTTTCCCTCCACTGTTGGATGGGTTAGGATGATCCTATGGGGCTGATTTTTTGTGGACACCCTATCTAGGTAAGGGTCTTTCAAATGAATGGTTTTGATCACCCAAAAAATGTGGGCCCCCACTGTTTTTAACCCGACCGAGTAGATAAGCTTATCTACTCGACCGAGTAAGCTCACTTTTCCCATATATATATATATATATATATATATATAGAGAGAGAGAGAGAGAGAGAGAGAGAGAGAGTGCTAAAAATAAGAAATATATAAATATTTTCTTTCTAAAAATTATATCAATCAAATTCATTAATCCTTGCTTGTTGAGATTTTCTGGGTTTGAAAATATACAAATATATAAATATTTTCTTTCTAAAAATTATATTAATTAAATCCATCAATCCTTTATTTTTGAGATTTTCGGGGTTTGAAACTATACACATGTTGAAAAAAAACTATACAAGCAGAAAAAAAATTACCGAAACTTCTTCGTTGTAGAAGTGCTTCTGTATGGTTTCCATTATTTGATCAGCATGTGAGCATAGCTCTGTATAGAATTCAGCTGAAGTGGAATTGGCTCCCGTACTTTGAATGCTTTCTATCAAGCACCTAAAATTGTTAAACTGACTTTCTTCTTCAGCATGCTCTTGGGCAAAAGAGAGTTCCCCATCTACAGCAGGGAATATAACCTCGTCCTCAGCAATACTGCATGCAGAATGCCAAGAAAATTATTTAAAATTGAAGTAAATGTTAAAGGATCCAATTAAATTATTATTATTATTATTGTTGATGGAATGATACCTGCACTCCCTTGTTTCAATAATGGCCCTCCTTTATTAAACCTTTAATAACTGGCTGTTGATAGGTTTATAAGAGTTATAATTGCATTTAAAAACTGATTAAAATTGTTAAGAGAGGGCTGCCATTTATTAAAACAAGGGATTCTGGGTAACTCATATCATTTCCCTAATATAATCATCATCATCATCATTGTTATTATCATCAAGATCATTGTTATTGTCATCGTCGCTTTCGTTGTCATAATCATTATTAGTATCAGTCATGGTTTTAAGATTTTGGTTGGGACCGAAACAGAAATTTCTCTTTCCGAAATTTCGAGAAATTGATTTTTTTTTTTAAATATATAGTATTATTCCAAAATTTAGGCTGAAATTACCGAAATTTCAGAATTGATAAAATAATAATTTTTTTACCGGATTTCGGCCAAAATTTCAGTTTTGGACGAGGCCGAAACCCAAACCCAAACCGAAATTTAAATCCATGGTATCAGTAATAATATTATAAGCGCTTTTTTTTTCCATTTATGCAAATAGGTCATAGGAGTTTCTTAAAACAAAAGCAGAAAATCATCCATTTTGCAAAGAGAGTGCACTCTGCACTGAAAGAAGCTCATATGACAGATAAGCTGCATATCTTCCAACATAAAGAAATTCCAACCAAAAGAACAACAACTAGCATACCTGTGAAAGATGCATACTTGAGCAATAAATTGCAGTCTCTCATTGAAGGCTGATAGATCAGAGAAATCTCCTGAAAGTTTTATCTTTCTTGCCTCTTCAGCAATGTCATTCAATTCTCTTTTTATTGCATTATGCCAATGCAATATTTCATTTACTGGATGTGACCCAGCTGAATCAGCTACATTGCATTTTGTATCCAGATGTTTTCTTTTTCCAAAGTTCGACGAATCACATGCGCAAGATCCTTTCTCAGTTTGGTTTTTAATCTTCCCAGTCCCAGAATCTCTACAACATTGGAACGGAGGAAAATCTTCACATGTTTTAGCTTTTTTCCCTTCCATCCAGGTGAATATAACCTTCATTTTCCACAATTTATAGTCAAGTACAATGCATTTAGAGAAATAGAGTCAAATATTATTTCCATACTTGGAAAAATTTGTACCTGTTGAAGAAGCTTTTCTTCTGGAACTATCTTGCACAAGCATTTCAGCATATCCTGATGTTCATCGGATGAAATAGAAGATGAAAGCCATGGAAGGAACTCTGCCATCATATTGACAGGGATGCTGCACAAGAATTGCCAGACCAATGCAGCTTGCTCTTCAAATGAAAATTTCTCAATAAGCAAGGGGAAGACCTGCATCAAAATAAAAGTAAATCCGACATGAAAACATAATATAAATGCCAAGAAACTAAATATTATACAACATTTTATTAATAATTGCTCCAGTCCTCTAGTAGGCTACCAAAGGATGCATAAACTAATATAACTAATGTGGTCAAGAAAACATCCACCGTCATCTGCAAACATAAAATCCTTCAGCTTAAACAAAACTTTCAGTGGACTGCTGACTGGAAGTCAGAAAATTTATATACTGAAGTTCACTCACAAAGGGTAGAAATACTTTTACTTTATGCTTCTCACCCCCACAGTGCTTGACACAACACCCTTTATTTTGCATATTCAATGACACATACTTCACAACGAAACAAATCAGAATATTATTTCAAAAAAAAAAAAAAAACAATCAGAATATCCTTTATGCTTATTATAGACTGCGCTGGCAGGAGCGGTAGTTGAGGAGTGCTTGAATTTCAATTAATTTTTGCTGCTAAAAAGTGAAGCATTATTATTTTCTTTTATCGACTAAGCTATTGACCTCATCTTCTAATTTATATATTAAGTGCATAAAACCCCAATACCCAAAATACCCTTCCTGGGTAATTACACATACATGACTACTTATAACACTCCCCCTCAAACTGGAGCATAGATAACATTCATGCCCAACTTGATGTAAATTATTTTGGAACTAACTTTTACCCCAGCACTTAGTGACCCCATCACCAAGGTGCTCCTCAGACTTGACAAATGGTGTATTGATCTTCTTACTTATAATCATGTCTCCGATGAAATGGCAGTGCTTAGTTATTTCATGAAATACGAGATTGTTGGAAGTAGAGATGGATGTCCTATTATTTCAATACATTTTTATGGGAATTGGAACAATAAATATCATCTCATGTGAAAGAGGCTGCACCCATATCCTCACGTTGTATGGGCAACAATTTTCATAACCTTTGACAAAACACTTTATCGGTCCATCAACTGAGTACTTGAAGGCTTGAAAGAACACATAATCAAATTTGGCCAATATTTGAATTTGTAGTAAGTAGTTAAAATTCTGTGTGTTTTCACAACTCATTGGCTTTGTAACGCTTCATCAAGTGTAATCAATGTTTGTGGTGTGTTTTTAGGGTAGCTGATGCAAGATAGTCGAAGGAATGACCAATACTTCGCTCTAATACCAAACTGATGTAGAGCGGATCTGTGGAAGGAACATTAGGGCTGAAAAGGATTGCAAATTAGGGTTTTGGATCCTAAATTATGGGATTAGATTGAAAAATTATTTCTACAATGTTTAGGGTAGGTTTAGAAGGGAGTGCAGACATATGTCAGGAATGTTCAGACATATGCCGAGGTGTAGGCAAGGATTTTTGGTGAGACTAAGAGGCGCATGGACCAAAGAATAATACATAGAGATCAAAACCTAAAAAAAAAAAAAAAAAAAAAAAGGCAATGGGAGAGAGAGAAAATACCTAGAATCTCTTTAGGTTTCCTAGGAATCTCACATAGGTTGAAGCTCCACATTCTAAGAACAAGAAAAGGATAGATGGCAAGTTTGGAATCTCACCAACCAAAACCTAGAGCATCGCAATAAGGGATTCCTAGGTATCACACCTTGGGATGTGTTTGGTTGCACAAAAGCCAAGGAGATTTACGGATTTTTCTTGGCATTTGGGTCCCACGTTAGCAAGATTCTTGTTTGGTTGCCAATATAGCATCGAAATCTCTGGAGACTCCCAGTGATGTCTCATAGTTAATCATTGCATGTTTGCTGACATGTCACCCTTGTCCCCTCCCTGTGAAATTCAAGCTAAAATCCAAAAAAAAAAAAGATAAAATTTTGCTTGAATTTCTTGGGAATGGTGCCTTTTCTCTTTCTATCTTTCTCTCTCTCTCTCCCCCCCTCCTCTCTCCCCTCTTTCTATATTGGTAATGACACCCCCTACCACTATTCTCTGAGGTTAACAACCAAACACTACATACCACTATTCTGCCAAGTGAGTTACAGGTAAATACAATGAATGTCTCCTCCCTACTGACTATTTACACCATTACTCTCCGACGTAAATACTTGCAACCAAACATTGTCTTCGGGAAAATCAAGGCATCTCACCTTGGCAAAGAGTAGACATCACATCCACACAAGAAGAAAAACTTTAAATCTTTAGTCATTCATTCCATAGCATTCATTCATCATTATTAGAAAAGTGCCATGAGGCTTACAATATAAAAGAGAAAGAAGGGTACAAGAAAGTTCTAAGACCCTAAAATAAAAATCAAACACTTTTGGACTAAAATACCCTCTAATGACTTAAAAACTCTCTTCCCACATAAAATGCCCTAATACATGTGTAGGACCTATTTAAAATCCTCGTAAGTCAAAGAAACCAAGTGATATCGGTGGTAAAAGATTGTGGTACCCCTCATATAACTTAAGGGATTAAAAGAACCTAAAAGACACGTATAATTAAAATATGGACCCTAGGATGGTCTCCATCAGTACCTATATGTACAAATGTACTCGATCGTTTCTTAATTTCCCTTTTCACTCTTTTCCTATGATTTGTGGACACGGACATGGATGTCGCGTGTCGACACCAACACGGCAACCCCCCCAAATTGTAGAACGAGGACACGGCTAGAAATGAGACCCTTGTAAACTTGAAGAAGAGAGAAATAAAGACCGTAGATTATTGTAGAATAGTTCTTAGATGGGATACAAAGAGTCAAACACTGAGATTAGTATAGAAGAGGCATAATGAACTACAGGTTGTATTTCAAGAATATATTTCTAAATAAAATCAAGGGAATGATATCAGCACAGATATGTTTTAATAATTGCAAGAACTCGGCTTGTCTTTTCTTTTCTAATCGACTTGTGAGAGCAGAGCTTTTTGGGAACTATAATAATCTTTAACAGCTCTTTAAATAATAAAAAACAATATGAATTTGTGCAGTTATTAAAACACAGTTGTGCTGATATCATTTCCCAAAATCAATCAATTAAATAATTAAGAATTCACTCACCAGAGGTTTACATTTCAAAAGCTGTTAAAGTGATTGAAAGTCTATGGGAAATTTCAAGATGTGTCATTATTGCTTCTTTTTTTATTTTTCGAATAATAGCACTGTTGCTGTTGTTATCTATCTGTTTTAAGTATGCTTAAAAGTTTGAATGAATAGCTTTTACAGTTTTCCAGGCTGCCACGACTTGACTGCAAATGCAAGTACGTAAAAGCTAGGAAAAAAACTTCAGAGCAGTCATTTTAAAGTAAAAAGAATGGCAGAAAAGCTTGCAGAAAATATAAAGGCTTGCATTTTGCAAGGAAATAATAAAATGGGAAAATGATATCCTCCCCCCCCCCCCCCCCCTTCTGACGGATAAAATCCCACCCTTTAACGTTTTTCGTGAGAAGGGTTCACTGTTTGAGGATAAATTCACCCCCTATAACATTTTTCCTTACCTTTGAAACTTAACGAATAACGTTAAGGGGTGGGATTTTATCCATCAAGGCGGGGGGGGGGGGGGGGGGGGGGGAGAATATTATTTCCCAATAAAAACTTGTAAAATAAGAGCATGTCAGCATGTCATGTCACATCTGTCTCTGAAATTGTGACATTGCAAGTTTTCATAACAGTATTTTAAAGTGTAAAATCTGACAGACTGATTTTTCACTTAAAAACTCCAGGTAACAACTTTTCCGAGTAACACAAAAGTGACAAAACTCGAGCTTTTTACGGTTTCTGGGTATAATAGTGTTTTTAACTCTTGGTCTTGCTTTTTCTAAGAAGTTTCTTTTTACAGACAAGAATAAGAAATAGCTAAAGCATGGACCGTGTCTAAACCCGCATCAACACGTGTCCATTTCGACACGTGTCTGGTCAAGAGTCAAAGTGTCCACGAATCATAGCTCTTTTTGCATGTATCTTCAAAAGATTTTAACATGACAAAGATGCTTAGCAATACAGAGTTTGATCATGTCATCAAATTTCGGAAATATTTGAATTTATAGTACGCATTTGAATTTTGTGTTTTTACTTTTTACAACTCATTGACTTTATCATGCTTAAGTGTAAACTATGTTTGTGGTGTGTAATTAGGGTAGTTCTATGTACAAATGTGCTAGACCTTTTCTTAATTTCCCTTTCACTCTTTTTTTTTTTTTCATTTAATTTCAAAAGAGAGAAAGATGCTTATATTCAGACTGCAAATGATGTTTAAGGTTAAACTATGTTTGTGGTGTGTAATTAGGGTAGTTCTACGTACAAATGTGCTAGATCTTTTCTTATTTTTCACTCTTTTTTCATTTAACTTCAAAAAACTCTTTAAAAAGACAGCTGCTTATATTTAGATTGCTAATGATGTTTAAGGTTAAATATATGAATGGATTATATTGAGTTTATATGTTGATGAATGACAATGTTAATGTGATCGGATGACTATAGTTTGCATTCATGTGAGCAGTCATCCTTTGATTGAACGAAACCTACCACTGCATCAATCACATTCTTAGATCATAGAATCATAAAAGTGCACATTCTCATGAACTCATAAATCATATTATAGGACTTAAAATCTTTAGAGAAATGAAATCATGAAAGAGTAAAGATGAGTAGACAAGAATTTAAGATGTAGTCAGGTAAGAATCAGGCAATACAATGTTTGATCATGTCCACGAAATTTATATATTATGTAGGTCTGGTTTAGGGAAATGACATCAGCACTAACGTGTTTTGATATTTCCACAAAAACATCTTGTCTTTTAGTAATTAAAGAGCTGTCAAATGGCGATTACAGTTCCCAAAAAGCTCTCAATTGAAAAAGAAAAGACAAGTTTGGCCCACACAATTATTAAAACATGGTTGTGCTGATATCATTTCCTTTGGTTTATTATCGTTTATCATTATCTTCCATATTTGTATTTTTTAGCACTTTGGAAGTGTATCAGGCAGATCAGCGAGACGCATTGCATGAAGGCAGTAAGTATAGGATTTTGAAGTGCCTGAGACACTTCAAATATGCCTAAGAAGCATGAATTCATGTGAGACTAATAGTTATCTTTCTGTGTTGACAATACATGTTTCTATGGTTTGTAGAATAGACGTGTGCCTAGCCAAAGCTTACTCACCAAAATTACACTGGATCTTAAGCAGTAGTGGGGGAAAAAGGAAAAATACCATTAAAAAAATAATATAAATAATTTTTGGGTCAAGGAAACCTAGGAATGCAAGATTTTGAAGATAGATCCACCAAAGTAGAATATTACTGCAAATTAGCCATTTCCAAAAATATTAAATGAGCACTATAATGGAATCAAAGGTATTTGGAGAAAAGCATGTTGCTTCTTTATTTTCACATATCCATTTACCATTGAAATTTGAGAGAAGTTTATGGGCATCTGTTTAGATATACAAAACCAAGCCCCTGTTCCTACAACAGGATAATTTCAGTTTTATTGTCTAAGATGTAGTAATCAACTTAGTAGAATATATGGTTTCAATGTGAAATGATTAACTAGCAGGCTAGCACCACAATCATATAAATAATACCTGTTCTTCTTCCTTGGACATGTGTTGACTGAGTGATGTTCGAATTGCTCCAGTACAAGATGCTAGCTCTCTCCGAAAGCTGACATCATTTTGCATGTTTGAATTCAGTAACTCGAACAATTGATCAAATAGGTCGCTCTCCCCCTTGTGTTCAAGCGAATATGTTTGTGCTACATTTTTCACACGTATGTCTAGAGCTGGAAAGATAACCTGCAGTGTCCAAACGTGAAATAATATTAAGACTTCATGAAAAGAACATACCAATGGTTCTCAGATAGGAAAATATAAAGTGACCAGTTTCATGTTATCACAGTTTATTGAGTTAAAATTTAAAGAAATCAAGAAATGGCAAACTATTCATGTAATGTGAAGAGAGTCAAAATCAGGGTTCATGTTTAGGGAGAGCAAACCATCAAGATGCCTCCATTCAAACTGAAACACAAATTCGTATTGCATCAGATAATGCTCTTGCCAAATTGAACTTCGAATGGTGTTATGGCCAATTAGACATGTTTAAAAGTCAAGTACCCTCTATGAGAACTTTTTTGTTTTTTCTGATAAATACCCTATGGAAAACTCAAAATTCAAACATGACATTGTGAGGGAGAGGTGTTCTCCCATAGTATGGTTCATGGCCTGAAAAAACCCCTCAAATTGTTTATTCAATGGACTAAATGGATACAACGAATAATTATCTATACTACATAGGATACATACAAAGAGGTTTGGATGTGGCACAAGCGAAGGAACAAGAAACCATAAACACAATGAAAAACAACAACCCAAAGTCTTGATCACAAGATAGGTTGAAAAAAGGACCTAAAGATCCACATTTTCTTGAAGAAAAAAAGAGAGAAAAAGGGTATCCTTTTTCATCAATCAATTACCTCTCAAAACACCTCCTCCTTTCGGTTAAAACGGGCAAAAAAATCTAAAGAAAAAGCCCACGAAAATGGGGCCCTCCATTAATAATTTCAACCTATGCATCAAATTAAAAGGGAAAAATAATTTAAAAAAATGCAATTGGGGGCCACAGAGACAAAGCCCATAAAAAATCAACAAATCCCTATGAAAGCACGAACATAAACTAACTAAAAACATGTGGATGGTCCCAAATACCACTAGCACTGATAATCCTCTTGTAGTCATAGTAACAGAGTTTTGGGAGTCCCTTTCCAGCAGTTGCATAAATAATTTTTGCTAAAAGTTGCCTGCAACCTGTTCTGCATCACTCTCCCTCGGTTGAGAAGGATTTGCCCTTGAATCTAAGGGGTCGTTGTTGGAATCATCACCATAATGAGGAAATAGATGCCTCATGTTAAAAGCATCATGAGTGTTCAAGTAGCTCAACAGCTTTAGGCGATATGCGTTATCATTGATCATCCCAATCACCTCACAATAACCAATCTTCCTGTTGCGCAGCTTGTTATAATCACCAACCGAGAAACAATGAGTCAAAACAACCCACACATAGTACCCTACATCAAATACCAACTGTCTCATGTGCTTGTTGGCTTGCTCTTTATACTTGGCATTTACCATCCTTGACCTCTCTTTTAGATGTTCATGGAAAACCTTTAAGTTCCCAATCAGATCTTCCGTCTCCCATTCACTTGTCTACCGTTCACTCGACTAATCATCGGTACTGGAGATAAGTTTAGACCAGTGAGAGGATTACTCAGTGCATCTGCCACATTATTCAGCACGCCTATTTCGTGCTTAAGAGTGAAAGTAAATTCCTGCAAACAACCACCCATTTTGCATGCCGAGCGTTCAAATTCTCTTGGTTGTTGATATGCTTCAAGGTATCATGGTATGAATAGATAACGAACTCCCTCTTGATCAGGTAGTGTCTCTGATGCTCATATAGTTCGACACCATATGTCGAATAGTAAACCTTGCCACCCCAAGCTTCTCACTAAAGAATGGAGACATAATGGTCCATAGAAATCATTCATTTCCCTTCATACAGTCGGTGATTGGAGACATAATGGTGCTGACCTCTGTGATGAAACGGTAGTAGAGAGAATGTAGCCTATGGAAACTACAGGACCTCTGTCAAAGGTAGAAGGTACAATCAACAAAAAACAAAAATTTGAATGGTAAGGTACAATCAACAATTGTCTTTACTTCAGATTCCTTCATCCGAAAGCCATCGATTTAAACCTCATATCCTAAGAATAACACCCTCATGTTCATATGCGTAACACTTTTTCATGTTCACAAAGAACTTGGACCTGCATAGCACACCAAGGACCTTACGCAAACGGAGCATATGAGAGTCAGTACATGAATTATAAACCAATATATCATCAAAGTATAGCTCAACAAAACTTCCTATAAAAGGTTGCAAAAATTGGTTCCCCACACGAATAAAAGTGCTTGGCACATTAGATAACCCAAATGGAATAACAAGCCGCTCATAAAATCTCTCTCCCGTCAAAGCGGTCTTTTATTCATCATTGAGTTGTATGCAAATCTGGTTTTTTTAATGATAAAAAAATTGCATGTGAAGCTGATCGTAACCACTTTCAGATCCACATTGTAAAATAGCGTTGCCCCATTTAAGTGATTAAACATGTCATTGAGATGGGTTATCTAGAACATGCACTTAATTGTCATTTTATTTATAGCGCAGCTATCTACACACATGTCATGAGCCATCCTTCTTGGGAGTCAATAAAGTTGAGACAACACATGAACTCGGGCTTTCCCTTATGAAATCATTTTCTTAGTTTTCTAATAACTCCCTCACCTGTGAGTTCTTCCTATTCCTTAGGATTCATACAGTAATGTGCTTTATTTGGGAAGTTAGCACCCAACAGAGGTTGATGTGATGTTGAATGTCTCGCAACGGTGGTAAACCCAATGGTAGATCACTGGGAAAAAATACCAACAAATTACCCTAAAAATGACTACACCATACTAGGAATCCCCAGTCCCATTGATTCCTCTTTCCCGATTAGCACATACACGATTCCATTTTCTTTTATTTCTTCTAGGAATTAATTCAGAGAAAGGAGATTAGATCCCTCCCCTACTTGGGATTTGGAGTAGATCTCTTTTAACATAACAAAGATAACTTACAGATCATCCTTCCAGAAAGTGTACGTGTTTTTCTTCCCGTCATGGACCACATGCCTATCGTATTGCCACGAACATCCCAATAAAATATGGCATACCTCCATCTTGATTACATCTCTCCATCTTGATTACATCACATCATGCTTTATCGGAATACAATTTACCAACTGAAAAAGTAATCAGGCAACGTTTGGTTACACTTACCTCAACATCATGTTTCAACCATGACAGTTTGTATGGGGGAGCATGATACTCTCTAGGTAAACATAACTTTGTGATTGCCTCCTCAGACACCATGTTTTCACAACTACCGCTGTCAATAATAACCTTGCAGACTTTATCGGCTACCGAGCATGTCGTTTAAAAAGATTCCTTCGCAGCCAATCTTCTGACTCATCCCAGGGAGTGAGCTTGACCTTTCATCTACTCTCCATGCACAACGCCATCATCATTATCCTTAGTTACGTATGTCGGATCTTCCTCCAGCCCTTCACCTTCTCCATCATCTATCAATAAACCCTTGCCTTCTCATTCACCTTCCCGGCAATAACTAGAAATATGTTTGGTGATGGGGACCATAGTGGGGCCATATTTTAATTTTCAAGTGTATTTTAGGCAGTGTTTAAAAACTCCTTGACTCGGCAAGGAACTCGCCCGAGTCGACTCCTTTTTACCTCGGCCGCATTCCGCGTTTCACCACATCTGCGTTCCGCTTTTTGCCTTACAGAGTCAATAAACTCCTTTGACTCTCCCGAGTTATGACCTTGTCAACCGTGTTAACCGCGTTCTTGGCCGCGTCCGCGCCGAGTCAACAAGGATTTTTCTTGGCCGCGTTCCGCGTCAAATCCGCTTTTTTAAACACTGATTTTAGGTGTCTTTTAAGTCCTTTAAGTTAAAGTAGGGGTATTAGAGTCTTTTTACATTAAAATAGCTTAAGTTCTTTGAGTTATGTATGTTTTACATGTGTATTGGCTTACAAGTAAGAGGGTAGTTTGGTCCAAAGGTATTGGTTTTTTTTAGGGTTTGAGAAAGTTCTAGTTCTCTTCTTCTTTCTTATATATTGTAAGCCTTATGGCACTTTTCAAGAAGGATGCTATGTTATGATGAATGAAAAAAGATTTGAAGTTTTCCTCTCATGTGGATGTGATGCCTACCTCTTGCCAAGGTGTGATGCCTTAATCTTCCCTATGGTTCGTGCCTTGGGTTTTAGTTGGTGAGATTGCAACCTTCTTTTCTATCTCTCTTTCATGTTTCTTTTCCTCTTTTTTTGTTTAGTTTTCATCCCATAAATCAACTTCCCGGAAACCCTAAACCTATCTTGTATGTTTCTTTTTCACATATTTTCTACCCCAAAACCCCTAGAATACCGTTAAAAAAATTCACCAATCTTAGAAACACCATTCAAACTCATTCACGCCTTGCGCCTCTTTCGCTTTCTCCAAAAACAACTAATTCTAGACCTTCCCGGCATCCTTCGAAAGCCTCCCGGCATATGCCTGCGCCACTCTAAACCTAATAGAAATATTTTTACAATCTCATAACATATTTTAGGAACCAAAACCCTAATTTATCAGTTCAACATTCAATCGTCCTGCATCATTTGGTCTCTCCACACTTGAAGGAAGTAACCTAAGGTTAGTTTGCTGTCCACAATTTGCAGCAGATGTAGATGTCACACAATTTGGGGGAGCAACTTCGAAGGAGTCTCTCTCTCTCTCTCTCTCTCTCTCTCTCTCTCTCTCTCTCTCTCTCTCCGGCCTAGAACCAACTAGGAGCTCTATTATTGATGAGCAGCAAGTCGTGGTTTTGTCTCATAACTCTGCCGGATCCATAGATAAATTGTTTTTCTAATATGAGGGCTCTATGATGGGCTTCTTGAATCATTTATATGGTGTGAAGATTCAGGACATCCTGATAAGCCTGTCGGAAGCCACCAATATACCTCATCACCATCGCTCTGCACTTCCTAATAGATCATTCTAAGAATTAATTAATAAAATTTTCTCGATATAATCGTCAAATTTCTCGATGTAATCGTCAATCGAACACCTCCCCTTCCTCAAGTTCTGAAATCTCTACTAAAGGGTTTGGGTATAGTTAAAGGGTCTTCTCTTGAGTTTAATAACTCAGTTGTAGTCATTTCTTTATGGCCGGATCACGTCGACCAAGGATTTGATGTAATTTCGACTGATAAATAAAATCTGTTGCTATTTTTATTTTATTTTTAAATCCCTCAATTAAAAATTAGTCTCTCAAAAGATTAGATGTCTTGCTCAAACTTCAAACATACATGCATAATATAAAGCCAATAGTGATGGCACTTTTCAGAAAAACGAGAACTGTGAATGATACATTGATACGTGAGTATGGCCCAGTAAAACATGGATACGACATAAATAGCACTGGCATACTGAAAAATGAAGCGCAAGCATGCCATGGTTGGGTTACTGCACCAACTACGACTCATCTTGGTTTCATAGGAGCTCAACAACTAGCAAGTAGATGTCAGGAAAGTGAAACACATGTCAAAATGAAATAGCCATACAATGTAGATGGTGGCAAGATGATACACCAATTCATATCCCAAAATCTAAGAAAACAGTTTCAAAAGCACCGAAAAAATGATATATGATTGGAAGTAAAGGGTTCAATCGGCACAGAACAGCCAGAAGCCTATAATAGGTAATACAACAAGCACAGGATGAAACATAAACTCCACCTCTCCAATAACATCAATCCAATAGAAATTAGATTTCAATTCTCATACTATGCCGAAGGGATAAAAAGGAAAAGTACATAGGCAACATAACATAAACACATCAATTCTCCCAACCTGTCAAGTTAATTTTAATAAGACTTAAAACATTTCAGCCTAAATCAGCAAACCGCTCCTACCAAATCTAATTAAAACCACAGAAATTGAGATATTGTTGTAACTCGAACTCAAGAAACAAAATCAAAACCTAGGGATTGAAATTTGGGGAAAAGAAGATCCAATACCTCGTCCTCAGCATTACAGTGGTGCTTATAGATTGACCTAAGGAAATGATACCGCTTGAACAGCGGCGCGATGTCCCCACTCGGATCTGTTGCGAAGGTTAGGGCCGCGTGGTGGAACCGATCGAGCTCAGAACGTATGGCTTTGTGGAAGAACAAAAAGATGAGTATAGGAGATTTTTGTGCAGAATTCTTCAAACAAGTCTTAGAAGAAGAATTAGGAGAAGGATCTACTGGATTTACAGGTGCTGCCATTAAACCAATAACTCCATCTCTATGTTGAAGCCCTGTTAAAGGCGTGGCCATTCTCTCTACAAAATCGAATTGCACAAAAAAACAGTGGGTTTTGTGCCCTAGGTTTTCCCGAATTTCTCAGACGTGGATTTTTCTCGTTCTCTCTATGTTGTCTTCTTCAACGAAGAGAGAGAGAGAGAGAAAGAGAGAGACGGAGCGGCTAAAGACACGAGAGTTTTGGGTGTCGATTGATAAAGGGGTTTTTATAATGATGCCACGTGGTGGGCATTGGCCACGGTGTACGAATGGGAACACGTTGGCATCCATGGTATAGAGAGATTGGCACGTGGAGGTCACGCAATTGGAGGGTGCTGCGTAAGCTTATCCTCCACCCCTCCACACACACCACCATGCGAGTCTTGTCTCGTCCGACTAAGCTTCCATTCCCATTCATGTGGCGCCTAACATGGAGACACAAAAGAGGTGGATTCTTGCTGTGGTGGATTAAATTTACCGAGATTATCGGGGTGTAATTAGGAACGTAGTCCTCGGTCTGCCACTAATTAGTAGTCCTCCGATCTTCACTTGTAGGTGTCATTGTACTCACCGTTAGATGGGTCATTGATCCGATCGGATTAAAATGGATTTGGACACTAGGCTGCTGCGTTTGGATACCTCGGGTGCGTTTGGATACTAGGAATCAAGAATGGGCATGGAAATCAAATTCCATTTCCCATGGTGAAGGGAATGTGGATTCCAATTCTTATGTTTGGTTACCTATTAACGAAGCATTTTCAGAAAAATAACAGGTTTAGGGTCTTATGAGATGAAGCATTTGCCAAAGAGAGAGAGAGAGAGAGAGAGAGAGAGAGAGATTTTCTCCCTTAAATCATGGAGGAGAGAGAGAAAGAGAGATTTTCTCCCTTAAATCATGGAGATTTTTTCTCCCTAATTTTGTCAACGAAATCAAGTCTTTTTTTTGTGTTGGGAATCAGAATACCACCTACCTAGCGCAGTATCAAAATCCACCCAAGATTCCACCTAAAATTCCGGTTGGGCATTCCCTTTTCACCAAGTAAAATCACCCAAACGCAATAATCGTGGCGATAGAATCAAACACCGATTCTTTAATTCCGATTCCATCAATCCAAACGCACCCCTCATGTTTTTGTATTTGGATTTGGATTTGAGTTTTGGGTACAAAATACATCTGCTTCATGCTCATGTTGTACGAGAGAGGGAGGGAGGGACGTCTTGCTGCTGCTGCAGCAGAGTCGAGGAGCAGCGAGGGTGAAAGGTAGCTGCCACATATATGGATTTCCAAATAATGTCTTGCAAAACATATTTGAAAATCAGATGTATTTTCACTGTTTGGCTGATTTGGAAATTTAAGGATTTGATCCAGATTCGAATCTCAACTGCCAAATTTGATAAATCCAAATCTAAATCCTGTGGGTATCCAAACGTGGCCTAATTTTAATCTGATAGATCTTTTATTTATGGATCTAAATTTCAAGATCCAATTGGGATCCAAAAACTTATGAATCCACATTTGGAATAAGCGAGTACGGCTGAAAATAAGATACAAGACTGTATGTGTTGTGCATGGTGGCAGTGCCAATGCACTTGGACCTTTCGACGGATCCTCAAGATCCAATCAGATTAAAATGGATTGGGACACTAATTTAATCCGATAGATCTTTTTTTATGGATCTAAATTTCAAGATCCAATTTGGATCTAAAAATTTATGAATCCCTATTTGGAATAAGTGAGTATGTCTGAAAATATGACCGATGAAAGGTAATCCCCATATTAAAATGGATTTGGACATGATTCTCAAGAGGAATGATAGATACAAGGGAGCCCTTGCATAAAGAGCCAAAAAAGGGCTCTTGACTGGACCCACGTAATCAAATGTAACTGATTTTACTTTTTTCAAACGATTTTAAAATGTAACTGAAAATGACGTGGATCCAATCAAGAGCCCTTTTGTGGCTCTTTATGCAAGGGCTCCCCTGTATATATCATTGCTCAAATCTTAATCCAATAGATCTTTTTCATGGATCTATGTTAGAAGATTTGAAAAATTATGAATTCATATTCGGGATTACCGGGCATGTCCGAAAATATGATTAGGGTCGGACGAATTACAAAAGTTTATGAATATATTTTGTGGTTTACTATGCATTATAGGTAACTTTAGTAATTTTATGACAGTTTAATAAAAATAATAAGATAATTTTGAGTGCCAGCAAATCCCTACATTCCCGCAATTCGTTCATTTTCTGTTATCATTATTCTATTTTTTAATAATTTGTAGAACATAGTTTATTGTCAATTAGAGGAAATGATAATCTTTGACCCTCATTCAATGATGTCACTACACTCCTCACTTTATACTTTTCTAATTAGCTTTTAAAGGTTGCTCTCAACAACTAATTGAAAAAGTGTAAAGAGGAAAGTATCATAATAATTGAAAACAAGACGGAAGTGGAAATATCATTTTTCATTCCCCTCAATATAGGGTTTTTATACAATGGATGTGAAAAAGTATGAGTGGACAAAAGTCCAAGTAGGCTCTAAAACGGACATGATCGAAATCCAATCAGGATTCACCAAATTACAAAATTGAAACAACATAGGAGTGGAAATATCATTTTCATTTTCCTAAATATAGGGTTTTTAATTTGTTATACAATGGATGTGAAAAGTATGAGTGGACAAAAGTCCAAATAGGCACTAAAACCGACATGATCGAAATCCAATCAGGATTCATCAAAAATGGCTAACATTTTTTGTATGATTTCGTATAAATTATAAGAATATTTTAATAATTTCCACAAAATAGTTTAATATAAATTGTAATATTTTTTTATAATTTTGATACCATAGTTTTTATTAAAAAACATAGGAAAACTATTAGGGGTGCAACTCGGGTTGGGTTCAACCCGAACTCGACGGGTTGAACCCGAATTTGGGTTGGGTTGGGTTGGGTTTGGTTTTTTTTTAAATCGGGTTGGGTTGGGTTGGGAAAAATCAACCCGAATTGGAAATCGGGTTGGGGTGTCGGGCAACCCGACCCGACCCGGAGCCCGATTTCCAATCCGATATGTGCTTAAAACCCGATTTCAACTGAACACATTTCCTATTGAAGCTAGAAATGTGCTTAAATTTCAACGTAAATTTATCCTTCGGTTCAGTTACAAAGAGTTTTTATATGGCGGATGCTTGTGTAGGAATGTGAGCAAAAAAAACAGTGGGGCCCACAAAAATCATGTGCATGAATTGGAAATCGGGTTGGGTCGGGTTGAGTCCAGCCGGGTTGGAAATCGGGTCAGGTCAGGTTGGAAATTGGGTTGGGTTGGAAAAATGGGTTCCTCGGGTTGGCCTCAACCCGACCCGAGTTGCACCCCTAAAAACTATTTTCCAGAGGAATGCTAAACTCAGGAGACCCTTGCAAAAACGGATCAAAGGCCGCCCCCATTGGTTGCCCATCACCAAAGTGCAATTAATGTTCTTTACTTTTTCATATTATAAATGCACTTTGGTGATGGGCAACAGATGAGGGTGCCCTTTCATCCCGTTTTTGCAATGGCATCCTTGAGTTTAGCATTCCTCTATATTCTAATACCGTTCATTCTTGCAAGGGCTCTCTCATCTGCTATTGTACCAAAAAACAAAAGCAAGGAATTCTAGATATGTTTTCTAAGTGTGAAAAAAGCTAAAAGACATGTCTCTTTAAAAAAAAACAAAATTTGAGGGTTTGAAAATGGGAGAAATTATATGGTGCCCAACCGTCAAGTCCCGTGTGGGGGGGGGGGGGGGGGGGGGGGGGTACGTCAAAAGTTCCTCCCTTGATATTCGATTTAACAGCAGCCTTTTAAAAACTTGGCTGTTGTTGGATCAAATATTAAGGGCGGTACCGACCTCACGTGACTTCATGGTCAGGCCACGCACCATATAATATCACTTTCTACAAATTTTAGGATAAAAAAATTAAGAAAAAAGAAAAACTATAAAAAAGTAGCTGCAAACTGTTGGCCAAATTATCTGGTAGCAGGGAAAATTATTAGAGGGAGTTTTCATATGGCAAATGGTCCTCCATGCAACTGCACCCAAGAAAAAATATAGTGGGGCCCGCATTCTTCGGCTATCCAAACCATCTATATATGTGGTCCATGTTGATAGGCCATGCCCCAAAAATCTTCTCCACGGAATCATCCTTCGGATACGTGGAAAAGTAAAATGAACATCACCATTAGAAACCTCTGCTGATCGAAAGGTTAGTATGATTGTATGGGGGAAGTTTTTGAGGTACTACGGGGCAACAAATGAATGGTTTAGATTACCAGATAATGTAACCCCACTGTATTTTATTTTTCTTCACTTTACATGTGCAGCCTTTCACCATATAAAAACTCTAATCATATGGTAAGAACAATTCATTGGTTGGGATGATATTAATACTATGATTTGTGGAGGTCTAAAATGTACGACGAAGTATAAAATTCTCCACGAGGTGTGCTAAGCTCAATGGAGCTTTTGTAATAATCAGCTGAAATGGCGCCACAATTGGTTGCGCGCACCAAAGTGCATTTATAATTACTGCACAGTCAAAATAGTATTAAATGCACTTTGGTGACATGCAGCCAATGGGCGCGCCCTTTTAACTATTTTTTGCAGGGGCATGCTTGAGTTTAATAGTCTTCAAATGTCAAAGTGTTAAGACCATCGTATGGAGAATAATTTGGGGTGTACATTATCTATGTGCCCCCCCCCCCCCCCCCCCCCCCCCAAAAAAAAAGAAGAAGAAAGAAAACGAATGGTTTAGATTACCCAATAGGATGGGATCCAAATTATCCAATGATAAATTCGCCCCCTTCAAGGATAAATTCGCCCAGTTGAGGCTTGACAACCGGTATGAGATCCAATGATAAATCCGCCCCCTTCAAGGATAAATTCGCCTAGTTGAGGCTTTACAACCGCTACAAGTAGCCTCGTCTCTCTTTCTCTCTCTGAACCTCCGGCGAAGCCTAACGAGTGAATTGTTAAGATCTTTGAAGAAGGAAGCCCCGACTTGTATTTATTCTCACAAGCAATACACTCTCTTCTTTTTTTGAGCACAAACTCTTGGTGGGGCCAACAATGAATGGTTTAGATCTTTGAAGAAGGTGGACACCATAAAAAGTGTATTTAAAAAAAAAAAATCACTTGGGCCCACCTGGTTTGAAGATCCAACCGTTCATTTGTTGGGCCCCAACGTAAATAGGCCTTGTCCATAAAATAATCTCCATTGGATGATCTAAACCCTATGGTCAACCTCTACAGATCAGATTGTTAGGATCCATCATATGGATATGATTTTTAGGTAAATGCCTATTTACATTGGGGCACATCAAATGAATGGTTTGGATATTGGAATAACGTGGTTTGCAATGAATTTTCTATTAAACATTCAATGGTATCTTTACGCAGGTGCACATATTTTAATAAAATACAATGGGGCCCACCTTGTTCAAAGATCTAAACCATTCAGTTGTTGTTAGGTCCCAACATAAATACACGTACACCGAAAATAATCTCTATTGGATGATCCTAACTCTTTAACCTATAGAAACTTCTATATGGTGTAGTTTATGTACAGATTAATGGGTTAGGATCAATCAAATGAAGATGATTTTTGGGGCAGTAACATTGGCCCCCAACAACTGAATGGTTTGGATCTTTGAATAATGTGGGTTTCATTGTATTTTTCAAAATATATGCTCACCTACGAACAAACACAATATGCATCGGGGCCCAACTATTAAAGGGCTCCTACGTGCATACATATGATGTGCACTTAAAAGCATTCTTATGTTGAGCCTATTATATTGCACGAACCGGGTATAAACTGGGCCCACTTATTATATGGCACCTCCGGTAATAACCTTATTTCTTGTAGTGAAGATCCATATATATATGTTGAGCCTCAACATAAATAGGCTGTGCCTCAAAAATCATCTTCATATATAACCATCCAATATAACACAACTGCACCATTTATAAATCTCTACGGACCGAAAGAGTCAGTATCATCCTTGGGAGATGATTTTTGGGGCAAGACTTATTTACGTTGGGCTGCAACAAATGAACACTTTGGATATTTGAACAAAGTGAGCCCAAGTGATTTTTTGATGTCCACCTTTTTCGAAGATCTAAACAATTCATTCATTGTTGGGTCTGCTAGAACTAGTTGTGAGAATAAGTATGAGTGGCGCCTACTTTGTTTAGAGATCTAAATTCATATGTTAGATACCACCAAAGGTTGATGGAGAGAGATAAAGAGTAGTAATATATTAACCTCCTTTTCTTCCATGAGCCAGCCCCTTATAGTATAGAAAGAGCAGTAAAGAAATTACACTAGAGGAGGTGGCCCGGGGAAGGAAGGCGGTCGTATATATCACTTCCTTGTTTTTGACTATTTAAGCGCATGCAGGGATATCTGCCATACAAGCTCAGAATTCAATCTAACAGTAGCATGTATGCTATTGTCAACGTATTAACGTAAACCATCTTTCTTTTCTGATTTTGCTAAAAGTAAGGCGGCTTTACTAAGTTGCCAAAAGACAAAATCTTACAATTTCGGAGAAGATTGAGAGGGGCCCTTTATCATATACTGTAAAAGAAAGCCTAGAGGTAACAGTTGGTGGGTTAGAAAGCCTAGACGTAACTTGGCCTTCCACTAAAATCTCCCACTTTATGGATATCTCTACTTTTCAAGAATAGTTTCAACGTGCAATCTAATTGGATTTCCATAGTTTTTAAGTGGAAATTCTAAAATGATATCAGGTCCCACTAAAATTGCAACTTTAGAGTGAAACAAATTGCACCAAAAACCAAACTAGCTAATGGAAGTGGGACCTACACAGCCACACTTAAATTTTAGGTTTTAAGAGAGGGAAGAGATATATTCGTCCCCTTTTCTTTCTAGGGCCAGACCCTCTAGTGTATTTATGACTACTCTTTTACACTAATATTAAACGGTGGGCCTTTTTAGAGGGGTGTCTTTATTGATTTGGATATGGGTCGTTGTTAGATTCATAAATTCAATCTCCATCTAAATTTCTCAATCAAGTTAACGTGGAAGGATAAAGAGGGGGCAAAGTTAGTCATGAAAAGGCCGTGGTGTGTGCATGTTGACACGTGACTTACCCATGCCATCACACGCCCGGAAACTTTGGACTCTCTCTCTCTCTCTCTATCTCTATCTTGGGCTTGTGAAAAAACTGGAATTTTCTCGAGCTCTGCATGTACCTATCAAGTTTATTTAAAACTTAAAAGAAGCTTCCTTGTTTGACCGGGACAAAATGCTAGCGGCAGGCCGTGGATTTTTTGTAGTCTGATGTCCATTTGGTCAAACCGGAGAAACCCAACCATTATGCGTGCAACTTGGGGTAGGTTTTTGGAATCCCGTTGAGCTTTTACTGTAAAATAAGGTGGAGTTCTAATTGATTCCAATTTATTTTTTTTACAAAAAGCTCAACCCAACACAAGTGCACGTCTATAGTCTATTTGGTTACCTTATTTTAAGGCTTTACCAGAGATTTGAGTCCATTTTGGGGTCTCACGTCAGTCAAATACAAAGTTTATTTGCAATACCGATTATAAAACTTGTAAGCCCGGGTGGACTGCCTATCCATAACGTCCGTTTCACTTCTCCCGTTCAAATTTCCATGCTCGGACGAGGCCTCATCTTCCACCTAAAAAATTTCAAAATTTCACCAAGTCTTCCACTCCAATGGGTTTCTCTCCAGACTTTGTAAGTATTCATAATAAAAGCCCTTTGGCGGTCCAACTTTGAGAAAATCACAATTAACCATATGGATTGAAATTAAAACAGTAAAGGGAACATACCGAAAGCCGAATATCGTTTTGCTATCACTGGAAGGATTCCATTCCGATATTTCTCCTCACTCCACAACAGACGGTGATGGGGACCGACTTCCTCTCTCTTTTTGCCGTGGATTGCCAAGAGAAGGATGTAGAAATTGTTGTGTGCAAGTAGGGACCGGATGAGAAAATAAATAGACATTTATGGGAAGAAACACAACTCCTCATCACGCTGGTTCCCTCCCCAAAAGTCTCTTACATCTACACCCCTTCTTTTATGGCTTTTCACTTAATGCTTTTTCACAAAACCAACTAACAAAATGATCTAGGCCGTTGATCTTGCACATGCTACATCCACCGTTAGGATAACTTTCTAACATTCTCCCACTTGGCCAGCAAGATCTTTGAGCCAAACATAAGGATCATATCTTTAAGTTAGTTAGATAATAAACACAACATTCCGTTCAGTAAAAACTACTAACAATAAACCATGTAACCATTGGGTCACCAACTCTACCAAATAGCCTACCCCACGATTATATCATTATTAATACTTACCAACATGAATGTAAACGCATACATGCATAAGATGTAAATATGGTCCAAAACAGTCTACAGACATTCTACCTCTTACTCACAATCCATTTACATAATGTGCACAAAATGGAGCGGTAGAAAATAATATATATCAGAATCATAAAATAAAATGTGATTACAACAGTGTATCTCAATACCTAATGCAGACTCCTACTGTCATAGGCTATCAAAAGTGTCAACCAACCTTATGCGCACTACATGCTCTCTGAAGAGCTTTGGTGACAAGCCTTCAGTCAAAGGATCCGCCAACATAAGTGCGGTGCTTATGTAATCTTCAGATACACACTGATTCTGAACTTCCTCATGACAATATGGCAATACATTGACCCCATTACTTGATTTGTCGTTCTTGGAATTGTAAAACTGCAGCGGAATTATCACAATACATTCTCAGTAACTTGTCGACTATTAACACGATAAAACCCTAAGATAAAATTCCGGGACTTCAAGGCATAGTAGAAGGCCTTGAAGTACACAATAAACTCCGTATCCAAGGTGGAAGTAACTGAGTGTCAATTTGACATTCTTCCACGATTTAGGACTTTATGCAAAATATACTAGAGCAGAACTCTAGGTGTTCCGACAACAGTCGGAATTAGATTAACCAATCACACTAGGGTTATCTCATTTACTCTATGTGAGCATTAAACCTTTAGTCCCTTACAGGCAATATATAACCTTTTGGCAAATTTCCAGTGATCCATACATAAATAACATTGGTACTTTCTAAATTTGCCCACCATATAGGTTATACACAGATAGGTGCAGATTTAGACATTCAATAGACCCCAATTGCGGAACTATTAGGGAACCTCTTTATCTGCTCCTATAATGAATCGATCCTGGGACCTTGGAACTGACTGAATATATCACCCTTAACTATAGGAACACTACAAATGGAGTAATTTATCCATGTTCAATACTTAGGACTTTACCAAGATAGGCTTTCTGCAATCTCAGCAATCCTCGAGGCCTAAGTAGGTGAATCTAAACTCCTATTATGTAGGATGCTTCACCTGAATTCTTTTGTATGAATATCATTGAACATGGCTAAGTACTACTAGCAAGTAGTATACCATCAACACATAACACATGGAAAATAATATTACTCCTCTGACCTTAAGATGTATCCACTATTCTGTGACAACTCCTTAAAACTTAACATAGAGAGTACTTGACGAAACTTTATGTACAATTGTCGGGAAGTCTGCTCTAAACCTTAAGCAGAATCTCTAAGTCTACAGACTATGTGCCTCTTTCCTCAGCCTCAAGGATTGTTCGGTAGTCGTCACCACCAAAACATCTATAATGTGGGTTGTTAACTTATATGTGTCTTTTAATGTTCCAATGAGCATTGGTACCACCTTCTCTTGGATCACCAGTACCGGTACTACAATATGGTTCTCCTTAAAGGTGATTTTACTAAAGACACTACACTCCCACTAAGGTCACCATCCTTTAGAAGTCTTGGCACATTTAATCCCGACAATATACGTACTATGGGTCAATCAACAGAACCTAAAATCCTTAAATACTTTAAGATAATCTATGAAATTGCAACTTATGGTCATAGAGCTTAATCACTATATTCGTGGGTTATAAACTTTTGCCTCATATAAACAACCCAAAGTTGCGTGTTTCCCAATTTCAGCTTCCTTATGACCCATAAATCTTAAAGGGTCTTAGGCACAACCTTACTTGGATCACAAAATACATGGGTGTTTTAAGAGTTTTAACCCACAATCTTAGGCAACAGAGAGTTGCATAAATGACCCTTATTGTTTTGATCGTTTATGTCAAGTTAATTCTCGACTCTTACCTTATAGATCACAAACAAAGATAGGGCCTCCTACTTCTGATTAGAGAGACACATTTAAATATGGCTAGAAAATTTAACCAAAAAGGTAACATCTTCCGCCACCAACTGTCAGAGTCCAAAGATCCAAGATGTCATTGTGAATGACCTTTAGTAGATCAATACTCTTGGTGAAACCCTAAACCGATTAATCTTTGTATATTTCTCCTTCAATGTACCTCGTATCATTGTTTAAATCGGTAAAATCAAGTGAATCTAGAATTCTTCTTTTACCCAACTATCCTCAGATATGTGGTTAAAAAACTTAAGCCACCGATTGGATAAATTATTGTTTACGCGATTTCATTTATTTCTAACAATACTGATTATCTCATTCTAATGCAAGGTGGGCCAAGTCTGACCTTGAGAGAAGTGCAATTCAAGTCAATAAGAATTGCCCTAAAGAGAACCAAAATCACTAAATGGGAAATGAAAAACTAGAGAGAATCCATTATACTTCCAGACCTTGATTCATAGCCAAAGGAATCAAGTTTTTCTAGAATAAGGTTTATAGTTCATATGAAACCAAAATTTCAGAAAAGAGTGGCGAGTAATAATGGATTCAACAGCCACCTTTATTCTATTTCCCGATAAAATGGTATACTCTCTCTACTAAGCACCTAACTCGCACCAAGACCTCACATAGAATTCTAAATGTGAATAGTAATACCTTAATCTATTCACAAATATTTTTTCGGAGTACTTACGAAATAGAAATTATAATATACAAAGATATGGTATTAATTCCTGGCCATATCGAACTTGAGGGATCCATACTTTATGTGTCATTTATTATTCAAGATAATGACACTTGATACCAAGTTCACTATCTTTAATTGATAATGCTAAGACTAGTTTATATCTTCAGGACTCTAATGTTGCCATTTAAAATAACCAGGAGGTGTGTCGAAAGTGAGCACAACCAAGATTCTGAATCTAAAGCCTTTCAAAGTGTGCTCAAAACTACAACTTTGGTGAATATACTTTAAGGTTATCAAAACACATCATAAGGGTATTTGCAAGTGCTTCCAATGATCCTCTAAAATATTCACTAACTACATTCAAGAACTCTTTTGCATTTTTTAGTCTTAAAAACATCTCGAATTGCATAAAAAATGGAGGTCTACCATTACTACTAGAGTGATACTAACATTGAACTCCCATTATTCATAAGCATCTTTTAGATGTGGGTTTAGTGAGCCTGTCATTCAATGATACATAGTCTAGCCTTTTGTAGTCTTGAATTATGCAGATCTATTCCATCACTGGCTAAGGTTTCTGACCCACTAAATTACTCAACATAATCGGTATCTAGAAAAGACACTAAGATACCAACAACTTCAATGTCACAGACACATACTTGCAGTTCCAAACATGCTCACTTCTTATAACACCGATTCAGTCAATAAATGGAGTTTAATTAACTCAATCCACGATTTTAATCAATCCAACTGAAAAGAAAGACTAAAATGTATAAAATCATGACGATACATAAGTGTGCTTCTAATTAGATACCATATGTGCCATCGTGGGCCGTCCGTTGGGCCGTGCCATGATGCAGAATTGGTTTCTACTATAGAAAACACAATACCATGATTATGAAGAGACACTGGTGTATCACCGTGGGTCGTCTGTTGGGCCGTGCCACGGCACACAATTGGTTCTCACATACAATACTCAGTCAATCTATCTTAAGGGAAAATTAGTTAGATTGCCCAGAATCACAAAAAAAAACACAAAAATGTGACCCCGACGAAACATCAGACGTGTCATTGTGGGTCGTCTGTTGGGTCGTGCCACAAAACACAAACGATTTTCAATTCATGAAATTACAATACTGTGATTCTGGCGAGACACCAGGCATGTCACCGTGGGCCGTCCGTTGGGCCGTGCCACAGCACATAATTGGCTCTCCCATGAGACCAACTAGGGCCAGATAACCCTATACTTGAGGCGCACATCACCGTTGGGCAGAAGCATAACCCCAAACCAGGTTACCCAGGCCTAGCCCTCTCACACCGTCTATTTGTGCAAAACAACAGTCATCCGTTGGGCTAAGTGTTGCTCTTGGACAAATAGTCACAATTGAAAGTGGTTCATAGTCCATAAATATGTCATTGTATGCGACACGGTTCTCAAAATTAACCACTTAACCTTAAGCGATTTAGTTTCCCAGTCGGAATCGCAGTTCTTTGTTCATTCATTTAGTGACCAATCATAACAAGATATAGTTCAATTTCAACTAAAAATAATGAACAACGTAATAAACTTGTGTATACAAAACCAACTTTCAAGTTCCATGATCAAACATAATTCAATGTTTTAGGTTTTGAAAATACACACTATCAGTTTATTATAACCATAAGCTTGGGTTTTAAGCATATCTGGCATGAACTAATGTGCATTCAAGTTAAAAGTTTAGTCCCATATATGATTTCAACTAATCATTTTAACTCTTAAGTTATATGCAAAATATAAAGCATATAAACAACATATAGGGGTTCTGTTAAGAATTAGAAACCAAAGGTGTTCATTGACTGAGTTTTAATCATTAAACAACATCAAAACTTTACATAACTGGGTCTCCATGGCATTTAATTAATTCTTTAAGAGTTTGAAATAAAAATTAAACTCAAGGCCAACTTTAAAAAAACCAAAAAGTTATAAAATTACACTGGAATTTTAAAATCCAGACTCCGAACACCAAAACACACATTGGAAACGGGTTCAGAATGGTCTAAAACCATAGGAATGGTCTAACCCAAGTCCAAAACCCCAAAATATTTGACTTAAAATCAAACTTACAAAACCAAAAGTCTTGATTTTACACTGTAACTATATCATACAATGCTTAAATACCAAAAATGACCTCAAAAATAGGTCCAAAACGGTCTGTAACCTTACAAACCAATCTAATCCGAGCCCAAAACTCCAAAACTTTTGACTCAAAACCAAATTTATAAAGTCAAAAGTAGGGGTGTCAATGGATCCAGACGGTCCAATGGATCGTCCGAATCCGAACATTAATGAACGGGATCTAAACATACGAATAGGATCCATGGGCTTATTTCAGACCCTAAAATTTGGGATCCGAAAAATTTCGGATTGGGTATGGGCACGGCAGAGATGCCCATTGGATAGTCACGATCCGAAATGTTTGACAAAAATACCCTTCAAATTTTGTAAATGCTATTATTTCTATGAAGGGTATTTTGGTCAAAACATCTTTTATCACTAATGAAATAATAGCATTTACATCTCTTATCACGGCTAAAGCAAGTAGCCAATTACACGTAGGGATTATTTTGGAAAATGACCAAAACACCCATGCAGGCATCCAATATCCCATCTCGTTTCTGTCTCTCTCACCTACCTCTCGCCCAAATGCAAAGCCCAACTTCAGAAACCAAATCCAGCGCCTGTCTCTCTCATTATTCATTGGTGGACATGGGTGTTGGAACCAAATGTGGCCAATTACACGTGGAGATTATTTCAGTCTAAAGCAAGTGGCCAATTACACGTAGGGATTATTTCAGTCTTTCACCGTTTCAATTTTCACTTTTCACGGAGGAAAGAAAAAGGGATTTTGGGGTTTTGTTCTTTTCTCTTCCATTAACAACAACGGTGTGTATCTCTCAAGCTTTGAAGGTAAGGTTTGATTATGTTAGTTCATAAACTCACATATTACCTTAGAAAACACATGCATTAAATTTGGGGATTTTGTTTTTTTTGTTTTTCATGAGATACTGTGGACCCCGATCCGAAGAGGTAGTGAGGTGAGGGAAACTAGTCCCCACACCATCCTCTGGATCATCCACGTGTGAAGGAGAGCTCTACCAAGGAACTCTCAAAACGGATGCCACCCTCATAGCATAGCACGAGTGGCGATATAAAAAGAAAGAGATATGTCTCGATCCGGAGCCAAGGCTCGAAACCTAGACATACTTGAAATAAACTCAGAGTCGCCATCCATGGATATGCCATGGAACCCTAAAATCAAATCCTCTGTGCAATGGATAACCAGAAATATATATGGGTTCGTGCCTGGTTACAAATGGGGAAGGTCTGAGAGCACCCCCAATTCGTCCGAGTGCAAGCACTTGGTCTCTTATGCCATTTTTAGTAACTCCAAAGAAGTTTGAATAAAAATCATGTGAAATGAGAACAATCCTCAGGACTCGTCTACCTAAGCATGCATTTCCTGAGGAAAAAAATAATAAACACATATAAAATAAAATGAAAGATGTGTCACCTAAGCATAGCTAGGTTATGAGTGACGAGCCTAATGGGTGTCTGAGTTCTGATGTGCAAACACATGCAAGCTATAGCTACAGGTATAGGTCTGCACAAGAAAGTAAGAAAACACAACAAAACACACAACATAACAAAACAACAAATCCTAAGACTCTAAACGATCTAGCCCGAGTCCTTGGATGGTCTGATGTTCATCCAAAGAAGCCTACGTATCCCCGCCTCCACGAGAATCAAGGCAACGTAGTTCTTCGCGCCTATTCTAAGCTAGGATGCCTAAGACACCTAGACCTCTATCTTAGACTCGATCTAAAAGACCGGACTAGTTATTAAAGCTTCTTGAACGATTATTTAAATTCCAGTGAATTGTAGATTTTAGGACACCCTATATGCCCTAACTAAATGCAAGTTAACCCTAAGCTAATGCAGGTGGTTCCTACAACCTATGTGTAACTAGGTTGTGTGCCCTAAGGAAAACAATAGGATTGCTAACGTATCCTAGACCTAGTCATCAGTCGGCGATGTGAATCGCCAACTGACCGGACGGAGGCGTAACAAACCCCTAACTCTAACACAAACACAAACAAACCACACAACACAAGACAAACTCCTAATTCTAAAACTCTCTATCTAGGACAAAGTCCTAACTCTAGAGGAAGATCTTTTTGAAAAATAATATTTTGGAAGATTTATATATATTTTTTAAAAAGGGTTAAAAGATTTATTTACAAAGGTTTGGCTGGACCTGGGATAAGAATCCCAAGCTGCACTACGTACCTCGTGGAAGAGGATCAAGCCAACGTAGTTCGAAATGAACTCTCTACCTAACAAACACTTACAGCAAATCAACTATTTTTTATGCTTTAAGTTTCTAATGTTTTTGAGATTTTTGATGATTTCAATGTTTATGGATTTTAAAATTTCTGATGTTTTCACCCTTTTGGCCAAAGACCGGAGGGAATATACAAAATAACACCCTAGGGACAAACCCTAGGGTGAATAAGGGAAACTATGCTCTAATAATACCGTTATAAGAGCAAATGAGTCAAAGACTCTCTAATAACAGCACAAATGAAGCAACCGAGTCAAAGACTCTCTAATAAAAGCAACTAGAGGATAAACGAGTCAAAGACTCTCTAATAAGAGCAACTGGAGGATAAATGAGTCAAAGACTCTCTAATAAGAGCAACTGATAACACTGAAAATGAGATAACGGAGTCAAAGACTCTCTAATGATACTGCAACAGGAAAGGCGAGTCAAAGACTCTCTAATAAATCCAACTGAAAGAACAAATGAGTCAAAGACTCTCTAAGAAAACTGCGAAAAAGATAAATGAGTCAAAGACTCTCTAATAACATCACCAAAGGAATAAATGAGCCAAAGATTCTCTGAAAGAAATGGAAACAAGATTCAAAAACTCTCTAAGAGAGAAGAAAACACGAGTCAAAGACTCCACTGACAACAACTAAAGGATATACGAGTCAAAGACTCTCTAAGAGATGAGAACACGAGTCAAAGACTCCACTGACAACAACTAAAGGATATACGAGTCAAAGAAGAGATGGAAACACGAGTCAAAGACTCCAAAAACACCGACTAAAGGATAAATGAGTCAAAGACTCTCTAAGAGATGGAACACGAGTCAAAGACTCCAAAAACACCGACTAAATGATAAACGAATCAAAGACTCTCTTAAAGAGAAAGAAACACGAGTCAAAGACTCCACTAATGCTAATTAAAGGATAAATGAGTCAAAGACTCTCTAATAACACTACATTAAAGACAAATGAGTAAAAAACTCTCCTATAACACCACCTAAAAGGCAAATGAGTCAAAGACTCTCTAATAACACCATCTAAAGGATGAATGAGTCAAAGACTCTCTAATCAAGGGCTAACTCCTATGCGAATGAACTATCGAATAAGGAGAAGCTCACAAGTAAAAAGGAATAAGAATTTGTACACATTTGGCAGAAGTAAAACACCCAGCCGGGCCGGACAGCTACCTAGCCCTAGGGTGCAACAAATGTGCAACCCAATACCCATAAGGGTAGGGGTATGAAGCCAAGCCGAGTAGGGTGTTCTCCCAAAACCAAACGACGCACAAAGAGGAGGTTTAGCAAGAGAATGAGACCGGACGGGTTTCCCAAACACACACAAAGATGGGCTCCAAGTAACCTTATCATTGCCCTTGCAAGGGGTAAGCAAGGCTAAGACAACTAATTGACCACATTGATCTCTAATTAACAGAGGAACAAATTGAGGTGCAATCTCAGAGAGGATTCTACAAATGAGGCTTGCCTCCAAAGGAGGATTGCCTAACGAGACAGAGTATGTCTCCTAGTACAGGTTCTATTATCTAAAGAAGTCTAGAAGACTGCGCTAGTCCACCAAGAGGGTAGAAAAGAATTACTAGGCAATCTCAAATTCAAATTCAAATTCAAATAGCATGATAAACAACGTTAATTAGCCCAGACCAGCTGCTGGGTAGCCTAATGAAGTAAAAATAATATCAAACACTTCAAAACCAACCACAAACCTCAATACGGGGACTCCAATGAAATCAGATGATGCCAAAGTAATCATCTGATTCCCTACACATATAATATTTCTACAAACTGCCTTGAAATCAGACGATATTCGTGTCAAGGACATCGAATAGTGCAAATCATCTGATTTCCTTCTTCAATTAAATAATTTATTAAAAATAAAAAAAAATAAAAATTAATTAGCCCAGACCAGCCGCTGGGTAGCCTAATGAAGTACAAGTTTGTTTCACCAAGTTAAAATCCAATTAAAAGAGTATCTTATGAAAATTGAGTTATGCCTACAATCACAAAATGAATAGAGTAATAAACAGCCCTGTTTGCATAGATATTGAATTCATGAACCTTAAGTTATCTCACAGGACTTTGATAAACAGTGGTTTGCTACAGACTATTTAGTTTTAACTGACGTCAATTGAATCTATCCTCAAAGAACATTAGAATCATCACAGCATAAAAGCACTTTAATATTTAAGATATGCAACAATCCAAGCAATAAAGCATATGTGACTTTAGTGGAAAAATTATAATCAATAAGAAACACGTATCTGTGTAAATCATTGATGCAAGTTTTCGGCTTCACATAGAAATTATCCAATGAATTTAAGGCCACCTTGTAACTTCCCTCTTACATTTTGACAGTATAACAAGGGAGTTATGATAGTTTCTAAAGTGACAGGGATTTCGAGAAACCTAGTACAATACAAGAAGCAACACAAAAAGAATCAAAGAGAATAACTTGCAAATTACATTAGGTTTATTACCAACTCACAACTAAGCAAGATCATATAATCTAATGATAATGAACAGGTATTTCCGGTTTTAAAAAAAAAAAAATCATCACATCAACCAAAATCTTAACAGATGCGCAAGCATATAACTACAAGTCATAGATCTAGAGTATTACTCACATAAATCTGAAGGATATTCTCAACAGAGCACAGAAGTATTGAAAATAGATTTTTAAACATGTGGCTTAAGCAAATTAAATTGATAACACGGATTGAGTAAAAATTTAGCCACATCCACATCCACGGAAAATCATCATAATACATATATATATATATATATATATATATATATATATATATATATTTTTTTTAAAATGCAAAAATGAAAAGATTACGTAACATATATTATTATTTTTTATAAACAGACAAATCACTCCTACTATAATTCATTTGAAAATCAGATACAATTGTTACTATTACAATACAATTTTCACATTTCACATTTATGCTCTTCTTAATATTCTATAAGCCTCAAAAGATTAATTATAAGAGAAAGACCAAGCTAAGTCATGCAATCAATTAACTCTAGGTTCGTAACACATTCAACACAGATCAGATGAGAATTACACATCAAACTAAGATTTTAGGATAAAAACCATCTGGAAGTAAATCAGTAGATAAGAGAATCATTTGAAAGGATCAAGTATATGAAAAATTTATCATCATCTAATCTCAGCAAATGCAAACACAAAGTAACAAAACAAAATCATACCTGAAAGTTCAAATCAGAGTAGCAAGATACTTTGAATTAGCCCTGATCCCTCTTCTATTCTCCTATATTATGCTTAGATCTATGTTCTTCACATTCGGATTTCTGATCGGTTACCTCTTCTATTCTAAAGCAGATGATATATTTGATCTTCTGCTTTCCTCAATTTTCAACTCCAATCACCATAAACACTTCCAGATCCAACGCTTACAAGGTAAGAGAAAGGCAAATCTTAGGTTTCTACAACCGGATCAAGAAATTTAGACAATAGAAAAGATGAAGATGAACCAGATCTAACCGGAGAAATAATGAGGATAGGAATAAAACCAGATTCCGACAGATCTCGAAGGATATGATGAAAATTTGAGGGTAGAGAGGTGAAGAAAAAGAAGAAATAACCAAAATCCGGCTAAAACTCTCTCTCTCTCTCTCTCTTTCTTTCAGATCTTGGATCTCAGATCTCAGATCTGAGATTTCTCAGTGTGATCGAAGCTCCGGCACCGTTGCCGGAGGAGAAGAAAAATTCTCTCTCTTTCTGCAATCTCTCCCTCTCTGTCTCAGATCTCTCTCTCTCTCTGTTGGAAATGAAATGACGAGGTGATCGTTAGATCTGGCTTGGGTTTGGGAATAGAGAAGAAGAAGGTGAGATGGGTTTGGGGCTCAAATAGAATAGGGTTTGGATTTGGTCATGGTGACCGTAGAGTGGAGGTTGATGGTGGAGGAAATAGAAGAAGAAAAAGAAGTGGAGGTGGAGGCGGTTCAAGGTGAGGCTTACCGGAGAAGACGACCGGAAGAATAGATCTAGAAATTCCTCACTTTCTCTCTACTTTCCTAAAAGAATGAAGATCCCTCTCCTTTTCCGATTCTCACAACCTCCGATCGGAAGTAGGATCTCCGGCAAACGGTCAGAGAAGACGATCGGCGGAGAGAAAAGGAAAACCCAAGCTCCCTCTGCTCTCGCTCTCTTTCTCTCTGCTTCTCAAATTTTTCACGAAGAATGAACAGTCCCCCCTCATTTCTGATTTTTTTATATATATATATTAAAATATCTGCGTTGATATTTGCACCCCCTTTTGATGAGGCGCGCGAATCTGGATGAGTCGCGCCCGCCATTTTTGTCCTATTTGGCCTGGGCGCGACCATCACAGGATAATTCGCCCCCCTTTTGATTTGTAATGTGCACCCTCTTTCCTGGCTCGTCTTATTTGACCAATCAGATCGGATTTTGATGAAATTTGGTGGGGGCCTCAGTGAGACCCGATCCTAACTAATGATGCAATTTGGGATCCTAGCTTGGTGATTGGATGGGGTTTTGCTCGAACACAATGAACTTGGGTCCGGTCAAAATGGGGTGTCTACAGATACCCATAAACCCTATCCACAAAAAATAGGGACAAATCAAAACCCCAATCTCTAACCTGATATCAGCTTCTTTGATTCCCAATATTCAAAGCCCACCCAAACCAAATCCAAGACTTCTAAAAGGGGTAAAATTAAGGAGACCCACTTGCCTCAAATGACAGAATTTTTTTTCAATCTCCCCAAAATACCATAGCATAGCCTGCAACATCCAAACCCTTCTCAGAAAGAATCCTACAGTGAATAACTAAGGGTTTTGGAAAAGACCCAAAACCCAATACATGAATTTCAAGCAGAAAACAGAAATTTTTTTTAGGGAAAATGGTTTTAGATAGAGATTCCCCAAAACCCAAAAAACAACTCAAAAAATGAACACCGAAAAATCAAGAAAGTTATTTTGAAGCATCAAGCATACCTTTTTGAGGGCTTTCGTTAGCTTTAAAGAGATAAATTGAGACCCATTTGTCAGATTGTAGGAGGATTAAATTTCAGAAATGAAAATTTTGAATTTGAAATAGTGTTGGAAAAAGGTTCTGGAATTTGTAGAAGAGTCTTTTTGCAGATGGTGAGGATTAAGAACTATTCCTCACCCCTTGTGAAGTTAGAATCTCTTTGTTTTAAGCAATGTTTATACATTGAATTGGGCTGGGCCTTCTTAAATATTAATGGGCTAAATGATCTAGATGGTTAGGATCAACCCTCTAACATTCAGATCGAAGGGTTAGGATCAGCCTATGGAAATGATTTTTGGGGCACAACCTATTTCAGCCGTGGCCCATCTAATGGACGGTTTGGATCATCCTATGGTGCAGGCAATACTGTACTTTTAATAAAGTGAAGGCAATAAGTTTTCATGGTTTTGGATCATCCTATGGCCCATCTAATTGCGCTCCCCTTTTAGCGGAATTGTGGGCAGACTTAACACTTTTTGACGTGGGGTGAAAAAATCCTCGCTCTATAAGTTTTCATGGTTTCCAAACATGGCCTTTTGTTTATGAATGCTTTTTATGTACAATTCAGAAACTCATTTACATTCTCCTGTATTAATCTCGCCTTGTATCTTTCTTGATTGTAATGAATGATGTTAAACTAGCTAAACAATATCTATGGTTATTTTTACATGTTATACAGGAAATTATTTCAACAATGTCTGAGGATATTGTGGATGATGATGTTAATGATGGAAATCACTCACCACCTAGCCTTAGACGACGTAAATTAAGGTCAGTCATTTGGAATGATTTTAAAAAAGAAGAAGATTCAAATGGGGTTTTGTGGGCTAAATGCAAACATTGTAAGAGGAATCTCACGGGTTCAAGTACTAGTGGAACTACTCACTTAAAACGACATCTTGCGCATTGTCCTAAAAACAAAAATCAGGACGTAAGACAAAAAATTTTGTCTTGGGGTCAAGCAAAAACAGATGGGAGTACTTGTATTAGTAATTTTAAGTTTGATCAAAATCAAAGCCGACAAGATCTTTCTCATATGATAATGTTGCACGAGCACCCCTTTAAAATGGTAGAACACCCCGGGTTTATTAAATTTGCTAAGAATCTTCAGCCGTTATTCAAGATGGTGTCTAGGAACACTATTAAGTCTGATTGCTTAGCGATTTATAAGAAAGAGAAAGAAAAGCTCTCTACAGTATTTGAAACTATTCCTGGTCGTATCAGCCTTACAACAGATATGTGGACATCCAACCAAACACTTGGATATATATGTCTCACAGCACATTTTTGTTGATCATGACTGGGTGTTGAACAAGAGGATAATTAATTTTGCCGTGGAACCATCTCCTCACACTGCAATAAATTTATGTGACACAATTTATCGACAGTTATTAGAGTGGAAAATTGATGGAAAGATATCTACCATGACTGTAGATAATTTGACAACAAATGATAGCATGTGTGCCAGGTTGAAAGAAAAATTGCATGACACACTTCCACTTGAGGGTAAGTTTTTTCACGTTCGTTGTTGTGCACACATCTTAAACTTGGTTGTACAGAGTGGCTTGGAAGTGATTAATAATGTGATCCACAAGGTTCGTGAGAGTGTGAAGTATGTGAAGGCTTCACAATCACGTAAACAAATTTTTCAGGAATTGGCTAGAGTGTCAAAGATAAGTAGTGAAAAGAAGGTTTGCCTTGATGTTCCAACTAGGTGGAACTCGACATTCCTTATGTTACAAGTTGCACTAGAATATAAGGATGCATTTCTTCAAATGACACAGCGTGATCTGAATTATCAAGTAGCACCTACAAAAGATGAATGGGAAAATGCTAAAATTATTTGCAATTTTTTGAAAGTCTTTTATGATGCTACCAATATTTTTTCTGCTACCAAGTCTCCTACTGCAAATATATTTTTTCCTGAATTAGTATCAATTCGGTTTGCATTGCATGAGGCATATGTGTGCGATAAATTGTTTATGAGATCCATTGTTGAGAGAATGAAAGACAAGTTTGATAAGTATTGGGGAGAATGCAGCTTGATCTTATCGATTGCAGTAGTTTTAGATCCTAGGTACAAGTTGAAGCTATTGGAGTATTATTATCCTAAAATTTACTATTTTGAAAGAAGTGAGATGGAAATCCAAAAAGCCAAAAATGCCATTAGAGACCTTTACCGAGAGTATGAAAGAAAACAAGCTTCGTCTACCGAGAGATCATCTCTCTCAGGTTTTAATTTTGCAAATGAGGAAAGGGTAGGGCTCAACACTAATCCAAGTCGACAAGATAAAATGAATCTTTTTCACCAATTTGCTATAGAAAGTTCTTCAAGGGTGGAAAGGAAGGGGGATTTAGATCATTATTTGGATGAAGCCATTATCATAGTTCCTCCCACGGATGAATTTGATGTATTGAGTTGGTGGAAGAGCAATGCACTCAACTATCCCACACTCTCTATAATGGCTCGTGACATCTTGGGGATTCCCATATCAACTGTAGCTTCTGAGTCTGCATTCAGTACTGGAGGTAGAGTATTAGATCAGTATCGTAGTTCATTACTTCCAGAGACGGTAGAGGCTCTCATTTGTGGGCAAGATTGGTTGCGGGCTTCAATTGATGGTACATATATATTCAATTTAAGTTTTTTATTATTCTAATTGTAGTTTATAAATGTGGTTTTTAATTTTTAACATTTGCTCCGTATACTTGTGAAAGGTTTGGCTAGTTCTACGAATTCTATCACAATTGGCGATGAAGACTAGAGGTGGTCTTTATAGTATTTTCTCTGAGACAGGTAAATAGTTGGTTACTTATTAGATGTTGCTTAATTTTTTGTTTTGCATTGTTGAATTTATAATTCACATATATTTAAATTAATTATTTTGTTCCTTTGTATGTTGGTGTAGGGTATATCGACAATGGATTGGAGATTTTTTTGTTTAGTTGTGCCAATCGCAAAAACAATGGATTGGAGATATTTTTGGTTTAGTTGTGCCAATTGCAAAACCAACATGGCAACATTGTGTTTTTGAGTTTGATATTTTTATTTATTACTTTGTCGTTACACGAATCTTGTCAACTTTTGCAGACCTATGTATTTATGGTGGGTTGATGTTATTATTAGTGAACTATTTACAAATGACTCATTTGATTTGTTGTCTTGGTCAAGCATCATTTTTCTTATTATAAGTTTCACTATTTCAGTTGAAAGTATACACAATTCTTAGAATTTGCAGGAATTTAGAAATGGTTTAGAAGAGCAATACTATTTTTGGATGGTTCCGGGTCATGCTGGTGAGGATTATCATGGTGAGTCTTTTTTTTTCTTGATTCATTTTCTCAGTTTTTACTTTCATTATGCTGGTCTATTGAACATATATGCCGTCATGAATATATTATTAGTTCATCAGTTTTTATTACTGAATGTTATTGTTATGAATCATATTTCTTGATAATAGTTATACATTATATTTGTGTATGTAATTTTGATTAGTTTTATTGTTTACAAGCATTATTTTACAATAGATTAAACATAGATAAATTTTTAATTTAGTAGAAGAAAATGCATAGAGACACACTAATAGTGGACTGCCATTCTTACTCGTTTTAAAAAAAATAGTTGTTTACTTAGCTTAGTGGGACATAATAGGACACTCCGATGGACGGTCCGAATTAAAATGGATCGTGATCATGACTTGGAAATTAGGATCCGAAGAACAATCCGAGTCCGACCCGACCGATAAGGAATTTGAATGGATCGTGACTGTGACATAGGTGGATCCGACCCGAAGTGGATCCGTTGACACCCCTAGTCAAAAGTGTTAAAAATACACCATAAGTGTATTATGCAGTGCTCAAATGGCAAAATGGATAGCAAAAATGCCTTCAAAGGGTTGCAAAACGTTCGGAATCAGTTTTACTTAGGCTAAAACCCTAAAATTTTTGACTCAAAAACCAACTTGAAAAATCAAAAGTTTTTGAATTTACACCATACCTATATGATACAGATACCAAATGCCAAAACTGACCCAAAAAATTGATTCAGAAGAGTGCAAAACCTCCAGAACCGCTATAATTTGGCCAAAAATCTCACAAAAATGGGCCAAACCGAGTCAAACACAGATTTGGGTCGTTTGGGCCTATGGGCCAGTTCAAGTCACGTTGGCCCAAGCGGTCTGGTGAGCTTAGAGGGTCTACTGGGCCCTTTTTAATTGAAAAACCCATCGCGGATCCTTGATGGGCCCGCGCGGCCCGGTTCGGCCCGCCAAGCCCGACACTATTCATCGTCTTCTTCATTAAAATAGTAAAAATTCCAGCAAAATCCAAAAAAACACTAAAAGTTCTATTTATTATTACAGCTTCGTTTGAAGTCCGATTGAGGTTCACAATAAGCCGTTGGACTCGTCTCTCGACGAACTTTGTAACCACGCCGGAAAAGCTCCGGTCGGACAAGCCGGTCGCCAGTGGCACACTGTTTTCCGGCGAGGTCCAAAACTTCCCAAAAAGTTAAAATTTTCATCTTTAAATCGCCGCCAAACGCAATCCAGACATCGGATCGACGAACCGTTTGTTGCGTTGGATTCATGGGAACACAAGCAACGTTTCAGTTCCATTTAATCATCGATCCGACTCCAGAATTGATGGCGGTACTCAAAATACAAGTTTTCACAAACCCTATTTCAATAACTTTTAATGCAATTTTCTCGCCGGAACCGTAGCTCTGATACCACATGTAAGTGTTCATCATAAAAGGAACACGGGCAACGGATCTTTGACAGTCCAACTTTGAGAAAATCACAATTAACCATATGGATTGAAATTGAAACAGTAAAGGGAACATACTGAAAGCCGAATATCGTTTTGCTATCACTGGAAGGATTCCATTCCGGTATTTCTCCTCACTCCACAACAGACGGTGATGGGGACCGACTTCCTCTCTCTTTTTGCCGTGGAATGCTAAGAGAATGATGTAGAAATTGTTGTGTGCAAGTAGGAACCAGATGAGAAAATAAATAGACATTTATGGGAAGAAACACAACTCCTCATCACGCTGGTTCCCTCCCCAAAAGTCTCTTACATTTATACCCCTTCTTTTATGGCTTTTCACTTAATGCCTTTTCACAAAACCAGCTAACAAAATGATCTAGGCCGTTGATCTTGCACATGCCACATCCACCGTTAGGATAATTTCCTAACAAACTTCAGTTTGAGTTATCCGGGTATACCTTGTTGTTCGGCGTAAGGTTGAAGATGAATTCCTAATCCCAAAAAGTACTTCGACACTAAGGTGGTATGAGAAAGTGGGGGACAATATGTTAGGGGTAAAATCCACCCATCGAATAAACACTTAACAAGTGGCACCTAGCTCAATTAAGTAACCGAACTTGTTTCTTAGGTAACAGGGGCAAGAAGGTCTCTCCATCTCCACGAATAGCAACCCCGAAAAAAACATGAAAGTGTCCTAGGATGATAAATTTCAGAGATTTTCTATTAAATTCTAATGTGATTACAATTAACAATAACTAGTGCTTAAATAAGCACTTGGAGATAAACATGAGAGATAAAGATAAGAAGATCATCCTAATCTAAACCAACTTCCCTAATCTACCACATCCTAATCTAAACCAACTTCCACCAAGATCATAAACGGTAAGATCTTATCATGGTCTATATGATTTGACAAATCTCAACACATAGGAGAAGTCCGAACCGGCAACTCTTCTTAAAGGTCGATGGCATCAAATAGAAACCAATTCCTATAAGAAAACTCGGTGATTATCAAGATAAACTTGGAAACTTATTTATAGGGAAGTAGACCAATAAGGAAAGACTCCCCAATAGGTAAGTTCTTCACACTACCTACTAGGGCTGCAACAGGGTCGGGTTGGGCCGGGTTTTTAAAAACCCTAGCCCAACCATGGATCCCATTATCTTAGCCCTGACCCACCTTGACTCTGAGTTAGGGCAAAAAAACCTCCACTCAATGCCCGCCCTATAGGCTCAGCCCAACCCTTGCCCACCCTGATTGGCCCTGATTAAGTCGGACCGGGCCGGGCAATTTTACATGTTTTCGGTCTATTTTATTGTCAAAATACTTCTACACGATCTATTTGATATATGTGATTTTTGGTTACATAAATATAGAACCAAAACCCAATAGATGGAGAAATGAGAACATAAAAATCAATTTCCAATACAACATTCCAACATAAAAGCGGTAGTAAGTTAATTGGCACCAATAAATGAAGAGAAAGGAGGTTGTTGCACAAGAATACATTTATGTAAAAGTGTAAACAGGGCCGGGTTGGCCCGAGGTATCAACCCTCAGCCCAACCCAACTTTGAGTTAGGGCCTAAAAAATGAACCCAAGCCCGCCCTTAGGGTGGGAAAATCCAGCCCAGACCCTGTTCGGCTAGGGGCGGATCAAGGCTCACAGGGCCAAACTTGAACCCCCTACTACCTACGGTTCCTCCTCCATAAAAGGACATCCACGCTCAAATGTACGCATCTTCTACAATTCACAAGAATTGTTAATCTGCTTCTCTACCAATTTCTGACTTCAACATCAGAGTGGTCTCCCGGAGTCCAAACTCTGGGACAACTAACGTGTGTTCTTTGAGTGCAGGACGTGCGCAATCAAAGCTCCATCAAAGCTTTTTCGATCGGAGAGGATTTTAGCACCAACAAGAGGTATCAACCAAAAGGAGGCAGCACACTTGAATTTCTCACAACTAATCCATTTTTTTCTTTTTAAATGTAGATTCTCAAAATTACATGGAAATAGCGAGTTATGGAAAAAGAAAAAAAATCTTATTTTGTTTAATCCAAGACATATTCAAAATTCAATTTTTATTGCAAGATTTCTAATCATTCTCTTTTACTTATTACAACAAATAATCAAATAATAAAAACACTTACTTCTCATTTATGAAATTATTAAGCAATGGGCTTATGTGAATTAAATCCCATCACCATTGGTGCAAACCTCATCAACCGATCCAAAGCACTGGGCAAGAATTTCCTTGCAAACAAGAAACAAACTCTCGTTTTGCTCCCATTGTACCTACAGTTCCGTCCCTTCCTCATTCTTCCCAAAAGTTCAATGGTCACATCCCATCTCCCAAACCAAGCAGGGTGGCGACCTCCTTTTGACCAGTCAACCCAGGTCAAACTTCTATTGGCATTTCTCCTACCGAATCTCATACTCACAAATGTTGGCATGTAATGCTCTTCTCCACAACAAAATGCCTTGCAATTCCTCTCAAAAATCGGAAAATATTTTCCGTCGGAAACTATTTCTATGGCGAGGTCCCGGTCCATCTCGAACCACTGTGATCCCTTACGCCATTGGTAGAGTTTGATTTGTGGCTTCATGCGGTTGTTGTATCGGCCATGTCCAGTGGGGCCTGGGCCCGCAAAGGCGTCCACAAATGTATTGGTAGAGTTGATAAGGTAAGAGTAGATCGTAGAGAAGTTGAAGAGGGGAATGCACGACTCGGAGAGGAGGATGAAACGTTCGTTCGATGAGTCCAGGAGAGCATTGGCTAGGAGGCGACGTTCCGCTTCAAGCATGTTGAACATTCCCCATTGCACCACCTGCATTAAACCAAAAAAAAACACTTAATTTCTACTCTCTCTGAAGCAAATGGCAGAATTCCAGCAGATGATGCAGTGCATGTAAATTGCTTGGAACCCTCGCGAAGTCGAGATTGTGGGACTCACCTCATCAAACAATGAGGTAAAATGGTGGACCCCACCTGATGCATGGGTCAGAATGGAGTTGGTGAGACCACCCTTATTAAAACATGTTGTAAAATGGTGGGGCCGCCCACCGGCCTATTGAGGATTTAGGTGTGATGATGGGCCCGCGCATGTGTGAGTAAAATGGTGGGCCCCACCGTCGGCATGGGTTTGGGAAGAGAGGGTGGGTTCTACCATATCAAAAAGTGAGGTGTAAAATTGGTGGGCCCACCCATGCTAAAATGTGTCTAACCTTATCAAAATATGTGTTGTAAAATGATAGCCCCTAGCTACGCATAGGCTATGCATGAAGTGTGAACTAAAATCCTTCAAACATACATAGAAAAAGTTTTTCAATAAAAAATTTCCAAGGAAAGAATACGAATGGCAAGGGACAGAAACGTGTTTAGTATGTATTATAAATAGATGAACAATCTAAGACATTTGAAGGACTCTAGTCTTTTGTTGGTTTTGTTTAATTAGGTGTGTAACCCAACTACATCTTCAGTGCAATTTGCGTGTAAAGTTGAAATCCAAAAGAACTCCAAGTTTACACCCAACTTACGATTGGGTCAGACATCCATTCTGATATTTGGGGTCTTCCAATAATTTCTTGTCATTTAAGCACTTTGATTTGTTTCATGAACGAGTAATTGCACATATGTATGGGGGCGATGGCACTTGAAAGGGAAGGGGGACAATTGCTAGGGGTGGCCAACCGGTTCGGTTCTCGGTTTTTTTTTTTTTTTTTTTTCGGTTCTCGGTTCCCGGTTCCATGAACCGTAAGAACCGAACCGAACCGTAGTACATAGTAGGACCGAACCAAACCGGACCGAACAAAATCGGTTCGGTTCTCCGGTTCTAATGGCTAATTACTAATTACTAATTATAATTTATAAAAAACTTTTAATTAAAGTTATAATATAAGTTACTTTCTTAGTATAAGAATAGTATCTATTAACTATTACTTATTAATATTATAAGTAATTTATATTAATAAGTATATGTATAATAGAAATATAACATATATATATATATATATATATATATATATATATATATATATATATATATATATATATATATATATATTCAAAAGTTCGGTTCTTCGGTTCCAGAACCGAACCAAAAATATTAGACCCGGAACCGAACCGAATAAGTCCGGTTCTCCATCAGTGGAACCGAATCGGACCCAAAGTGTTTTTAAACAGTTCGGTTCCGGTTTGGTTCTTCTGTTCCGGTTCGGTTCTTCCGGTCTGGTTCGGTTCTGGCCACCCCTAACAATTGCCCCCCTTAATTTTTTGGGAAAAAAAAATACCTTTATTTTTTAATATTTTTTTATACTTACCCCCTTTTTAAAAAAATATGCCCCCCTTTCCAATCATCCGTAAGATAGAAAATAATTTTTGCCCCCCTTGTGCAAAATTTCTGGCATCGCCCATGTAATGTGTATGTATGTATGTGATCATCTAATTACCAAGTTATTTGTTAGACGTGAGTTTATTTTGTGATAATGAAAGTGCAATATAAATTAAATCCAACATTCATAAACAAGCTTTGAATGATTGGTCTTTGCAATCGCATTCTCTGGTCCAATTGCTGTTTTTGTTTTTGTATTCCTGATTTATCCACTAGGTCAGTCCTGAGTGGTTCTTTGCGCCCAGTTTTGGTGTAGCAGCTATATTTCGATTCATCCTCACTTCCCAAAAAGCTTTGAAATGCCAATTTTAAAAGAAGACGACAAGTTGGGTTTGTCCAATTAATAAAACATGGTTGTGTTGATATCATTTTCCTTAATTATTAAATCTATGGCTCCTTATGATACAAAAACACCCACACAAATCTCTTGTTTTCTGGATCTATGTATCCATTGATTTCTGCATGATTTTGTGATTTCATTGACCTTAGATCGGTGTTTTCACAACAAAATAACACTAAATTCCTTCCATATAAAGATTAGGGAATGCTATCCATACTTTGGCCCTCTTCTCTTCACCTTACACATACAATATGCCGGTAGAGGTTGTTAGACCTGTTGGAAACTTCTCACAAGTCATCTTTAAAAGCTATGGATAGTTAACCTGCTGTTTCAAAATGTGGATGTGGGTTAGAATGCGCCCAGAGCAAATCCTAGTTGACTCAGAATGATGCAATCGACTACTCGGTTGGCATAGTTGACTGGCCATAACTAAGGAGAGTGAGAGAAGTTTTGATAGACTTTGTAGGGCAAAACACAGACAAGAGCACGGTCAAGATAACGGAGTTCATGATGACACAAAAGAGTTTAGAGATGGGAAGAAACTCACCACGCCAATAAATTTACTGCCACTACTAATAACAACAATAATAGTATTATTTGGAAAATTGAATAAAGAATTAACAAACCATGAAAGAAACTGACCTTGCTCGGAATCCTTCGTCCACGGAAAACAGAATTTTCAGGCAACTCGGATTCATTAAACGAAGGATCCGAGTGAAGGTAAATTGAGTAGAACCCTTCATTCCCTCTGAAGAATTTCTCCCATAAAGGGGCCAAAGGCAATGCCCCCCTACTCAAGAACATGAAAGCAACCTTAGGAATCCGTCTATACGGGTATTTGCGGATTCGTGGAACCATCGACGCCTTCCAGATTGAACGGCATCACATTTTGTTTGAACTCTACACTGATTGGATGCCCATGTGACTCAGATGGTGGCAGTGGTGAAGGAAAGAAAGTGACTTTGGTGGTTTGGGAATTGAATTCAAAGCCATTAAGATAGAAACTAGTTATAACTCCAGTGGCCAAACCAGCTCCAAAGAGGAGGAGATAAGAGAGAAGGTTTAGGAGTTGTAATAGGGAATTGAAGGGATTATCAATGGAAGGAAATGGACATTGCTGTTTCTTCTGATTCTTCATGAGAGAGAGAGAGAGAGAGAGAGAGAGAGAGAGAGAGAGAGAGAGAGCGAGCTTTGGGAAATATAATGCGTCGGGTGGTGGGGTGGATTTTGTTTGGCTACCCATGGTGGCATTACCCTGTTTTGATAATTGCACTAACTTGTCTTGTCTTTTATTATTTAAACAGCTGTCAAAGGTTATTATAGTTCCAAAAAGGCTCTCATGACACAATTAAAAAAGAAAATACAATCTGACTTTGTGCAATTATTTAAACATTGTACTGATTCCTCAACTATATCAAGTTTCCATGCATCTTTCTTCTTGATTTACTATATTTTTTCCTTCTGCTGTCTGGAAGGCAGGTGGGGTGGCTACCAAAATGGGTTGTTTTAACTAAACTCAGAAATGTTGCCAGCAAGTAGGTGGTCGGTATTAGAGAATAAAATCAAATCGTAGATTGATTGGGGTGGATTTTAGATTGATTGGGTTAGATTTTAGATTGATTTGATTAGGTGGTAGATTAAGAAAGAATGCTAGATTAAGTAACAAGATTAGATTAGGATTATCTCCCCAAATCATGTCATATCTCTTTCTATGTTTATCTTCTTGAGTGTTCTCTATATAAACACTCATTGGGCTTGATTGTAATGCATCCAAGAATAATAGAAAATCTTCTCTTCAAAATTTAACATGGTATCAAAGCCAATGACCTTGGCTTGACCTCTCCACAAGTGCTTTTGTTCTCAGGCGGACGGCCGTCCGTCCGGACCAACATTGATCCCCTTAGCCTAGATCTTGCTCCTCTTTTTTTTTTTTCCTCGTCTAGCCTTCATCCAACGTATCCCTCTTTCTCTATTCTCTGCCATTTTATTTTTGCTTCCTCCACTCACACAGAAACAACAAGAAGATCAAAAGTTGAAGAAGGTTTATCTTTTGATGCTGCCCAACTCATCTTATGCAAAAAAAGGGTGTATCCCCAATGTGATATTTGCACACCCCTTCCTCTTGTTCAAAGTGAAATTGTCAATGTCATTTTTGTTCTACAATTGCTATTTGCTATCAAAAGCCGCTAGTCGTCGCTTCTCTTTATCTTCTCTTCATTTCCATTCTGTTTATCTTTTAACTTCTATTTCAATATTTGATTTTCTATTTCAGTTGAGGTGCCTTTCTTCGAGGTGCGTGCCTGAAATAGTCACTCTACTCAGTTGAGGGGCCTCAATTCCTTGAGGTTCGTGCCTGAGAGAGTCAATTTCCATGAGTATCGATAATTGCCGACTTATGATGTCTTGCCCATCGAGGCCCATTCTCGCCCATCGAGGCATCATTTTGCCTATCGAGGCATTGGTCCATTGTGACCCATTTCCAGAAGGTTCGGTATTCAAAATCGGCCTAAAGACTCGTCCATTCGGGCTTAAGTCCAATTCAGTTCTTTGAGGCTCTGTGCGCCTCATCTTTCATGCGACACATTCTTCAACAACAGGTGGCAATTCATCTTCAGCAATATTAACAACAGGCGGACATCGATCGTAACAGTGTGCATAAAAAAAATTTACATTTCTTTTTGGGGATATCTATTGTAATCAAACGTATATCGATTTCCAATCCATATATGTTTGAGGGGGCATATTAGAGAATAAAATCAAATCGTAGATTGATTGGGGTGGATTTTAGATTGATTGGGTTGGATTTTAGATTGATTTGATTAGGTGGTAGATTAAGGAAGAAGGCTAGATTAAGTAACAAGATTAGATTAGGATTATCTCCCCAAATCATGTCATATCTCTTTCTATGTTTATCTTCTTGAGTGTTCTCTATATAAACACTCATTGGGCTTAATTGTAATGCATCCAAGAATAATAGAAAATCTTCTCTTCAAAATTTAATAGTCGGAATAGATCATCTGGTTGGCCCTGGATCATTGCCGAGAGATCCCACATATCACGTTTACTACCTGATCAAAGGGGTACCCAATATTCTCCATCATGTATATACTCTCCATGAGGAATTCTTAAACGAGGGGCGTCCTTGCAAAAATGAGGTGAAATGGTGCCCGCATTGATTAGTTGTTAAGACCCCATTTAGGTCGAAAAGAGTTTAAAAACACCTTTAATGAAAGCCAAAGAGCTTTAAATGCATTTCTGTGATTTATAGCCAATGGGGGCGCCATTTCACCCTATTTTTGCAAGGGCGCCCTTCAGTTTAGCATACCTCATACTCCATTACTTTAACTAGTAGTAGCAGGTGGCTAGTGTTTCTTTCTTTCTTTCTTTCTTCTTTCTTTCTTTTATAAGCAGCTGACTAATCAGCGATCGTGAAAATAATTAATAACAAACGCAAGGTTTGTCCCTACACTGAGTATGCGAAATCATTTTTTTTATGGGTAGAAAAGAGTTAAAAACACCTTCAACGCCTTTCACTCACGAAAGTGTCATACGTTTGGGGTACATCCCAAGACCTTCTCTCTCTCTCTCTACCTAATATCTCTCTATTAATTAAGAAAAAAAGTCTTTCTTAAGTCCATCACATTTGTTAAAAGGAAAATGATATGGAGACCGAGAGTACCACGGAGAGACCAGCAACGAGAATGCGCCATGTGTGCAATAAAAAAATAACATTTTTTGTTTATTTTTCCTAAATCAAAGGCATGTTCATGTCACTTGTGATTTTTTGGTGATAACCCATTTGCTCCGTCCCCTGCTCGATGGTGCACTAGAAGGAAAAAAAGAGAGGAATAAGGGGATCATATGAAGCAAGGAATCAAGTCCTTGAAAGAGCCCTTGGGAATTGGGGATCAAATGAACCCTCAATTCTCAAGGTTTCGTGGGTGTTGAGAATGCTGAGAACATAAGACTAACTTTGATCAAAGTAGGCATGCCTTTGCAGTGCATGGCATGGCAAGAGCAAAATCCATCTGCTCTAACTCTAGAATTTATGGCAACTGAATGGATGGTGAAAATGTAGGAAATAACTAGTCTGTATTCATCAATAAAGAACCTACAAATTGGACGTCTTACAAAAAATCCTCAAATGGGGTGGCTTTTACACCACCATTAGTGACAAGGCCTAGTAGTAAATATGGTTTGGATGATTGAGCAAGTGACCAATAATTGTACTTTCACCTACTCATATTTTCCACCCATCCATCACATAAAACCCCTCATAATTGCCAAAAATCAGCTGACAACCAATAAAAAAGGTGATTAATTAGGTGTGGAGTGCCATTATCAGATCGAGGGTGTGTGAATATCATTTCCTATTAACTAAAATGGATGGTACCAACTTAATTTCCCGAATCTGGTAGTTTAATCATCGTTTAGAAAATCATAAACACAAAATACAACCAATGCTAAGGATCAAACCCGAACAATCCAGGTGCTATTCTCAAAAGAGGCCCTAGGGTGCTCGGTACAAACTTCCTAGCAAAGAGGAAGCAAATCGAGCTACTAGTACCATTATAAGCACAATTGGACCCAAACCGTACCCGATTCAAAAACCTTACAGTTACATCTTTCCTTCCGAAACTCGCCGGGTGTGACCCGCCCCTCGACCAATCGACCCAAGTGATGCTCCTATTGGAATTCAGCTCGGGGAATAGCTTTGTTACAAGTGTAGAGAAATAGTGCTCATCCATGTAACAAGGTGGCCTACAATGTTCACGAAAGACGGCGTAATATTTTTTATCGGAGACCATCTCAACGGCGATCTTGCGGTTGGATTCGAACCATTGGGAGCCCTTACGCCAGTCATTGATAGATAAAACAGGCCACATGCGCTTGTTGTATCGGCCACGGCCGACTTTTCTCGGGTCATCAAAGGAGCCAATGAAGGTATGGTTAGAGTTGATGAGGTAGTCGTAGATTGTGGTGAAGTTGAATAGAGGAATGCATGTTTCTGAGAGCAAGATGAATCTCTCGTTAGAGAAGTCGAGGAGGGCGTTGGCAAGGAGACGCCTCTCCGCATTGATCATTGACGATCTTCCCCATTCTACTGGCTGAAAAATATAAACAGATGGTTTGTTGGTGATACAGGCAACCCAAATAAATAGACTATAGAGTTTATGCTAGAGCATGGAGAAAGGAAAAAAATGAAAGGAAAATTGTAAAGGATTGACAGGTTTTACATATCGATAGCCAAGGTGATGTTCTTTGACCTGGTGGTCGATGGTTCAATCCCATCTTGCAGTAGAGAACAGCCACCTCAGATGGAATTAAATGAATACGACAAAATCTGCCAAAAAGTGAGCCTATGTGGCTATTCTCTTAGGCAAAAGTCAGCTGCAAAAATGGCTTTCCCTCAAAATTTTCTACTATAAATATATACTCACACACACACATATCCGCTTGTACCATCTGCGAAATGCCTTCTGCGATGGTCCCTAACAAATCCCTATATATACATATTTACGGGAAGTGATATATCCGGCCCCTTTTGTGACACCCAGCTGCAGTGTATCAATGACTATGACTGGCAGAGGGGCTGATGTACTTCACGTCAAAAGGATTCAATGGTGCTGATTGCCACGTACATTGCTGCCGGGTGTCCCAACTCCCAAGTAATCAACATGGGCGGATATATAACTAATCATATTTATTTATGTTACAGCTTTTTATTAGTTTTTTTACTGATGTTATAATACTCAATGCTATCAACATTCAATCAGAAACTGTTAAACAAAGTAATGCTACTACTAATAATAAGTCGTTTGCACACTCCATGGTAAAACCCAAATTTTTTAATCTCATAGGGGGGCATGTATGTGAAAGCAAAAGCAAAGGATCATATGGAAGATCACGAGGCGACCCCCACTTGGTCTTGATCATAGTTAGCAACACCGTAAACCCGTTTCACCGCTCCTTCCTCCTTCAACATCTCTCTCTCTAGCAGAGAGTTTCAAGAAAAGACTCATGGATATCAATCCCCTTTTCTGAATGGATGTAGAGTTGCCTATTATTTAGTTGGTTGCTAAATGAAGATTTTCCCATTTAAGTAAGGGCACAACCAAGCAAAGATACCAGGTGGAAAAATTCTTGTAGAAGAGAAAGCCTGAAAGATGTAGATACTGTATTCTCTCTTCTTTTTTTTCTCCCTTTTATTTTTTGCCCATTTTCATTTGGTTTTTTCACCTTTTTTCATATATGCCGTTTCACCTCCTTCAAATTTTCAACATCTTCCCCTTCTATTTTTTGCCCATTTTCATTTTAGCCCAATATTAGGTTTTGGGCTTACAATTGGCTGTCATAATTCATAAATCATAATCTGAAAAAAATATGGCCTTAGCATTCTGTTTCATATTCTTATGGGGATTTTCTCGTTTCTCCTTTTCAAGAGAAAATTAACGATGAGATATCTTCCCTCCTCAATGTTGGCACAACAATTTTGTTCAAGATTCTATCATTTCACGCCTGAGAAACAAGTCGGATGAAAATAGCAGTTATAATTATTAAATTCAATTTTCAGCTTTAATGTATGCCTAAGGGGGTCTAAGTGTATTAGAAACCACAGGGGGTCTGTAGACACCCCATTTTGACAGGGCCCTAAACCCGTGTATCTGAATGAAATCCCGGGGTCAGGCGTAAAATAAATGGAATTAATCTGAGCCTAACCCGATTGGCAGTTGAAAATCTCAACCCGAACTTCATGAATCAACCCAGGTCGCATCCCAACCCGTGTCTCGAGCTCGAGCCGGGCGTAGCTTAAAGAAATATAAAAGGGGGGGGGTCAATCATATCATTCTTCAAAATAAGGGTTTGGGCAAAGAGGAAATCAACCCATCCTTAAGGGTATTTTTGGATATTCGCATTGCTTGCTTGAGAAGCAATAATTATAAGCCATAGGATCAACAAAGAAAATGTGTGGGTAGGATGAGGGGAGAAATAGATTTTCTAGGGTTTGTAAAGGCAATGGAGGAGATCAAGGGTGGAGATCATCTCAACAAAAAAAAAAAAAAAAAAAAGAGGATGCCACATAGATGGCTAGGATTAGACTTAGGATAACCCTAAGTATAAAACAAAGGGGAGTTCTTGCATGAGGGGAGAGGGAGAACTCATCCATTTTCAAAAGAAAAAAACAAAGAAAAAAAAAAAGAAAGAGAGGAGGAGCTGCTGCCACCACCACCTTCCTCCCTCTTCCTCCGGCCGAAATCCGGCAAAACCCACCACCACCTCCCTCTTCCTCCGGCCGAAATCCGGCAAAACCCACCACCACCTCCATCTTCCTCCTCCGTTCCTTTCTACCACCATCACCACCAACCTCAGCCAACAAACAACCATTAAAAAAAATAAAAAAAAGAAGTCACCACCATCTTCTCCGGTGAGCTTGCCGGAATCCGGCAAGCCTATCTTGAGCCACCACCACCGGCCACCTTCTGCCACCCCCCCCAACTCGTTTTCAATCTCCACCTCCACCTTCCCCTTTCACCCACAATCCCTACCTCCATCTCCCTCCCTACAAAACCCTCTGCCGAAACCCATTTTTTTTCCACCACCGCCGACCACCTCCGTCGTCTTATTTTTATTTCTCTCCACCAGCCACCACCACCTCCAGCCACCACCACCCACCACTTCGAAAATCCTCCCCCATCTCCACCCTCACCTCCCTCCAAACCAAAAACCCAAACCACCCTCCTCCACAGCCACCACATCAAAACCCTTTTTTTTTCCACCACCACCGACCACCTCCGTCGTCTTATTTTATTTCTCTCCACCAGCCACCACCACCTCCAGCCACCACCACCCACCACTTCGAAAATCCTCCCCCATCTCCACCCTCACCTCCCTCCAAACCCAAAACCCAAACCACCCTCCTCCACAGCCACCACATCAAAACCCATTTTTTAAAAAAAAACAAAAAAACAAAAAAACCTCCACCGAACCACCACCCTCTCCAAACCCATTTCGCCAACACCTCTGCAACTACACCTCCACCATCACCCACCTCCACAGCCGCCCATCCTCCTCCACCGAGCCGCCACCCCCATTAAACCCTCCTCTCTTCCCACCTCGCCGCACCTCCACCATACCCGAACCAACCCCATCAGCCGTCACCTCCACCTACCCACAACCTCTGCAATATCACCACCTCCATCGACCACCGAAACCCACCGAAACCCTCTCCTCCACCTCATTGCTTTATCCACGCCACCATCAACCACCTCCCTCGCCGTCGGCAAGCCCACCACTTCCAAACCCATATCAAAACCGCCGACGAATCCGATCCCCATCCCCCATCAACAACCACATCCACCATTTTCTAATCCCAAACCCATTTCGGTTTTTACCCAAAACCCATTTGTAAGACCCAAACCCCCCTCCATTTGCAAAAAAAAACAGAGCAATATAGAGAGAGAGAGAGAGAGAGAAAGAGAGAGAGAGAGAGCTAAGAGAGAGAGGGGTTTTGGCAGGTTCCCCCCCATTCCCCCCTTTTTGCCTCAACCAACCTCCTTCCGTGGCCAGCACTCGATTCTGACAATCTGCAAACACTTTCGGCATTCTGGGAAATTTCGCAATCATTGGCACTCTACATTGTAAGCGCAATTTCCTGCGATCCATAGGTATGATTCATTCCCCTCAAGCTTTTACATGGTATTCTCTTTCAAATTCATGGTGTTCATGGCGCTGCTATGAGTGTTTATTTGTTCTTGAGGCGTTATGCTTGCCCTGATATCATGAGTTGCAAGTCTGTCTTCACAGTTTCTAGAGATTATAGGAGGACATACCCTAATAGTTTTATTTCAGTTTGAATATTTTTGAGCTCTCAATCTTGGAAATCTATCATTGCCTACCTGGTCATCTTTGCCGTTTCCCTTGTGCCAATTTACAAAGAAATATGCCAAGTAATCTCACTTCTTTATGTAATTTTTGGATCCATGTTGCTTGAATATTTAAAATCGGGTTCCACTTTCCTTGTAACTTGATTTTCTTTAGGCCCGAATCTTAGGGCTTTCCTGATCATGTGTTGCTTTGATATTTTGAACTAAATTGAATTCATTGCTATTGTGAAACCTTGGTCAATGATATCTTGGACTACACCCAACCGCCATTTTCATTTTAGCCCATAGCAACCTCTCCATTAGCAGTACGGGCATTACCTTGTTTTGTTGGGCGCATCAACTTCATCTGTTTCCAGTTAAAATGCCCATGGCCCATTGGTCCTGTTCTCCATCTACATGTTTCCCTTGGCGTTTATGTTTATGTTCCATCTTTGTTGGGCTCAGTCTTCTCGTACCTGTATAAGGGTTTCAAAAGGGCCTTCATTGTAGCTCGGGTTTCATTGTTTGTTTCAGGATATGAAAGAGGCTATGACGGAACGTATCTTGAGCCAACCCCTTCCCTTCCTGCCTTAGAGTCTTCGCAGGTTAAGGGATTTCTTCCTCTTTAGAGTCAGTCCTAGAGAGTTTAGGAGTCGGTTTTACCATCCTAGGGTTTAGGTGTCTGTCCTACCCCTGTAGAGTTTAGGATTCTGTCCTATCCCTTCATAAAATTTAGGATTCCGTCCTTCCATCTTTCAGAGTCAGTCTTCAGCATAGGAGTCAGTCCTTCAGTCTTTTAGGGGTCTGTCTTATCATCATAGGGGTTAGGATTCTGTCCACCCTCTCATCAAGTCATGTGATTTTGTCCGCTCCTGCAAGGTATAGGATGTTGTCCAACCCTTGCAGAGTCGTGACTCTGTTCATCCCCCCCCGCAAAGCATAGGATGCTGTCCAACCTTTGCGGGATATCAGGAGCCTGTCCTCCCCTTGTGATGATAGGATTCTGTCCTCTTGTGTCGAAAAAATCAAAAACATCTGAAAAATAAAAAATCCCAAAAACTCGAGTCATTAGGAGTAGTTAGGAAATCCAGTTCCGAACTACGGATGGCTTGATCCCTAGCTGAGGGGTACGTAGGCAGCTCAGGCGTGCTGCTGGCATCCTGAGTGCAGTCAACCTTTTTTTTATCCCCTTTTTTTTCTCACCTTTCCGTCCGAACTACGGATGGCTTGATCCCTAGCTGAGGGGTACGTAGGCAGCTCAGGCGTGCTGCTGGCATCCTGAGTGCAGTCACCATTTTGCAAATATTTCCCACAACTTCATAACTTTCACAACTTCAAAACCTTCCAAAACTACAAAAATTCTTCAAAATAACTTTACCAACAATTTTCAAAAGATCTTCCCATAGAGTTAGGAGTCAGTCCTAGACTTTTGGGGTGTCTTAGAGTTAGGAGTCTGTCCTGATTTGTTGCTTTGTCATGTCCGGTCGTATGAGTGTCCCTAGAGTTAGGAGGCCTCAGGTCGTGGTCGGTTAGACACTTAGTCGAGCCGATGGCTAGACTAGAACGCGCTTAGATAGCCCACGGTTTTCCTTAGGACGCACAGCCTAGTCACACCTAGGGTGTAGGGTTCACTGGCATTAGTTAGGGCATACAGGGAGTCCTAAAAATCACCATTCACTTGAACTTAAGTAATGTCGCAAGAAGCTTTAAAAACTAGTCGGGTCTAGTTAATCGAGTCTAGGATAGCGGTTCTAGAGGGTTAGGCATTGTAGTTTAGCATAGGTCGCCGAACTACGTTGGCTCTGATTCTTCCCGAGGCCGGGATACGTAGTGCAGCTAAGATGGATGGCCATCTTGGTCCGAGTCAATTACCGCATTAGAGTTTAGAGTTTGTCGTGTGGAGTCGTGTTGTGTTGTGTGTTTTGCTATGTTTTCTTACTTTCATGTACAGATCCTATACTTTTAGCTGTAGCATGCATGTGTTTGTCCACCAGAACATAGACACCAATTAGGCATGACACTCATAACCTAGCTATTCTTAGGTGTCATATCTTTCATTTCTTTTTGTGTGTGCTTCTTATTCATCTCCGAGACATGCATGATTAGCTAGACGTTATCTCGGGGATATTCGTTCCTATTTCACATGATTTTTACCCAAAACTCTTCAAAGTTAATAATAAATGGCATAAGAGACCAGGTGCTCGCACTTGGGCGAATCGGGGGCGCCTAATCCCTTCCCCATTCGTCATCAGGCACGGACCCTTTGTATCTCTGGTTATCTGTTGCGACAGAGCACAGCATGGGATCCAGGGCCCACTTCCTTGGATGGCGACTCTTTCTTTGCTTAAGATGCGTCTCGAATCCGGGCTGGTCCCCGAATCGAGAGGTATCTCACTTTACATCGCCGCTCATGCTGTGAGGGGCACTCTTTCGAGAGTTCCTTGGCGGAGCTCTCCTTCACGTGGATGATCCTGAGACTCGCGTGGGGGCACGTCCCCCCGCCCCGTCTCGGATCGGGGTCCACAGATTGGCGACTCTGCTGGGGAAATTTTGAAACATTGCCTAACTCTGTAAAAATGCCATTTTTAATTAATTTTGAGGAAATTTGGGTCAAAACCAAGTTAAATGGGAACTTTATCGTTAGAAATCCAGGGGCACCAAGTAGGTGCGTAAATAAAACAAGGGATTCACACACTGCACATCATGCATTATCATATTCTTTACTTCTCTCATTATTTTCATTATTGGCCTCAGGGAATAGATATGACGCGCACCAGATGGGAGCCGTTGTATCTATTTTCGAGCTATGCGCCGGAGCTGCAGCCGTAGACACTGGGTGTGCTGGTGTTCTACAGCAGCCGATGAGCAATGAACATACTCTGTATAATGCTGGGTGTGCTGGCGTTATACATCAAGGGTATGGTCATAGGCATAGTACCCTGCAGAAATGCCTGGGCCCTACTTTCATTTCATTATATTATGTATATATATATTAGTTGCTCCCTTTAGAACCAAAATTAGGGAACCCTTGCTAGGACACTATATATATGTACTCATATAGGACGAACATATGTTGCTTACACATGTGAAGCCTAGAGTTAGGAGCCTTGTCCAATTTGTAGACTAGGGTAGCTCACCTTGCGTGGCTACAGCGCGGTCCTAGTACACTCATCAGTCTGTCACGAGTCGAGACCTCCTTGGCTCCGTTAGACTAGACTAGGGTTGGTGCCCCTGGTTAGGATGTATATATATGTATACATATTTGTTATTAGATTAGGGTTTACTTCCTAGTTCAGTTTTCCTTCATAATCTAATCAATTATTCCTCTCTCTCCATTCTATGGATTATCATCAGATGCTTGGCTCTTTTGGCCATGATCTATCGCCCATGAGCCTGATCCTTTGATTGATCCTGATCAGACCATGTTCCACATGTTGATTGTGAGTCTATCTTACCACTATCATTATCGTAGTGTGTATTCTTGCTGAGAACCCTGCTTTATCTTGATCATGACGGCATACTCTTCATGTTTAGTTGCTGAGACCCTCCTAGTATAGCCGTCATGCTGCCGATTTTTTTTTCAGAACCCTTGAGCGTAATCATTATCCTTTTGGGTTCGTTGACAACCATGTGCTTACCTTACCACATCTCCTAGTGTGGCTGTTATGCTGTCGAATTTTCTCCAAATACTTTGAGTGTGGTCATCATCCTTTTAGGCTTGTTGACGAACCATGTACTTGCCGTACCACATCTTCATGTACAACCGTTAAGCTGTCGGATTTTGATCCAAGGGAAGGTGTCTTTGTGCTGCCTTTTGTTTCAACTTGCGCATTACATTGTCATGCGATTAATTCTCATTGAGCCTAGTGTTTATGGTGTCCATGACAGGAGTCTTAGTCACTCGTCTACCATCAACCCCAAACGAGCTTTCATCTCTAAACGCGCTTGGTCTAGCCCGCTACCTGATAGACAGGGATCCCCCTCATTATTCTTGAACTCAAATGCTTCTGAGAACCCTGCACATAACCGTGTTGCACCTCCTACACCCACCATGGGAACCATTTCACCCATTCAACCCTTCATGGATCTCGCCACCTTTACCTGTACCACCTCTGGGCTGGAAATGATTGAGAAGGAAAAAGAAAAATGTGAGAGCTTGAACTCCTTGAAAACATCATACCAGAGAAAGCCTTGCCATGGTCAGGTACTAAAGAACAATTTGAGCTGGGTCAACAGAAACCAAAGAGGCCCTCCCTTCTGAGATTCTAACTCCAGGATTGTTCTCTCCAATCATTATCATCATTAATGAACACGTTGTCCTTGAACTTTCAGCGCCAATCCGTTGCCTCCGATGAAGTGTCACATCTTTGAAATTTGCTTTGAAGTGTGTATACCAACCTTCCTGTCAAAGTTGGTAAATCTAACCATGCCAATATCAATTCTAAGTATGTTGTGTTTATTGGTCTCTCTCATTCTGAGCCAATGTCCAATCTTTTGTTGAATTTGATGAAGAGCCTATCGTGGCGCGTCAAAAATCAATGCATGTACTTCAAACATTCAATGCAACGAACATTTGATTCCAGTGTCGTCAGTATTCTTGTATATGTTCACTCTTGGATCTAATGTTAATAAACAAATTAAGACACCCCCCTCAGACGAGGATGCCGATGAAATTTTCCTCGAGATTTGAAAGCTGATCAAACGAGGGGAAGAGCGTCGAGCAAAGCCACTCGAAGATGAAATCGAGACCGTGGATAGTGGTATCCAAATCCGAAACTCGGGAAATAAGGATTGGCAAAATCTCCCGAAGAGCGCAAAGAATCGATAAACCTATTTAGAGGGATCAAATAAGTGTTGCTTGGTCCTATGAGGATAAACCGGAAGCGTATCTTGACACTGTTCAACGTGAGTCACCCTCAGCTTCAGACATCGGGTCGAAAAAGCGAAAATTTCAAACGAAGAATACCAGATATCAAGTGAAGTTAATGAAAAATTGAGAGAAGACTTTCGGACAACAAAGTCATGAGCATAGAACATGAACCCCAAAAAGAATACTTGGGCTATACATTCCGATGGAATTTCAAGTTAGAGCATTCAAGGAGTAGGGGCCTCCCCGACATCCAATAATAAAAAAAAAGATAGAATCCAGAGAAGAAAGGGGAAGGGAGCATGCCCCACGTCAACTTCTCGAGAGCGTCAGAATCTCAAAAAGAAGAACTAATAAATAGATTGAAAGATTTCAAAATCTTCAGCATTCAGAGAAGACCCAGAGTCGTAGAATCCCGAATATCAGTGCGAGATCCCAAAGAAAAGTGGGAATTCAATCAGTCTAGCTTGCACAGTGCAGATGAAGTCTTGCCAGGAAATGCCGCCAGACTCCTAAAAAAAAAAAAAGAACAAGAGAAAAAAGTTCAAAGCCATTGAACCTTAGCCATTCAAGAAGCTTGTATGCCAAAAAACCAGAAGGCCATCCTTGGACGCCTGAGCCTTAAATGCCAAAATCCCAATTTTAAAAAAAGAATCCTTTTGCAAACACCTTCGAGCCTCAACAAAATCAAACATTATTTTCAAGCACCCACAAACCAGAGGTAGTTCCTTCCGAACTACGTCTGACCTGATCCCTTTCTCCAGGGTACGTAGGCAACCTGATCAATTCAGGTTCGGTCAACCTTGGGAATACAAGTCAAATTATTCCCTTTCAACCTTTGGAATAAAAATCAAAATATTCCCTTTCAACTTTTGAGCTAAAAGCCAAATCATTATGTTCCAAACCCCAGCAAACTACGCGGACCTGATCCTCCATTTTTGGGGTACTTAGGCAACCTGACCAATCCAGGCTCGGTTGAAACTTTGAAATCCAAAGGAAATATCCAACCCTTTTGAACCCAAGCACACCTAGAAAGTCCTTCTGGTGAACAAGCAGAGGTTCAAAGTAAAAAAAAAAAAAAAACGTTGGAGTCTGAAGACCCGCTAGGCTGAAAACCCGAGAGGGCGGTCTAGGCAAAATTTAGGGTCATTCACCCGCTAAGTTGACCACTGAAAAGTCGGCTTAGGCAAAAATTAGGGTATCAAGCCCGCTGGATTGAAAACCCGAAAGGGCGATCCAGGCAAAAGTTAGGGCAAGCGGTCCGTCAGATTGAAAACCTGAAAAGGCAATCTGGTCAATGGCAATGACTTCCAACAAAAAGCGAATCATTGAGATGGAGAAACAGTCTTCAACCAGGGAAAATCTCGGAGTCCAAGTAGTGCCAGCAAGCTTACTTTAACATTCCTTTAAACTAGGGGCATTGAAACCGAGCAATCCGAAAGGGATAATAACCATGACGGAAACACCGAAAAAGGAGAGTAGTGCCTCTTGACACGGTCTTCGAAATACTCTGAGAGTGGCTAAGCCATACCCTTAAAAAATGACACATCAGATCCAAGAATGAGTCGAAAGCGAATCGAGTCCTTCGAACAACAAGAATCTTCTTTGATTGAGTCCTTGGAAATCTGTTCCACCTCCATATTTGTGTTCCCTTTTCTTGCAAAGTCCAAACTGTCGGGTGCTGGAAGAATGGGAGCGTGTCCTCCAAAATGCAAAGAAAATTCAGAGTAAATCCTGGTTTAGATATCAGAAGGGGCAGGAGACATCTTGTTCAAACCTACCAGAGACCTTAAGCCTCCAAAAGTGAGCAATGCGAAAGAAGGGATTCTCAGACCCAGCCATCATGGTGATTGTCCTACTCTCTCCATACACAAAAAACTGTGCAACCTCAAGCTTTCATGAAACGAAGCATCTTTTCTTCAACCATCATTGTCCTGCCTCCTTAAAACTCCTGTCATGGAAACACAATATACTAGGGGCATCTTTTATGACTTGTGTCATAAAAGATGTCAAGCACAAAGGCAATCAGTGCCAATGTCTCCAGCAAGTTAAGATAAGAGGAGTACAAGCACATCTCAAGCCAAACCTCTAAACTCCTCAGTTGAGTTCACCCTTCAGAAGAGTCAATTCTCCAAGAAAATCAGTTTTCCCCAGCGGAGTCTAGAATTTGCTCTCACAACCTTCAATCTCCTGCCGAATTCAATTCTCTCAAAGAAATGATCAATACTCAGAACCTCAGCAGATCATGTGAGTCTGGTCCTCAGCAAAGAACTCGCACTCCTATTTTCTCGGCAAGAGACAAAACAATTTTCAAAGGAATCAATCTGAATCAATAAATCAATCAATCAAAATCAAAAGAAATATCCATTCCTTCTGTGTAAGACCCTTGAGAGCATCCAACCAAAGTCTCCCTGAGAGCACCTCACTAAAGTCTCCCTGAGAGCACCTCACCAAAGTCTCCCTGAGAGCACCTCACTAAAGTCTCCCTGAGAGCACCCATTCCTCTTCGTTCATCTGTCAAGATGCTGTCTTCTCAGATCCCAATTTAGGAATGATCATGATGCTGTCTAATCATTCCGCTGTGTTCATCTGTCAAGATGCTATCTTCTCAGATCCCAATTTAGGAATGATCATGATGCTGTCTAATCATTCCGCTGTGTTCATCTGTCAAGATGCGGTCTTCTCAGATCCCAATCCAGGTTTGATCATGATGCTGTCTAATCATTCCGTTGTGTTCATCTGTTAAGATGCTGTCTTCTCAGATCCCAATTCAGGTTTGATCATGATAACTGTCTAATCATTCCGCCGTGTTGATCTGTCAAGATGCTGTCTTCCCAGATCTTAATTCAGCAATGATCATGATGCTGTCTAATCATTCCGCTGTGTTCATCTGTCAAGATGCTGTCTTCTCAGATCCTAATTCAGGAATGATCATGATGCTGTCTAATCATTCCGCTGTGTTCATCTGTCAAGATGCTGTCTTCTCAGATCCCAATTCAGGTTTGATCATGATGCTGTCTAATCATTCCGCTGTGTTCATCTGTCAAGATGCTGTCTTCGCAGACCCAAATTCAGGTTTGATCATGATGCTGTCTAATCATTCCGCTGTGTTCATCTGTCAAGATGCTGTCTTCTCAGATCCCAATTCAGGTTTGATCATGATGCTGTCTAATCATTCCGTTGTGTTCATCTGTCAAGATGCTGTCTTCTCAGATCCAAATTCAGGTTTGATCATGATGCTGTCTAATCATTCCGCTGTGTTCATCTGTCAAGATGCTGTCTTCTCAGATCCAAATTCAGGTTTGATCGTGATGCTGTCTAATCATTCCGCTGTGTTCATCTGTTAAGATGCTGTCTTCTCAGATCCTAATTTAGGTTTGATCATGATAACTGTCTAATCATTCCGCCGTGTTGATCTGTCAAGATGCTATCTTCCCAGATCCCAATTTAGGTTTGATCATGATAACTGTCTAATCATTCCGCTCCGTTCATCTGTCAAGATGCTGTCTTCTCAGATCCCAATTCAGGTTTGATCATGATGCTGTCTAATCATTCCGTTGTGTTCATCTGTTAAGATGCTGTCTTCTCAGATCCCAATTCAGGTTTGATCATGATAACTGTCTAATCATTCCGCCGTGTTGATCTGTCAAGATGCTGTCTTCCCAGATCCCAATTTAGGTTTGATCATGATAACTGTCTAATCATTCCGCCTTGTCGATCTGTTAAGATGCTGTCTTCTCAGATCCCAATTCAGGTTTGATCATGATGCTGTCTAATCATTCCGCCTTGTTCATCTGTCAAGATGCTGTCTTCTCAAATCCTAAATCAGGTTTGATCATGATGCTGTCTAATCATTCCGCTTTATAATCTCCAAATCCCTGAGTAGCTTAATTAGAGGCTGTCTAATTATTCCATTCTGCAATTTGTGAGAGTCTGTCTCACTATCCCTTGAGAGTCCATCTCAGTAGTCTTTTCGAGAATCTGTCTCGTCAATTCATCTTATCAACCCCTCTCGGTGAGAATCTGTCTCGTCGATCCATCTCGTCACCCCCTTGCATCCCTTCCATTGGAAATCTTGGGCCAGTCAAAATGTGTTGTCTGTTCGGCTTTGGCATTCGCGCGACCAGCGCCCTCTGCCAAAGAGGGGCATCTGTAGACACCCCATTTTGACAGGGCCCTAAACCCGTGTATCTGAATGAAATCCCGGGGTCAGGCGTAAAATAAATGGAATTAATCTGAGCCTAACCCGATTGGCAGTTGAAAATCTCAACCCGAACTTCATGAATCAACCCAGGTCGCATCCCAACCCGTGTCTCGAGCTCGAGCCGGGCGTAGCTTAAAGAAATATAAAAGGGGGGGGGGTCAATCATATCATTCTTCAAAATAAGGGTTTGGGCAAAGAGGAAATCAACCCATCCTTAAGGGTATTTTTGGATATTCGCATTGCTTGCTTGAGAAGCAATAATTATAAGCCATAGGATCAACAAAGAAAATGTGTGGGTAGGATGAGGGGAGAAATAGATTTTCTAGGGTTTGTAAAGGCAATGGAGGAGATCAAGGGTGGAGATCATCTCAAAAAAAAAAAAAAAAAAAAAAAGAGGATGCCACATAGATGGCTAGGATTAGACTTAGGATAACCCTAAGTATAAAACAAAGGGGAGTTCTTGCATGAGGGGAGAGGGAGAACTCATCCATTTTCAAAAGAAAAAAACAAAGAAAAAAAAAAGAAAGAGAGGAGGAGCTGCTGCCACCACCACCTTCCTCCCTCTTCCTCCGGCCGAAATCCGGCAAAACCCACCACCACCTCCCTCTTCCTCCGGCCGAAATCCGGCAAAACCCACCACCACCTCCATCTTCCTCCTCCGTTCCTTTCTACCACCATCACCACCAACCTCAGCCAACAAACAACCATTAAAAAAAATAAAAAAAAAAGTCACCACCATCTTCTCCGGTGAGCTTGCCGGAATCCGGCAAGCCTATCTTGAGCCACCACCACCGGCCACCTTCTGCCACCCCCCCCAACTCGTTTTCAATCTCCACCTCCACCTTCCCCTTTCACCCACAATCCCTACCTCCATCTCCCTCCCTACAAAACCCTCTGCCGAAACCCATTTTTTTTCCACCACCGCCAACCACCTCCGTCGTCTTATTTTTATTTCTCTCCACCAGCCACCACCACCTCCAGCCACCACCACCCACCACTTCGAAAATCCTCCCCCATCTCCACCCTCACCTCCCTCCAAACCAAAAACCCAAACCACCCTCCTCCACAGCCACCACATCAAAACCCTTTTTTTTTCCACCACCACCGACCACCTCCGTCGTCTTATTTTATTTCTCTCCACCAGCCACCACCACCTCCAGCCACCACCACCCACCACTTCGAAAATCCTCCCCCATCTCCACCCTCACCTCCCTCCAAACCCAAAACCCAAACCACCCTCCTCCACAGCCACCACATCAAAACCCATTTTTTAAAAAAAAACAAAAAAACAAAAAAACCTCCACCGAACCACCACCCTCTCCAAACCCATTTCGCCAACACCTCTGCAACTACACCTCCACCATCACCCACCTCCACAGCCGCCCATCCTCCTCCACCGAGCCGCCACCCCCATTAAACCCTCCTCTCTTCCCACCTCGCCGCACCTCCACCATACCCGAACCAACCCCATCAGCCGTCACCTCCACCTACCCACAACCTCTGCAATATCACCACCTCCATCGACCACCGAAACCCACCGAAACCCTCTCCTCCACCTCATTGCTTTATCCACACCACCATCAACCACCTCCCTCGCCGTCGGCAAGCCCACCACTTCCAAACCCATATCAAAACCGCCGACGAATCCGATCCCCATCCCCCATCAACAACCACATCCACCATTTTCTAATCCCAAACCCATTTCGGTTTTTACCCAAAACCCATTTGTAAGACCCAAACCCCCCTCCATTTGCAAAAAAAAACAGAGCAATATAGAGAGAGAGAGAGAGAGAGAGAGAAAGAGAGAGAGAGAGAGCTAAGAGAGAGAGGGGTTTTGGCAGGTTCCCCCCCATTCCCCCCTTTTTGCCTCAACCAACCTCCTTCCGTGGCCAGCACTCGATTCTGACAATCTGCAAACACTTTCGGCATTCTGGGAAATTTCGCAATCATTGGCACTCTACATTGTAAGCGCAATTTCCTGCGATCCATAGGTATGATTCATTCCCCTCAAGCTTTTACATGGTATTCTCTTTCAAATTCATGGTGTTCATGGCGCTGCTATGAGTGTTTATTTGTTCTTGAGGCGTTATGCTTGCCCTGATATCATGAGTTGCAAGTCTGTCTTCACAGTTTCTAGAGATTATAGGAGGACATACCCTAATAGTTTTATTTCAGTTTGAATATTTTTGAGCTCTCAATCTTGGAAATCTATCATTGCCTACCTGGTCATCTTTGCCGTTTCCCTTGTGCCAATTTACAAAGAAATATGCCAAGTAATCTCACTTCTTTATGTAATTTTTGGATCCATGTTGCTTGAATATTTAAAATCGGGTTCCACTTTCCTTGTAACTTGATTTTCTTTAGGCCCGAATCTTAGGGCTTTCCTGATCATGTGTTGCTTTGATATTTTGAACTAAATTGAATTCATTGCTATTGTGAAACCTTGGTCAATGATATCTTGGACTACACCCAACCGCCATTTTCATTTTAGCCCATAGCAACCTCTCCATTAGCAGTACGGGCATTACCTTGTTTTGTTGGGCGCATCAACTTCATCTGTTTCCAGTTAAAATGCCCATGGCCCATTGGTCCTGTTCTCCATCTACATGTTTCCCTTGGCGTTTATGTTTATGTTCCATCTTTGTTGGGCTCAGTCTTCTCGTACCTGTATAAGGGTTTCAAAAGGGCCTTCATTGTAGCTCGGGTTTCATTGTTTGTTTCAGGATATGAAAGAGGCTATGACGGAACGTATCTTGAGCCAACCCCTTCCCTTCCTGCCTTAGAGTCTTCGCAGGTTAAGGGATTTCTTCCTCTTTAGAGTCAGTCCTAGAGAGTTTAGGAGTCGGTTTTACCATCCTAGGGTTTAGGTGTCTGTCCTACCCCTGTAGAGTTTAGGATTCTGTCCTATCCCTTCATAAAATTTAGGATTCCGTCCTTCCATCTTTCAGAGTCAGTCTTCAGCATAGGAGTCAGTCCTTCAGTCTTTTAGGGGTCTGTCTTATCATCATAGGGGTTAGGATTCTGTCCACCCTCTCATCAAGTCATGTGATTTTGTCCGCTCCTGCAAGGTATAGGATGTTGTCCAACCCTTGCAGAGTCGTGACTCTGTTCATCCCCCCCCGCAAAGCATAGGATGCTGTCCAACCTTTGCGGGATATCAGGAGCCTGTCCTCCCCTTGTGATGATAGGATTCTGTCCTCTTGTGTCGAAAAAATAAAAAACATCTGAAAAATAAAAAATCCCAAAAACTCGAGTCATTAGGAGTAGTTAGGAAATCCAGTTCCGAACTACGGATGGCTTGATCCCTAGCTGAGGGGTACGTAGGCAGCTCAGGCGTGCTGCTGGCATCCTGAGTGCAGTCAACCTTTTTTTTATCCCCTTTTTTTTCTCACCTTTCCGTCCGAACTACGGATGGCTTGATCCCTAGCTGAGGGGTACGTAGGCAGCTCAGGCGTGCTGCTGGCATCCTGAGTGCAGTCACCATTTTGCAAATATTTCCCACAACTTCATAACTTTCACAACTTCAAAACCTTCCAAAACTACAAAAATTCTTCAAAATAACTTTACCAACAATTTTCAAAAGATCTTCCCATAGAGTTAGGAGTCAGTCCTAGACTTTTGGGGTGTCTTAGAGTTAGGAGTCTGTCCTGATTTGTTGCTTTGTCATGTCCGGTCGTATGAGTGTCCCTAGAGTTAGGAGGCCTCAGGTCGTGGTCGGTTAGACACTTAGTCGAGCCGATGGCTAGACTAGAACGCGCTTAGATAGCCCACGGTTTTCCTTAGGACGCACAGCCTAGTCACACCTAGGGTGTAGGGTTCACTGGCATTAGTTAGGGCATACAGGGAGTCCTAAAAATCACCATTCACTTGAACTTAAGTAATGTCGCAAGAAGCTTTAAAAACTAGTCGGGTCTAGTTAATCGAGTCTAGGATAGCGGTTCTAGAGGGTTAGGCATTGTAGTTTAGCATAGGTCGCCGAACTACGTTGGCTCTGATTCTTCCCGAGGCCGGGATACGTAGTGCAGCTAAGATGGATGGCCATCTTGGTCCGAGTCAATTACCGCATTAGAGTTTAGAGTTTGTCGTGTGGAGTCGTGTTGTGTTGTGTGTTTTGCTATGTTTTCTTACTTTCATGTACAGATCCTATACTTTTAGCTGTAGCATGCATGTGTTTGTCCACCAGAACATAGACACCAATTAGGCATGACACTCATAACCTAGCTATTCTTAGGTGTCATATCTTTCATTTCTTTTTGTGTGTGCTTCTTATTCATCTCCGAGACATGCATGATTAGCTAGACGTTATCTCGGGGATATTCGTTCCTATTTCACATGATTTTTACCCAAAACTCTTCAAAGTTAATAATAAATGGCATAAGAGACCAGGTGCTCGCACTTGGGCGAATCGGGGGCGCCTAATCCCTTCCCCATTCGTCATCAGGCACGGACCCTTTGTATCTCTGGTTATCTGTTGCGACAGAGCACAGCATGGGATCCAGGGCCCACTTCCTTGGATGGCGACTCTTTCTTTGCTTAAGATGCGTCTCGAATCCGGGCTGGTCCCCGAATCGAGAGGTATCTCACTTTACATCGCCGCTCATGCTGTGAGGGGCACTCTTTCGAGAGTTCCTTGGCGGAGCTCTCCTTCACGTGGATGATCCTGAGACTCGCGTGGGGGCACGTCCCCCCGCCCCGTCTCGGATCGGGGTCCACAGATTTAAAAAAATAAAAAAAAAAAAAAAAGATAAAAAAAAGAAAAAAAAAATAAAAAAGAAAGAAGAAAAATTCCCACTTTTCTTTGGGATCTCCACAGGGTCTAAGTGTATTCAATTTTTCAGCTTTAACAAGTTGAATGTGTTAGAAACCACAGGGGGTCTAAGTGTATTTTTCCCTTTATAGAAGTATCATATTAGTTTTCTCTTAATTTTTTGGTTTTAATAATGTTTTTAATCGGTGGATGACATACATTTATCTAAACAAACCTGTTTTTTAATTTATTTTTTTAAACCAAAACGTTTTAAACTCGTTTCATTCATTCAACATTTTTTGGCGTTTTCGTTTTTTTACTGTTTTTTTTACTACATGTTTTTGAACCAATGCCGTATTAAACCCGAATTTTTTCCATCCCTTTTTTTGTTTTGCCGTATCACGTTTTGCTAACTATGGTCTTAATTGTTAGAGTAATTAGGTCAAGCAAGAGGTTGCTTGAAGCATTACACCCAAGGTATCTAACTTGGAATACCAAGTTTGTTGCCTCGAGCTCCTATATATATTAGATACACTAGGGTTTTAATAGGTTAGTGGGCTCTAGCCCAAATAGGCCCACTACACCGGTCCATTATCTTATTGGGCTTATATTAGAACATACATGGGTTATATTATATACCCAACAATCTCCTCCTATGTTCTACATATAGCACAATCCAATAGATAGATAGTGTAATGTTCAAAATAAAATATTGAATCATCCACATCACCATATGGTCTATATCATAAAAAATCTGTAATCCAACTGAAAACATGAATCCTTTTATGACAAACCAAGAGTTTTAGATATACAACAAGCTAAACTCAACCAAAAGGTAGTTTCACATATAAGTGAACCCCACTGATCTTAGATGAATTCATTCATGAGGTATGATTCTCATCGAGATTCAAAATAAAGTTCCACAAAAAGTGAACTCTATGCATACTGAAATGTAAGCATAGCCTTTATGACTTTAGAAGATTTACTCATCAAGTAAGTCATCTTCATCAAAGTCCAAATCAAGACAAGCTTCTCCTTTTTGCCAATCCCTATGAATTACCAAATATGGATTTCATGAAAATGAATCCAATCATTTGTGTAAAACACTAAAGAATCTAGTTCTACCTAAAGAAGAACTTAGTACAATTCTATAATTCACGAAAGTATCTAGTTCTACTTGAAGAAGAACTTAGTACAATTCAAAATGGCTGAAAAAGTATCAGTATCACTCTCACCATGAGCATCATTGTCAAGTTTCAATAAAGAACAAGACCTAAACAGCTTCTTTTGCAAATAACCATTCATAATTGTCAAGTTTCATTAAAGAACAAGATCAAATAGTTTCTTTTGCAAAGAACCATTTCATGTTTCTTTTTGAAATGTTACAGTCATCTTATCCATATTTGAGTTAAGCTGTATCATCAAGTTTGGAATGTACAACCTTTCCCAAAAAGGACATGTCATCAAATGTGGAATGACACACAACAACTGTAAACATCGTCGAAACATATCAAGTGCTTATCTTGGCCAAAAGGGAGATTCGAAGATTCAAAATAACATGGATGTAGGTTAAGTCCTGTCTATATAGACTTTAACCCCATCTCCTCCACAGTTTTGAATATTCGATCTTTGGTCAGCCCCTATATGAGAGCATCGACCATATTATCCTTCGATTTCGTATCAATCAAAGTGATAATCTCGTGTTCTTGAGATAATTCAGCATGGTATTTTCAGCCTAAGATGTCGCCTCTTACCATTAAAGAGTGGGTTCTTCACAATCGTAATTGTAGCTTGATTATCACAGAACACACTTAAGGAACTAATCCTTAACTGGGTCAATGGAATGTCCATAACCAGAATCAAAATCTTTATCTCCTCTGCTTTCATTTGCAACTGAAGCTAGAGCATAAAGTTCCAATTCGACTTCCACACAACAGCAGTCGATTTGCTGTCCCCTGATTCTGATTCCCATGATTCATCAGAATATTCTTCCACGATAAGTGGATGGCCACCATAGTTTTGAGCATACTCGTGAGTACACGAAAGATATCTCATCAGCCTCATAAGGGCATTATAGGCTCATGGCCAGGATTGCTAGTAAAACGACTCAGCATGCCAACTATAAAGGCTATGTCTGGCCTAGTGCAACACAAATCATACATGAGACTATCAATCAGTTTAGAATAAGCTAACTGTTCACACTGTCTCCTTCGTTAGAAATCAGCTTCTTGGTATAATCAAATGGTGTCTTAATCGGTTGACACTTACTGCATCCTCAAAATGAAAGTAGTTTTTCATATAATGGGCTAGGCTAAGGGTGATTCCTTGCCTTTCAAAAACTTACTTTTATACCAAGAATGGTGTTAACAACACCCAAGTCTTTTCATGTCGAATTCTTTACCCAAGGTTAGATTCACATTACTCATCACAGAGAGAGATTGGAAACAAGAATCGATATCTACATTCAAGCAAATAATCATGACCTTATTCGACACAAAAAGATAGTAAAGGCATTTATCCGAGTAATTTGTCAGAAACCCAAAGCTCTTTACTACTTTGTCAAATTTCTGATGTCATAATTTAGGTGCTTGATTAAGACCATAACAAACTTTGTATAATCACATACAAATATATACTTACAGCCCATAGTCTTAGCCCCTTTTGGCAAATCGACTAGCTGCCAAGTTAGATTTTCTAACAGAGAGCTCATTTCATCATGAATGGCTTCTGCCCACAACATAGAGTCCTTAGATCTCATCACTTCCTGATAGGATGATGGATCATTGTCCAATTGATAGGTCACAAAGTCCTCACCAAATTCTTGGGCACTCTATCACATGGAGGAGCATATAGAGATTTAGGATGTGATTTACAGTCAAAGTTGCCTCTCCCCAAATGCAACTAGGCATGCCAGCTGTCATTAACATAGAGTTTAACACTTAAGTTAACGTCATGTTCTTACACTCAGCTATGCCATTTGATTGAGGCGAGTGAGGAACAGTAGTTTCAAGGATTATGCCCTGAGAGGCACATAATTCCTTGAACCCAATCAATGTGTATCTTCTCCTTCTCTATCACTCATAACTCTCACACTTGTCAAATTTAATTGACATATTCAATGGTATCTTATGAGTGTTAGTAAGTTAGACAATTTTCTGATAGTGCACATGTCCCAATCTGTTGTGTAACAACTTAGGATCAATTAGCGGTGAACTATCCTAACTAACAGTCTCATTATCTAAACTCAAATCATACATACCATCTATCAAATATGCACAATAAAAATAGTATGAGTTAACAATCAAAAGTTACTCTCTTCTCATCTTCGATTCGAATGAATCGTTTGAGATCATCCAGTCCCACTTGCACATTATTTACTATACATTTTAGTTTTAAAAGAATGCCATTGAGATTCATCAACTTCTTCAGTCGAGTCATCAAAGGTACTCAAAACGGTGTAAAAACAATTCATATATTTTAGACCGAATTAAGTCTTTCGCTTCCATGAATAAAATTCAGACCCACCAAAAGACTAAAGTTTGACAATCTCAAATGGAATAGTATTTTTATCCGTTGTATAATTTAGATGAAATAAGAACCAGAAAGAGTGCACCTGGATGGGAGACGCGGTACCAAATTCAAGATCCGAAGCCAAGAATCAAACCCAAGACGAACTCCAAGAATACAATATGGGTCTTGGACCCAAAAGTAGGATTGAGCCACAAGATGTTTTGACTCCAAAAAACTCCAAAAGTTTGTAACAACAGTAGCTTTGATCCAAGAACCCAAATTTGGATGGTTCTAGATCCAACAAAATAAATTCGTCCCCAACAATTTATCTCCAAGAAAGTGTCGGCCTCCACCAATAAGCAGTTTTAGGCCATCAGAACTTGCAGCCACAAGCAGGGATTCAGACACCAAATTAATTTTGACCCAAATCAACAGATACCCGAGATGTCTCCTCCACTAATTGAAAGATGAGAGCTCAGTTTTTCCGTTTGAACCCCCATTGCCGTGAGAACCTCCAAAGAGATGTGTGAGAGAGGGGTACTGATATCAATTAGATTGGAGAGGGTTTCACCTTTTCACTCTTGTGAAGAGAGAGAGAGAGAGTCACCACCGCTTCCAAACAACTGATGTGGAGAGGAAACCCACTACTAAAACCCCAAATCAAAATCTGTGGGTGAGAAGCCAAAATCGTGTCTGGTGATAAAAATCCCCAAACCAAAATTGGATTTGCAGATGTTGATGGAGGAGGGGAAATATCCAAGTGCTTGCTGTATATGAAGAAAGGACTTCTTGTCCTCATTGGTGAATAACCCAGATGGAAAAATTACCCAAGCGAGAGAACCCGATGGAATAAACCCACATCATTGGATGAATCAAATCTCCCCAAACGATAGATAAAGGCAGACGTCCTCTTTTTTGGGGATAATTCCTTCTTCGTGGAAAAACAAAACGAGTGAGATAGGTTGACAACTAGGGTTGCCGTATTTCCAAGCAAGGGAGAGACGTAGAAAATTAGGGTTTTCTTTTTATTGCTTCAAGATTGTTAGAGTAATTAGGTCAAGCAAGAGGTTGCTTGAAGCATTACACCCAAGGTATCTAATTTGGAATACCAAGTTTGTTGCCTCCAACCCCTATATATATTAGATACACTAGGGTTGCAATAGGTTAGTGGGCTCTAGCCCAAATAGGCCCACTACACCGGTCCATTATCTTATTGGGCTTATATTAGAACATACATGAGTTATATTATATACCCAACATTAATAACATCCCGTGGATCTCCTCTGTCAAATAAAGGAATACAAAAATCAACGACTGATTTTTGTTGGTGGAAGAGGCTTGATGGATCAATGTCCTAGCATCATTAAATCAAGGTGAAAAACCCAATCATATTATTTTAAGCATTCTTCTTACCCCTTACTCATAAGGTCATGTGTACAAGATCTAGACCACTCATCTGGTAGGCCCTACCATTGACCCTAGCAAAATTAAGTACAGACAAAATGAGCCTAACTATCCAACCGTAGGCCTTTGGAGGACTGTAAGTGGATTGTTTATAATTAAATCAAATAAACAGATCAATGGCCCACGTTCAACGAGCAAACAGTTCTTCAACCATATAGGTAATTGATTCACAAAATGCTTCTACTTTTCAGTGCAATTCTTCAACCATATAGGTGATTGATTCACAAAATGCTTATACTTTTCATAGACAACAACAAATAAAGAAAGTTAGTAGTAATAAGGTTGAGTAATGGTGAAAAGCTAACCTTGCTTGGTATCCTACGTCCGAAGAACACAGAAGTCTCTGGTGGCTCCTCCGCGAATTCCGGCGAGGAATGGAGGTAGATGGAGAAGAGCCCCTGATGTCCCTTGAAAAATCTCTCCCAAATTGGACCCAATGGTAATCTACCCCTAGTGAGGAACATGAAGGCAACCTTGGGTATTCTCTCATATGGGTACTCGTTAATACGTGGCACTATGGAAGCTCGCCACATCAGCTCCTCATCGGTCATCGAATGGCGCAGCTGCTTAGGAGCTATCCAATCAGAAAAATTGTAAGAAGAAGAAGAATAGTTACTGAAGAGAGGAATTGATAGAGATGGTGATGAAAAAGAGTGAACGAAAGGGGTGAATTTATCCATCTGGGGGGATGAAATTTCTTCAGAGATGACGAATTTTCGTGCTTGGAAACTGATGAAGAAACCCATGAGGACAAGGGAGAGGAAAATCAAGACAAGGGTAGTGATTTGCAAACTCCCTTCCCTCATCTCCCTCCTACTTCGAAGGGTTAACTCCTTTACCATTATGGCACTCTCCTTGCTCTCTTTCATTTCTCTCTATGTCTTTTAACACTAACGCTTGTATGAATAGTCACCTTTTTCTAGTAAATGGCCCCGTTAGAGAAAGTTCAAGTTAGGAAAAAGGTAGGGTCTGTATAACGTTTGGTGAGAGGGAGAATAATGTGTGGGCGATGCACATGGGAAACGCAGGAGGGTGCAAGAGTTTCATTGAGAAGGATTCCTGTTTGGGACTCAAGTCTACTTGCTGTACAAAGTATGTTGAGGCAACTTTAATGCCTTCTTTTGCCATATTTGGTGCATGGATTGCGACCATGATACTTTTTCGGTGTGGAGGTGCCAACTGGAGGGTTATGTGGTTTACACTAAGTATTGGTGAGAGAGATTTTTGGGTAAAGTAAGGGGTATTTTAGATGGATCTCGTGATTAGTTTGAGTAGTAACGCATGTGGTCATTAGAGGTCTACCTCGGCCTGCTGTTTTTTATTACTTGTATTGGAATTTTGACTGAGAAAACCCCAACGAAATGTTCATCCTAAAATAGCTTGGGTTTTGAAATAAAGGCATTTTCCCATGTAATTTGATGAAGTTGCTGGATTTACTGTATAAAGGCAGTGTGAGAACTATTAACTTAAGAGGGCCATTGTACGGTCCAAAATACCCTCTCATTTTTTTATTTTTTTTTCATCTGCTCTTGTGGTTGTTTTCTTTGCAAGGTCGACCGTCAATTGACTTAAAATTGGTAAAAAGAATCAACTAAAGATTATAAAATAAGGTTGAATCATCAAAAAGATTCGGTTAAATTAGAAAAAGTATGATTGAATCATAAAAAAGGAGTTCAATAAGGAAAAAATCAAGTTGAACGGTAAAAAATCGGGTTGAATAGATTAAAATTGATTTTTACTGGTTCTACCCGATTTCTACTCTTTAAACCGGACTTTTCATTTCAATCCGGGTTTTTACCAATTAAATCCTTTTTTTGTCGAACCTGGTTTTTTGGCTAATCAACACAATTTTTTGCCAATTCATGATTTTTAACAATTCATCCCTATTTTTCGCCAAGAATGTGAAGAAAAATTTAAAAACCAGGCAAAATTGTCTTTTAGCTCGTATGACGACCTTCTCCTCCTCCTCATTTAGATTCCTGATCCTGCATCGCGAGTTAGGAGTCTCAATCCGTCCCTGTATTACTCGAAAGGAAGTCTTATTGGACCCCTTCGGGAATTTATTCTTCTTGGCACGTCGGTTCGGAGCAATGAAGTGAGGTACCTACGATTAGGGATCGAACGCAAAGACTAAACTGCTCCTAAGAGGGCACGCTTCGCTCAGTAAAACATCTCCCTTCCCCATGTGTGTGTGAACCTATGCCTTATCGAGCATCTTATCCCATTTTAAAATTGGTTTATTCTGCAGCAACAAATGCTAGTCACAATAAGGGTTTCAACGAAGCTGATTTAGTCATTAGTCAAGCCGAAGTCAATGGGGGTTCTATCGTTAAAAAGGTGAAGAGTTATCAAATTTCCTCCCATTGGTCATTTTAACTTCTTTAATCGATTACCTAGGAAAATTCCCTTTAAATAACTTTAAGGCCCGTTTGGATGCCAAGAAGGTTTTGATTTGGAAATCTTACATTTGTAGCCCTTTTTGCGTTTACATTTGGATCCCGATCAAATCCTTGAATTTCCAATTCAGTGACTGACAGTGAAAAAAATCAGATTTCCAAATAAGCTGTGCAAATAAGAAATTAGAAATCCACAGATCTGGCAGTTTCCTTCACCCTCTTGACTCCTCAACCTCTCCCCTGCTGGAATTACCCCCTTCCCTCTCTGTCTCCCTCAACATGAGCTGGCAGATCTATTCATTTTGTACTGAAAACTCAATTCCAAATCCAAATACAAAATCTGAGGTATCCAATCGTGTCTTTAATGAATATATGAAAATGCCTACACAATTTACCCAAAGCAAATTTGAAGCACCTCTTTTTTAGAGAAGTACCACCTCAATTTAATTAAATGAATAAGACAAATTTAGCTATGTGGTGGCTCTTCTCTCTTGAAAAAAAAGGGGTGTGACTGAAATGACCTCGGGAGAATTGAGTTTTGGGGTCTCTTTTTTAAGAAAAGTAGTGCCACATCATATGTATCAGAGAAACTCAGCTACTGTCGAGAGTGGGGTTGCTGCTCGCACATCATTTTCGAACGACAATGATGGATGACTCATGATGGTCCCATGAAACTACCATGGTTGATCAATGGATTTTAAACGCTACCACCAAATGAAATTTCTAAAATTGTGCACCTCAATGAGTTGGCTTATCAACAACTCATTCAAAATGAAAAGTAGAAAGAAAATACTTGAAAACTCAAATTTGTGTCAGCTTGCTTAGTGTAAAACAATGTTGAGCAACGGTAAGTGCAATTTCTATGCATTCCAATGCGAGAAATTTAAATATATGGCTTAAATATCGATACATTAATAATAGGGGAAAATGCAATGACACCCCCTCAACTTTCTGACATTTTCAACGATAACCCTGACCTTTTGAAGTCATCAATGACACTCCCTTAGTTTTCAATAATGCTTGTTACATGACGGGGTGGACATGAACAAAGAAATTGTCAGGGAGTGTTTTTGACGAATTTTGAAATATAGGGTGAAAAGTCAGGAGGCCTACTTCATGGACGGTGAAAAGTTGGGGGTGTCGTTGATGACTTTGAAAAGTCAGGGTTATCGTTGAAAATGTCAGAAAGTTGGGGGGTGTGTCCGTATTTTTCCTTTAATAATAAAATTTCATCATGTTTCATTTTGAGTAAGCATTTAGCCTAGTTTGAATTTACTTGATTTGACTAGGTGTAAAAGAGAAATTAAATGAATTAGAAGATGCATTGAAACGATTAAAAAGTAAAAAATAAATAAAAAATAGGTGATATAATTGCATATACATTGCTAGAAATTATAGGAGATAAATATTTGATAAGTATTCTAGAATAAAAATCCCTAGAAGAACATAAAAGTCAATTTCAAGAGAAAGGGTGTTTGTATTCAATCTAATCCAATACCAACTCATTACAATGATTCATAAACCAGGACAAAACCAAATTAGGAATAAGACAGAAAAAAGAAAGGGAGTGCGCCCCTTTTAATTCTGCGGACAGCCTGTTTAAAACCTTCATACTGGTTAAAGAAGGTAGCCAGTTAGTATTCTAAGAAATGACAAAAATGCCCGTGTAAGCAGCCAATATCCCTTGTTAGGAGCCCTTACCATCGGTTGTCACAATCTGAAATGAACAGGACTAAATGTGGGTCTCTATTATTTTTATGTAACTTGGCCCGGAAGTGATCGTGTTGGCATAGAAATTTGAAATTCGTGATCTACCACATAAATTTGAAATTCTGTGGTCTACCCTCCTGTTTTAGCCATTTTTTCATGTTTTCCTTTCATTAGATGGATTTAGCTTATAGATCTGCATATGCGCTTTAGAGAGAGAGAGAGAGAGAGAGATCTTCCTTGGACGATGGTTTTGGGCAAAATGTGTGGGAGACAAACAGAAACGAGGATTAGTGGATGCTTCCAGGGTATTTTGGTCATTTCCTAAAATACAATATAAAGTGTAACTGGCTACCTTGTTTAGCCGGTGTGAAGGTTTTAAATAGGGTGTCCTCATAATAATTAGAAAGGGCGAAAATATCAACTCCCAAAAGAAACACCACATTCAACTCATTCTTGCATGTTAAATCCGACTTTTATGTATTGTACATGAGCGAAGGGCATGAAAGTCTTTTCCTATCAACTTATAAACACTTGAACTATTGATAAACAAAGTGAACAAAATCACTTTCTTACTATTTACATAGACTGTGTAATGGTGTCACTTAAGTTGTCTATATTCCACAGTTCTCATGTGTGACTTTGACTTCAGATTTGATAATCTGAATGTTCACGGCTCTAGATTACCTTCTATCAAACACTGCAATATGGTCTATAAGCTCACCTAGTAGCGTCGACTCGGTCAGGACACTGGGCAAGTTCAAAGTTTACGGAAGTGCAGAACCAACTGGAAAAAACTGATGCCTAGTGTAAAGAAGAAGCAGATAAGCACAAGCGAGCTAAAGTATTTCAAGAAGGCGATTTGGGGATGGTGTATCTGCGTAATAAAAAAAATTATGTAGGAACTTGCAACAAATTGAAGAACAAGAACTATGGGCCTTATCATCATAATGTTAAGAAGATTAATGACCATGCTTATGTTGTTGATATTCCGAAAGATATGATTATCCTTCCTACTTTGAATGTTGGTGACGTAATCACAATGTATAACTCGAGGGCGAGTTCTCTCCTAGTGGAGGGGACTGATGTAGGGCACCATGATTTAATTAGTTTTAAGATTTACTTTCCTAGCTAGTTTCATTTTCTTCTTGGTTTCTATTTTGTTATTAGCTAGTAGTTATAGAAAGTAGAGGATTTATTTCTTTTTTCGATAGGAAATATCAATAGGATGTTTATTATTATTTCCAATGTTTAGTAGGATTTGGTCTCTAGTGTTGGTAGTTGTAGATGGTAGGGTAGTTTTTTTAATAAATGTGATTTAACCTGGAAGGAGCTAGCAGCTCATATTGGAAATTGAAGAGAGAGAAAATAGTTCTCTCTCTCTCTCTCTCTCTCTCTCTCTCTCTCTCTCTCTCTCTCTCTCTCTCTCTCTCTCTCTCCTATTCTTCTTCCCTGGTGGTTTCTAGCATGGTTTTAAATTTTGACTGAAATCCGAAATTTTAGGTTTCGGTCGAGAACGAAACCGAAATGGGTAATAAACGGTAGTTTATCGGTTGAAATTTCGGTCGAAATTTTAAATTTTTGACCAATTTCGGTCGATTCGTTTACCCCAAAATTTCGTCCGAAATTTAAGGGATTTCACCCAAAAATATCGATTTTTTATAATTATTTAATAATATCCCTAAATTTCAGCTGAAATTACCTAAAATTCTGAAAATTTAGTCGAAATTCTGTACGACATAAAATAGCGGTTAAATTGATTTCGTCCGATTTCGGCTGAAATATCAAAATTTCGGTGAGGACAGAAATACATTCCGAAACCAAAATTTGAAACCATGGTTTCTAGGGCATATTTTTCGATCGTACAATTCAACTACGGTTGCACGTTTGATCCGCTGCATTATTTAGTATGAGGATTGGATGGCTAGCATCAAATTTAAAGGCTTCTAAACAGTTAAGGTGTATGAGGATGGACTAGTAGATAGGATCAAATTTTAATTTATGACCTTTATCCAAGTCCAAAATATCCCTTGATTTGATTAGACAAAATATTATAATCAATTTTATAAATTCGTATGATATGATTATCAAATAAAACTAAGTATGTAATAATCTACTACTTTTACAAAAATAACACCCATAATTTTTTTCAAAGATCTTCTAAAAGCATAATTCTATTTTGATATGATAAAACATCAAATATGATCAGAATAATTATATTTTATTTTGATATATATATATATATATATATATATATATATATATATATATATATATGAGAAAACGGTTCCTACACATGTGTAGAGAGTTCTCTACACTAGTTAAAATACAGTGGGGGCCCACATTGTTTGGGTGATCCAAGCCATCCATTTTAAAGACCCTCACATAGATAGGGTGTCTACAAAAAATCAGATCCATAGGATCATCCCAACCCTACGATTTGTGGAGGTAAAATGGATGTCTATATATATATATATATATGTTGAGAGTTCTAAAGACACTCAAATTAAATATGAAACAATTAAGAATTCTACAATTAATTTCTTAACTTTCATTAGTACATTATAATGAGTTCTGCATGCAATCGTCACTCTAGTGAGTGTAGTATCGTATATCCCATATCAAAGAGTTTATCATAATTGCTTCTCTAGTTAAGTATCGGCATATAACAGTGCTAGGGGAAAATTTGGTTTTCTCCTTTAAGATCCCGACACATGGAGAAAAATAATCCAAAGGACAATAATAGATCACCTTTCGTTTTCCTCTGATAACAAATCTCATGATTCCTTTTAGCCACGTAAGCCAAAGTCGTTAGAGATCGGATCTCAGGACCATCTGACAAAGACATTAGGCTCCAATCAGCACATACACCGAATATGGTTCTGTTAGTCCCGAACCAATTGAAGAATGACACGTAGACCATATACTAATGAAAGATGTATGCTCAGATGAGGGGAAGAGAAAGTAAATCAACTGAGAACTTCCTTCTGTTGAGAAAGCTCTGTCTTCTCTGCCTAACCTCCGATCCGATTTCTGATCGTCAAAAGCTATGATCTCTGATTGGCTTCCTTCTTGTTATTTTCTTATCATTTTGATTCTTCAATGTATTCATTGAATTCTGATCTAGTTAACTGAGACATCTTACCATTTATAATCTTCATGATTTGTGAAATAAAGCTCTGTCAACCGTCCGATCTAAAGGCCGGAATTTAGTGATAACAAAAACTAATGATTTTTAGCACCATGGACATAATGTAGCGTGCACTCCTAATTTTGTTGAATTATTTTATGATTATTTGCACATGTAGATTTCTCATGTTGTGAAAGAGCATAGACACATATGAGATGGCACTTAGACACGTACCTATGTTTTTCCTCGAGCACAGAGGATTATCAGTCTTCAAGCACTAATCCAGGGGGAACAATTCGTGAACCATGTATAAGGCAAATTATTCCAACTACAAAGTCTCAGGTCTTGTCCGATGACATGATATATTTCCATGGACTTATTTTCATCTCAATTATGTCATACCCATTCTCCATTCCCTGCTAGGGCCAGGCGACATCTAGCCATTAGAAGGAGGGTGTCCATTCCCTTATAACCCATCCACATCTACTTCACTTATCCGATGTGGGACTATTTGCTTTTGCGTGGAACGCGAACATAATAATTTCATCATATGTAAAATGTTCGCAAGGAAAAAAAAAATTAAAACAGAATTAAATTATGTTGCGTGGAACGCGAACATAATAATTTCATCATATGTAAAATGTTCGCAAGGAAAAAAAAATTAAAACAGAATTAAATTTGGGAAATGATACCAGCACTCCTATGCTTTGATATTGACTCTGAAGTTTCTTGTCTGTTAGTATTTAAAGGGCTTGTGAGAGCTTTTTGAGGGCGGTAAAAACCTTTTGACAGCCCTTTAAATACTAAAAGACAAGAAACTTGAGCCTGAATATCAAAACAATGGAGCACCGATATCATTTCCCTTAAATTAAGCGCGATGATAAATTCGCCCCCTGTGTAGTATAAAACGTCAAAAAGCATTACAAGGAGGGTGCAAATTATCCCACAGGGGGTGCGGATTTATCATCGCCCTAAATTATCGACTTTAAATTTAGTCACACGACCTTGTATTAATTATCATTAAATTGTATCGACCTCACACTAAATTATCTTACATGAGCACATAAAATGTCCAATCTGAAGAGATAGTACAAAGAATAAAACTGGGGGAGTGATAAATCGACCCCCTTATGTGTCTTTCCCTCTCCTCTGGGTTAGAGAGAGAAAGAGGAGAGGGATCGATTTAAGACATATGGGAGTCGATTTATCACTCCCCTAAATCTAGTCAAAATAACACATTTCACATTGGATTGGAAATATCTACTTAATTCGAAACACATACCAACAATACTTTCCACTGTAAAGAGTAAAGACAAGATTAAGAACGCTAAATACAAGCGCAGGCACGAAAGAGCCAAAAACATGAGAATTCCCGTTTGCGTTTCTGAGGATTTGACTTCATAAAAAGGTCTTGGATGGTAGTTTTTGCTAGACGAATTGCAGCATATGAGTCGTCTATTTTCCCATCCCTCCACCATTTTCTTGTCCACAAAAAGCAGGGTGGGAGGGGCCCTCCAATGGGGCCCACATAGTCGCTCGTATTGTAGACTTGTAGTAACCTAATCAACCTCAGATATACAGAGTCCAACCAAAAATTAAAAACCACCCTCTTTCTACATACTAACACCACCCCCGGTTTCTTCAGACATGGAAGGCGAGTCAGAGACCGACTCGAACGAGTCATGGGACGGGGAAAGGTCTCCACCACAACCACCACGAATCTCCTCGATCATCTTCACCACGTGTCCGATCTTAGGCCGTTGATCAGGCGCCACTGAAGTGCAAGCCATTGCGATCTGCAACATCCCAACCATCTCCTCCTCAATATCCTTATACCTCATCAGCTCCAGATCAAAAACCTCGGCAGTCCATTCCTCCCTAACAACTGACTGGACCCACCTCGGAAGGTCGACCACACCACTGCCACTTTCCGGCATTGACGGGCATTTTCCGGTAAGAAGCTCGAGAAGTAGAACGCCGAAGGAGTAGACGTCGGCCTTTTGGGTGTACTTACGGGTGCCGTCAGATATCTCTGGGGCACGGTAGCCGTTGGATTTTGCGGAGGACGTTGGAGAGGCGAAGACGGAGAGGCCGAAGTCGGAGACGCGGGCATTTCCGGCCTTGTCGAGAAGGATGTTGGGGGATTTTATGTTGCCGTGGGTGAGTTTAGGGGATCGGCATGCGTGATGAATATAGGCTAGCCCACGGGCTGCTCCCGCGGCTATCTTCATCCTTGTTGTCCAGTCTAACGGAGTTCTACCGGGGCCTCTGTTTCCTGCCAAAGATCAAGAATTTTTATGTTTAATGAGAAAAGAAGAAGAAGCTGAATAATAGTTCAAAATCTCTAGTCGGATAGAAAGTGGGTTGATCTGAGTCAACTCAAACTAGTTACGACCAGTGTTTAAAAACACAGATGCTGGGCAGAACGCGGCCGAAGAAAATCCCAGTCAACTCGGCACGACGCGGCTGAGTACTCAGTTGACACGGTCATAATTCAGGAGAGTCAGAGAAGTTTTTATTGACTCTCTAGATCAAAATGATGAATGCGGCCCCAAAAAGTGGAAGCGGCCAAGATAAAACGGAGTTCGACCCAGGGGAGCCCACGATGACACAGGGAGTTTTAAAACTATGGTCACGACTTACAGTGTCTCAAACCTCTGATGAATTAAATCAATAAGAAAGAAGATGCTAAAATGTGAGCATGTGTGGCTGTTCTCTAATGCAAATGCCAGCCGCTAGATTGGTTCCAGAAAACTGCCTAGCAAAATTGTTTACAGATTTTTATTTGCCATGGAATTGGACGTGTGTAATCAATGCAATTAACATTTATTTGCCTTTATCACTGGATTACCCTTATCTTCATGCTTTATTGTTTTTTTGTCTCCTTACAAGTTCCATAAGTCTGGATGCAAATGATAACTCATTGTTTTTTTTGTCTCCTTACAAGTTCTATGACTCTGGATGCAAATGATAACTCAGCTGACTGGGAGAATTAATGATGGACTCAATCAAATTATTTTTGCTGATTAGTCCCTACATGGCAAAATAATTGTTTATTAGAAGCAGATTAGCTGAACAATCCTACTTTTAGAAAATATTTGCTCAAAAGGTCTCTAAAACTAACAAACTTTAATTTTATCCGTTAAATTTTTTAAAATGGTGAATTTACCCTCAACCCATTTAATTAGTTTTAACGTTTTTTTTATTTCCCTACCAATATTTTTGGAAAAAAACTAGGAAATAAGCAACAATATTATCTCTTCCAATATTCTCGTGAAAAAAAACTTCGATCAAAAATAATATTTTAGGAATTAAATAAATTAAAAATCCCTCTAAAATAAATTAAATAGGGTCAGTTAGGTTGAGTTATCTTTTTTTCATAGATAAATAAAGTACGAAATTTTAGGAATATTTTTCATTTCTAACTTTTCTAAGAAATTCCTTTCTTAGTTGGATTGCAAGAATATATCTCCTATGGTAAATTATTTCTATGGAAAAAAAAATTTCATTGAGGAAGAAGAACTAGGGTTTGGTTTCTAATCTCAGGAGAAGAAGAGTTATTTCCTAGTTTTTTTTCGAAAATATTGGAAGGGAAATCAAAAAACGCTAAACTGGATTAAATGGGTTGAGGGTAAATTTGCCATTTTAAAATTTGTAACTGAGAAAAATAAGGTTCGGGAGCTTTTAGCAGATATTTTCTAAAAGTAGGACTGATCAGCTAATATGCTTTTCTTCCGGACAAATAAGCAATTATTTTGCCATGTAGGGACTAATCAGCAAAAATCCCAGAAATTAATTCTGGAGATTCAAAGAAGTTCTGGGGTTACATTGTAGGCACAAAAGTCAGATTCCAAGTACTCAACTCAACTCAACTAAGCCTTTGTCCCTATCTAGTTGGGGTTGTCTAATGAATTTTCATCAAGAAGATGATAGGATCTACCCAACTCAAATTAACTAAGTGTAATCCTGAAACTAGTTGGGTTCCTCTATTATATTCCTAGCCCTTGAGTCTTTCCTCACTCTTTCTACCCAAGCTATTTTCGGGTCTGCCCATACCTCAAGAGTCACTTCTTCTCACTAGTGTTGGACACGGTGTTAAGAGATTCAAAATACAATACCAAGATAAAACGTTAGAGTCAATTTGGGCGAATCGATGGAGTTTTTGAATTATGGTTCAACTTCCGTAATCGAGTTAATAAAGAGTCAACTCGTTTTAATAGCGTCGATCCGATTGAAAACAAAAAACATTACACATACCGGTATGAGGATGGTTTTGAAAACTCACCGTGGAGAGTCGAGAACAAGCTACCATTATGCATGTAATCATAGACGAGGAGCTTCTCATCCCTGGCATAGTAATAAGCCTTCAAAGCCACAACATTTGGGTGTCTCAAACGCCCCAAAACCTGCATATGTTGCTCAAACTCTCTTTTCCCTTCTATCTGAATCTCCTTCAACCTTTTCACAGCCACCACATTCCCATCCTCCAAAACCGCCTTGTAAGCCGTTCCAAAACCCCCTTTTCCAAGCATTTCAGCCGAAGCTCTAAGCAAATCCTCAAGCTCAAATCTCTTCACACCCTCAAAAAAACTCATCTTTCCTCTCTCAAAAACACTCTGCAAAGGGTACGGACTCGACGAGTAAACGATCTTTTCCCCTTCAACGAGCTTCCCGTCCCTCTTTTTTCCGGCAAAGTTTTTCCAAAAATAGCAAAACAGAAGCCCGGAGACTAAAGCCAGAACGGCAAAATCTCCAACAACGATCAAAATCACGGCGAGTCTGCTCATCTTCCCGCTGTGATCTTGACCGTCCGATTCACTCGCCGACGTCACCTCCGGCTTCGAGCTCGGTGACGAGGAGACCACCGGCGGGACCGGAGTTAATGCTGACGTGGCAGGTCCAGGTTTGTTCGGATCGCTGACTATGTTCTTACAAGTAGGCAATGGTGAGCCACACAAAACCGAATTCCAGCCAAAAGCGGTTTGAGGAAAACCGGATAAGGTTTTCGGAATAGCTCCGGTGAGGCGGTTTCCTGTCACGTTGAAGTCTTGAAGGTTTGGGAGATCCAAACCGGAGATCGGGCCGGAAAACTGGTTTTCTTCTAGCCGGAGGGTGAGAAGGTGTGTGAGCCGGTTCACGGTCGTCGGAATCTTGCCGGAAAAGTTGTTGTTTGATAGATCCAGACGGTAGAGCCGGAAAAGCGTAGTAACGGACGCCGGAAAGTTGCCGGAAAACTCATTGTAAGAGAGAAAGATGAGTTTTAAAGCGGTGAGGTTGGAGAGATCTGGAATCTGTCCGGAAAAATAGTTCTGCTTGAGACTGAGAACGCGGAGTTGAGTCAGAGAGGTTAGGGTTTGGATATTTCCGGTGAGATTTAGGCCTTCGAGAACGAGTCGCGAGACTCGGTTTTCTAAGCAGGAGACACCGTACCAGAAGCATGGATCGGTGGTTTTATTCCAACTCGTGAGTTTGTTGTCTGAATCGGAAGAGGTTTTGAACGCCATGAGAGCTTCGAAGTCTGGATTCGGAGAAGCTTCTAGAAGAACGAAATGCAGAGAGAGGAATAGAAGAAGAAAAAAACTTATCAGAAGCGCAGACTCCATTTTCTTCATTTCCATCTTGCAAATGCATTTCTTTTCAAGAGAAAGAGTGAAGAGCGTGGTTTTGCAGTCTTTTCTTTTCTTCGTTTTTCTTTCTCGAGACTGCAAATCGCGTCTTTCTTTCCCAAGGGTAGAAATGGAATTTACCAAAATGACCTTTAAGTTTTTGCTTTCTGGATTGATCGTTATCGTTCGTTATAAAATTAGAAAATCGTGACCGTTGATTTAGGCGCATACACCGGAACTGACTACGTGCTGTAATTAGTGACTGGTAGTGTTCAGTCTCATCAGAAGAATATAATATTTTATTACAGAAAAGACGCTTCTTTATTGGACTAATCAACGGTCTTCTGACAAATAAGAGAGCCCAGTTTTACAAGTTCAACGGTCTCGATTGAACATGGAATGGCTAACGTGGTGGGACCCTAATAGTGATCTGTTGAATTGATCTTTGTTGTGTTTTGGATCAGATGAGTCTGACCGTAAGTTGGAAAGATGAGAGATTGCGGACGACAGTGGCAGTGACTTTTTAATATGATATTCATGGTCTCTGATATCAAGAAAAAAGAGAAAGGTAAGGAATCGTCGTTATCTTTGGCCTTGCATATATTTTTTACTGCTTTTTGTCTTTGATATCTTTTTACTTTATTTGGTGCTACTAGCTGTCATTTAACTGAGACCCTGAAAGTAGGAAGCCAAGTTCCCTTCTTTACTGTACAAATATGGGGCCCACCTGCTTAGTTGGTCCCACTATTTCACTTGGGTCTGATGGAGTAATTACTGGAGTAGTAACCTCTGGTTACTTTTGTTACCCGTGGGCTGTGGTAATAAACAAACAGAGGGTCTCTCATATCAGCACTACCATATTTTGATAATGACACTGCTCTGGTATTTATGTATTGTAATTTGTAAGTCTGTAAATAGCCTTGAAAAGCTACATGAGGGGCGTTGTGGAGAAAGGGTTGGCTTGTCTTTTATGAGGGGATTCTCCGTACTATTATCTTCTCCTCTGACGCGCGTGCTTCTTTTAAGACTGCTAATTTCCTCCGTCTTTGATTGGGCGATAAGAAAGTAAGTTTTAAGTTTTTAACAAGGAACAAAACAGAAGTTGTAAATTAGTAAATGACAAAAATATCCTTACTGCATTGGGTTCTTCAGTTCTTCTAAATGACAATAGTAGCACTGACAGAAGTGCTTTAATCTAGCCGTTGATCGAACAAAGGGGACTCCTTTTGGTGTGGGGCCAACACCCACTACATAGATTAGTTGTGGATTAGGATATAAATATCAGCAGTAGCCATCTCTCTTCCCTGCCTAAGAATATGTCTTAAATATGTTAAGAATTAGGGAAAGAGTGAGCTGCTACTGGATTAAATCTCAACTCTCAAGGATGGTGCTACCGTCTAATATTTATATTTGATTTTAGGGAAATGTTATCAGCACAACCGTGTTTTGATATTTGTACAACACTTCTTATCTTTTATTATTTAAATAGCTGTCAAAGGTTATTACCGTACCCAATAGGCCAATAAGCTCTGACAAGGGAATTAAAAGGAAAAGACAAGCTGCATTTTTGCAACTATTAAAACATGGATGTGCTGATTTTATTTCTCGACAGCCATCGAACTGTCCCAACCTTCCTCTAGTACCGTATAACCTGGCTAAACGCCTAAACCCACACGCTTGTTGCTTGTTGTCGCAGGAGCATTATCCCTGAAGCAAGGGCAAGGGTGTTGTGGTCATTTTCGTAGAACCATAAATTTGACTGTTGGTGCTACCACTATTTTGTCTCTTTGTGCACATGGGGAGAAATATGATCCTGTTTTTTTCTATCCATTATCCTGGTTACTATCGAGGGAAATAAATGATTATGACATGTTAGAGTTGGTAGTCAACCTTTAATTAGAGGACACAAACACACTTTTTAGGAATAAATTTTCAAAATAATCCATGGCTGGTGATTGAGTGTCCCCCCCTGCAGGATGAGACTAGGGCCCATCAAGTCTCAGAACACGGCCAGTGTGATGGAGGGCCCATCAAGTCTCACCTGATTTATATATCAATCCAAAATTCAATAATAAATTTTGGCTAGTGACATCCACAAACTAGGGGTGCAACTCGGTCGGGTTGGATCATGTTGAGGCGAACCCTAGCCCAACATGAGATGGCATTTCCTCTATCCTAACCCAACCCAACCTGAGCCTCGAGTCGACCCTAATCTAACCTGCCTCTAAATCTCTAAACCCTAACCCAACCCATCAAACCCATAGTTAGCAAAACGTAATTCAGGAGAAAAAAGGGGCCTCGGGGTGGCAAAATTTTGAGTTTAATACGGTGTTGGTTAAAAAAAACGTAGCAAACAAATGAAGACACAGGAAAATGAGTTTAAAATTTTGTCTTTTGCAAAATATGGTGAGGGTAAAATTGGAAAGTTGGCAAGACAAACATGTTTAAAATGTTTGCCTCAAAAAAAAAAGCACGGAGTTTTTTTTCACTCTAAAAGTTTTAAATGGAGTACTAAACGGCACACCAATAACACGTGTTTTTTCCGTTTAAAACAGAGTTTTACTAACTATGATCTAAGCCGAAATCGAGTCGGGAAAATCATGATAAAATTAGAGGACAGAAGTCAAGTCGGGGCTGCCAAGTCCTCAACCCTAAGCCAACCCGAAATTAAATCGGATTGACATTTCCCAACCCTAACCCAACTCAACCCAAGGAAATGCCAACCTAAACAGAGCCAAAATCGGGTTAAACCTGTGTTTCGGGTTGAGCCCGAACCAAGTTGCACCCCTACCACCAGCCATGTTTTGAATTTTGATAAGAATAACGGCATGGAAACTGAAACTGAAACGGGAACCTGAGTAAGGAACACAGGTTAGCCTCTTAACACGTTAAGAACTCCTTAACTTTCTTTTAGTAACTTTTTTCTTGCTTTTACTTGAACTGACAAAACTACCTCTCCCCATGCCATATGGCATGTAGAGATTTACTTGGTTCCACTCTCGGCAGTCGTTTCCATAGCAGCACTCATTTGATAATGAAGCGAACTGACCTTGGTTTTTATATTTAACAGGTGGCAAATGCTATTAAAATTGATAAAGAACTCGATTAAAAAGTAAAAGAGCAGGTGAGTTTGTCTCATTATCAATCGTGGTGCGCAGATATCAAGAGCCTATACTTTAGGAGGCCGTTTCGCCTACATCGCAACGCAATAAAAAACCAGTCGTCACCCATGTTGCAACCGTCTGATCACACGTGTGGTTTGGATTTCCAAGGGCAAAAACCCGATTGATTGGGTAACAGGTATGCCATCTTCTTTCTTTTCCTATTCTTTTGGGCCGTAATCACGAAAACTCAATCTTAAAAGCAAAATAGTCCCACATTAGATAAGTTAAATGGATGGGGATGAGTTATAAGGGAATGGACACCCTCCATGTAGTTTACCCGGTTAAATTCCCAACTCTTTTCTGGAAAAAATGGGCATTTCTTCTAGGAAAAGTACTCTTCAGTAGTAGAAATTCAACAAATCAACCCATCTCTCAAATACTTTTCCAAAATTCCAAACACCACAAATCAACCCTCTTTTTACCGTATCTATCTTACCTCATGAACTCATGTGGGTTGTCAAAAGTACTTTTCACTAGCCAGATTGTGTTCTCAGTTTATTCTAAAATTTTCATTTTACAAAAATCCACATAAAAAATGTCATCACCAAGTTCCCATTACTACTCTTAGCCAATCCAAAAAAATATCGAAAGCCCAAAATTGGCTTATTGGTTTGGGCTTTTCGGAGCCTACTAGGTGGAAGCTTAAAGAATGTAATAATCACTTGCATTCGTTTCCCTATAAAACTCTCCGCCTTACTACCAATGAACAAGATATCATCTTGATTCTTAGACGAATGAAGCATTTTCTAACGTCAGATCTGTTAGTGATTTTGGATTTTCAAAATAATGTATTTTGCATGTTTTAGTGTTTTGGAAAATATTTTATCAAAAGCGTTTGGGAAAAAAAAAATGTTTTCTTGGAAAGATTTGGTTTTAGAAATGGATGTAGAAGTGTAGTTGAAAAGATAGTCCCGTACCGAATGAGAAAAAGGAAAGAGAAGGGCTTATAAAGCACTACACTTCTCTAATACTTGTTGATTGCACATTGGGTTGAACCCATGGTTGGACCCGCGGGATGGTGCAACGCAATGTTTGCACTCGCGCGCGGCGTGGGCAATGGGCAATGGGCAATGGGCGCATAGTGGCGCTTTTTTAGGCGCACTTTGCACTTCGCAAGCCTAATGGTCAGTCCAACGAGCCCATAACTCCAACGGTCAAAGAACACATCAAATGGGTTGTGTCTCTTCCCCCAACGGTCAAGTGCCAAAGGGGTACGATCCACACCATAGATGGTTGATCTAACGATGACTGGGTTGAAGAGAGGTTTTACTCAAACCAACAGTCACCTCTAGGATCGATCAGGACCGTTCAATATCAATGGGTGCGATCTAAAGATCAGATTTCAAACATTCTGGAAATGTGTCCTGTAGAGATGTTTTTCACACTGAAAAGACACCAGGTGGTCTACAAAATGTGCAGAATTCAGTCATTTCATTACAGAAAAACGAATTGGCAATTCTTACAGACTTTACACTCTCTTCTACACTCCTACAAAATCTCCAAGTATTTCTACATACTGTTTTTTCTTTTGTTTACTGTTCTAGATACTGTTTTTCTGCAGAAACAATATCTAGAAATTTCTCTAAGGCTTGAAATTTCGGAAGGGCATTTCGGGTTTGATTCCGCCAGTGCTACGCGTCATCAAACATTAGTAGGGCTTCCCTACTAGGCTTCATTGTATCTTGGAGGCAATTCACGGATCTCCTTTGGACACTACTAGTGGGGGCGAATCTTGTCTTAAGGAAAGTGATATCACGTCTTGAAGCAACAAGTTTCTGTTTTCTATCAATAACAGTACCCTCAATATTTTCCAACAAGATCTTCTAAATATAATGGGACGCAATATCTCAATGTCGATTGATCACGGTGTACCTGAATCGAAAGTAATAAAAAGATCACATTACAACCTGTAAGCCCAATGGTTCCCACCTTGGCAATTCCCATTTTATTTTGATGATTCCAATATACAAGTGATTTAAGATCACTAATGTGTTTGATGTCTAAGTTGTAGATCATAATTGTGTTAAGACAAGATTGCTTGGATTGAGGCCAAAAAGTTCTCATTGGACCACATTATGAAGGCCAAAGACATCGGAGATCCAAGACGAATGAAGACTTGAAGAATCAATTGAAGATTGAAGTCATATTAGATTGTATAAGATCCAATCTTAGTATTAGATTTTAAGAGGCATAAATTAAGTTAATCTCACGCACCCTAAATGTTTAAGTGATTGTCCTTGTGGTGTTCCAATACTTTGGAACCCTCATAACAATCCCAACTTGGTGTAAAGTTGGAAGCCCAAAAATCAGAAATGAAAATCTGCTTGACATAGGCTTCTCGGATCTCCGAGAGAATTCTTGGAGCTCCGAGCTCAGAACTCCGAGACATTCCTCGAAGCTCCGAGAAATGGTCCAGTAGCATTTTTTCATTTTCTGTTTGTATTCCTGGAACTCCGAGAACACTATAACGGGAAGAAATTTGACCGTTGGGAACTTTGCCAGATTTACGACAATGCCACAAAACGGTCATATTTGGGTTTTTCTATATATATGAGTATTCCCACCTTCTCAATGATCAATCCTAACACTCAAAAACTTCATTTAAACATCCAAAGAGTGATCAAAGCTTGTTTATGCCTCTCATCCTCTAAGATTAGGATTTTGATCATTAAGCTCAATTTGTACATTTTATTCAAAGTTGTAAACCCTTGTGAGGGATTTTTTGTTTCCTTCTTTCTTATTCAAGAACTTTGTATTGGGCGAGTGTTCGGAGAAGCGGAGCCCACTCTCCGTGGTGTAGATTGCCACCAAGGTTAAAGCATTCGGAATTGTAATCGGCACCGATCTTCGCCGGAGTTAAGAAAATCAAATAGTGAAGCCATCAACGGGTTTGGTTGGTGGAGTGGAGTAGGCCTTGTGTGTTTGAGGACCGAACCACTTTAAATCTCAGGTGCATTCTCTCTAATCTCTTGCTTTACACTTGCATTGCACCTTTAGATTTAACTTGTGTGCTTGAATTTCATCTTGATCTCTTAATCTTCTAAAATTGGGTTTGAGTTTCTAAAAGAGTTAAAACTTGTTAGCAACCTAATTTTTTACCTCCTCATTAGTTGCCAATTCGGGACCACCCTTGGAATTTCACAACCCAATGTACTGATGTCAAAGCATGATCGATTGAGCGAGACATTATCTCAGGTTTACTTTTCTTTGGAAATTATCTCGGGTCGGCCCTAGATTCATAAACCTGATCCTACCCAAGATAGTTTTTTCAAGTTGGTTTGGGTCGGGTTTTTATTGTTTATCATAGGATATTTACTAATCTCAAAGATTGTAAAAGAAAAAACGACAAATTTTCATGCCAAAAACGTTTAAATTTATATAATCAAGTGCATGAATTTAAGAAGGAAACTATTTTTTCACATCACAACACATGATCAGCCCAATGAAAATAATTATATCAATATATTAGAAAACCCAATAAATAAGATATTTAAGAATGTCATAGTACGCCTATATTGGGCCGTTTGGACACGTGGATTTTAAAATCTTGGATTTCCTCAAAATCATGGACGGGAGACAAGAGAAGAAGGCCGCCCGTTTCGCTTCTCTTTATAATCCTGGATTTTAAGCAATAAATCCAGGTTTTAGAAATCTCTTCCCCATCCTAAGATTTCGAAAACCCATAACATGGGATGATCTCTTACTTTCTTGCTGACAGAAAGAAGGGCGAAAAATTAGAAAACGACAGACAATCTCCTTCTCTCATCTCCCATTCAGGATTTTGAGGAAATCCAAGATTTTAAAATCCGCGTATCTGAACGGGTCGGGTTTCAGGTTTCGGGCTTTTTCCTTCGGGTCAGGTTTTTCAACCTAAAACCCTACCCAACCCAAGTCGCATGATTTCTAAACCTGACCCAAGTTGCAACCTTCGGTGAGAGGGATACTAAAGGTAATTTGAGAAAAGACTGGATTAAAAATAGAAAGATACTGTTCGCACTTTCTCCTTGTTTGCCTGTCTCTCCCCCTCGTCTCTACATATTTCCTCGGTCATACATTTTCTCCCCACTTTCACATCACCCACACCCTCAGTATTTCCGCCGGAACTCCCGGCCAACCTCGCCGGAATCTGACACACGCCCGTAGGAATGGAAGACTATCTGAAGCATTTCGTTGACGAAACCGACTTCTACAACCGTATTGTCCTCGGAAATCTACTGCCACATCATCTGTGGAAACCGCTTCCTCACATTCTCCAGGCTTGGCTCCGAAATTACATCGGAGGACTCCTCCTTTACTTTATCTCTGGATTTCTATGGAGTTTCTATATCTATTACTGGAAAAGAAATGTCTATCTTCCTAAAGGTATAGAATCTCTTCTTTTTCTTGTTTGTGATTTTCAGTTTTGTATCTCGTTTTTCTTTAAGATAGATTTTTTGATCGTAGATAATATGAATTGTCAGATCTGCTCTCTTTGTTGATAGGCTTGGGTTCTCGATTTGGGCTTTCTGTAGTGTTTTTTAGGGATTTTGATGTTGGTTTACTTGAATTGATGGAGATATTTACAGAGGACTACTTTATTATTGATTTTCTTTAATGCAAATGCTAAGCAGATTGGGTCTTTCTTTTTATTTATTTATTTGTGTTTTCTTTTTGTTTGAGCAGCATGTAGAATTTACTTGTTTGGAATGGACAGTAGGAGTGGTTTTAATTTTGACTTTCCTTTTTTGTTGTAAATCTGTTGATTTGAAGAATATGACTAGGTGGAAAATCATTGTTGATTCGATATTGAAGTGTTTTGTTGTCAATTGGATTTGGTTTACTGGTTAACTTTTCTCCTTAAACAGTCACAGAATTCTGTTTACAAATTTGTTTCAATGAAGACTAAAGTTTCTTCGATTAAGAAAGTAGGCTAAGTGTTTGAGCACATGATATAAATGTTTTCACTGATTCCTATGGCAGTGATCCATTTGAAGTTCCACTATTGGAATACATTTGGGATCCCTTTAATCCATATAGAAGGATCTTAGAGGGAATGCTTCTCAGGGTTTCACTACTGCCATGTTTCAAAAAAGACGAAAAAAAAAAAAAAAGGTTCTTTACTACGTCTTACATTCGTGCCAACCTTTTAGCTATTTAGTACCTCTTAAGTTCTTTACTATTCTGGGCATTTTTGAGTCCTTGTATCCCCCTTCATGTGTTAGGGGTTGTTCTCTTTGCTCTTCATGATGTACTTTTCTATCTATTTTAATATATCAGGTGGGGGTCTGCCTAACCCCAGCTTACCCATAAAAAAAAAAAACAAAAAAAAAAGAAGCCTTTCTTGCACATCGAAGAAGTTGGAATGGCTCTTTTAAGTTTGATCACAACACTCATGAACAGAACTTGTAGTATTGAACCCTGACACCTTTCTATCTGTATTTACTTTCTTCCTGTGTAACATGGTGGATGAAATGCAACCTGACACTATTCCTTTTCACTCTTTTATCCATTTCACTGACTCTCTGACACAAGACCGACTTGGGACCAAAATATTTGAATTCAGTGGAAATAACGCAATGAAACTTAATGATCTCGTGTCGGCTACTAGCGAAATTGAAATCTATCAGCTGAAATGTCAATCCATACTATCTGGTTTGTACTTCAAAGAGTAGAGCTTACCACATATTTTCTTTTCACAAGTCAACTAGATCCCAATTTCTCTGTTCTTCAGGTGCTTCCATCTCCTAAGCCATAGTCTCTTTCCATTTAGGATGAAATGGGGTATTTGCAAGCCTTGTAGGATTACGAAAAAAAGGAAATAGAAGCTAGATATGGTCGAAAGGAAGGAGACAATAAACTACAAAGAAAAAAATGATTAATAGGATGACAAGTAAAAGTTCTCTTTTCTTTATGGAGAACAATGGTCAAGTCAGAGGAGGAATATGGAGGAATAGAAGAAAAGCTTGAGATAGATGATTGTAGGTGTTCTTTGGATTGGTCTGTTTGCTGGATCCGAGACTTCCTTTGGTGTAAACCTGCAAAGGCTTGTCATGAGGGATTTGTTGAACTTGAGGGCATTCTGTTGACTTTTCAACAATAATTGAGAGAGGTGTTGAATTCTTTAAAGAAGGTGCACCAGTGTCACTCAAGGAAGAAAAATATGGAATGTCTTCAATGGTGACATCTTCTTTAAAGAAGGTGCAACAGTCTCACTCAAAGAAGAAAAATATGGAATGCTTCAATGGTGACAACTTTAGATACAAATCATTTCTGAGTGATTAGACTAAAACATTTGTGTCCTTTATGAGTACTAGAATATCCTAAGAAGACACATTAATTGAACTGCGGTTCTAACTTGTTTCTTGTGGGAACTAAAATATGAATGAAGCAAACAGAACTGAAGACCTTTGTGGAAGAGGGGCGGAGCCAGGAATTTACACTTGCAGGGGCCGCACTAATTTACACTTGCTAAGTATTGGTCATTTGGGGTTGGGAATGTGGAAGGGGGGGGGGGGGGGGGGGAGTGGGGGTTATGGCCACTAAACTAGAAAATCATGCCTGTACAACCATGCCCATAAAAGGGATTTTTCTAGTCATTGGGGGGGCCATGGTCCCCCTCATGCTCTATGTGCCTCCGCCCCTGCGTACTACCATATTTGAGGAGTTGAATAGGATAATCCCCCCATCGCCCTAGGAGGCAGTCACAAGACTCAAAGCTACTTCACCCAATATATTGTTGAAACCTTCATCCCGATGAGTAAAGATGGAGTCACTTCCAAAAGGTGATGGTTTTTTCGCTTAGCCATACTATTATTTTGTTGTGGTGTGTAGGAACAAGAAAGTTGTGTTTTGTACTATTTTCTAGGAGTTACTTCTTTAAACCATGGTATGGATACTCCCATCCTTGGTTCGAACAATAAACATGAACTTTAACGTCAAATTGGGTTTGTAAAAATTTTGAAATAATTGAAATATACATGTTACTTCATCACAATGTTTCATCAAATATATCCAAGTAGTACATGAGTAGTCATTAATAAAATATAATAAAGTAACGAAAGCCATGAGTATACACTCAACGAGGGGCAGGAACCAAACATTTGAATGGATTAATGAAAATAGTGTGGATCTTTTATTGATACTAGGAGCATAAGTAGTTTTACTTTGAAAATTGACACGTCTCACGGCGTAACTTTGACTCGCTATTCAAAGCAATTTTTTTAGGAAATAATAACTCGACTTCAACAAAAATGCTTTAGGTGACATTGCCTCATATACAATGGACGAATATGATTAATTGGCTTTCAATGATGGGTTGTTGGATAGATATTCTTTATATATAGGGGTGTAAACGAGCCGAGCCGAGCTTGGCCAGGCTCGGCTCGGCTCGTTAAGCTCAAAAGCTCGGCTCGGCTCGGTCAGGCTCGCGAGCCTTACCGAGCTCGGGTTATATTATGTTCACACCCCTCATCTTCCCTGGACAGCCCTACTAGTGTAATTTGACTACTTTTTTTACACTATCGGGGGTGGTCCTAGTAACAAATGGGGTTCCAAAAATGAAGTGACATATTTTGCCCCCCCCTTTTACTCCCTGGACAACCCTTTTAATGTATAAATTAATATATAATATATATATATTTAAATATATTAAATTCTTAACGACCCGAGCCTGGCCTAAATTGGGCTCGGCTCGTTAAGCTTAACGAGCCTGGCGAGCCGGCTCGGCTCGGCTTGTTAAGAATTCGAGCCGAGCTCAAGCCGAGCTTGAGCGAGCCTCCGAGCCCGAGCCAAAATTGACACCCTTATTTATATATATGAGCAAATACAACTTGTTATTCTCACGACCACCACCAATCAACTTCTTCGATTCTAGATGATAAAAAATGCTGTCTCTTCTTTTCCCTCAGTGTTTAGCTTATCTTTTATCATCCGTGGAAGTTCCTAAACATGACTAATTTCTCCCATAATCATTTCTTGTTCCTTTATTGCCCCTAGAGTCCTTTGCTAGGGCTGAATGTTCTACACTAGTTGTTGAACCAACACCATCGTAGTAGTTTTTTCTGCTAGCGTCACCTTTAATACAGTTGTAAATTGATTCAAGAGAGTGTAACTCATCTTTTTCGAGGACTTGAAAAAGTTGGAGTTCTAGATCTGGAGTTAAACCAACTTACCAACAAGGAACTCAAAGATCATACATTGTTCTGCTTGTTTCTTTATGTCTTCAATAGTAAGGGCTATGGGCTAGTTACATTATTCAGTTTGTTTCTTTATGTCTTCAATAGTAGGGGCTATGTGGGAGTAGTAATCAAGTTCCTCCCCTTTTTTCCAAGGAGGCCAAGAAGTACTCTTCGTTCGATTAAGCACCTTGCTACATATTTGTATATAATAACTTCTACTACTACGGGGTTCCACCAAATCCAAAAGCCATGCCATAATAGTAAGGTTCTCACTTCTTACCATCATGGGATGAGCCCTCTTCTGTTGGTTCTTCAACCTTTCAGCTACCGATAAACATTCTAGCGGACTGAGCCCTCCAATTAATTTATTTTATAAACTGTAATAATCATCAATCCTAGGTGGTCATTGTTTTATTGTTTCTCGTGGAATTGATTACTCTTTGGTTAACTTCAAAAACATTGCTTGATCCTATATCCATGCTTCGCAAAAAGAAAAAAAAAACAAAAGATCTCATCCAAAGACAATATAGATAGCATGGAACAAAAGGGAAAAATACACCTTCATTATCCATGCATTGTATGCTGGTTTCCATTTTCATCTTTGACTTTGAGAAAAAGGAAACCCTCAAAATCTGATTCTAGGGTTATGATTTAGGATTTGATCAGAACTCTCTCTACTACCATGTCATAAATAAAAAAAAGGGCGGCCCAGTGCACGAGGCTCCTGCCATTGCGGGGTCTGGGGAGGGCTAGATGTACGCAGCCTTAGCCCTGCAATGGAGCAACCTTACCGTTGCGCCAAGGCTCGCCCTCTGTAATGGCGGGAGCATTCGTGTATATAATAATCAATTACAACTAATTACAAAACATCACACAGAAGATCGGACTTATCAAAGTTACTCAGTAAGTCTCTTAAAAGTGACGAACAGTTCATTCAGTGGACCATATCCAATAACTCTTAAGAAACACCATTATTACTCTTCTAAAATTTTGTTGGCTCATTTCATCTGTAAATCGAACAACATCTAAGCTGACACCAACGTAATAAGAAGATTCCTCTTCTCCCTAACACATCCAGCTCCACCCAAGGTTTGAAATTCCGGTTTCGGAGCCGAAACCAAAATTTCGGTAATTTTGGTTTCAGTCCCGGCCGAAATCCTAAATTTTGGATTTCGGCCGAAATTTAAAACCATGGATCCTCCTAGAAACCGCTCTAAGAGGGAATCTGTCAGCCAATGTACTGCGCTAGCAACCAGACAAAGCCATTATCCAAGCGTTTTTCAACCTTAACTATGACACTGAACTGGGGCAGTTTGAAACCAGGCTTGACAGTGATCCCAGGATCCCATGGGAGAAAATTCTGCCCTCTTCTCCCTGTCTTTCCCATTGCATCAAACTCAGACCACTCGAACCTTCTCCCTCGCCACGTTGATGTATTCCTCTGTCTACCTTCTCAAGCTTAATTTCTTGAATAATAAACAGCCAGCCTTTCTAGCTCTAATCACTTCCTTGATGCAGCCCTCCTTTCCAAAAGAGCCCAACACTTGACGTTCCAAGAAAAATCTTCATCTTAAACCGAGTTAGATTTATTCCTGGTCAAAAGGAAAAAGAGAGTTAGATTTAGTCCCCTCAATCTGCACTTTTCCAGATAATTAGCTAGTTTTTTTTTTATCATAATTCATCTAGTGATTTAGCCTCAAAACTCCCTTCTGCCTCTCCCTTTTGCTGTTGATCTCATTGAAAGTGATATTTTGCAGATATAGATCGGCTGACGATATGTAAAAAGGGGGATATCTTTTGACAAAGTACCCTCTTATGGTGTAGGTCTAATCACGTACACTCATGGAATGTCAAAAAGGTGCTTTAGGCTGTGAAATTACAGTAGTTACTGTCTAACCCTTAGAGTTGAAATGAGTAAGTAATTCGGAGTGACTAGATTATCCCCAACATATACAATAAAATACATCATAATAGTATTTCCCAACAGACCTCCTGCCTAATTTTATGCTCTAAATACTTTGAGAAAGTCATGAATTCCTTTCTCTTAGGGCTTACTTATAGTCTCATGGAATTTCTATCCGAATTAGAATGACTGTCTTTGGAATTTACGTAGTGTTCCATATGATATATTCAGTCTCTTATGTTTTTATGAGATAGAACTTGCATCAATGAAAAGATAAGATGAACTCATGGTTGAAATGTGAAAATGCATGCTTGGCTGTGGAGTGAGATCCTGAAAGAGATGTTTTCATCATTTTTTTTGCGGATAACATTTTCTCCCTGTCTTTTTTGCACAGATTTTATACCTTCAAATGAGTCCATACTTTTGCAAATAATGGTCACAATGAAAGCCATGCCCTTTTATAGCGCTCTTCCAACAGTTTCAGAGTACATGATTGAAAGTGGCTGGACAAGGTGTTTTTCTAGTATAAGTGAAGTTAGTTGGCCTGCCTATCTTGTATATTTGACAATATATTTAGGGATTGTTGAGTTCGGAATTTACTGGATGCATAGAGAGTTGCATGACATAAAACCCTTATACAAGCATCTTCATGCAACACACCACATCTACAACAAGCAGAATACACTTTCTCCATTTGCTGGTAAGTTCTACCATCAATTCGATTGAACTCGCTTGATTTTCTTGCAGATTAAAGTGACTTTTTTTTTTTTTCAAACAGAAACGTGTTTTCTTATGTAAAAGCTATCCTGTCAGTATGAAGACCCTGATATTGAACTGTAGCATTGCCCATTTCATGTCTTTGCTTCTTTCAACTGAATCCTAATCAATGTTGATAATCTTTATTTTAAGTGTTAAATAGTTATGCTGTTAATCAAAGATGCAAAGATGAGGGGTTAAATAGAAGAATCCACACGGCTGGTTCAACAACCCAACAAAAAATTAAAAAGGGACTCGATGTTCAGGACAAATAGTGTACCTCCAAAAGACAAGGATCTGGTAAGCACGATGGTTGGTGATTTGAGTAGGATAGCCATCTCAAAGAGATTAGTCACCTCGTTACGGCCTAGGACCTATGACTGACTCTCTAGGACCAGACATACTGCCCCGAAGTAAGGTTTGTTCTCTTTTTATGGGGTCAGAAGGTGTTAGGAACCAACTCCACTCGACCAAAAACTCGGTCTCTGCTTTAGATTCCTTGCTTCAATCATAAAAACTACATTTAATCTTGCTTCTTGATGCAATTTGGATTAAAATAAGTGCAATACTATCTTATCACTAAAAGGAGAAAACATGAAGCAAATGAACAAAAATAATTAATGCACTAAGCCTAGAAATCAAGTTTCATTTGACTGTCTGTGCACAAGCTTGATCGACAGGTTAATCTATTGATCGAGATCCAGCAGCATTGATCGGAATTAGATGTCGATTCTGGACAGTCATATCAAATTTGACTTGGATTCTAGATTTTGAAGGTTAAATCAAAACATTTTAACCCTTCCACTATTCTAGCATGCTATAATCATTGAAAAAGGCTCAGTAGGTAGCAGAGAAACTAAATTCACTGATATATGAAATAGGATTCCAAGGCTAGTCGGAACAATCTGATTGTCTCCATCAACTTGCTAACCAGTCGATCTGATGGATCATTCCAGCGATTAATGGCTCATTCCATTCTACATATCTGCATATTGATTGATGCATAGGACTGTGCAGCTAGTTCTATGCCAACCTTAAATCCATAATTCGGTATTAAAAATAAAAGGAGCTTAATTTAAAGATGCAATTCTAATATTATTTTTGAAACCATGATGATTAATATGAGGAAATAGCTATTGATCGAATGCAAACTGAAATACATGTAGTCTACTGGATTTTAAATTTATGATATATTAACTGTATATGAAACTACACGTGGAATTAATTTAACCTATATGTAGAATTCACTAAAGCATCCTATTTTATGGTGTGGAAATTGGAGATGCAAAAACCATAAAGAGCTAAAATACTGACATCTAATGGAGGCTTGGGGTTGCAATCTTCAGCTTTTAACCTTTGGAGAGCTTAGGAGCCCATCCAACTTTTGTTTACCCTTGAAACTTTATCCAAATCCTAAAAAAATATGAAGTCTCAAATGTTTTTTTTTCCAATGTAGTTGACTGTATAGGTATAATTGCACTCAAGTTGGTGTGCCTTGCCATTGGGAATTCATAGCCTTTATATAGGTTGGGGGTTTTTGGAAAAAAAAATCCCTTGAGTTTAAAAATCAGTTTTAGATAAAAATAACAAGTTTTGTTCAAAGCCTTTGGTAAAATCAGAAGTTGTTTTTAGATAATAAAACCCTAATTCTAAGGTTAGGTTTCATGTTTCTAATCTTAAGAAGTTTGGAAGGAAACAAAGTTGATTTGGAAGCAAATAGACAACTTTAGCAATTCTTGAAAATAATTACTTTGCCAAAAAACTAGTCCTGGCATCAATTGATGAGTTAATTTTTGATCAATGTGACAGTACATCGATCGATGGTTTGGGCCATCGATTGAGGATCAGAGCCGTTAAACAATGTTTTGCTGCCGGATTCACCATCCACCCTCCGATTCGCGATCCGGGGTCGCACGATTTCGAAACGTGGTTCACTAACGACCCGGATTGCCAAAAATGACGAACCGCGGCGACCCGCGGGAGAGAGAAAGAGAGAGAGATGCATATAGACTAGAAGAGAGATGGAGAGAGCTACAAATTTTATATATTTTGGGTTGAATTGGAACTAGAGCTTTATTTTGAAAAAAATATGTAGGGCACACATGAGGTTTTTTTATTTTTTTATTAAATGGATGAAGTATGGACTATGGAAGGATATTCATATATTCCAATCGGAACTTTCTTTTTGAAAAAATATGTATGACATACACGAGGTTTTTATATTTTGTGTATTAAATGTGTGTAGTGTGTACTATGGAATGACATTCTTGTAAAAATATATGAAATTATATATATACATATATATAATATATATATATATACCCTCATCGTACCGCGTACCAAACTACCATCGTACCCCGTACCCGTTCCCGTACCGGAACGAACCGCGTTCCAGGTAACCTTACTTTTGCATAAGAACTCTTCGAAAATCATATAGAAACCTTTATGTAGAAACTAGTTTTGTGGAAAATGGTTGAAAACAAGTCATAATTATCTACTGGAAATAAGGGTGTCAATTTTGGCTCGGGCTCGGAAGCTCACTCGAGCTCGGCTCGAATCCTTAACGAGCAGAGCCCGAGTTAGGCCAGGCTCGGCTCGGCTCGGCTCGTTAAGGCTCGTCATTTCAAAATCTGCAAAAACGTACCGAATGTCATGTCAACATCATCTGCAAAATGACGGTTGTGAAAATTCGAAATTTATTTTTTCCCGTAATTGTCATAACTTTTAACCTTTTTTGGTATTTTTTTCTTAATTGTCATAACTTACTGCCTTTTTTGGTAATTTTTCATTTTAAACTTTATAAATTCAGGAATTTACTTTTTGTATGTAATGATTACTTTTTTTTCATATCTGCTTTTGCTAGCGACATTTGCGATTTGTGACATTTGCGATTTGTGCGAAACTTTATAACGAAGCTCGATAAAGCTCGGGAGCGGCTCGCGAGCCTGGCCGAGCCTGACCGAGCCGAGCCTGGTTCGAGCCCGAGCCCGAGCCGAGCCGAGCATTTGAGCTTAACGAGCCGAGCCGAGCCGAGCCTGGCCAAGCTCAGCTCGGCTCGGCTCGTTTACACCCCTAACTGGAAAGCTTTGGATCTGTTTTTAAAAGCAATCTTCTCAGTGGTTTGCTACTCAGAAGTCATCCGTCTATCTTAAAGTATGTGCATCTCTATGTCTCAGTCACACCCTCATCATTGGTTTGCAACGCCAAGGGTATCGACCAATGTTAGGTCAGTCGAAAACAAAATAAGTTGCTACAACTACACATTGAATTATGTAAATTGGGAAGCTATAAAGGAAAGAATGAACAGAGAAGAAAAGATGGAGAAAACGAGAAGGGAGACAGGATTTCGTGGGGATGAAAGTTACACAATATGTGTAGCTTTCTCTCCTTTATGCTCATATGTGACAAACATTGGAAATGAAAAAAATATCCTTCTTATGGTTAGGGTTTTCACTGTTCACGTCACTATTAATGCACGCGAAAAACATTTTACTCTAAACCTCCCTCAAGATGAACTATAGATAGCTTATGAGGAATATCTTGAAACCTTTTGCTTGCTAGTGCCTTGGTGAGAATATCTGTCAATTTATTTTTAGATCTAGCATACGGGACGATGCTAACCTTTTTTTCTATTTTCTCTTCTGAAGAAATGACAATGTACCTTGTATATGCTTGGTCCGTTCATTGAATACTGGATTGGTAGTAATACTTGATTTCATAGGCATATAAACTCACTCCTAGACCTCTAAAAAGCATTATCATCTACATGAGCACAAAAGTGGCATGGGATATTGCTCTATACTCTGCCTCGACACTCGACTCGATGAAAACTGTTTGCTTCGTACTTTTCAATGTAACCAAATTGCCTCTTGGATCACTAACAGAGCCGACCATATTGGTATCATAGTCCCCTATACATCCATTTGACCATGGCATACAAAACTCCTTTCCTAGGGCAGTTTGGAGACAGATGCGAATTCTATAGACATCTTCAAGGTGATTTGAATAGGGAGAGTGCATGGACTAACTGATTAAGCTTACTGCATATGCAATATCTGAGCGATTGGTCATGAGGTAAATCATTTCATGAGTTCATGGAATCTTCATGAACTCAATTTATGTCTTCTTTTTCATACAATTTTCTTCTCCAGTCTCTTTTTATAGTGGGTCCAACAAATACTTCCTTTGAGATATGAAGATTCCATACTTTGATCTTGCCGCCTCAATTCCCAAGAAGTATTTATGAGGCATTGGGTCTTTGATGTCAAATACCCTTGCAGGTGCTCTTTCACTTCTTTGATATCTCGAGCATCATTGCTTGTAATGACAATGTCATCTATAGATACCACTAGGATGGCCATGCTCCTACGATTCCTTCTAGCAAATATAGAGTGATCACCTTAGTTCCTCCTTAATCCAATGCGATTTATCATCAAACTAAAACTTGGGCTGAAAAAAGTTGAGAGATCGATATACACCCCTTCTTAGAGGTCCCCATGAAGAAATGCATTCTTCATGTCTAGTTGATGGGGAGGTCAAAGTAGAAATTGTAAGATTAACGAATGGAATGCGGAAGAAGACGGAAGAAGTGGAGGAGGAAGAGAGGGGAGAGTTTAGAGAAATCGTATGAGAGAATTAGAGAGATGTGGTCGACCACTCTGTCTCTTCCCTATATATTATAAATATAACTTATTTACAATTAATTCACTAGAAGTGAAATGAGAGAAAATTATAGTTATACCCCCGTATGCATAAAGTAACTCCAGTAAACTCCTATATCTCAAGTTCTCAGCACTCTCAAGTTGGTGAAAAGATATCACTCATGCCTAACTTGCCAACTATCTAAGACAATCGATCCGAAGTGATGACTTTCATATGGATGTCAACAAGTTTTGTTTAGGTAGGAATGCAAGGGGTACAAATCAGTCATTGCTTGCGCTTCTCCCGTGTGATGATACGATCAACCTTAGTATGTTTTGTTTGATCATGTTGAATAGGATTATACACGATGCTTATGGAAGCCTTGTTATCACAATACAAGTTCATAGGACCAGATGTAGAGAAAGCTTTGACTACAAGCCGAAAGGTTTGCTGATGAATACAAGTCGAAAGGTTTGACTGTCTGGCGTGATATTATGAGTTTGGTCCATGAGTTTAGCAAAGGCATTCGGTTCAAAGTATATGTGGGCGATCGGATTCGATTTTGGTTAGATTCTTGGTGTTCGGTTGTGCCTCTTAAGGAGCTTTTCCCTACCTTGTTTGTGGTTTCTTCTCATAAAGAGGCGTTTGTTGCCGATTGTTTCGAAAGGGTGAATCTTAAGGTAGTTTGGAAACCAAGTTTCAGAAGAGGTTTCTTTGACAGAGAATTGGATTCAATTACTCAACTGTTTGGATTGATTGAAGGGTGTTATATCAAAAGGTGTGGGGTTGATAGAAGAGTGTGGGTTTGGAGCACATTAGGTTCATTTTCGGTCAAATCTTTCTATTTTAACTTAGTGCCTAGTGAAGCAGCTCCGTGGCTCCTCTTTCAGCCAAGATATGAAAATTTCATTGTCCTCCTAGGGTGAGTTTCTTTGGTTGTGCTGTTTGTAGTGGGCGTATCTAGACTATTGAATTCCTAAGAAAGAGAGGAATGTGGTTGGTGGATCATTGTCCTTTGTGCAGATTAGATTGAGACTCCATTGATCATTTGTTTGTTTATTGTAAGGTTTCACGAGAGGTTTGGGGTCTTATTCTATTGCGCTTTGGATTTTGCTGGGTGTTCCCTAGTTCTATTCCAAATTTGATTAAGAGCTGGGAGTTGTGTCCGTGGAAAAAGAAAGAAAAGTTTCTATGGAAGATTTGTCTTTTGGCCACTTGGTGGGTCATTTGGAAAGAAAGGAATTCTAGGGTGTTTGAAGGGGTGGCTAAATCTCCTTATTGGCTTTATGTGAGGGTTATAGCTGTATCAATTCTTTGGGCTAGAAGTCTTCCCCTCTTTTCGTTTGTATCGGCATTTGATCTTTGGGAAGGTTGGCAAATAATTTGCAATGAAGGGGAGCGCAAGTTCAAATTATTCAACATTGGGAAGCCCCTCCTGCAGATTTGGTGAAATTGAATTTTGATGGTTCTTGTTTAGGCAATCCAGGGGCGGCTGGAATTGGAGGCATATGTAGAGATTCTTTGGGAGAGGTTTTATGGGCGTATTCTGGGTCCATCGGACTAAGTGATTCAAATGAGGCGAAGGTAAAGGCGGCTTTCCATGGTATTATCAAGCATTTGGATAGTGAATTTTATGACGTTGTGGAAGATGACTCTTCAAATGTTATCAGTTGGCTTTCGGGAGTCGTGGCTCCTCCGTGGGGATTTCTTTCCTTTTTTGAGGAGATTTCAGATCTAATTCGTGGTTCTTCTATTGTTTTTAAGCATGTCAGGAGGTCTGCTAATGGTGAAGCAGAGTCCCTAGCTAGGGCGGGTGTGTCTGGGTTGGGTTTGGAATGATTTGACTTCCTCCCGCCTTGATTTTGTATGCTTCCTTTCTTTCCTTCTTTGTAATCCTTAAGGACCATCTCGGTTTTTTTTTTAATATATATCATGTTGCCATTTCAAAAAAAAAAGGACCAGATGTAGAGAGCCCTAACTTAGATAACAGTCTTTGAAGCCACACTAGTTCACACATTCCATATGTAGAGAGTCCCCATTTGTAGATTTTTAAGGGTTGCTGTGTCAAACACCTCGGATCCAAATTGACACTCTAGATATGAATCTATGTTTGCTTTCCATATTTTCTCTTTTCCAAACCCCTCACCTCCCGTACTCGCTTCCCACTCTGGTAACTAGAATATAAACTAGTTAAATGCAGTATATGAAATCCGAGTGGAACAAGAGCCGGTGTTGTGATTAGGCAGATATAAAGCAGTCCTAGCTTCATGGCCTATCTTAAACTTTTGAGTACTGTTTTCCTTATTAATGCATATGCATCTCAAAATATCTATTGTGTCAAAATTAAATGATAACGTGTTATTAGTATCGTGAGGTCCACTGGAGCAATTTGGGCATACAATTGTATTTTCAGCAACACACTAACTTCCAGCATTTGAGATTGATTTTCTCACCTTATGGATATAGCTTACGTAAGTATAAGTTATATCTGAGGATTCATCTATACCATATTAAGCATCTTTGTCTATTGTTAGTTTGAGAATTCCCATTGACATGCCTATTAAAATGCATCTGATATGTCATATTGTTTTTTTTGCCAGTTCAAAGTGGTTTCCATATTAAACAAATAGCTTGTCACAATTCATGAATTCTTTTCAGGGTTGGCATTCCATCCACTGGATGGTATTCTACAGGCACTACCACATGTTATGGCGCTCTTCCTCATCCCAACACATTTCACGACCCATATGATTGTTTTCTTCATTGAGGGCATTTGGACTACCAACATTCATGATTGCATCCATGGTAACTTGTGGCCTGTCATGGGCGCTGGCTACCACACAATTCACCACACCACTTATCGTCACAACTATGGCCATTACACCATATGGATGGATTGGATGTTCGGAACTCTTCGCGACCCAAAGGAAGACTCCGAGAAAGTGTCATGATATTATTCGTCAAGGGGATGGATCATTTGGCCAGGTTAAAGTTAATGGGCCTTCAACTTGTGTCTTTCCCTTCTTCCATGTAGCTTTGATTGAATTGCTACTTTCTTGTGATATTTAGCTATGTAACTCATGTTTCTTGTTGCACTATACATGCAAAGAGAACAGGAAATCCATTAATTTGTGTAACCAACCATAATTTAGGAGCGGCACATGGTGAATTTTGGATGAGATTCGATCATCCGAATGCCATGTGGCATATCCTTTTTGGGTTACATTTTCTTCTATGAAGGCAGGGTATAGTGTTCCTTTTTTTAGGGAGGATATGATACAAATGAGATGATTTTGTTGCAGATGTTTGTGTTTCTTAAGTCACGTTTGGCAGCCATGAAAGTTTTTTTTTTCCCCTCGGAATATTGGTTTTTCAAGTGGTGGGAGAGGGGAGGAGCGTGGGAGATGAAGAGAATTGAGAGGGCACGAGTGGGGAAAGGGTGACAGGTAGGGACAGGAGAAACTCTATCGAAAATAGAGTTTTATTTTTCCTTATTTTATGCCACTTCGCATTATCTCCTCACTCATGCTCTCTCGTTCCTCTCCCTCTCCAGCTCTCCTCACACCTCTCTCAATACTTGGTAAGCTACTATTCCATGGACAAAAAAAATTCATGGTTGGCAAACATGGCCTTAGGCTCCATTTTTTTCAACGTAAAATGGGCGTAAAACAAATTTTACACCCATTTCTAAGGGTGTCAATTTTGGCTCAGGCTCGGAGGCTCGCTCGAGCTCGGCTCGAATCCTTAACGAGCCGAGCCGAGCCGGCTCACCAGGCTCGTTAAGCTTAACGAGCCGAGCCTAATTTAGGCCAGGCTCGGCTCAGCTCGGCTCGTTAAGGCTCGTTAAGAATGTAATATATTTAAATATGAGAAAACGGTTCCTACACATGTGTAGAGAGTTCTCTACACACTAGCTTAAAATACAGTGGGGGCTCACATTGTTTGGGTGATCCAAGCCAACCATTTTAAAGGCCCTCACATAGATATGGTGTCGACAAAAAATCAGATCCATAGGATCATCCCAACCCTACGATTTGTGGAGGTAAAATGGATGTCTTTAAACATTCACAAATTAGTTCATTTTTTACCTCCAAAGTTCGAATGGTTAGGATGATTCTATGGATCTGATTTTTTGTGGACACCCTATCTATGAGAGGGCCTTAAAAATGAATGGTTTGGATCACCCAAATAATGTGGCCCCCACTATATTTTAAGCTAGTGTGTAGATAACTTATCTACACGTGTGTAGGAATCGTTCTCTCATTAAATATATATATTATATATTAATTTATACATTAAAAGGGTTGTCCAGGAGGTGAAAGGGGGGCGGGGGTGCAAAATATGTCACTTCATTTTTGGAACCCCATTTGTTACTAGGATCACCCCCCATAGTGTAAAAAAAGTAGTCAAATTACACTAGTAGGACTGTCCAGGGAAGATGAGGGGTGTGAACATAATATAACCCGAGCTCGGTAAGGCTCGCGAGCCGCTGGCCGAGCCTGGTTCGAGCCCGAGCCGAGCCGAGCCGAGCCTGGCCAAGCTCGGCTCGGCTCGTTTACACCCCTACCCATTTCCAAACTAAAATGTGCATAAAATCTGTTTTATGCCCATTTTACGTCATCCAGCATTTTATGCCCATTTTACGTCATCCAGCATTTTATGCCCATTTTACGTCATCCAGCATTTTATGCCCATTTTACGTCATCCAGCAGTTCTGTATTTACAAATACATGGAAATGCATACTACTACCATATGCAGGTTTTTCCCCATTGGCTCTCTGATGCGTACTTATTATGGCGTATGTGATTTAGTTATCAAGTAGTTATTTATGTAGGGTAGTGGATGTTAGTTCCTCTCGAATCGTTCCCCAATTATCAAGTAGAAAAGAATTTTACGACAGCAAAGGAAACTTTGTTTTGAGGAGAGTCATGGTTCCTCTCGAATCGAGCCATTAGGAGGTCCGGTTGCCTCGAATCAACCTTTGCCTCCCCCCCCCCCCCCCCCCTTTCTATCTTTTGTTTTGTTTGTTTGTGTTACGGCCAATTAGGCACGTAACACTCTCATTGGTTGATGAATTGGGGCCCTCCTTGGGATTACTTTGTACATCAAAATTCCATCGCTTGAAATTGAAGATCCCTCAAATTTGTTTTTTTGTATCCAAAATTTAGTGGTAAATATATAATTATGGCTTATTTAAGCAGATATCAATTATAAATTGAAGATCCCTCAAACTAAAACAACCATTAAAAAAAAAATCCCTAAAACTTGGAATTGGTGTGGTTCAAGGTACTTTTTCCATTTGTGCAATCAAATCAATGGAAAAGTAAGAAATTTTGGACAGAGCTTTCTTTCCCAAACTTGTCTAGAAAATTCCTGCAATCCCAAGAGAGTCTTATCTTATTTGCGAATAGGATATTTAGGCCAATTTGGAAGCATAAACTATGATAGATATAAAACTATATATGACCGTTATTTACTTAAAGTGACCTTTGAACACGCTTTGCTTACCTACACACGCTTTACTTAATCCCCAACTAAAAATGATGATAGAGACATGCGTTCAAGGGAGTGAATATTGAATCTCAGTTCACGTGTCTTGACAATTGGGGAACGCGTCTTTACATATTAATAGTTCAGTGCAGTGCATTGCATTGTCTATTAGGAGAAGATGTTAATGATAAACATGAATATGGAAATGATACACAGACTCCCTCATTTTGTTAGAAGCTATTCTAATTGGCTGTTGGAAGAAGTGTCTAATAGAAAGGGATTATCATTTAAACAAGGGAGTAAGGATATTATACCCTAATAATACGGGTTAGTATGTTTTGACAAGAAATGTAGCTTCCATGAAATACTTTTTTTAGTGATTATATTGAAAGCAACTGAGCGCGTTGGAATGTCAGCCCAGTGAACGCGGAAGATTAGTGCGTTAATCCTCCCACCCTAATAAAACAGTCAACTTGCATTTTTAAATTTACCAAAAATGCATCAAATTCAATGCAACCCAAAACTTATACAAGGTGGTTTAGTGGAAAGAGATGTTTATAGATGGAGAACGATCTGATTCTATATTGATGTATCTGTTGCAAAATTCAACGTGGTTACGTTTGGCCAAATTGCCTGGGTCTATGGGCAAGAACACAATCTTCCACTAAGAGAAATAAATAAAAAAGATTACAATATGGTTAAATCACTCGTAACCCACAAGTAACATTTTTATTTTGACTTCTCAATCAAGACCAGACGCAAGAAAAAATATAAAAGATCTCTCAGTTTCTCGCTACTAGAGAAAACCCAAGAAAAAATATAAAAGATCTCTCAGTTTCTCACTACTAGAGAAAACCCTTAGAAGAAAACTCTCTTGTTTCTCACTCCCACCATTCACATTCTTCCTCTCTCACAAATATATGTAGGACTTTTCCAAGCCAAAGACCTAATTCTAGTCTAAGTGAGAGGCTCGGACTAACTCTAATTTCTCTCTCTTGGTCCAACCAGGTACCTCCATAGCAATCCTAGTTGCACTAGGTAACTAGCCAAAGGTTAAACCTACATGGAGTAGGAAATTAGACAAAATCATAACAATCTCTGCCGGAAGATTTTTCCGATGAGTTGTCGTCACAAACTATCATTTGCCCCTTTGCCTTTTGAATTACTAGTTACACATCAACGAATCATCTTGGTTATGACTCTACCTGACTCGATCAGCACAACCAAAGCACATGTGCAATTGCACCAAGTCAACTCGCCTAGTCAACTCTATAGAGGGACCTCAATCCATCATCCTTGCTATCAAGAACTAACCCCTCACCATTGTCTTCATTTTGAAAATCTGTCTTTCCATGAGTTGCGAAAGATACCTTATGTGTGTGTGCGCACTATTCCATTTCCAAATAATGATCGAGATCATAAGAATACTTTTAAAAACTCCCTATTCTAAGATATAGTCCACTCCACTGCTATCTTTTCATCAGAACCATACAACCACGTGCGATTTTCATGGCTCCACCTATAGCCGAATACCGGCAATCACTGGAGTCCAAATGGTTAAGAGAGTTACTATCGTATTTGTAGCATTTGTTGTTCAACTTATCAAGTCGTTTCAAACAATTCTTCTTGATGTGATTGTATTTCTTAGAACAATAACAATGCACACTTTTGCCAGTGACTCTGGATCTTAACCTGTCTTTTTTGGATCTCCTATTAAATGTCCTTGCTTTTCTATTCTCCCCACATAATCAATCTATGCACTTGACGAATATCTTGATTAGGCCTCCTTCTAATCTCATAACTTCTTTCAATTTTACGGTATTCTTAGCAAATAATAACATAGTCACAAAATTCTTGTACAAATAAGAAAAATAAGGCCTTGTCTTCTTACTTTATCTTTTCTTGAACCTTGTTAAGCTGATTCACAAGTCCAATGAACAAAGTTATGTGTTTCAAAAGTTCTCACTTTCTTGCATCTTTAGCACATAAAACTACTGCTTCAAATACAGTTGATTGTAGGGATGGGAACCGAGTGGGGCGGGATGTTGCATTCCCCATCCCTGCTAGAAGGAAAATTCCCTGTCCCCACTTCGGGGATGGCAAGGAATCCCCGCCCCCGCCCCACGGCAATATCTAATCGACATCCCCGCTCCGCACAAAAATCCCTGTCTAAAAAAGAAAGCTTTTTAACGCCAATGAAGAAGAAAAGACAAGCCGTGCACTTATCAAAATATCGTAGTGCCAATATCACTAGCCTAAAAGAAATGTTTACTGTTCATGGAAAAAAACACTAAAACAGTACTAAAATAAGAGGGTATTGATAATGGCTTGCATATTGAAATGGGGCGGGCCGACGTGGGGCGTGCCCATCTCCATCCCCGTCCCCGCTCTGGGAAATTTTTTAAATTCCTGTCCCCGTGCGGGGCGGGGTGGATCCCCATTTTCACAGGTGAAATTGCCTACCCAAGTTGGTTGGCCAAGCTTTTTAACATGTAAATCTTCCCTTAATATTGGTGTTGACTATTCTTCATTAACGTTGAGCACAACGTTATCCGTAAGACATTGGCGAATTGTGCCGACCGCCTTCCCCTCAATGTCTCCGCACTTACCATTTATCATCTTCTTCGGCTTCCCATCATTTCCCTTCAATTCCTTAGCCAAACTTTGTGGAACAATAACATCTTTCACTCTTCTCTGCCAAAGAGTGAAGCTTCCCTTTCTATCAAATTTCTCAATTTTAAAGTTTGATGTTGAGCCTTTTAGTGCTATAACCGATCACCCACATCTCTAAATAACATTCTATTAAGTCGGCCACCCTACACGAGGAAGAATTATGCTCGTCTTTCTCTATTTTTCTCCAAAGTTGAGAGAGAAGAATGAAATACTAAAAATAGGAGTTCGTTCAAAAAAATGTATGACTTAATTTTACTAAAATACCCCTAAAATAGCATTTTAAGTTATAAAAAGATTAGAGGGTATTTTTATAAAATAGTATAATAAAATCGGATTTATGATTGTCCGAGAGGCTTTTGTTAATTGCCAGGATCCGATCGACAATAATTTTGGATCCTATAATAGGGTCCCAAAATGTGTTCATGGATCCGTAACATGTCTTGTCCTTTCCATTAAAGTTCGGATTCGGATTGTCCATCGGGACCGTCTAGGTCCGTTGACACCCCTAAAAGTAGCCCTTAAACATGCTTTGCTCACCTTGAGACACTTTACTTAACCCCAATTGAAAATGAAGAAAAAGACACGCATTCAAGAGGGTGAATCTTGACCCTAGGGTCACGTGTCTTGACAATGGGGAACGCGTCCTTACATATTAATAATTCAGTGTATTGCATTGCTTATTAGGGGCTTATGCTGATGATAAAAATGAATAAGGAAATGATACAAAAGCTTCCTTAATTTTATAATAACATCTCATTTTAATAAGAGAAATGATATCAGCACAACTATGTTCTGATATGTTCCTACCGTATCTTGTCTTTTAATATTTAAGGGGCTATCAAAAGGCAATTAAAAAACAAAATCCAAGCTGGGTATGTGGATTTATTAAAACATGGTTGTGCTGATATCATTTGCCTCAATTAAACGCTTCTCTAATTGGCAGTTGATAGAATTTTGAGCCGCTAGTGAATGAAAGAAATACATCATTAATAAAACAAGAGATTATGGATGTTATACTGTGTGGTATCGTTTGACAAGAAATGTAGCTTCCATGAAATAATTTTTTAAGTGATTGTTTTGAAGAAGACTCGGAGCGTTGGAATGTCAACGAGTAATGCGGAAGATTAGTGCAATAACCTACTCATCCTAATTAAGTAGTCAACTAATTGCATTTTTTAAATTTTAAGTAGGCAACTCTTTCTCATTGCTGAATTTGTCATTTTCTTTTTTGTTAGGTAAGTTGGGATTGAACCTCAGACCTCAAGTTTAAAAGAACATTGTGAAATTTCCTTAGACATTCCTATGTATTTCCAAACAATAGAAATATAAATATGCAATGTTTCATTTTCAATGGATAAAAAACCATTGAAGCCACTACTTGAATGGTTCATACATAGTACAGATGCATTGCATTGGTATATAAAAGCTACTGATATTAGCACTACCACATGTTTTGATAGGGCTGGGGCCATCATCCCCACGCAAACCCATGGGCAGGGGCGGAGCCAGGAATTTACACTTGGGGGGCCAGACTAATATACACTTGACTGCATTGGTCATGTTGGGGGGGGCGCCATGACCACTTAAAATAGCTAAGCCACTAATTTTTTAGCCAAGGAATCCGTACTATATAAAGGGATTTTTCAAGTCATTGGGGGGCCATGGTGTATAAAAAAGATAATGACTATGTTGAAAAAAAAAAAAACCGTTTTATTGGTGTGCCATTTAAAACTTTTACAATGAATAAAACTCCTTATTTTTAGGCAAACGCGTTTTAAACATTTTAAATACTTTTCTTTGGTAAACTTTCCAATTTTACCCCCACAATATTTTGTAAATGACAAAATTCTAAACACATCTTCTTGTGTTTCCGTTTTTTTAACTACGTTTTTTTTTTACCAATGCCGTTTTAAACTCGATTTTTTGCGGTCCCGTGTTTTTTGGCCGAATCACGTTTTGCTAACAATGAGCGTAATTTCTGATTACACTAGAAGGGGTGGCCCCGGGAAGAAAAGGGGGCGAATATGTCATTGGAAATCTAGACGTGCCTGCCACTATGAGTGTATTTCGGCGCGTAAAAGAGTCAGAAAATCAGGGAATGTAATTTTCCTAGAAATGCAGTACCAATTTCAAGGAAAGTACGTTCCCAGCTTCAAAGAAAGCAGAGAGTATGACAATTTCATGATCCCATCTTGACGACAACAAATTTAGCATACAAACATGAATCTTGACCTACAAACAAAGCCGTATGAGAGTTAATCTTCTCATCATGAATCAAAATCAAATATTTGTGGCTCCCACCATATTTTGCATCACTAGTCAGGTCAATCAATATAAGTTGATTTCCATCTTTAGGAAAGATTTCAAAGTGGACTTTCTAAGAAGATGAAACGTATTTTCCTAGAAGATGCTACAATATTCTATTTTCATATCACCTACCCTAAAGCAAAGCCATGCAGGAACGCCAATACTACTAGATTTCGCCTACTTTAGCCGGATTTTATGACTTAAAATGATATGTTCACCCCTTTTCTTCTCTGTTCCACCCGGTTGTAGACTTGTAGTGTAAGAACCAAGGTTTAAAATTTCGGTTTCGGTACCGGTTTCGAAATTTCAAAATTTCGGTCGAAATCTGGTACAAAACCCGAAACTAATATTTTATTCAATATTAAATTTCGGTAATTTCGGTCGAAATTTCAATGAAGTATTAGATTAATTTTCCATTGCAGGAATTTCCATCATTCTTCTCTGTCACCCAGCTTCTTAAACCGATGGTGATGTAACAAGAAACAAAAGGACTTTACAGGATTTAATGCAATTCCAATCCCCAAAAAATATCGCTTTCTGCTTTTATAATCCCAAAAAATAGTTAAGTTACATATCGCTTTCTGCTTTAAAAAAAAAGATTTTTTGGGTAAATTTCGGAAAACCCGAAATTTCGGTCGAAATAAATGACCGCTTCGGTTTTCATCGATTTTGGTGTCGGTCTCCACCGAAATCCAAAATTTCAGATTTCGGTCGAAATATGAAACCATGGTAAGAACTAGGTGTGCAACTTGGGTCGGGTTGGGTTGACCTTTTGCCAAAAAATGACTAGGAATCAACCCGACCTGATTTAATAGTAAAAGCTCAACCGGAATTTCCAAAAATCAATCTAAGTTGCACCACTAGTAAAAACCGTAGTCATAAACAAGGTTTTAAATTTCGGTTTCGGTATACATTTCGGTCCTCACCGCTGAAATTTTGAAATTTCGGACGAAATCTCTCGAAATCAAATAACGTATTATTTTATCCCCTAAACAATTTCGGCGAAATCCCTGAAATGTCGGCCAAAATTTCGGTAATTTCAGCTGAAATCTCAGGATAATATTAAATAATTAATAAAGCCCAGATTTTTTGGTGATTTTCCTTAAATTTCGGCCCCAAATTTCGATCGAAATTTCTAAATTTTGCTCGAAATTTTGTAACATTTCTAGTTTACCCAATTTCGGTTTCGGTCTCAACCGAAACCCAAAATTTTGGATTTCGGTCTAAATTAAAAACCTTGGTCATAAATACACTGGAGGGATGGCCGAAGGAAGAAAAGTGGATGAATATGTCACTTCCCTGTCATAATGAAAATTTCAAATTTTGAATTGTGATAACCTATGCCTGACTTTTTATGGTAATATGCACCTACATGAGACAAATTTAGAAAATTATTAGAATGGTTTAAAAAAAATTCTTGATTAATCATGAATTTTCTTCATCTATTTAAACATTAAAAATTAATTAATAATTTGAATATTCTCGCATTTTCTGAATTGAACGTGAAATCACAAATAAAATTTCAATTCTCATACATTATTTGTAAATATGTTTTTGTTGCGTTTGTTTATACAACAAGTATATTTGGTAAATATTGTGTTGTAAATAAACAGAGCCAAGCATTTTTATAAAAAAATTTCTCCATCTTCTCCTATACATTTGCCTCACCTGCAGAAACCAAACTTTGTAACTATACATGAGACATTTGCAGTTGGGCCCACACAACTGAATCACATCTGAATCCATCGGATCTAGATGGATTCAGATGTGATTCAACACACATGAAACTTCAGTGTGTGTGTGTTTCACACCCGATCCTTTGCTTTTAATAAAGGTGAATAAAGTCCAAAGAGATACGTAAACGAGTAGAGACAAAAGAAAGGTCGCCGCTAGATAGCCTAACGGCTATCAATGGACCCGGATGGTCTGATGGATCCAAAGAATCCGAACTCAGTTGGAGAGAATTGGGTAATTTCGTAATATACATCATAAGGATCAAAATTGTTTCAAAAGAAGTCTCTCTCTGACTAGTTATGTATTAACATAACCCTAGAGGCTAGATACTCGTATACAGTTAAGATTAATTCCTTTGTTTAGCTGCATTATTTTGACTAGTAAAAAGGCACGTGCACCGCACGTGCGGCGTCTTAATGAACTATTCCGATCGACTGCATATGAATTTAATAATAATCTTTAAGCAACAAAGACAAGTATGGAGCTCATACAATTTCTGAAATGTATGATACAGAAAAAGCATAAGATATGAAGAGCCACAAAAGTGTAGTTGCAATCTCAAAAGTAAATCTATAAAAAGCATGTAGAAACCTGTGTTCTAATGGAAATTATTGTTGAAACTACATATGTTGATGAAAACAATGAAAGTTTATATATGATTAAGCTCATTACATAGATTTTGACTAACACAGTTTGACTAATACGTCATGCAGAATTATTTGCTAAACATTGATTTGAACAATTCTTCACTTTGGGCTGAAAATTGGTCTCAACTTTGCGTCACCTGCATTTGCTATTTGAAGATTTAAAGGGTGTTTTAAAGGCCAAAGAGGAGTGATCCGATATCATCTCTTGGGCATTTTGTCATAACTTGGACTTAGTTATTAGCTCACACTGTGGACAGAATTTTAGATGCATGTGTAATCTCAACTCTGTTCAGTCAATATAATAATACTAACCGAACAAATTCACTAATTAATAGAATCATCCAGCATAGACAATGAATACTATAGAGTTGTTAAACTATTCCATCCAAAGAAATAAAGCACAGATCAAAGCTCCCTTGAGAGGGATATAATCAAAATTCATAATTATAATTGTCAACAAAATAGAATACACAAGGAAAAAAGATATACATAAAAGAGATAAACACACACAAGCAAGAAAAGTAAATATTAAAGTACTGATATTGGACCTATCATGTTTTGATAACTGCACTAATTAATCTTGTCATTTTTATTTAAACAACTGTCAACTATTATTGCTCTTTAAAGCCAGTTGAAAAGGAAATACAATCTAATTTTGTTTCATTACTAAAACATGGTAGTGCAAATATTACTACTGAAAGATTATTGTTCTTTTATTCTATCAAAGGAATAAAATATTATCACAGAATTAGAATATTATATAAAATATTTTTTATTTTATTATGTAATTAAGTACTTTAAAAGTAAAAAAAAATAAGTTGTTAATTTAAGCAAAAAATTATATTATAGAAGAAAAGCAACACCATTAAAAAAAATGAAAAGAAAAGCAAAATAATCAATATTTTGAAGGAATAAAAAAATTAATTTGTTCTTTTGAACATCCAATCCATCATCACATAAAGGATTTTAGCACTACGTCTGTGTGGCCCTACAAGTCCAACAACCTCCTCATCAATCATGACATCATAAATTCTATCATCTGCAAAGCAACATGGCCACCAATTTAAATTCAACATATGAAGAAAGGGAAGACAACCCCTCCTCATAAAAAAAAATAGCCTAACAATAGCAATTTTTATTCGTCGAGGACAAGCAAATTCAATCACCCGTCTATCAAGATTTGATAGTTCTTAATAAATTTGTATCTCATCTCATATGGAGGTTGAATCCTGAACAAAACGGTAATTTTTGAGTTGGATGGAGATTTCTTAGCTAATAGTAGGATTTTCTGCATAATCGAAAATATCAGCCCATTTGCAATAGGTTCAACTGATATTCAGATTAGGAGTACATTATGACTTGCATCAGTAAAATGAGTGAACCTACTCTAATTATCTCCATTACCTTTCTCTCTAATTCTATCTTTTGTGATTGAGTCAAGCGAACCGTTAGATGTGTTCTCTAATTGGATAGATATGTTTCTCGCCACCGAAACAACTTTGGCATTGCAAAAAGTGTTTCTTTGCACTCCATTATCTATTTTACTTTCATACGTTTCTAGAAGCCCCCGAAGCGAATGTAGTCAAAGCTGCAGGATGCTAAGATAAAATACTTTCTAAATGAAAATGGTAAGTTTGCTTATGGCAAAGACTGATGGTGGAATTACCATCTAATACAGGAGAGATTTTGAAAGAAACCACTAATTTTTAAATATTCCCCATTATTAGCACCTGACAAGTACAAATTTCATTTCTCGCATTGGGTGTCTGTAATCATCAAATAACATATTGAAACAAATTACAGTCTTTCATATTTGTCTTTCAACAATTTGGTGTTGAGAAATATTTTAACAGTTTCATGCATACAATTATACTTTTTTCAATGTTTGTCATATTAAAGAGTCGCTTCCTTTGTCATATTTTGTTGTTCATTATCAGCTTGGAACTTAATTATAGCTCCAGCAACAAAATTGATGGACAATTAATACATCAATCACTAAAATCAATGGCTATGCACCAGATCACTCTTTAAGTTAGATTATTTCTCATCCATTAAATCAATGTTCTTATAACTTGGATACAATTAAAGATTTGATTTGGGGATCTTTCCTCTCTTGAAAATTAGGGACTCTTCCCTCTTTTAAAGATAATTTCTCAGCACAAAGAAAAACTCAGATCAAAAACATGATTTGCAATCTCTGCATAAAGAAAAAAAAATTAGATCAGAAATATGATTTTCAGCCTTTTTTATACTAATTAAAGGAAAAGCAATCGAAACAAAAAAGTGAATCAACAATTATAAGTTGAGTTTTACGGAAAGAAGACGGATTTTTTTCTTCTGAGAAATGCCTTGATCTTCTGCAAGTAGCAATAGTTGAAAAGCAGGGCCGGGTCTGCTCTTGTTTCTTTACGGGGGACAGAGTTGTTACGAATGATAAGGAATGGAAGCAAAAAGAGATGAGTAGAAGTGATAGTAGATTTGCGGTCGACAGAAAATGTTATTTTTCATTTCGTTTGTTTGTCAATATTGAATTCTTATCATAGATGAACCTAGTTAAGTTTTAGTCACAATCCAATCACTTAGGCCCTGTTCGTTTGAGATTATGAGTTGTGACAACCGATCGTGAGTGTGAAACTGATTATTGGAGTAGAATTTGAACATTGTTTTGAGTCCAATAATTGGTTTGGTACTTACAATTGGTTGTCATAATCTTAAACAAACATGGCCTTATTAAGATTGTGATTTTGGATTAGGATTTGATTCATTGAGAATCATTGTGTATATAAATAGAGAAGAAAATTGATTGTATGTATATAAACATCCACAAATTGAAAGATTAGGATTTAAGAGAATGAAGCAATAAATAGGGAGGTGATAAATTCACCCCCTTCTATTACAATATTCACCCCTTATTGTTCAAATGGACTCTACATCCACACCATAGGATGATCCAAACCGTCCATTTGATGGGCCACAAATTAAATAGGTTTTGCCCCAAAAATAATTTCCATAGGATAATCCTAGCCCTCCGATATATAGAAAAACTCCATATAATCAAACCTCTATAGATTTGACAGCCAGGATCATCCCATGGAAATGATTTTTGGGGCACAACCTATTTACATTGTGGTCCATCAAATGGACGGGTCTGATCATCCTATGGTGTGGGCTGTACAGTCGATTTTGAAAAATATGGGGCCCCAAAAATCATTTCCATAGGATGATCCTAGCCCCCCGAGATATAGAAAAACTCAATATAATCAAACCTCTATAGATTGGACGGACAGGATCTTCCTATGGAAATGATTTTTGGGGCACAACCTATTTACATTGTGGCCCATCAAATGGACGGGTTGGATCATCCTATGGTGTGGGCTATACAGTCGATTTTGAAAAATAAGGGGTGAATACTGTAATGAAGGGGGTGAATTTATCACTGCTCATAAATCAAGATAGTTTCGATAAAAGGAAGGCAAACATGTGGCAAGATACGAACAAAGAAGCATTAAAGCAGGGTGGGTGCAGCTGGGTTTTTTTTTTTTTTTTGGAAGTATATGCAGAGGCATGGGAGAGGCGGAAATGACCAAAAAACACAACAAAGAAAGGGAATACATGGGGAATTAATGCAAATATGTACAGGACATAGAAGGAATTAATACAAAAGAGTGGAAGAAATTAACCCATGATTCTCGCTTTATACATAGTATAAGGATAAGGATTACTTAAAAGTTTAATTTGTCTCCGACCCATAAAGAGATTTTAATGGATTGTAGTCTAATATTATAGGATGGGACCAAGACCATATGAGTCACCTCGTGATGCTCTACAAGATCAATAGTCTTGATCTCATGTACACTCCTCCTGTGCCCCCATGTAGGACCCAAAACTTGCCTTTGAACCTACAAATGAATTTCAGAGCAATTGCTCTCTATCATGATTTATTCCCGGTTATAAATATTTTTATTTTATATTATTTATGTGAGGAATGCTAAACTCAGGTGCACCCTTGCATAAATAAGATGAAAGGACTCCTCCATTGGTTGAAAGTCACCAAAGTGCATTTAATGTCTCTGACATTTATAGTTTTCGGTGCTATTATAAATGCAGTTTGATGACTTCAGACCAATGGGGGCGCCCTTTCATCTTATGTATGCAAAGGAGCACTTGAGTTTAGCATTCCTCATATGCTACAGTTAAGTTCGTAATGAACGTTTTTTCTTTTCTTTTAAAGGTTTTTTTCTGTTCTTATTTGTTCATTTTGAAAAGGCTTGTTGACGTCAACGACGTGACATATTTTGAGTAGGTCACTTTGTTGGGACTTGCCTACCTATTTCCTCATCCCTTCCGAGAACTTTCTTTTATATGTTTTTAATACCTTCTTCTAGTTTATATTCATTCTCTCTAACTATTTTCGATAAGAACACCAACCTTTGCCTTCCACATCATTGCTCTCAAAGTTTCACTGAAAATTCTTCAAACTTTGCCAGAAAAAATGGCAGCTAAGAGATCTCTTGATGAATCTGCAGGTAGCGACCCAGATCAGCCCCATCAGAAACAACTCAGAAAACCACCTTCTTTTTCAACGTTCGTATCCCAATTCTGATAAACCTTTTCTCTCTTTTGATCTCTCTTTTTTTTTTGCCCTTTTATCTTATTTTGTTTTGCTTATCTTTTTCTTGATTTGGTAACTTCATGACGCATAATAGATATTAATTCATTTGGCAGTTGATCTTGCCTGATCTTATATACTACTCCATATTGCCACTAGTATCTCTTTTTTTTTTTTTTTTTGGATAGGTATGCCACTACTATCTATGTTATATTCTATGGCATCTTTCGTTTTTCCTATTTAGATTGGTACAGGATTTCTTTTAACAAACTTATAGCTGCTTTTACCTTCTCTATCTACCCTCTTTTGTGTTTCTTTTCCTGAAATAAAGAGAAAGAGAAACAAGAAGACACTGCAACCTTTAATAGAAAACAGACAAAAAAAGGGTGGAAATTTCATTTCTCTCTCTCTCTCTCTCTCTCTCTCTCTCTCTCTCTCTATATATATATATATATATATATATATATATATATATATATATATATATATATATATATATATATATATATGTATATGTAGATAGATATTGCTTGTTTTTCCATGTGAAGTATGGTTATCATGATGGGTAAATTTTGGTGGAGATTATTCTGACATGGGTTTCTTTCTTTTGACAGTGTGATTAGAGAAGCTATGATGATGAGATCGTATCAAACCTTATGTTCTGCATTGGAGCCATTGCTAAGAAGAGTGGTATGCTTCAATCTCAATCAAAGGATGCATAAGAAGATTTTGCCCTTTCTAATCAATGCTACGTTCTTCATCTTTGTTTTAAAATTCACTTGGAAAATTAAGAAAATCTACTTTTTCTTTCTTTTTCTTTCAATGGAAAGAAAACCTACTTTTATAATCAATGCTTTTGCACCTTTCTTTCAAAATTCATTTGAAAAATTATGAATCTTGAACTTGCCACAAGCTTAATAAAATCGAAATATATATATTTATTTAACAGCCTACTAGTCTACTACATGATATCCTTCACACCCATATTAGGAAAAAAAAATCTCATCTGCTATTTTTTGTCTTGTAACTACAAATTTCTTTTTTGCTCCAAAAGTTGTGATTGTGAAATGCTTTTGCTATAGATTCCATCATATCTTATATGATATTCGGATTTCCTACTTTTTTGTATGAGAGAAGAAATCCAAAATCTTGTTTTGGCAACGGCACTCCTTTCTTTATTTTACACTTCACTAAAAATCTATCCACGGCCAATCAGAAAGTTTAAAATAGAGAGATTAGGAGTGCAACTTGGGTTGGATCGGGTTGAGCTTTTGCCAAAAAATGAATTGGAATCAACTCAAACCCGACCCGATTATGGTAAAAGCTAAACCCGAATTCCCAAAAATCGACCCAAGTTGCACCCCTAAACCATTATTGAAACAAAGTACAAGGGAGTGGGGATTTTATCTCTCCTTTTGTGAACTACTAATGTAATAATTTCTACATATACCTATATGATATTATCATAGCTGGATTGAGCCTCTAGCTCAATTAGTCAAGGCTTTGTTCTTCAATCCTGACGTCGGGTTTCAAGCCTAGCTTACCAAAAAAATATATGATATTATTTTAGAGTTTAGATAGTAGAAACATAATCAGTAATGAGTAAATTATCTTTGTTGGAGAAATGAAAGAAAGAGCATAAAAAATTATAGTATTTTGTACATAGAAATAGTTTTAACTGTCTTCTAAAAAAACCCTAATTTTAAGATCATCTTATGCATATTTTAGGTGCAAGAGGAGGTTGAGCTTGTCGTAGCACGCGCTGCACGTCATGTCTTTAGGTACCAAAATACTGGCTTTGTATGTGTGTGTTGGACGCGCTTTCTTCCCTTATCTGTTTGGATTGCAAGAAAAACGATTTTGATGGAAGAAAATTTCTTGGATTTCTTTCTTTATTTATTCACAATGTAGAAGGAATTGATATGATTATGGTTAATTTAGATGGATATCATCGTAAATTGAAGGTCCTTCTGCATAAAAATTGAATAAGTTTGGTACAAGTTATCTTTTTCCGTGGGTAAAAAAAGTAGAATTTTTTACAAATACTTTTCCTTTCCAAACTTTTTCAGTAAGGCTCTGCTCACTTGTTTTCCCGAGAAAGGAAAAGAAAAGGTTTCCTGGGAATCTGACGTGGTATTAGGAAAAGAAATCCAGGGAAACTGTGTAGGAAAAGGTTTCACGCGCCTGTTCACGTGCGCAGGAACTGTGCAGGAAAAGGTTTCCCGAGAAACTGCTTGCCCACCTTTTTTCAGTAGTTTTCCCGGGAAAGCAAATCCGACCAAAATAGTGGGATTTGGTTTCCCACACTTGTGAGAAAAGAGACATTTCCACATCATTTTTGGCAATTTCCATGTCATTATTTGACATTTCCCACCTAGGCTTGTTACTTTCTCAGGAAAACAAGTGAACACCAGAATTCTGTCTTGTCAAGGAAAAAAGAGGTTGATTTCCAGGGATTTGCTTTCCTGGGAACGCAAGTGAACAGAGCCTAAATTCCTGTAATCCAAAGGGAAGTTATAAATTCGCACCCTGGGACAGCCCCCTCTAGTGTATTTATGATCCTACTCTTTTATGCTAGAGGGGGCTTTCCCATGTGAAAAAAAAGCCGGACGAATATATCATTTCCCCTTAATTAATTATTTATTTCTCCTGGATTGTTAATATGGGTTGGCCTGACTGAGTGAATGATTGACTTGTCTGAGTTGACCCGATTTCCACCTGCGTACTAATAAAAAATTCCTTTGACTCACCCAAGTCAATAAAAAATCGCCTTACTAGCTACCAACTCACTCAAATTAATTAACTCGGTTTTATATTCGATGAGTTTTTGTCCCAGTGAAAAAATTTAACATTTATCCTAACAAGGCGTGTGAACTTAATTTAAACATGAAGCTGATAGAGTGCTATTTTTTTCCATTTATAGATCTCCCTCATTGAAAATCCAAGCAGCAGAAGCATCAAGCTATCAACTCATCTTCAACACGAAACTCTCACTCCCAATCTTCACTGGAAGCAAGATAGTGGGTGAAGATTATAACCCACTTCAAATACTTCTCGTCGATTCCAATGGCCAAGAGGCCACCCTCCCATTTCCTATCAAAATAGAGCTTGTTGCTCTCAATGGAGATTTTCTTAGCAATGACCAAGAGGAGTGGACATCTGTGGAATTTGAGAGCAATATTGAGCGAGAACGGCCAGGGAAAAGGCCATTGCTCGCCGGCGATGTGTTAGTCACTCTACGAAAGGGCGTTGCACATGAGTCAATTGGAGATTTTGAGTTTACTGATAATTCGAGCTGGATAAGGAGCCGAAACTTCAGGGTCGGCGCCAGGGTTGCTCCTGGGACTTCACTAGGAATGAGGATCAAAGAAGCAAGGACTGAAGCTTTTTCTGTTAAAGATCATCGTGGAGAATGTAAGTTTTTTTTGGTAATTTGTTTGATGGTCCTTTTTTATATGAATATGAATTTATTACCACAATTGATCTATAGAATAAGGAGACCATCATACTATTCTTGTTATATTACAATTAATAATGATAATTAAAATAATTTTAACTGATAATTTATTATTAATATTATCATGATTATGATCTAAGTCACAGATATCGTTATCAGGAATTTCTCAGCAAGGGAAAATCTCTGGATATATTAATTTTTGGAGTTATATCGGGAAAACGATAAAAACAAAATTATTTAAAAATATTTAAGTCTAAAAATTATGCAAAAATATAAAATAAAAAATATTGTAAAAATATCGTGGTAAATGAAAATATCAATATTTTTTAAATTCTTGGAATTATTTCATGCTTTCATCGTTTAATCAAAATATCACGATAAAATCGCTCTATGTTGAAAATATCGGAGATATTTGTGACATAGATGATAATATTATAATAATTGTAAGGTGATATGCTAATGTAACCGTTTGCTTAGTAGTTTGTTTCTTTAGTAATAAAAGATGAAGGTTAAAGATCTCATGCATAACAGAATTTCACTTATTTGAGAAGGAAGAAAAGAAGGTAGCCTGGATATGATCTGTCTTACTGTTTAAAAATATCTTATACTGCGAAAAAGAAATCATTTTCAGTTTGACTATTGAGGATACGTATCCATGGCTTTTGTAGAACCATGCTATTGGGACAACAACTCCTTCAATCAACCAATAACGATGGAGGGTGCGTTTTTTTGTTTGTTAGTTTTGTTGTGTGTTGAATGTTAGGTGAGGTTGGAGGGTGCGTTTTTTTGTTTGTTAGTTTTGTTGTGTGTTGACTGTTAGGTGAGGGTGTGGTAATAGCGAAGTTGGCCCGGAATGAGTCTAAACCACATAACAGAGAAGTATTCCCAATCACAAATTTTTCTCTCATTTTTTAAGTCCCACCTTATTCAATATACTTTTATCAAAAATTCCCTCTCTCCGTTTACTTCACATAAATTTCCCTCATTTTATTTTACATAAACTACCAACCAAAATCTCTCTCTCTCTCTCTCTCTCTCTCTCTCTCTCTCTCTCTCTCTCTCTCTCTCTCTCTATATATATATATATATATATATATATATATATATATATATATATATATATATATATATATATATATATATACATATATGAGGAAACTGTTGGTGAGCTTAAGCTCACAATCACATGGGGGCCCACTTTGTTAGGATGATCCAAAGCATTCATGTGAAAGTCCCTTACATAGATGGGGGGTGTGCCAAAAATCAGCTCCATAGGATCATCCTAACCCCTCCATTTGTGGAGGACAAAAATGGACAGACACAAATCTGCCCCATTTTTGTCCTCCACAAATGGAGGGGTTAGGATGATCCTATGGAGCTAATTTTTGGTACACCCCCTATCTATGATAAGGCCTTGCAAATGAATGGTTTGGATCACTCCCCAAAATGTGGGACCCATGTGATTGGGCAAGCTAGCTCACCATAAGTTTGGTGAGCTTCCTCTATATGTATATATATATATATATATATATATATATATATATATATATATATATATATATATATATAGAGAGAGAGAGAGAGAGAGAGAGAGAGAGAGAGGGGAAAAGGATTGTGCACTCTAGCGTACCAAGCTTATGGTACGCTCGAGTGCCCAATCACATGTGGGCCTACTCTGTTAGGATGATCCAAAGCATTCATTTGAAAGGCCCTTACATAGATGGGGTGTGTACCAAAAATTAGCTCCATAGGATCATCCTAACCCATCCATTTGTGGAGGTCAAAATGGACAGACACTGTGTGTCCACAAATCTGCCCATTTTTGCCCTCCACTTTTTGAGGGATTAGGATGATTCAATGGAGCTGATTTTTGGTACACACCTTATCTATGATAGGACCTTGCAAATGAATGCTTTGGATCACCACAAAAAATGTGAGACCCATGTGATTGGACACTCGAGTGTACCATAAGCTTGGTACGCTCGAGCCTACAATCCTTTTCCTCATATATATATATATATATATATATATATATATATATATATATATATATATGTGCATTTATTTTTAAATAAATTACCCAAAACCCTTTCATTCCTTTTATTTTATCTAAGCTAATTAAAAAAACCGTCTCCCTCTCCCTCTCCCTCTCCCTCTATTGTAGGTAAAGTTGTAGACATTTGTATAAGCAGACTTTAAAAATCTAGGCCTATTTTATCAGATAGAGCTAATCACATGAATGGTCCCAAATATCTTTGCCTTACTTGGGTGGGCCTAATGATAAAGTGTCACATGACTTTTAATGATAAATAGAATGGAGAATAAAACAGTCTGACACGTACACCTTGTGGTGGTCATTTTCATTGATCAAGTGGCCACTACTGGTCTAGTCCATTACCTTTGCAACCTTGATAAAATGATCTTATCAAGGTATTGATCAATGGCCTATAATCATTCAAAGAATCAATCATACAAAGTACATCATCTTGTTATTAAAGGCTTTTACATTGTTTAATATTTATTTGTTCTTACATTTAGTGCATGTCTTGCAACCATGGAAAAAATATTCCACGGAATATTAGTGGGTTGGGAGAGAGAGAGAGAGAGAGAGAGAGAGAGAGAGAGAGAGAGAGAGAGAGAGAGAGAGAGACTTGAGAGAGTAGGAGTGAGAGGAGCATAAAAAGGCACAGAAAAACAGGAAAAAAAATTCCAATTTGAAGTAGTGTATTTGTATCTCTGTTTTTTAGGGATTCTCATGCTCTCTCAAGTCTTTCTCTCATTTTTGAAGTACTATCTCACAATTAGTCATTTTTCATGATTGCCAAACATGCCCTTAGGCTATTTAGTGTTGCTAGGTAGACTAAATATGAAACCAATTTTAGGCAAATGATTGTTGGTTTTGGTATTTATACAAAGTTTAGGGAGTTTCTTGTTATTAAATTTAAGTAAAGAGGGTTTTTGATAATTTTTATTTTTTTTAGAGAGATTATTTGATTTTTATGAATAGGCGTACAAAACATACTCATCATCCCATCCTTGATATTTGATCCGACATCAGGTCACACTTTGACGAGGTGCTGTTCGATCAACTATCAAGGGTATTACTTCCATCATACCACCTTTATACGCCCTTTCATCATATGATTTCTCATTTTTCTATTCCTATTATTTTGTTTTGCCACCTCTAACTTCATGTGTACTGTCTGGATGATCCTAACCCTCTAATTTGTAGACCGCAAACAAACAATTAAAGAGATGAAAATACCACTATCTACATTTAGCAAACAAACATCTACATTAATCAGACGTTTATTATGGGTTAAGAGTTGATCTAGATTGTTAGATGTGTCCACTGATTGGACAGTGATAGAGAAGGTTGAGAAGGTGAGATCTAGCCATTAGATTAGTTTGAGATCTAATCGAGATTACGTATATTACTATCCACAACATAAATCCTTGGATTGGAGATTCAATGTTAATCCATTCTCTTTGCAACAATTATCAAAACATTTTAAAGCTTACTTGAAGTAAATTTGAATCTGTTTGTAGTGTATAAGAAGCACCATCCTCCATATCTACATGATGAAGTGTGGCGTTTGGAGAGGATCGGAAAAGATGGCGCTTTCCACAAAAGACTCGTGCACGCCAAAATTAACTCAGTCCAAGACTTCCTGAAGCTATCAATTGTTGATCCTGGCAAACTCAGAACGGTAAATATCGAATCCAACCATCTAAATTCTTTACATCTGCATTGTTTTATATCAAACACCAATAGTAAAAATTTCATTACGGGTGCTTTGCAGTACTAGATCATTTCCCTATCAAAGGTTGCCTTGTGTTCGATCTAGAATAGGTTGTTCTAGATAAGTTCTTACCCACATAGATTTTATCTCTTAAAAGCACTTCTTCTTCCAAAACAATGAGGATAAGAGGACGCCCACCCTTTGGAAGGAATTACACTTATCCATGCTTTTTCAAGATAAAGTACTTTTCAGAAATAGTTCTCACTCTGGAAAGTTCCCTGGCAAACAATGGATAACTCATATCATAGGATAGATCTAATCATCCTTTTGGCTGAGGGCTGATAGCGAGATTAGTCTCAACCCTTCACAAAAAAGTAAAAGGCTGATTTTGGGCATCCCACTTAGTCACAACTGTGGTAAAACAACCATCTTATCTAGGACAATCTATTCTACAATCAAACAGTTTCTAATTAAAAGTTTAAAACCTTCTTGCACTAATATAATTCATACTTTTAAACTTGGGCTAATCTCGATTTTGAATATCATGCAGATACTAGGGCAAGGAATGTCAGAAAAGATATGGGAAGTAACAATGAACCATGCCATGACATGTGTCATGGGCAACAAGCGTTATGTGCATCAGAGCCCTCATTCCACCCTCATACTAAATCCTATTTGTCAAGTAGAAGGCATCATCCACAACGGCCAAACATACGCAACACATACTATAACCGGGCGTCTCAGAGTATGCCTCAACTTTCTATTCACTCTCATATAGACCTGAAATGTTTCCTTGTATCCCTTAATCAAATGTAAAAAATAATTGAAATTTTGTAGGCCCTTGCGGAGCGAATGGCCTTAGATGCTTATTGCCACTGGAATCAATTGGAAGAGGTTGACCCCGAGAATGCCCCAAGTGAGTACTTCTACTTAGTGACCTTCTTTTGTAAAGCTAATTGAGTGATTTTTCTCCCACCTCTGTCCTTTTACACTAGGTAAACAAGTATTGTATGAATTTTTTTTAGTTACGAGTATCAAAGATTAGATAACCCAACTTCAACAGCTTAAGCTTTTGGAGTAATTGATTGTTTCACATTGTATCACAACAAAGGTCCTTAGTTCAAATCTCTCTGATATTAAAAATCCACATGTAATGACCAACTCAAAAGAGTGGGGCCACATGTGCCATGTGTAGGCCAACCCTAAAAAAAGAGGGGCCACACACGAGGGGGAGTGTTAAAGTATGAAAGATTAGATAAAGGTTTTAAGCTTTTGGAGTGATTGTTCGTTACACATTTTCATGGTTCCCAAACATGCCCTTATTCTTGATATAACTTTGATATGTATGAAATTCCGCAGGTGGGTTGATGGCCCAGGGAGTAATTGAATCGCGTCATGACATTGTGCAACCAAGTAGCCAGTATGGGGATCCGGACACAGGGTTTGTTCAGATGGTGCCCCTTCCGGACAACAATGTACGAATTGGACATAGTGATTGGCCACAGAACTTGTCCCGTCTCCCTTCAATGATAGTTGGAGACAGACACTTGTTTATGTCAGACTCTATGCTAGATGATGATTCATCTCCTACTCTTCCTTTCCTCCTTGAAAGTTAAGAGTGATCTTAGTCAGCTTGGTATGGATGAAGTCAGCAGCCCTCGATGTCTAAACGCATGTGAAGAGGCGACCAGAATGGAAGATGATCAAGCAAGCAATTTTCACTTTCGAAAGGGCTTTCTTTTCTTTTTCATGTGTACTTTTCTATTTTCATACCTTCGTTGTGCCATCTGCACCGGTTTTGTTTTAGAGTGTTTCCAAAGGCAACCTTCTGATTATGTAGTGATGGTTTGGTTGCTTTGCCAATATATTGTAGATTCACAAAGGCGGACTTTGGCTTTGGAAATTGACATTAGGAGTTGACAGAGGAGAACAACCCCACTTCTCTTCTCCTCTGTTCTATAAAAAGTAAAACATCTGATCGTACTCAAAATTATAAATACAAATATAAGATACTAAAACCAAATAAAATATGGTAGTTAAATTTGAATATAGAGGCATATGTTTGGAAAAAGATAATTATTTGACCACAAGGAGTATCCATGAAGTATCTGCAAAGTAAGCATCGGGGTGCTGTTTTTTTTTTGGTAGATAAGCTGGGATTGAACCTCCGACCTCATGGTTGAAGAACATTGTCTTTGAAAATTGAGCTAGAGGATCAACCTCTTATCCGCCCATGTTACTCTCACTAAGTAGGACCAAAACACGGACAAAATAGTGTTGAAACTTTTTTTTTTGTTTTTTGAAATGGCATATATAATAAAAGAAACAGAAGGGACACCCGAAAGGGAATACCCAAAGATACAGAACAAAACATAAAAACTAATTACAAAATGACTAGGCCATCAAATAGGAAATTGATCAGACCAATTCATCGAGATGCATACCACCCCTCTTCTAGCCAAAGCGTCCGCCTTCTCGTTAGTAGCCCTTCTAACATGAATCAACTCAATATCTGATTCCGCCAATATATCTTCCATTTCGTCAAAAAGATCCAAAAACCTCCAAGGTAGAGCCATCCCACCCCTCAGCAACCGGATAACATTAAACGAATCCCCTTCAACAATTACACTCTTCGGACGGTCCCTACTCACCTTTTTTATGCCATTGAAAGCCGCTTGGACTTCCGCCTCCGTAGCGTCAGTCACACCTAAAGGGCCCCAAAAAGACCAAAGAACCTTGCCGGCATCATCACGACATAAATCTCCCACCCCGGCTGGACCAGGATTCCCAAAGCAAGCACCATCGAAGTTTATTTTTAACACTCCTTGATGCGGTGGTTCCCATCTCTGCACAACTTTATTAGCCCACTCACTACTCAAGCACACCACCCCCATCCTTCCTAAAGATCAAACGCTGAGAAAAACCGGAAAGATTGATGGCATCTCGTCCAATTAATAACCAAAGCAATTATCCGCATATAAAGATAATGAGGAGCCTTGGACATTCCCTCAAACACCCGCTCATTTCTCTCCTTCCATACCACCCACCAAGTGGCAAGCAAGCATACTTCCCACAAAATTTCCCCTTTCTTCTTCCAAGGCACAAAGCTCCATTGTTGCAACAACAATTCAATAGACCTAGGGAAAATCCAGCTGATCCCAAATCTCAGAAATATGCGACCTCATATAGACCGGGTGAACGAAAAATGCATAAATAGATGATCTGCAGATTCCCCATCCGCAAGACATAGGAGGCAATGATCAACAAGTCACATACCTCGGTTTCTCATAAAGTTAATGGTTTGAATCCTGTCGCGACATACGGCCCAACCAAAGATACTAACCCGCGGCGGACAATGAAATTTTCACACCTTTCCTGAAAAAGAGGGAGTCGGGCAGGGCATCAGGCTCGTATAGAAAGATCTGATAGAAAAAAACCCAGAAGAATCTGCAATCCATATTCTCTTATCCATCCCTTTTCTTTTAATGTAGCCATAATCCAAAAGCCTCCTAAGTCTAGTCGTAGAATCTAACTCTCAAGCAAAGAACCTTCTTCTACAAGCCGGGCACCATTCCCAAACACCATCCCTACTAACCATACACTCACTCACCATAGCTTCTTTATTCACCGCAACCCGAAAAATTTCTGGGAACAACAACTTGAGCGGGCTATCACCACACCATAAATCACTCCAAAACTTAACTCTATCCCCTCCATAATCCCTAAATCTAATATTCAGGTTGAATAGGGGGGACATTTTTAAAATATCTCTCCACACCGTTAGCCCCTTTGACTTAAAATTATCGAAAGACTCCCACCCTCCGGGTTGACAACCTTACTTACTACAAATGACCCTAACCCACAAATGAGATCTTTCTTCGCTAATTCTCCATAACCACTTTCCAAGCAAAGCGTGGTTAAACTCCCTAAATCTTCTAATACCCAAACCACCCACTTTGATGGGCACACAAAATCCTTCCAACTCACCAGAGAGATTCCTTTTTTGTCCTCATTACCTCCCCACAAAAATCTACGTTGGATCATTTCAATCCTCAACAAGACACTGACAGGACACTTGAAGAGAGACATAAAATATACAGGAATATTTGCTAAGACTGCCTTGATTAAAACCAATCTTCCACCTCTCGATACTAAATTTCTCTTCCAAGTATCCAGCCTATGCCCAATCCTTTCTAAAATCGGCTCCGAAAATGCCTTATTTGGTCTTCCAACCCCCAAGGGCAGACCCAAATACGAGGCCGGAAGATTATCCATCTCACAGCCCAATAACCTCGCGAACTCCAGAACCTCTTCCAAGGGGACATTCAACGCAAACAATCTAGACTTATGGAAATTAGATCTTTGACCCGTTAACATTTCATAACATCTCAAAGCGGACTTTAAATTTAACACTTGGGATCTCTCCGGAACGCAGAACAAGAGCGTATCATCCGCGAACTGGAGGTGAGAGACCTCCACACAGTCTCTCCCAATACTGAAGCCATTGAACAACCCTATATCGCATCCTTTAGCTAACAATCTACTCAGAGTTTCCGCCACGATGACAAACAAGAAGGGAGATAAAGGGTCCCCTTGCCGAAGACCACGAGAAGACTTAAAAAAGCCTTTAGGAGACCCATTTAACAACACTGAAAACCACGCTGAGGATACACAGGACATAATCCATTTGCGCCATCTATTCCCAAAACCCATTTTAGCAAACAGGAAATCTAAACAGTCCTATTCCACTCTATCATAAGCCTTTTCCATATCCAATTTGCAAATAATTCCTCTCAACTTGAGCCTACGATAATAATCTATGGCCTCATTGGCAATAAGGGAGCAATCTAATATTTGTCTCTTCGCTACAAAAGCACTTTGATAATCAGAGATAACTACCGGTAGAACTTTCTTTAAGCGCTCCGCTAGAACCTTAGCCAAAATTTTATATAAACTACCCACAAGACTAATAGGACGGAAATCTGCAATTTTTGTTGCCCCCGCTACTTTAGGAACAAGAGTGATGAAGGTAGCCCCCGTGCCCTTGTCCAACTCCATACCATTAAAAAACTCCATGAAAAAATCTAATATGTCCTTTCTCACATTTTCCCAACAAGATTGGAAAAAGGCAAGACAAAAACCGTCCGGCCCCGGAGCTCTATCTTTGCTCAGAGCAAAAACCCCTCTCTTAATCTCCTCCTTCTCAAACGGTTTTTCCAACTCCGCACACAAAGATAGATCCAAACTGCTAAAGTCAAGATGCTCCGGAGTTGGTCTGGGACCCCCATCCAAAGTATATAAGGAATTGTAAAACTGTAAAACAACTCTGGAAATCTCATCTTTACCCGATACTGCCACTCCCATATCTAATAAAGAATCTATCCTATTTCTCCTCCTCCTTCCACTGGCCACGGCATGAAAGTATGCCGTATTTTTATCCCCCTCCTTTATCCACCTATCTCTTGATTTTTGTCTCCATGAGATTTCCTCGTGTAACAACACCCCTTTGTGCTCTTCTTTTATCCTACCAAGCTCCTCCCTCAAATCAAAAGACCCTAGCCCATTTTCCTCGAGGTCCTTAATTTCCTCTATTCTACTTTCCAACCACACTTTCCGGGTTAGATCAATACTCCTTTGCTCCTTCACCCACTCCCTTAATCTCTCCTTCACAAATCTTAGCTTCCTACCGATTCTAACATCAGATGGACCCACAGATTCATAGGATGTCCACCAGCTACCTAGCTTTTCTACCATGCTAGGGACCAGTAACCATGCAATCTCGAATCTGAAAGGAGGGAGACCCCAAGATTCCATTCTCGGGTCCAAAATGATAGGGCAGTGATCTGAGACCGAATGAACAATGGACCTTTGAAAAAGCTCAGGGACCAGCTTCAACCATCCATGACAAAAGAGAAATCGATCAATCCTACTCTGAGACTCACCCCGACACCACGTGAATCGAGATCCAGCCAATGGAAGATCAATTAATTCATTTTTTGCAATGAACTCATCAAATGACCTCATGTTTTTAACCGATCTCCTACACCCCAATCTTTCACCAACAAACCTAATCTCATTAAAATCACTCCCAATGCACCAAGGATGGTCCCATCTCCCCCTAACCCCATTAAGCTCCTCCCATAACAACCCTTTCTCCGCTCCTAACGAAGGGCCGTATACCCCAGTAAAAGTTACGCATAAAGCATCCTCCGTCCTCAAAAGGACGATGGATAAGGAGAAGCATCATTTCCACTCCTTCTTAAAAGACCACACCGACTCATGCCAAGCTACTAATATTCCCCCCGAGGTCCCTTTTGATTCCACAAAGGAGAACCTCCAATCACCCCTAACACCTATATTTCTCAATAGATATCTATCCACTACCTCCAACTTAGTTTCCTGAATACATAATAGGGTCGGCTTCCATTTTCGAACCATTTCTTTAACCTGAGCCTGTTTCTCCAAAGATCCCAGACCATTAATATTCCATGATAAAATCTTCATAGGGAACCAACTTTGACAAATTTCCTCCCCTTCCGACCCCTTTTCTTCATATCGGAGGGAGAGTAACCCATTTTTCCCTCACCCACTTTCCCCCCATAATTCACCTCAGTCTTTAACTTAGCTAGTTCCCTAATCGTCCTTTTTTCAGTAGGACACTCTGACCTAGCCAAAACTCCCTCTGCCTCTCGAACCTCGGCCTCCCTAATCATCTCATGAAAGCCACCCACCGGACCAGAGTATTCAACTCCTAACACCTTACTAACACCAATTGTATGCTCCACCATGGCCTCTACCCCATCTAAATCATCCCCTCCTTCTACCTTTTCATCACCCCCCAGCCTGATGTCAGAAGAAACTTTCACTTGAGAATTAGGCCCTGGACTATTCTTGGATGTCTTATCAAAAGCCACATCTAGAGAAATTGGAGAAAAATGTGACGAATATAAACTCGAAAATTCTAGATTTTTCCTGTCAGAAGCCCCTTATACACTACTGATTCCTGCATCTAATCCCTGCAATTCAGCAAAAGGAGACAAAAACCCATTATCCAAAATCGAATTAAAATTGCTAGTACCTTCCATTGCCACACCGCAAAGGATACTGACCCCTAACCTCTGTCGAGGACAATTGATTTGCTCGATATTTTCATTGCTCCCAAATACCTGAAAGCTAGGGCTGTGGCACCCTCCATCCAGGCAAGAATCCAAGGTATCCGCAGATCCAGTAAACAATCGATTCGGAAGTGGGTTGCTGTCCAAATCTTCAACAATCCTCTTGAATACTCCATCCGCATTAATTGAAGTGCTCACCTGCTGCGGAATGATGTCTCTAAAGCTCCTTTTCATCCTCACCGCATTAGGGTGTTTGAAGCCAACCTCGTCTTCTCTGCTCTCCACCCTCAAAGAAGAAAGACCAGCAGCAGCCAAATCTGGGCTTTGATCAACTTCCCTCTCCGCACTCTCCACACCGAATTGGATACCCTGACTTTCCAATGGTTGGAATAAATTGATTAGGGCCGGAGAAGATTGTACGGGCTTCCTAATTCCATTCCTATCAAAACTAGGGGTGCTGGGCCCAGTTTTAGCCACTCCATTTCCTTCCAAAAAGCCCACAAAACTATCCACCAAAAGATTAAGGTGATTTTTTAACCCACTCAGGGGCCCACTCGAATGAATCCCAGGAATAATTTCGTACCCATCCCAATCCCCAATGTTCCGATTTTCCTCAAATTGGTGACCTGCTATCCCCGGTAAAAGAGACCCACTACAGCCGGTCTTTTCACGCGTCAAGTAATTGTTATCGTGTGCGATACAGCTATTTTCCATCCTTCTGTAATCCCGCCCAACTGCGGCCTCATGTAAACCGACACGTGTTTCTAGTTCAGAGTTTTCAAACTCGTCACTATCTTGCGCCCTTTCGCTAGAATAAGCCGGTAACAGAACACCTACCGGAGAAATGTTAACGAGAGCCTCCCCCGCCGATAGCTCCTCCTCTGATCCATTATCGTTGCTCCGGGGTGACATAAAGCTGCTGGAATCATAGCTAGAGTCCTCATACCCATCCAAATCCGGCGATTTTGACTTGTCACTCACCGTATGTTCAACTCTAGCACATTTGGCCCAAATTATGACTCCCTCAACACTGGTCGGAACCGCCACCACCACCGGACAACTCCGGCTAGTCGCCAATCGTATTCTCGCCTCGAAGTATCCCCTTGCCGATCTACATGAATCATCCACTTCTAACACTCTGCCAATCTTACTTCCAATTCTCTTAAAATTTTCCAAACACTAAGCTTGTGGTGGGATCCCAGTTATTCTCCACCACCCCTCCTCATTCAGAGTATCGAACTTCTTATGCCAGTTTAATAGTTCCACTAATGGTGAGTTGTTAGCCGCAAACCACACCATTTTTCGCCTTCTCAATCTCCGGTCTGGATTGCATAATAATCAAGACCTCAAGCTCAGCTATCTTGTATACCTTTAACTCCCCACCAATCTCTGCTCTTTTTCTCAACCATTCCTCAATGGCCTTAACATTACCTGACCACCCACACCTAAATTTTCCCCATAAACTGTTTTCAACCCCTTTTATAGATGCAAGTGACACAATCTCCCCACTATCTGAGTCACCATAGTTAATAAACTGATTAGGTGATGTGGTAACCTTTTCCTTGACACCATCATCTACCTCAACCTTCTTCCTTATTTCAGCTTTTTCGTGAGGATTGCGCTTCTCTCTATCTCCCTCAATATTAACATCCATCGATGACCAGACTTTGCCGCAACCCCAGCACTCAGCTCTTCTTCGGAAGTTGAAAAACCTACACCTGCAGCACTTCCAATCCCCCATCTTCCCATTTTTTTCTCTTTACCTCAGCTTTCTCAATCCTTCTTGCTCTACGATTTTTCTGCACCAACCAAGGAGGTTGGGCACGATTTCCTCTGTTCATGCAGACGGAGGAGGTGTGGGCACAAGATAAAGAAAAAGTGAAAAACTCTACTCAAAATAGAGTTGTTTTTTCCTATTTTTCAACCACTTCAGACCATCTCCCCGCTCCTGCCTTCTCAAATCTCTCCCTCTCCCACTCTCCCTACCCCTCTCTCACCACTGGTTGAAACTTTATAATAGTATTAAACTCCTATGCCATGACAAAGGAGTTTAGATACTCCTTTCATCTCAGTAACTATTGACATCAGGTTATATTATAGTGAAACTCCAAAATAGTGTTGATTATAAGTCAGGTTTAGCTGCTAAGAATTTTTTTTTTTTTTTTTCATGATAAATTTGTGTCTCCAAGTGGTAAGAGAGGGATAGGGGATGGGAGGAGAGATTTGAGAGCGCACCGATGACTTGAGGGTGAGATGTGGCTAAAAAATCAGGAAAAAGACTAAGATTTTGAATGGAGTTTTTTGTTTCCTGGTTTTTCAGGCTTTTCTTTCCCTCTACTCATCCAGTACCTCTCGTATCTATACCTCTCCCACTGATAAGCTAATATTCCAGGAAAAAAATTCATGGTATGAACCGGAGGAAATAAAAAAAACGACAAACAAAAATATGTTGGTTGAGAACCAGAGGAATAGAGGTTCAAGGAGGTGAAGATGGAGATGGAGGGTCTCAAACCTCACCCTAAACCCAAATGTAAAAAGGAAGAACCTCAAGAAAATATAAAATGGAGAAGGGACTAACCTCAACTTCGTTCAAGGAGGTGGTGAAGATGGAGTGGAATCGCTCTAGAGGGTGGTTCTCGTTGCCGGTGGGAAACAGAGAGGGTAGAGGCAAACTACAGTGAAAATGGAGTCAGAGAAGATAAGGTAGAAAGATGAAAAAGTAAAAAAATAGTGAAAAATGCTACAAAGGGCATTCCCGTCTTAAAATGGGCTAAGTTTTCTCCCTCCTCCCTTCTTTGACAATTTAGAAAATAGCCCCCCTTTCTCACAATTTCAGACAAAAGGTACATTATCATTTCCCCAAAATAAAAACGCATGCTTACCGTGATTTTTAACTTTTACATAGATTTCCTCTAATTAAAATTATTCCAATAAAAGAAAGATTCGATTCATGTCTACAAATTCATAAAATCAATTTAGAAGCAACAAGATAAGCTTGCAGATTTTTTTAACAAAGTACAGTCATCACTGACTAAAAAAAAAGATGATAAAACTTGCCATATATATATATATATATATATATATATATATATATATATATAGGGCACAGAGACATTGCCAGACACAAGCTTAGGAGAAATGAGGTCTTTGAAATTCTTCTTTATAGCACTCCTTGTGGCTGCCATTGCAACAAAAGAGGTTGCTGAAGCAACTAATCGTCATCTATTAGTCAACGAGTTCAATGTCACACCTATCCCTTACAAACCAGATCACTGTAAACATCTTATTCCAATTTCATTTTCTACTGTCATCTCTACCTTACTATAAGAAAAAAATAGCCTTAAGAAGAGCTTTCTAGTATTGGTTTTTGTACTTATTTTGTATATTTTGTGAAAGGATAAGGAGGGCTTATGGTTGGATTTGTTGTTTTCAGGGAAATTTTGTGATGGTCAGTGCCTTACGCACTATTGCTGTGTATGCCTCGGATTATGTTTTAAATGCTGTGAGCATCATGGCGAAGAACTCCAATATCGCTGACTACTTTTAGGACATGTAAATGGAGGTTGTGGACAAGCGATACCACTGTTTTTGTCTCTTAACCTTTCTTTGCATACCATTGAAATGGGATTATGATATAATAAAATATAATAAGGAATGACTGTTTCCACTTATATTTGTTTGTTTTCTTCGTTGTTTTTGTTGTTTGTCTTTTAATTTAATTTTTTTTTTTCATTTGTGCTTTGTGTGTGTTAGAGAGAGAGAAAGAGAGAGCGTTCATTTCTTTTATACTAGAGAGAGCAATGTCAAGTAAAAAAAGGACGATATATCACTTCCCTTAACGTTACACAACTATATAAAAAACAAACTGTTACAAAATGGGAGAGCAAAAGAAAATGATTTTTTCACCCTCTTTTCAATTTTTCAACCCCCTCCTGTCTGTCTTTTCTAAAACAAAATGCCTCCATTTCCACCCTTTTTGTTTCCTTTTCTTGAAAATGATTTCTCTTCTATAGGGTTTCTATATACTCGCTTACTAAGCTGGGGTTCAAGACATATAGCACTGTTTTGATATTTGCACTAACTCATCTTTGTCTTTTATTATTTGAAGAGGTTCCCAAATAGCTATGAAAAAGCCAAATAAAAAGAAAAGACTAAGCTGGTGTTTTTTTCTTTCTTTAAACCGGAATTTATCTAGGAACGCAGCATCTGAATTTTGTTTGCAGAATAGCTGGGTTTATGCAATTATTAAAGGGTAGTGATAAATTTACCCCCTTCCCAATTCTTGGTCTCGGAATATCCTGATTGAATGTGGAAAATATAATGAACCAAACATGCTCTTAGTGTGGGAGGGAAGGGAGGGCCTTGAGAGTGAAGGAGCACCACCACAGTTAGATCTTGTTTAGGCTTTCTGGATGGAGTTGTCAAGGTTTGGGTGCTAACCGTTTTGCTGCAGGTCTACTGATTTCCAATGTATTTGCATGAGTGGGACGCCTTTCCCAGCCTTTGTAATCTTGATTGGGAAATAATATTAGTTACCTTTCAAAAAAAAAAAAAAAAAAAAAGGTGCCCTTAGGCCCGTTTGGATACCTCATGCTTTTGTATTTGGATTTGGATTTGAGTTTTGGGTACAAAATACATCAATCATCCTTATGCTCATGTTGTACGAGAGGAGGGAGGGAGGGACGCCTTGTTGCTACTGCGGTAAGGTTGAGGAGCAGCGAGGGTGAAGGTAATTGCCACAAATATGGATTTCCAAATAATGTCTTGCAGAAAAGATTTGAAAGTAGATTTTTTTTCACTGTTGTAGCTGATTTGGAAATCGAAGGATTTGATCCAGTTCCAAATCTCAACTACAAATGTGAGAAATCCAAATCTAAATCTTGTGGGTACCTAAACGCGGCCTTAGTGTTTGAAAATGTGAATGCAGACCAAAAGCCCAATCATGGTAGAGCCAACGACTAACTATGTGCTAAACTTAGATGTTCACAACTACAGCCTAATCAAGCTGTTGCCTATTTTAAACTTTAAAAAATAGTGAATACTTCAAGAATGTTTTTTTGAATTAAACTCGAATTTCAAGAACAATTCGGCAAACTTTCAAAGTAGGAAATTATTGAAAAGAATGTGATCGTGAAAATTGAACCCACGCACCATTCAAACGATTCCTGGTTTAGTTACTTTCGGCTCCCAAATAATTTTCCTATCGATGGGGAAGTCTAAATTGAAGTGCACCCTGCAAAAGTCCTTCACAAGTGCGCTCTCATTTGATCCACGATGCCAAATACTATTTATTATGGCTCTGTAAAACACAAAAATAAAGGAATAATAAATGCTTATAAATGCGGTTTGGCGATCCAATGGGAGCACCCTTGTGCTGGTCTTTTGCAAGGCCGCCCTTAATTTTAGCATTCCTCTCCATAATTTTATACTTTTCCTAGTCTTTTGTAGAAAAACCTATGCCTCATTGATTGTTTTGGTGATGCCCTCGGACAAGCAAGAAAGTAAAGGAGCTGATATTGGTGCCAGCCATCAATGGTAAGAGGCACTTTTTGGGTAGAGGGCAGAGCGGCACTTATATTGAAATCAAAACCACTTACCTTGTAGAACATTTAAAAATGAATTGGAACCGACCCCCATTTTAGGGTAAATGTTCAACCCAACTTCCCAAAAATCGACCCACCCATGTCTTAGTCCCATACCAAACGGACATCCCATGTGTAAGATTTAAGGGCATGTTTGGAAACTATGAATAATCATTCCACAGAATAATCGTGGGTCCAACTGTAAAAGACGAGTTGAGAATGAAGAAGGAGAGAATTAATGAGGCACGAGTGGAGAGAGCATTGATAAAACCCTACAATACAGTGAAAAATTTAGGGAAATGATTTCGGCACTCCAATGTTTTGATAAACACGCTCTCACTTGTTTGTCGTGTAGTATTTAAAGGGTTTTAAGAGCTTTTTGAGAACCCTAATATCCTCTGACATCCCTTTAAATACTACACGACAAACAAGTGGAGCGCATGTTTATCAAAACACGGGAGCACAGAAATCATTTCCCAACAATTATTCGTTGAATTGTTTTTTTTTTTTTTTTTCCTTCTTGTTTTCTAGTGGTTTTTATATAAACTACAGCTGGAAATCACGAGGGCTGTAAAATTTATTAAGAGATAAAATGACAGAAATGCATCCTTCATATTCAGTCACTGAAAAAGATTTACACGCAATGTTACAATTGGGCAGAATTTTAAACAATTCTTCATTGGGATTTGGAGACCTTAATAAATCATGAAGCAAACCAACTTTCAATTACTTCTTTTTTCTTTCACATTATAAAGCTAAATTCTGCCCAAGTGTTTCATTTTCAGATGCTAAAACTCATCCTGCATTATTTGCAAATATTGCATACATGAACATACAACAAGATTCTGAAATTCAAACAATAGAAAAGCCCAGAAAAATGGGGGCATAATAAAAAAATGAGGGAGAGATAATAAAAGGGGAAGAGTGCTATACCACTTTAACTCCACTAGGGCGTTTTCCTTCCATGGCGTCTTTTTTATTACGACAACTGGCGCAGAGGAAGGGGCCTTCCCAAGGCTTTGCGCTGGTAGAGAAGATGGCGCCGGCATGAACTGAGATCCCCTCACTTGGTGCGAGATCCACTTGGCATACAGCACACGTGAAAAGACCCGATGTCGTTGATCCTGTTGTTGAGTCATTCCCAAGCCTGAAATTCGTTCACATGAAAACTAGAGTTAAGACCAACATCATGTTTCATTTTCCAAAATACCGTCTCAATTCATCATATTTCATTAGATCCAGGATGTGACATGGTTCCGAAGGATGACTCCCAATTGGGGCCCTCCCTCCATCACCCCCATGGGAATGGTCTACAAGGTTCATAGCTACTCCTCTTACTACAGGACACTTACCTAGTCAATGCGTAGATCCAGCTCTCTACCCAAACTTTTCTGGTTGACCCCATCATTACCCCACTTGTCCGACAGTTGCTGAGTAGTTTTTGGATAAATGATTATGAAGTCAAAATCATAGCATGAGCCTGATTAAAAATCCAACCTGACCCAACAAAAAATCGAATCTAATATTAAGTCACACGGATCTAGGACCTATTCTTGTATTTGTAGAAAAGACCGAGTTTCAAAAACGAATTTCTTCAGTGAGTTCGTGAGTGATTGTCCTTGCTCAGGCATCAGGCTTTTATCACGAACTCATACAGTTTCAACAGGGATTTCGAATTAATGCCGGACATTTTACCATTGTCGGAATTCTGGGCCGTTGTCGTCTAAGGGAGTGAAAATGAAAATCTAGGGTTTTATAGAACGAACAGAAGGGTCCTATTCTATAGGAACACCCCTGAAATGGTGAAAGATGGCATTATCTGTTCTGACGAGAAGCAGCCTCATTTCTTCAAAGTCTTCCTCCCTGGCACCACCGACAATTGACTGGTAATTTTCTCTCCCTAGCTCTATTTGCTTTTTTATCTAATCTGCATACATCCGCCCTGGAATGTGATATGTAGATTTTCGGATTTTTTTGGTTATGTTTAGCTTTAATCCTTGGAAAATAATTTCAAAAAATTATCACCTTTTTGGTTTTTGAAAGGAAAAAAACGAATGATGATTTTACGCGGATTTTGGGTCTATCTGAATTCAACATGAACTACAATTACTAAAATGAAGAATAACAAAGAGGTTTTGCGGAGTTTCCTTGATTTTGCACTTTTTTTGTGTTACATTGATAAGAAAATTGCTGTTAGGCAGTTATTTTGCAAGGAATTCACATGTGGGGATAGTTATGCCAATGAATAAATTGCCCTGTTTTAACGATAATCAACATAAAATTTTACTATAAGTTTTCTCAGTAATGTTGAGGATGATACAAATTGAGTCTTTGTATTTGAGGGAATCCCATGTGCTTCGTTTGGTTGCACAAAAGCTCGGCAGCCGTCGGAATTTAATTTGGATTTGGCATGCCATTCCACGTTTGGTTGCCAAAATGCATTGGACTCCCTTTGATTCCCTTGGATGTCTCTCATGTAATAATTGCTTGTCTCCTTCCAAAAGCAAAGAATTATGGTTGAATTTTCTAGGGAATGATGCTCTCTCTCTCTCTCTCCCCCCCCCCCCCCACCCCCCTCTCCTCTCTCCCTATATTGGTAATGACACCCCCTACTTTTTCTCCTACTCTCCGAGATAATTCTAGACAACCAAACACTACTACACAATTTTCCGAGATAATTCTAGGCAAATCAAAATGCTTGTCTCCTCCCTTCCTATTCCATTACTCTCCGAGCCACTCCAAGCAACCAAACATAGCAATGGCCATTCTTGAAACATATCCAAGAGAAACAATCTTCAATTGTTTCGGTACTGGGTCCTAGTGGAATGTTTTGCATGTAGATTTGAACAAGGATGCCAATGAACTGTGCTTACAATATGGTTGGCAGGGTTTCGTGAGGGATCATTCTTTACTAGTGGTGGATATCCACTAACGTCTAGTGAGACAAAGAGAGTTCTCGCTCAATGGTAATGATGCGGATGGAAATCATAAAGATTGTTCTAGTCGTTGGCGTTGAACAAGTTTTTATATTTTAACTATTATTTTTGTCATTTTATTTGTAGCCTACTTTTTAGGCATCAAATCTCACCCGTTTGGTGTGTTTTTGGTATTATTAGAAAGGTTTTTCAATTACCTATCTAATGGGCCCAAGAGCACATGATTTGGATGTGATTTGAGCAAGTTATGAGTGTTTTTAGGAAGGGGTATAGGTCAATTACAGGAATACTATTTTTGGTAAGTTTTTATCTTTATTTAGCTTTGCTTTAGATTAGATGAAGGTTGAGATTAGTTCTTAACTTTAGGTTATCTTCTAGGGTTTCTTTTTCTTATAAATACATCTTATGAAAGCAATGTAAAGAGACTTCGAATATTGAATAGAATTAAGATTTTCTTTTGTGAGAGCTATTGTGGCTTGGACTTCTTTCTTCTCTTCTTCTCTTGGTGGTTTGGAACCATCTTCTCTCATCTCATCTCCTCTATTATCTTCTATTTCTTCAATCAAATCAGCACAAAGAAGGTTAGTAAATCAAATTTATTTTTTCTTTGTTCTTGAACCCTAAAATACAAAAACCCAAAATCCATAGATCTCTCGTTCTTCAAGATCTCGTTTCGAGACTTTGAAGGATTGTTTTTATGATTAAACCTCAGCCTAAACACCCAAGAACCCTAACTTTAAACCCCTTTTGAGCCTTATTGAAAATTTGCACACCTTTCAAGCCCGAAACCTTTTTTTTAAGATCCATAGCTTAGACCTACCACTAAATCAGAGCCTAAACCCTAGATTAACCTTTCTTTTACCTTCTAAACCTTAATCTAAAATTTGGACAGCAGTATTATACCAAAATCTCAAATCTGCCAAATTACCAAAATACCCATACAACCCAAAACTAGACCGTTTTGAACCTTTTACTGCTGCTGAACTTTTTTTTTTTTTTTCTTTATTGGATATTATTATTTTCATGCTTGTGTGACATCTATTTCATTGGGACTTGCATTAGTTTTTAGTTCTTTTAATTGGTTGCATGCGTAGGCTTAGTTTCAAACTAATCTTGCTATTATCAATTCATCTAACGAATCTTTATCGCTTTGATTGATTTGTATAAGGTTTAGTTCATTCTTAATTACAATCTTTACAATTATTTATGCTATTTAAGTCTCATTATTGCTGCTGCCCATAGATTAATTAGGAGTTAATTCGGCCCTAGGTAAGTTGTCAAGTGTTCTTTTAATTTTCCGCGTAAGCCCTAAATTGTCCTAAAGTCTTAATCCCATTAGGAGTGTAGGATTTTTCCCTATTCTAGGTATTGTCCTGCATCAGCTTGGTATCAGAGCACAGAGTTTTTTTTAGGAAACCTTTTAGGGTGTTAGAAAAAAACCGAGTCCACACGATGACGTCTAGCAGTCCATTATCTAATGATGAGTTAGCTCAATTCATTAGAGACAATATGGCATATCTGAATCTTCTCCGCGAAGAGATACAGCTTAGTAGAGAGCACCATGAAGCCTGCAATCGAGACCGTGAAGCCCGTAGTCGAAAGCTACAAACCGTTAGCCATGAGATTCCATGGTACCGATGTTACCAACCGACGTTATTCATGTTACCACAGTCGAGAGCTATAAGCCCACAACCGATGTTACCCACTCCCACAACATGCCAGACGCAGTTGATGCTAGTGATGTGTCGAATGTTCTTGGTGAAGAGTGCGCCACTGATGACAGAGTTGCTGGGTATACGGAGTCTGAGCCTATTGTAGTGATTGCAGACATCGAGGCCATGATGAACATTGTGACTGAGGATGCCGATTCTATAGTACATGAGAACAATGACAGTATTGACTCTACAGTCGATGCTCCGATCGAGATGATTGTGGAGGTTGAGACCGACGATATCAGTGAACATGATGATCATCACGAGGTTTGTCAGTCTGCCATTACTGAGCCAGATAAAGTTATAGTAGACGCTTTTGTTGCCGATTTCATTGAGCCTGTTGCGATTCCAGCGGATGTTGATATTTTAGAGGATGGTCATGGATTGATACTGCACAGAGCTGTCATGCTGATCCTGCCGATCCAGGAGGAGAATGTTGCTATCTTTCCAGACAGATTACTTCTCCGCAGCCGTTTGCGTTCTTATGATTTTTCAGGGGCGATTTCTTCCCTCTCACTCTGCCGGCATTTCAGACGGTTCTTACAGTTCCCACGAGCGTGTTACGGCATTCGAGACTCTGACAGATTACGACTTATATTGAATCAGCGGATCGTATACATATTTGATCCAGGCGGAATAGAACTCGAGGGCGAGTTCTTTTTCAAGCAGAGGAGAATGATGCAGATGGAAATCATAAAGATTGTTCTAGTCGTTGGCGTTGAACAAGTTTTTATATTTTAACTATTATTTTCGTCATTTTATTTGTAGGCTACTTTTTAGGCATCAAATCTCACCCGTTTGGTGTATTTTTGGTATTATTAGAAAGGTTTTTCAATTACCTATGTAATGGGCCCAAGATCACATGATTTTATGAGTGTTTTTAGGAAGGGGTATAGGTCAATGACGGGAATACAATTTTTGGTAAGTTTTTATCTTTATTTAGCTTTGCTTTAGATTAGATGAATGGTTGAGATTAGTTCTTAACTTTAGGTTATCTTCTAGGGTTTCTTTTTCTTATAAATACATCTTATGAAAGCAATGCAAAGAGACTTTGAATATTGAATAGAATTGAGATTTTCTTTTATGAGAGCTATTGTGGCTTGGACTTCTTTTTCTCTTCTCCTCTTGGTGGTTTGGAACCATCTTCTCTCATCTCCTCTCCTCTATTATCTTCTATTTCTTCAATCAAATCAGCACAAAGAAGGTTAGTAAATCAAATTTATTTTTTTTCTTTGTTCTTGAACCCTAAAATACAAAAACACAAAATCCATAAATCTCTCTCTTTCTTCAAGATCTTGTTTCGAGACTTTGAATGATTGTTTTTTATGATTAAACCTCAGCCTAAACACCCCATGAACCCTAACTTTAAACCCCTTTTGAGCCTTATTAAAAATTTGCACCATTTTCAAGCCCGAAACTCTTTTTTAAGATCCATAGCTTAGACCTACTACCAAACAGAGCCTAAACCCAAGATTAACCTTTCTTTTACCTTCTAAACCTTAACCTAAAATTGGGACAGCAGTATTAAGCCAAAATCTCAAATCTGCCAAATTACCAAAATACCCCTACAACCCAAAACTGTTCCGTTTTGAATCTTTTACTGCTGCGAACATTTTTTTTTGTTTTTCTTCATTGGATATTATTATTTTCATGCTTGTGTGACATCTATTTCATTGGTACTTGCATTAGTTTTTGGTTCTTTTAATTGGTTGCATGCGTAGGCCTAGTTTCGGACGAATCTTGCGATTATCAATTCATCTAACAAATCTTTATCGCTTTGATTGATTTGTATAAGGTTTGGTTCGTTCTTAATTATAATCTTTACAATTATTTATGCTATTTAAGTCTCATTATTGCTGCTGCCCATAGATTAATTAGGAGTTAATTCGGCCCTAGGTAAGTTGTTATGTGTTCTTTTAATTTTCCGCATAAGCCCTAAATTGTCCTAAAGTCTTAATCCCATTAGGAGTGTAGGATTTTTCCCTATTCTAGGTATTGTCCTGCATCTGCGCCTTAGTTGTTAATTTGTTATTGTGGGGACCTTGTGTCATTCATCCAAATGGTATAGTTTAGATTTTTACTACCCCTATATAGTATTCCAAGAGTCACTAGCTAACTTGTCAATTATCAAATCCCATTTGCAAATTGTAAAATTCTACAATCTCACATTCCAAAGTCTAGATTCTAGTATTTATTCATGGTTGTTTCATTTGAAATAAAGAGGGATGATGCCTCTTTTTGGCAATGTGATTTTAGCAGTTAAGAGCCACTACTAAACATAATTTGGCGACTCACTATCCATGTGGTGCTAACCTAGTGCATGGACCACATTTATTTTGTTTGGATGGCATGTATCTTTCATTTACTTTGTTTTTTTATTTCAACCAAACACCAGGTTCTAATTTTTTGGATACTTTCCATGACAACTAAACATTCTATGGAAAGTAAACTTTACTTTTACTCTAACGTTACTTCTACATTCTTTCTACTTTAATTCTACTTATAATGTCCTTGCATCCAACGTACCCTTAAGGAATCACCTTCAATCATGGTTATTAATTCCGTTTTGTTTCATCCAAAATGTTAGAAATAGACGAAACATTTCGTTCCGGAATGGAAACGGTATATTTTCCGTTTCGTTCCGGATTTCATTTGGTTTCGTCCAGTACGAAATTCGGACGAAACAGACGAAATGGACGAAATTCCCTGTTTCATCTGAAATACCTCATTTTTCTGTTTGTTTTTCCCCTTCTCGTCTTCTTCTTGCCTCTTCTTAGTTCTCTCCGCCTTTCCTCTTCTTAGTATTTCCCAGTTTTATCCAAAATACAGGATTTTTTGTTTTGTTTCTTTTCTTCTTCTTGCCTCTTCTTAGTTCTCTTCTCTTCTTCTCTTCTTCTTTCCTCTTCTTAGTACTTACATGTAAAGTCATTTACTTAAATTATTGTTGTTGGAGCCGGAATTATAACTAAGCCTTCAATTATTGTTGGAGCCAAAAAAATTTCTATCAGAAGCTTGACACCACACCTCAGACACAAAACTTTCGGTTCCAACGAGACAGCAACACCTCTGGCCCTTGAAAATTCCAATCTGGCCTGCCACTCATGGTTCCTAATAATCCCACAAATATTGATCGGGTCGAGTTCCCAATACATTATTCGTCAAAGTTGAGCTTGAGTTACCCAGAGGGAGGAAGGAATTCCAAACATTTAAAGGTAGAAGGATAACGTTCGACATGGGTTATCTGGTGTGGGGAGGATCCTTTTTCCAGTAGCAATCCAAGTTTCTTTACATGAGCCTTAAGCCCCATAGCGCAATTCTCAGATTGTTATGATAGTTATGTACCTAAGGCTGCATGTTCTCTAATTTTTAGAGATGGGTGTATCTCTAAGAGCTCAAAAGACTTCATTAGATTACAAGGCAGTGTCTCCTCGCCCCCTGCCCCCTCTTTCCCCACGCCGCCCCCCCCCCCCCCCCCCCCTCTTCTTTTTCTTAATGATAGATCATAAGCAATGACAAAGATGTTCAAATTTATTGTCTTGGATATAAAGATGAGATAATTTGGACGTATGATCCATTCAAAAAAACAAAAACAAATGGAAGTATATATATATATATATTTTTTAAATGGAAGTATGATCCCTAAGGTAGATTCTTTGTTAAGCCTTGTCCCAAGATTAAAGTGTTGGCATTTGTTCACGATTTTCATCTATTTCGGATCCTACCCCATCCCTAGGTTGTAGCCTTTCAATGGTTAGTGTTTCAGGGAAAAACATTATTTGGAAATCAGCTTGAAAAAAGAATGATTTTCCAAATGAATGGTTGTCAATTTTATACTTCTCTTGAAGCGATATTGTGCATATTTTTCTTCATTTTCCACAATCACTCAGATCTGTTATACCTTTTCTAGATTATTCAATGTCTTCATTAACCTATTTGAAATTACTAATATTGGTGAATTCTAGACTTGGTAGAGTTGTCATTTTTTTTATTGAATGGTAATTTCACTAAACCGCAAGAAGCGAAAGGGACAAAGAGACCGAGACAGTCTAGAAAAAGGAAAGATACACCAAAAAAACAAAAAAAAGAAGGAAAATACATGCAGAGAAAAATGATCCTCACGGAGAAAGAGCCAAAAAAAAAAATACGTTCTTTGACAACCCCGGAGTGATTGAATCGAACAATGTCAAAATTGGCGGGTACATCAGACGTGTCTGCTCTCAAAGCCATAAACCACGATCACATTGAGAATCTCCTCTATTGCATCCGCAAATCTCCAAGGGTAGTTGGAGTTGTCTCTTCCCATCTAACGACATTAAGGGAGTTGCCCTCAATGATAAGGTAATCTAATCAAATTTTGTCAACAAGATGAATCCCAAAGTGAAGGGATTGAAACTCTTCCTCCTTAGTGTTTGTCTCACGGATGAGACCTGAGAAGGCCCACTTGATCTCTCTCAGAAATCCTCAAAAGACCCTATGTCAGCCAGTCCTAGGTTTCCAAAGCTCAATCCGTCAAAGTTCAACTTCAATCATCCTAGAGAGGAAGAACCCACATGGGGCTAGGGCGCTCCTTCCTACAACATATCAACCAGATCTCATCCAAGATCTGTAGAAAGATGTCACAAAATTACACCTGAACAAAGGGAGGAACACTGGATCATGATAAAGAATATTTTCCTTTAAATTCTTTTAGCGGAATTAGATATACCTTTAAAGACTCGTAATTCTTTCTTTCCATACTAACCAAATTGCAGCCCAAGAGTGAGGTTCTAGAGGATTCTTTCTACCACTAGAAGACCATGTAGCAAAATCCCAAGCTACGAAAAAATCTGCAATATGACTAGGAAGAACCCAACTAACTCTGAAAAGACCAAAGATGAAATTCCAAATCTCGCATGTGAAACTACAGTGGATCAAAAGATGGTCAACCGACCATCAGTTATACATAAAGCACAATGGCTGATGATGATTTTGTATTATGTGACTACGATGATCTGTCGATGTCAACATTCAAAATCATCCTTCGAATTCCAACCCCTAAAGTTGGTCCCATATTTTGCTTTGATCCTCCATCTCTAGAGATTTTCTCTTTCTTCTCCAAATTTTCACAACCATTTTCCAGAGAAGCCTTATTCAGTAATTTTAAGGTCTAAAGCCAAGGCTCCCCCTATTTCACGATTCACATACATCTTCCTAGCAACCCAGGTGATACTTCCTAGTAATCTCATTTTCATTCAGCAGGAAATTCCATTGGAGTTGCTCAATTCTCATAATGATGAGCATCGGGCATTGAAAGATCAACATATAATAAATGGAGAGGTTACTTAGTACCACTTTCGATGAGAGTGACTCTACCCACAATGGAGAGAAGCCTTTTTCCATTGGCTTAATCTTTTTTCCACTTTCAATCATCAGGTCCCACAGGCTTTTTGAAGACATGCCAACACATAGTGTGAGACCAAAGTAAGTGGTGTAAAGAGATTTGATCGTACAGGCCAAAGCACTCACAAACTAATCAATCTCGTTTTCCTCCATGCTGACACCCATCACCACAGATTTGACGAAATTAATTCCTTAGAAGTGTGATGTCTAGAGAGTATATTTTTGTGATGTTTTCTATAAACTAAACCAGTAATTTCCTCGACTCCTATTATGATCTCACATCCTTTACTCCCTACGAAAGAAATCAGTGTGCAATTTTTCAGTTACTTGGGCGAGTATTTCATCTCTTATTTCCAGTTTTTATTCAATAAGTTACTGAGATTCGAATTTCAAAAATTGCTGGAAGTTTGGATTTTTTAAGTCATTATTATGGAATTTCTTTGAATTTCTGTATGGGTTTTCTGCGGACTTTTTGTTTTGCTTTTGAGAGAGGAAACTCGAAGAAATGGGGAAAATTGACTGAGAGGTGAAATGATTTGCTGAAATATCTATTTTCCTACACTAAGAGCACTTTGCCAGATGGAGTTTCCAAGCAGGTTTTAGAGCTTTTTGAAGACATGCCAACAAATATCTATTTAGAGCTTTTTGATTTGATCCTACACTAAGAGCACTTTGCCAGATGGAGTTTCTAAGCAGATTTGATCTTACAGGCCTGAAACTCCCCCTACTATTACTACAGCGACTAAGAGAAAAAGCCCCTTGCCTGAAACCCATTAATTGATTGTTGTGGCTGTACGCAACAAGAATAAGGAGGAAAAGGAAGGATTGCACATGAGCAGAAGAAGAACGCACATGATAAGGACTAGGAGGGACCACTCAATGCATGCAACCAGGGAACCCTATTCGTACCACCAGGTTTTCAGCCCCGCACTGCCTATATATGTATGTATATATTCTTAATTTTGTATATTTATCATGTTTCTAATATTTGTATACATTTTATCTTTCCCCCCGCCATAAACCCAAAAGCAACAAAAAAGATACAAAAATCCCTGAGAATTTTCCTTCTCAAGAAATTCGTTTGACAATTTTTTTAATATGCTTTTTAGTAAACTATAGTGTACTAATTAGTATTTTAGAATTTAATACTTTTACTAAATAACAACTTATCTAAGTTAAAAGTTGAAGGCCATCCCAAGGATAACATTATAGAGGTCTTATTGTATTCATAATCCTTCTATTCAAACCTTGCTGACTAGCACACCGGAATTCAGATTCGTTGAGAACTATTGCTAAGTAAAACCTACAATACATAATGCATCATTATACCATGCAATTCAGGTTGAAATGTGAAATGCCCAATTGTCAAGAGAGAGAATTCTGAAACTTAAATAGCAGAAGAACATAGAAAATAGAAACCATTGCAGTACAAAAAAATCCAATTTCAACTAGAAAAAGCACTAACCTTTCTGCAAGCATTGCGGAGCCTTCTTCAAATAGTTCTTCCACTATAGCCACAGCAGATAGCTTCTTGGCCAATTTATTTGAAGAATCGCGGGACCTCTTCCGGAAGATGAGGGACCTCAGCTTGTTCTGCTTCTTGGGTGGGGGCAAAGGCTGTACAGAATGATCGGGTGGAATTATGTCAACAACAATACAGGTCGTGTCATCTTTCAGCCCCCTTGACCTCAACGCTTCCTAAATGATGATCCGTCAAATGTGATGAGGATGTGTTACCACTTACCATTTAATGAGTTGATTTCTCTATATAGTCATTGTTAAAGTATAAAAGATTAAATAACACCATCTCAATCAGCTTAAGCTTTTGGAGTAACTGGTTGTTTCACATGGTATCACAGCCAAAGATCATGTGTTCAAACTTCAAACCTCCTTGATATTAGAAGTCCACATGTGCCATGTGTAGACCAACCCTAAAAAGAGGGGCCACACGTGATGGAGAGTGTTAAAGTATACTCAACTCAGCTAAGCCTTTCTCCCAAACTAGTTGGGGTCGGCAGGGAGTGTTAAAGTATTAAAGATTAAATAACAACATCTCCATCAGCTTAAGCGTTTGGAGTAACTGGTTGTTCCACAGTCATATGCATACCACCAGATCAAAAGTTCAAGTCATGACATATTGTTCCCATGAATATGGCTTAAGTACCAAATCATGAATGGTTACAAGTAATACATGACTAGGAAATAAGAACAATATGATGCATTTAAATTACCTTTACAACTTGCCTAGCAGCAAGCTCTGCAGGCAAACCACGGCAAGACTTTGCAGACATCTCAGATGATAGTGCATCCCAGATGCCGTCAGAAGCGATAATTAGCCTCCCCCCAACATTTGATAGCTGGTTTACCAGAGGAGAATATTAAAAGTGGTGATAAGAATGTACGATGCAATATAAAATGCAAAACTAGTTCATTGTTTCATCATTCATGCATATAAGGTAGTAAAGAAACTAGCAAGTCAAAGAAGTTTATATGAGGGATTCTAGATGATTAATAAATGGTATTGGCTCAACAAGAACACCAATACCTTCACTTGTTTAACATATGGTATTGGAACTATAAATTCCCCAACATCCATGTCTCCAATTGACCTCGAAAGGCATAAACCTCCTGGCCAACAACGGAGGGGACCAATCTGCAAAGAATTTAAGTAGAGAAACATACACTATCAAACATTACAGTAATAATTACACAAAAAAGTTTTCTCTCACGTGAAACCAAAATTTTAAAAAATATAGTATTTCACCTCAGCACCACCAACAATGCTGAGCCTTCCTACTTCACCTCCGCTTGCAGTGACACGTTCCCTCCTGCAGTTACAGAGCAAGCAAATTAGATGGGTACTCAAAGGGCATAAAAAACAACTCTAGATTAAAACAATAGATACCCACTCTTCAGCATTTTCTTCTAGCCTATGGTCAACAGTCAATAGGGAAACAACACCACCCTGAGCATCCAAAATGCATCGAGAATCTCCAACCGATGCAACTGTGACAGTCCATCCATCAATTATTACAAACGTGGCAGTGGTTCCAGAAGTTTCTCCTGGTGGCATTAAGACAAATACAGTCAGAATTAATTTATCTAGAAGTCCAGAAACATCTATCATATCCTAAGCAATAAAAGAAATTAAAACTAAACCATGCCTCTGCTCTGGAATTCCTTGTCGGTCTTCACAAACCCTGCAACTAATGCACGAGGCAAGGCTTGAAGCCATTCTTCCCGCCCAAGCCCACGAGGAATTGCGCCCAATACATGATTTAACAAGTTCTCCTTTGTGAATATCGCAGCAGCATTCCCATTGTGCCCATCAAATATCTGAAATTTAGTTCATCACATAATGAACCACTGATCATCGCATAGATTGAACCCAAAGAAAAACAAAGAAATCAGCATTCCATGCCAATTTCAGCTAAAGTGAAATCACTCAACATGACAACACAGAGAAGTTGGACTTTTTCTGAGAAGTTATGAGAAGTTATGAAAACCGGTAGCATGTTGCATGTTCAACAAACAGACAAATTTAAATACAATGAAAGACACCAGCCAAATCACTCAACGGATAACCATTGGCCGGTAGATCACCTACAGTTTTCAGCGTGTCCTGAACTTCACAACAGAGAAGAAACAACTATAGCACTTTCATCAGGCAATTGAAATTCTGATACTTGTGCTCAGAATTGAAATGAATTATTTGAACAAACAATCATCCATGTTTCAAAGCATTACATTATCCAAGATGGAAGATGATGAAATGAATGAATTCAATCTAAAGGAGGCAATTAAGGGCGTGTTCGGCAAGGCTTCTCATTCTCTCGTATAGAATCGGGCGGAAACGGATTTAAGAGAATCAACGGAAGCAACTCCGAGTTGCTCCGTAAAATCTAATCCTTTATTCACGTAAAACATAGAAAAGGCAGAAACAGGCCTGGTGGGTCAGATTTGCCGAACTACATTTTAGGGATTTTATTGCTTTTCAGGTTCTCCAAACCTACAAAACAGGGAGAAACCATTTAAATAATAGTTGCCGAACACGCCCTAAGCTTCCAAAGAAGGCCTTCCTATTTACATCACAAATCATATCGCTTAACAGAAAACCATTAAGCGATAGGTTATCTACAATTTTCAGCATGCCCCCAAATTTCATTTGAGAAGAAGCAACTGTTGCAGTTTCAACAAGTAATTCAATTCTCATACTGGTGATTAAAATTAAAATGAATGATTTGACAAAAAGATCCATCCATATTCCAAAATTTTACTGCAATTCAAGAAGAAAGACTCCAAAATAAACCAATTCAAACACAAAGAGACAATCAATCTTCAAGTGAAGGCCTTCATTTGCACATTGCATATTAATATAAAAAAAAAGATAGATATCATAAAAGGTGATCAGAAACATACTGCAAATACCAAAAAGGTAGACGAAGGATTCCAATACATGTGATTAGAATTGAAATGAATTATTTGACAAAAACATTCATCCAAGTACAAAATTTAACTCTAATTAAAGATCAAAGCCCACAAAATAAATGAATTCATCCTTCATTTGCACATTGCATATTAATATAAAAAAAATAAGGATAGAGATCATAAAAGGTTATGAGCAACATACTGCAAAAACCGAAAAGGTAGACGAAGAATTCCCAGGAACTCTCTGGCAATCTGTCTTCATTAAGAAATAATCCTCCCCTTTCCTCGACTGAGCCGCGGATCCATATCTAACATAGGGTTTCTCCATCTTCTCACTCCTCATCTCTCTACTGATCAACGCGGCCAGCGGCACCAGATTATGGTGCCGCCTCCCTTCTCCGGCCACTGACCCCATTCACACCTCAGATTCACACTCTTTACCACCAAAACATCAAATCAAAATCTCTTTTCGCATCCAAACCTTAACCTAATCCTTCATAAACCTCTCTATGTCAGCTCATTTAGCTACAACTAGACCTTAGAAGAAACAATTTCAGATCTGAACACAACAATCTGAAACAAGAAGAAGAAATTAAGACGGAAACGCGGAGAGATGACGAGATATGAACTGTATCCCACAGTAATCTAAAAGCAGAACCTAATAAAAAAAGAAGAAGAAGAAGAAAATAAACCCTAGGTAGATTTTTATTTTTTACCACGCGTTCTCTCAATTAAAAAAAGAAAGGGTAATTGATTTCTTTGAAAAGAGCTTTAGAAAACGCCCTTTTTTCTTCTCATCCATCTTTTTCCAATTCAGGTTAGAAAAGGCCAAAAGGCCAAAACAAAACCCTGATTAAAAATGGACAAAAGAACAGAACGATCTCCTGATTTTCTCCACACCGCGCGTTTTGTTAGGGTTTAAAACGTTAAAATGTCGTTTTCCTTTGGACTTCTGTAGAATTTAACTCGTCAAATCTCAATTTCAAAGAAAATGAAATCCTAATATAAGAATTTCTCTTCTAGTTTGACTCTATTTTGATTTTTTTCCCCTCGGCAAGTAAGAAATTTGGCAGTTCTTCGATTAATTTACTCTCATGTAGAGAGAGAGAGTCTTTTTCTTGTCTGCAGGCTTTTTGAGATTCCTTTGAAAATTCTTTTTAATTTTCAGGAAAAGGTTTCCGATTAGGGGAAATACCAGAAATGCCATGAGTTTTATTAAAATTTACCGGAATCGCCTATCTGAAGGAAAAAAGAAAACTAGAAAAGCTGCCTGGCTGCATGTGTTTCTGTCGCGTAATCATATGAATGAGCTTTTAATGCGCGGGATGCGTAGTGCACACCTGTCATCTTATAATTGGTTTACTATAAGGGATATTGAAGATCCAATGCAGGGCAATATTGAATCAACGGTCAGGATCAACAATGGTGGGACCCACCGGCAAAGTTGCCGCGCCTCACTGTATTACAGTGAGGTCGCGCCCTACTTTATGCGGACAAAAGTTTGCTTATAGCGCATCATAGCATCTGCGAGGAATTGAATTCGTCTGCACGTGAGTGGTCGAGTAAATACCCTTGGATTTAGAAAATATTACGATACTGCCCCTCTTTCTTGGGAATGCAGCCGAGAGCCGCAGATCTTTCCGTCACTGCATCTGCAGAAATGGCAAAAATAAAAGCGAGATGATAAATTCGCACCCACTGCAGGATTATTCGCGGCATTTTAACGTGAATTGACGTCAAAAAACGTTCACGTTACCCACCTTTTTGACGTTTTTCTTACGTCAATTCACGTAAAGGGATGCGAATTATCCTACAGGGTGCGAATTTATTATCTCCCAAATAAAAAATAAGAAAATGATGATTTAATTTAATGAGTGCTATGATAGCTGTAGTTGTGGGTGGATGTTGGTGTGTGTTCGACTCTCCTAATCCACTTAATTATCAGACGCGTCTGACAGAATAAATAAAAAATTAGACGCACTCCCACATGACTCATGGGATGTGAGACTCTTTGTTCCGGTCAGACGCGTCCATATGATTGTTGCGGACATGAAGGCAAGGCACTTGCCAAGAAGCTTCCCCACCATTGCTCCATCTTGCTTGAGAATTGACTTCCATTTGTATCTTGGAAGCCAAGGAAAATGTGGTTGAAAATGACTTAAAATATCGATTTGTGGATTTTTTTAATAAATGATCCAACAACTTTAATGATATAATTTATAAGAAAGTTGATTAGGTCAGAGTAAATGCATTCCCAATCTAAGGCCCTCTTCAGAGGATTGCAAGAATTTTCTGGAAAAGTTTGAAAAGGAAAAAAAAATTCTAAAGTTTTATGATGGTTATACACGAGAAAAAAGATTACTTCAACCAACCCTATTCAATTTTTATTTAGAGGGACATTCAATTGATATGAATGATATCCCTCTAAATTAATCATAATCGTATCATTTCCCTCTAAAGTGCAGAAAGAAAAAGAAAATAATATTTCCCATCAAATTTTTTTTTCTCGCAATCCAAATGGGGCCTAAGTATTTGCAAATTAATTAGATTGGAAAAAAAATTGTCCTAAGTTGATAAGAAAATTAGAGTGGGAAAATAAATAAATATTTAGTAAAATTATACAATTTATCTTGATATTGAAAAGGTAGTTGATTATTAGTTAATGTCATGAAAATGAGTATGAGTAATGGAAAAAACTTGGGTGGTCCATGAAGTTATTTAAAACCTTATATATATTCCCTTAAATATTTAGATATATAGCTGTATAGACTATGGGAAAACTTGGATGGCCCCAAGGTTATTTAAAACCTTTTAAATGAAAAGTTTCATTTAAGTATTAAATAACTGATGAATATAAAGTATTAAATTCCTTATGTGAATACTTTTTTATTTTATGGTTCTATTTTTACCTTATAAAAATTTAATGATAAAAACACATCTTTTGCATGAATGATGTTCACGATTAAAGGGCACCTCATATGGTTCAACAACTGGCAAAAACAAGGAGAGGTAATAGAACATGGCAAGGAATCAACAAATTAAAATGTCTTAAAGTGCATATTTCTCACCAAGCTTGATCAAAGATCTAGAATAATCTGATGAGGGTGTGACCATGGGCAATAGACCAGATTTGTGATGATGAACAATATTCATGGATCAGACCACCTTACATATGCCAATAGGTTCATTACAATGATTGTTTTCCTTTTTGCTCTATTTCTATCGGCGTAAAATGCATTTTTACACTTAAAAATGGGTGTAAATTTTGTTTTATGCACATTTTTACACTTAAAAATGGGTGTAAAATTTGTTTTATGCACATTTTACTTCAAACGAAACGGAGCCTTTATCGAAAACATTGGTCGTCCAAAAATTCTCTTGAAGAGCTCCAGACCTGAGAAATCATGAAAGATAAAGAATTTGATACTGAAGCTCAAGTTTAGTAGTCCTCAAGATTCCAATTCAGGTTATTTGCCCCAATGTAATCATCACATGTATAGAGATTTTACAATTGATCACCAGTTAGAAGTGTTTTTGGTAGGTAAGCTGGGATTGAACCTCTGACCTCCCGGTTGAGTAACAAAATCTTGACTCTTGATCTAGGGGGTCAATTCCTTTCACCAATTAAAACCTCCTATTGATTGTACGTACTCAGAAAATCTTAGAGGTTCAACTCCAACTAGTGCTACAAATGGATTAAACAAAGTCTCTCTTTCTCCCACCGGCCCTACCCCTCTCTCACCACTTGAGAAACTAAGTTATCATGAAAAAAAAAAAAAATCGTGGTTGCCAAACACGGCCTAAGATTTTGAAAATCATGATAAAATTAGAGGAAGGAATAGGGTAGCCGAAGGCCTCAACACAAACCCAATCGAAATTAAATCGGGTTTGCTTTTTCGACCTGACCCGACCCGAGGAAATTCTAACCCAACCAGAGCCAAAATTGGGTGGTTGAGCCCATTGAGCCCATCGGCCCAAGTCGCACCCCTATCTAGGAAATAAAATTCAATCTAAGCACTTTCATTACGCGAACAACACCACCACCTTGACACTCGTCACTCATAAATGCTCCATAGAAGCATATCAGGTTGTTCCTAGATGTTCCATCAAAGCATATCTTGATTGAATGAGGGGCATCCAGGGAAAAAATCCAATTTCTGTTAGCATTTTAATATCCATTGCCCCCACTCGAAAAGGATAGCACCCTTTCAATGTTATTAACCATAGTGTTCTTATATATTGAAATGATTTGGCACTCTCAAAAGATTAGAAAGAGTTGTATTTCTTTCATTTAACTATAGCTATGTCAGAAGCCCAAAATTCACAGCAATCATGCCATTCGAACTTTCATTTTGGATAGCAGGAATTTCTGGAAAAGTTTGGAAAATAACCTTTTCCAAAATTTCATGTTTTCCATTGTTTGATTACAAATGGAAAAAAGTTACTAGAATCACCACATTTCAACTTTTATTTAATTTGTAATGATAGCCCTAAAATTGATCATTTGCCTGTAAAGTGTGAATACAAAAAAAATCTAGGATTTTTTTCCCTCAAGAAACCCGTATGGGTGTGGCTCTATGGCTTAAAGTCATGGTATACTCCCCAGTGACGCGAGTTCGAATCCCGAATCTCCCTAAGTTTACTCGATGCGGGGGTTTATAGGTGATTGCGCGCATCCGTAGGGAATAGTCCTGCCCTAAAAATTGGGGTGGGAATACCCTATGTCATCCAAAAAGAAAAAGAAAGAAATGTCTTTCCTGCAATCGAAACAGAGCTAGTGTATCTTTTGTTGTTGAATTGCATAATTTGACTGTCCAAGCTCATCGAAGAGAAGTACATACTATTGTATCTTAGGAAGGGCAATTGGGGTATTATTTGGTTCCGTCAAAGGACGGTTCAGATAATTGAAGTTGGGACCACTATCATTTTATTACAATGAGTTGTGCCCTACTGAAGCATTCCTTTCCATTCCTCTCTCCATATTTCATGCATATGGCTTGAAAAGCTAAGCATGAGGAAATGTCAACATATTCCTTGTTTGGATTACAGGAAAGACATTTCTTCAGGAAAACTCTTTCTTAGGAAGATTTTTTATTTTAGAATTTAACGGGAAATGATAAATTTTAGCAATATATAATTATAAAGGGAAAGGTCCTATACTCCTTTAAATAAAACTTATGTGGGGTGGTTCAAGTCACTTTTTTTGGTGTGTGATCAAACAATGGAAAACATGAAATTTTGGAAAAGTTTTTCTTTTCGCGTCTTTTTTCTCACATGGAAAAGATTAGCCAGGTCAAGTTTGTGGTATAAACACGAGAATGGTTTAGTTAGCCCTAGACTTTCTTGATAGTCATGACATCAAAGATGATGCCTGGTGAGGGTTTATTATAATCAGGTGGCTTTTGTTTTTTCAAACCCTCGGACTTAACCAAGATTTTCCTCATCAACAAAAGCAGTAACTTTTTGACTAAATTATGATTCTAGATGTCTAATTGGAATATAAACATCTTTCCAGAAAATAGATTAAAAAGGAAAAAGAAAAAAAAAAAAAACTCCTGTAGTCATACCGTTGCTTTTCTTCATCATCCAAAAAAAAGAAAAAGAAAAACCACTCTTCAAGATCTTGGTTCTGCTTGTGGAGCCTACCATTCTATTAGGAAACTTGTACGGTCATGATGGCTGTTTATCTACTGATCTGCCTTAATGGGGCTGTTCACCATGGGGCTATCTAACCAAGATTTATCTTATTCTTGGATGGACTTACTGTTGAGAATATCCACCGGGCAAAACAATCCGATCCTGCACAAATTTAAACGGAAAGAATAAAAGTAACCAACAAGCCACAAGATGAACACCGTGATTTTACGTGGTTCGGCCAAGCCTACTCTACGGACGAGAAACACGACCTTCCACTATGACAAAAACAATATACAAGGATTACAATGGAATTAACCCAAAACCCAAAGACCACAACCCTTTCCTTGCATCTCAACCAAAGATCGTACACAAGAGTAACACGAGAAAAACTCACAAGAGAAAATCCTTGAGAAGAAAACCCCGAAAAAGAAACTCTCTTTCTCTCTCCCTTCTCTCTTACCTAGAGGTAGACGATACCTCGTGCCACTCCTCTTGCCGTTCTCACACACGAGAAAACCCACTCTCGTTATCTTTATATTAGGGTTTTTTCCAAAACCCACAAAGGCTATTTCTATTTTGCCATTCCTTTTTGCCTTCCCACATGCCGTGGAAATAAGGCAACTTTCCCAACACTTACTTTCCTCTATTCATGTCAACATTTGTTCTTGCATAAACTATTATCAAAACAAAATTGGTGAACGGTAGACAAGAAAATTTCAGGATAAATTCATCCAAGCAGCATAACCAATACCAAGAACAGCACATCCAGGGATTTCTATCCCTGTGGTGAACAACCGCGTTTGGATTTCTCGAATCAGGAATTGGAATCGACGAAATATTTTGATTCCCCTATAAATGGAATGGAAAAAAAATTAAAATAAAAATTTTAACTAAAAAAAATGAATAAAAAATTCATTCTGACCGGAGCGGAATCAGAATACCACCTCTTGAGGTCGGATATAGACCCCCCCGGCCACCCCCTTTAATTCTGCCCCGGTATCATTTCTGTACCCTAATTCCATTCGTTTTATGAACCAAATGCTGGAATCCAGCAGAATTGGAATAGGATGCCAGATTTCCTTTACAAATTCTTTTGGGATTCTCAAATTTTCAGTAATGGTTGTGTTTCTTTCCTCTAAGATTCTTGCATTCCTCTATTTTCATGTCCCATCTCTTGGAAGTGAGGCGGATGAGCTAGAAGATGATAAATGTACACAACACAACTAAACTGAATCCTCTTTCATGTCTACTCATTACATCACCACAACTTTAACAATGTCCAGATTTTTCATCCACACGACTTGGAACTTACGCATTTCTTAACAACTTCTACATGAATTGCTGAACATATGCAAGCAGGTTGACCTAACCTAACAGCTCATCTTTCTTTTGGGAATGAGTGATCTCACAACTTAATGGAATTGATTTTCATGGACCCATTCCAATTTTCATTAATTGTCTTTATTTGATGCTAACCATCTATCTGATATGACACATATTTGATATCCAATGGCCAGAAAATTGCAAGAGGATAAATCCACCCACTTTATCCCTATGTTAATTAATGTTTAAAAACGACTTCCCACTTTTTACAATCACTGGTTTAAGGCAATTTTTGGGATCCTAGAGAGTAGACCTGGCAAACGGGTGGGTCGGGCCGGGTCAACCCGCGGGTGATGCGGGTGCGGGTCCACGGGTCGGGTGAGAAAATGACCCGCATTTTGGCGGGTCAAAATTTACGTGACCCCGCGGCCCGCGGGTGGGCCGGGTCAACCCGCGGGTCACCCGCAAATATGCCGCAAATATGGGATTGTAATAATTATTTTGATTTTACAGCCTCTATTTTTCCCGTAATTGTCATAACCTCAGATATGTGATTTGGTATTTTTTTCGTAATTTTAAAATTTTATAACCCTTTTCTAGATAATTTTTCATTCAAAACTTTATAATTTAGCTAATTTACTTTTTGTGGTGTAATGATTACTTTTTTACATTTTCTAGGAACATTTTAGCAACATTTGGATGCGCGCATCTTTGCATACACAAAGGCCACTTGCCGAGAAATTGCCAAAGGAGAAGCTTGATAGCAAATTCTAATAAAATAAAAACCACATTTAAATGTTATCAACACTACTGGGCACTCTCACTTTATGTATGGCCCACACCATAGGATGATCCAAACCGTCCATTAGTTGGGCCATAGCCTAAATAGGTTATGCTCCAAAAATCATTTCCATAGGATGATCCTATCCCTCCAATCTGAATGTTAGAGGGTTGATCCTAACCCTCTATAGATCGGAGGGTTAAAATCAACCGATGGAAATAATTTTGGGGTATAACCTATTTAGGGTATGGCCCATCTAATGGACGGTTTGGAACTTTGGATAATCCTACGGTGTAGGACATACCGTACTTTTTATAAAGTGAGGAGTTACTCATAAAAAACAAACAGCAGTGATGATAACATTCTCAAAAAGATTAAAAAATACTGTAAAAATGCGGGTGCCCACGGGTTGACCCGACCCGACCCGTGTTTTTGCCGGTTGGGTCACCCGCGGGTTGGTTTTTGACGGGTCACGGAAACTTAGACCCGGGGCCGGGTCGACCCGCGGGCACGGGTCACTTTTGCCAGGTCTACTAGAGAGGTCATAGGGGAGCATATATGTGAGATCAAGGCCGTTGATCTTGTAGAACATCATGAGGCAGCCCACATGGTCTTGGTCCCATCTTGAATAGACATAAATGAAGCTTGATCGACATTTGATGGATCATGATCTGTTGATCAAAGTGTTCCTGATGCTAATTCGGCTGGCCTAATGGTTGCTGTTTGGATCAATTATTTGAGGATGCCGAAGTGTGGGCTCAATAAGTGTCTTTTAGGAAGAAGCATATAAAGTGACCTTTTCAATATTTTCCTGTTTATTTGTGGTCGTTGAATGTGGTTTCTTACCCTCAACGACCCAATAATGCATTTTATGGTTGGCTAGGATTGTTTGATTGGCGTGATCTTTGGGTCATTTGAGATTTTCAACATATGTCCTCTGTGATGGACGGTCTATATGACTATATCAATCAAAGATTGGCCCACTATGTCATAGTGGGCCTACGGAAGGATTCCTCTAGTATTGCAATTGGACATTTTCAAAGCCCTTCTAAAGTAGAGCTTCTCTCACATTTCTCATTGGCTCAAACAATAAGGCTCTTCCTGCCCTTACACCTATTTTCAAAGCCCTTCTAATGAAAATCCTGAAAATTTCAAGAGCAGAAGCTCCCACAAGTTCTCAAGCTTTCTCTCTCCCTCTCGCAAGCTCTCTTTTCTCTCAAGCACTTTACATTTTCTTTATTTTCTCTCTTTCTTCATCATTTATCACACCGGGCAGCAGCTTGGACACCATCTCAAGGCCTTCAAACATCCCTTTGCCTTCGCCCTCTTCTTCCCACTTCGCCTACGACTTGGGATTCCGCAAATAAAAGGGGGAGGGACTATACTATTTGTTCTTTAGATTTTATTTTACTAACACCTTGACTGAATAATTTCTCTGAGACTACCGTGAACAATTGTGTTAAACTCCTTTGTTTTCTGATTCTGTTTCCCATACAATATACATATTGTAATCTTTGTGAGTGGAACAATACTTCTTTAGTTCTGAACTTCTGATAATCGGTAGAAAATACCTCTTTAGCGTCTGGTTGCTTGCAAAAGGGGTAGCTACAGCATCATATTTGACCAAAAAAAAAGATCTATTTCTTTGAAATGCCCATTTGCAAGATATAGATTTCTCTCAAACTATCTACAGTTCAAATAAAGAATCTATCTTGCATATGTGATTTCTGGTTTATTTGATTGTATCTGTATTCATTCCAGTGATTAAACCATATTCATTCCAAGTAACAGCCTGAATTTCGAGGGTTAAACTAACCCTTTGCTTATTTTCATAGTATCTGATTCTTCATTTTGACATTCATTACATTTGAAAATCCGACTACCCACAACATCTGGGCCTTAGAACTTGTCAAGATATTTCATTGATATATTGCAAGCTGAACTGCCTCGCTAGGCCAATTAGACGTATTTGGAGCATCCTACATGCACGTATCTTGTGTGCTTCTTCGTTATTTCTAAGATATAATCTTGTCAAGAGCCATACTAGATCTCTTTAGCACTTCTTGTTGTGTGTTATTCGCCTTCGCTTTATGATTTGCGTATCACTTTACTGCAGAAACTTGTCCACTTATACTGCTAAGTTCAATCTTTACTTATTTCTTAAATAGTAGCCTGTTAAAATAAACTGCAAATTGCGCTCTATTTTATTAATTCATAGATTGTCTGTCTTTATCCATCGCTACATGTCATGTTAACATGTATGAATACCATTTCATTCTCACAACTCTAGGCCTTATTACCATTTAAATCAGTTAAGTTGTTCTTACTGTTTGCATTGCTTACGGGAACCTGAGATTTTAAGCTTCGGTTTGTTACAAAGATTTAGGGGCCGTTTGGATACGTCGATTTTAGAATCCATGTTTTTAGTTTGAAAACAATGTAAAAGATGGTTCATGATCAAGCTGTTGCATGCTGTCCTGGTAGCGTTTCTTGGATTTTAAGTAAGAAAACCAGGTTTTAGAAACCTCTCCCCCATCATGAGATTTCTAAAACCTGGTTTTCTTGCTTAAAATACAAGAAACGCTGCCAGGACAGCATACAACAGCCAGATCATGAACCCTTTTTTACACTGTTTTCAAACTAAAAACCTGGATTCTTAAATCTGCGTATCCAAGGGTACGTTTGGATACACGAATTTTAGAATCCGGGATTTCTTCAAAATTGTGGTTAAGAGACAAGAGAAGAAGCTGACCAGCCGTCATTTTTTACTCATGTTTGACTTCTCGCCCTTCTTTCCGTCAGCAAGAGAGTAGCAGATTCTCTCATATTTCCAGGTTTTAGAAATCTCAGGATGCAGGAGAGATTTTTAAAACCTGAATTTCTCACGTAAAATCCAAAAAACGCTGTTAGGAAATCATACATCAGCTTCATCATGAACCCTCCTTTACATTGTTTTCAAACTAAAAGCCTGGATTCTAAAATCCGCGTATCCAAACGGCCCCTTAGTCTTCCTCACTACAACAAACTTGACTTGCTGATTTAATTTTTCTGAATCAGATTTTACCTTCAACTTAAAGGTAGTTTTCACTACTCTCCGAGTCTTTGCAGGGCTACCGTGCTTGTATAGTATACCCTACCCTTTGTAGTTTTTCTTGATGTGAACAAAGGATAGCAAGCCTATCCAAACATAGGATAAACCCTATCTTGTTGTCCCATGGAGATCAACTACAAAATAAAGTGAAGAGTGCTATTATTCTAGGGGTGCAACTAGACCTGGCAAACGGGTGGGTCGGGTCGGGTCAACCCGCGGGTGATGCGGGTGCGGGTCCACGGGTCGGGTGAGAAAATGACCTGCATTTTGGCAGGTCAAAATTTACGTGACCCGCGCGGCCCGCTGGTGGGCCGGGTCAACCCGCGGGTCACCCGCAAATATGCCGCAAATATGGGATTGTAATAATTATTTTGATTTGACAGCCTCTATTTTTCCCGTAATTGTCATAACCTCGGATATGTGATTTGGTATTTTTTTTCGTAATTTTAAAATTTTATAACCCTTTTCTAGATAATTTTCATTCAAAACTTTATAATTTAGCTAATTTACTTTTTGTGGTGTAATGATTACTTTTTTACATTTTCTATGAACATTTTAGCAACATTTGGATGCGCGCATCTTTGCATACACAAAGGCCACTTGCCGAGAAATTGCCAAAGGAGAAGCTTGATAGCAAATTCTAATAAAATAAAAACCACATTTAAATGTTATCAACACTACTGGGCACTCTCACTTTATGTATGGCCCACACCATAGGATGATCCAAACCGTCCATTAGTTGGGCCATAGCCTAAATAGGTTATGCTCCAAAAATCATTTCCATAGGATGATCCTATCCCTCCAATCTGAATGTTAGAGGGTTGATCCTAACCCTCTATAGATCGGAGGGTTAGAATCAACCGATAAAAATAATTTTGGGGCATAACCTATTTAGGGTATGGCCCATCTAATGGACGGTTTGGAACTTTGGATAATCCTACGGTGCAGGACATACCATACTTTTTATAAAGTGAGGAGTTACTCATAAAAAACAAACAGCAGTGATGATAACATTCTCAAAAAGATTAAAAAATACTGTAAAAATGCGGGTGCCCGCGGGTGCCCGCGGCTTGACCCGACCCGACCCGTGTTTTTGCCGGTTGGGTCACCCGCGGGTTGGTTTTTGACGGGTCACGGAAACTTAGACCCGTGCCTGCAAATTTGCGGGTGGGCCGGGTCGACCCGCGGGCACGGGTCACTTTTGCCAGGTCTAGGTGCAACTCGGGTCGGGTTGGGTCAGGTTGAGGCCAACCCCTCCCAACCCGAGGAACCCATTTTTCCAACCCAACCCGATTTCCAACCCGGCTGGGTTCAACCCGATCCAACTCGATTCACAATTTCCTCAACCCGACCTGACCCAACCCAACCCGAATTGATTTCTAATTCGGGTTTGGGTTGGGTCAGGTTGAAGAGAGAGAGAGAGAGAGAGAGAGAGAGAGAGAGCATTGAAAAAAAGAAAAAGGGATCTGAGAGAGAGAGAGAGAGTAGAGACGAAGTTTTAGTCTCTCAAAAATGAAAAACCCACATGGATATCAATCCAACAAACACTTATCTCTAAAAAGAAGGATTAAAAAAAAAACCTCTCCCTGTGTTTTGGCGCGGTCGTGGATAGTAAAGACAAAGCCGCTGGGGGGAGTTAGGGTTAGGGTTTGGTAGTGAGGAAGAAAAGAAGAAGAAGTTTTAGTGTTTTAGTTTTTTAGATGAAAAAGAAAGAAAAGTGGCCGTGAAAGTGAGACGTAAAACACTAAAACTTAAAAAATTGTGTTGTGTGGTGGGCCACTTTCCCAAATCGTGAAAACTTAACAAAATAATTAAATAAGAGGCGGGTTACAATTCGGGTTGGGTTGCCCGACACCCCAACCCGACCCAACCCGATTTGCAAATCAGGTTCCAAAATCCCAACCCGACCCGGAAAAACCCAACCCAACCCTGCAAAAAATCGGGTTCAACCATACCCAAGTTGCACCCCTATATTATTTGAAAGAAAAGTGGAGTGTTTATATGGTGCCCGACCGTCAAGTATCGTGAAAACGGTACCTATCAAATATCAAGGGTGGCACTTTGACGTATCACCTTCACAGGACTTCACAGTCGGCAACCGTATAATTTCTTAGAAAAGTGAATGCCCGTGACATTCTCCTTTTGAAACTTCCTCCAACTATGGATAAAGCATTTGAATCCAGGGAATAGAGCAGCTGATTATCTATCCAAAAGCAACTGTCCTATGAAAGGATTCCCAATCTCTCATTCTGTATTTCCTGATGAATTCCAAAATATTTTGTTAGAGGACTCCTCGGGAGCCATTTATATCCGTTTGTAAATTTTCTTTTTTTTTTTCTTTTCAATATATCTGGTGGGGGTCTGCCTAACCCCAAATTACCGATCAAAAAAAAAAAAAAAAAAAAGCATTTGAATCCCTGTTTTAAATTTCCGTCAAACTATGGATAAGACATTTGAATCCCTGATCCCCGTACTAATATCTAAAGCTTGGGTTCCCCACCGTCCTCTGATTTCACTTCATAGGGAAAGTTGGATGGTGGTGGCGTACACTTGTTGGTGAGGTGTCATTCTTGCGAAGGAACTTTGGAAGACATGCCATATGTCCTGTTGCGTGTTGGGAGTGCGAGTTGGCTCCACCCATCCCACTCAGGCGACTGGTAGGGGCACAAACATACTTTTATAAGGATTTTGCTATTTGGGCACTAGTTAAAGGTGCATTGGAAACATAATTTTAAACGCGTTTTGAGATTTTTATTAATGTTTTATGACTTTTTCATTGGAAACATTTGAGAATGTTTTGAGATTTTACCGATGTAGTAGGAACACAAACATACTTTTATTAGGATTTTGCTATTGGAAACACGTGTAGAATTATGTTTCCAATGCACCTTAACTAGTGCCCTAAGGGCACCGGTTAGCAAAATTGTCATATGTTTCCAATCCCTAGAACGATCCATTGCCGCCATTACAAAAAGGAGGAAGAAGATACGAAAAATAGGATGAACAGTCTTATAATCCAGAGATAGTTTTTAAGGAAAGTTCTTTTCAAGAACAAAAAAAATCTTCATAAAATTAGATTACCAAACCATGGAAAGTTAATTAGGGAATGTTTTTTTTCCAAGAAAGAAAAATGAGTACATCCAAACATGCCCTCAAGGTTATCCCAAGAAGCCCATTTTTTCCATATTCTTTTTGAGGTTCTCCATCTTATAGTCTACCATGTGAAGAAGAATAGTACGTGTATGGCTGGGATTTGATTGGAACGTAGTATTTGGATGTGGATAAGTGGGCAGCATCTAATCGTTACATGTGGAAAATAACAGGGAGGGAAAGGGGGAATAATGGTGGGGACCATTTCTTAAGGGAGATGATATATTCACCCCCTCTGCTGTACGCTTTCGCCCCTTTTTAACGTGAACAGTGCGCAACTTTAACGCTTTCTGACGTCAAATCACGTGAATAGGAGGGCGAATTGGTACTGCAGGGGGGGTGAAAATATCATCGCCCAAACTTAATTAAAATCACTTCACCATCACTGAATTTAATACTAATACATCTTGTTCCTTCGATAGTGAAAAGTAACTGACAAATAATTGAAAAGTTTCCTTTCCCCTTTCTCCCTCTCCAACATTCATTCCTCTAGATCGAATTTCCCCCAAGAATGGAAAATTAGATTAATTTCATCTCTCTTCCCAATAAAAGATACAGATTTTTTGGAAAGGAGAATCGAATCGGAATCGGAATCGAAATCAGGCATTCGAATTCAGAATCGGAACCACGAATCGGAAATTTAGGGCTAATGAGAGTTGTGATGAGATTATGGGGGGAGTAACGTCATCGATCGCGGCAAAAATCGCCTTTTTTCCTCCGAGTCCTCCATCATATAAACTGGTTTTGGATGAATCAGTGGGGAGTTTGTACATACCAGAGATCCCTCGAAGGGATGACGTGGAGATCTTGAAGCTCCCCACAAGACGAGGCCAAGAGATCGTGGCCGTTTATCTTAAGAACCCTAAGGCTACTGCTACTCTTCTATATTCTCATGGTAATGCTGCAGATTTAGGTCAGATGTTTGATCTCTTCGTAGAATTGGCCGTTCGTCTTCGCGTTAATCTCATGGGGTAATTAATTTCTTCTACTATTTATGCATAATTATGAATGTGAATTTTTCGCCTTTTTTTGTGAATTTTGTTAAATCTATAAGAATGCTTGTAAAATTGATTGTATTTATGAAATTTGCTCTGTATCTTGCAAAGGGATATTGGCACTATCCTGTTTTGATAATTGTACTGATTCAACTTGTCTTTTCTTTTTTAATTGGCTTCTGAGAGCTTATTGGGAATTTGTAATTGCGTTTGACTTCTGGTTAAGTGATATAAATACAAGTTGAGTTAGTGCAATTATCAGAACATAGTAGTGGCACTATCAGTAGCCTCTCACAAATTGTGAACTGATTTTGTGCACTAATTAGTGAACTGCAAACCATGTAAATCGAATTAACATTGAAACCTGTAACTGTACTTGGAATTCCTTCACATAGCCTACCAAAATACAGAGATGCCATAAGAAGAACTCCTAACAAAGGAAAGTTTTTTTTTTCTTTGTAATTTCGGTCCTGCCCTTCCATACTTATCATAGGGCTAGAGGTTGGTCACATTCAAGTTATTTATTTGAGGGAAGCTTCAATAGAGGGTCATATGTCTTTCTCGTAGTTCTTTCATCAGTAAATGCCAATTTCGTGCTAAGTATGTTAATGGATTGGCATTGGAAGTTTGGCACCAAGTAGACGAAATGTCCCTTTTAGTATCTTACTTACCCAATTTGTTTGGATTGTAAGCTGGATATATATTTGAGTTATTTATTATATTTTTATATCTCTGTAGCCTATTATTCTGGAAATATATATTTTTATTATTGATTGCCATTAACACGGGCTTATGCTGCATGTTGTTTTATTTCTTGTGAATCAGTTTATTCTTCCAAGCTTTGCTTGTTTGCACTAATTTAAGAAATTTGCACCCAATAGCACCTGACCTTACCCATATTCTATTCAACACTCAAAAGCACAGTATTCTACTCAACACCCACCTAGGTTTACCGGTATTCGACTCAATACTTGGCTTGATACCTATCTGATATATGGAAAGCTTGGATTTCAATTCATTTATTTTTGCAATCTATTTTGCAGAATTTTCATATCTCATTTCCTTCCTTCTCTTCTATTTAATTACATTTTGAGAGTTTTCGGTGCACATAAATGTTCCACTCAATCAATTAAAAGTACTGTGTAAGGAGGGAAATATTCTTTTCTATTCCAACAACCTTTCCTTTGGTTGATTATAGATTCTAATGAACATTTTTTTGCAGGTATGACTATTCTGGATACGGACAATCTACAGGGAAGGTTGAATCCGTAAACCTAATATTACTTGTTCTTATGTTCTTCACGATGAGAAAAATTTCCTTCCGTTGAATAACTTGAACTTTAAAGAAAACTCTCTTATTGCTACCATTAGCCCTTTTTATGTAAAACTAATGGTTTTTCATTGAAACAGCCCAGTGAGTTTAATACATATGCCGACATTGAGGCAGCATATAAATGCCTCACCGAGCAATATGGAGTCAGAGAGAAGGATTTAATCTTATATGGTCAATCTGTTGGAAGTGGTCCAACTCTAGATCTGGCTTCCCGATTACCAGACCTTAGAGCTGTAGTTCTACATAGTCCAATTCTCTCTGGTTTAAGAGTACTGTGCTCAGTCAAAAAGTCATTCTGGTTTGACATTTACAAGGTAATGTTTGATAATATTATATCTCATTCCCATTTTTTTTTGGTAGAAAATAACACATTTCTTTCTTTTTCAGAACATTGATAAAATTGGCCTGGTGAACTGTCCAATTCTAGTCATTCATGTAAGTAAATCTATTGTCCTCTCTTATGTCCTTGTTTCGTTTATCCTATGTTTGATTCAATTGACTGTCCCTTGTCCAATATGAATATTATTTTAATTGCTCTACGATTTATTATTTCTGTTTTGTATCTTTTCTTGCAAACTATATGCAGTTTGAAGGAGCTGATATCTTTACAGTAGCTTATAACATGTGTGCACGTGTCAGTGTTAGGCACAAGGACCCTTAGAAACCTGTCACGCTAACACCTTTATTCAATTATATGATCATAATTAGGGACTTGCTAGGCAATTTCATCGAAAGCCATTTCGCGGCTGGCTTTTGCACGATAGAACAGCCACACCGGTTGACTTTTTGGGAGATTGTCTTATTTATTTAATTCATCTGAGGTGTCTATTCGATCATTGGAAAAGCCAGCCCCGAAATGGCTTTCTGCGAAATTGCCTAGCAATTCTCTCATAATTAAAGATGATACATTTTAGTCCTTTCTGTCAGGCCAACGCCTTTATTCAATTATACGAGCATAATTAAAAGATGATAAATATGTCCTTTTAGATATTAAACGTAGAAGAAAATACTATATGCAATTAAGAAAAAAATACATTAAGCTATTGAAACAGTATACAAATAATACTAGACTTTCTCTTATAGTCCTGTTGTTCTTTAAATGTAGTGTTTTATTTACGTAGAACTTGAGCCAAAGTTAAAATGGCAATGAGAAAAAGTCATATTACTTGAGGTTTGTTGGTTCTAACTTAATGCTTACATATCAAAAAAGAAGAAGAATAAATGAATCTTTACCAGAATCTATATTTACTGGCCTGTCAGTAAAAGATGATCGATGTTTTTCCTAGAGCTGCTGTTTCACATTTTAACCTTCTTGTGTTGGTATCTTCCACTTTGTCTCACCGTTTAGACTCCATTGGCTTGTACAGATTGTATCTGCCAACAGAGGATTCTAAAATAAAGATGAGTAGAAGATGCCAAAACAGCAGTAATTATCAGCTCACTCCATTTACTAGCTTTTGCTTCGAAATTGTTTTCTTAAGGAGGCATGCCTTTACTTAAGGTCTCCCTCTTTATGTTATTCTATTTATTCCCTAGTTTATTTCTCTGCGTAAGATTGGATTTTGGACCCTTGGCCTCCCAGAGGCAGGGATTCTTTGGAATCTCTTTTTTGCTACTGTCCAATGGCTGCTTTGGAAGGAAAGAAACAGGAGAGTCTTCAAAGGCACCTTTAAAGGGAGTTTGCAGTCTACAGAGGCAAATTTTCTCAATGGTAGTTTAGTGGCATCTATCCTTTATTCATTCATGGGAATCTCAGATTCTTCTTTCTATAGGGCTTGGGAGGATATTTGGTTGGGCAGATGCTCCATGGAGGGTTCGTGGCTCAAGTGAGAACCACCTATTCTCGGGAATTGAAATTGAATTTCGTGGCTCGAGTCTTGGCAACCCCAGCCCTGATGGGTCCTGAAGGTATTGGGGGTTTTCTGAGAACTGCAGATGGGGGAAGAATTTGAGCTTTCTTGGGCCTAATCGAGGTAAAAGATTCTAATGAGGTGGAGGTTCTGGCGCATCTTCATGGTGTTAGGCTTTTGGATTGAAACAGCCGTTGGGACCATTATTAAAGGTGGCTCTCAATGTGTTCATATGGTTGAGGGAGGACGCCAGACACCTGTGAAGATTCATGGATGCTATAGAGGACATCTAGGACACTTTGGAGGGTCGTAGGGTAGAGCTCATTCATGTTTGGCAATAAGCCAATTCTGATGCAGATTCTCTAGCCCGTTCTGGAGCTACCACGGAGTCGATCCTTTGGCTTGATCAGCCCATTTGAGCTGATATTATTCCTGCTGATTGTTTTGATTGATTTTGATTAATACTTCAGCTAATCATAGTAGAGTTTTTAAGAGGCTAACTTGACAACGAAACACATATAGCACCATATATAGTAGAAATAGACACACGACAAGAAACAAATATAGGGCTAGGAAACTTGTGCAGAAATTACTACCACTATTATTCCCCTCAGAGAAGAATTGTAAGAGAAAAGAAAAGAAAATATCTTTCTTCTGAGTAGACAGGGCTATTCTTATGAAAAGTAACATCCATCGAATCTAATTTCCTTGTGTCTACCACCTCCTTTTCGAGAGTACTAATGTATGTAGCCTTTTTGTGATAAAGAAAATACTAAGAAAGCACACTTCATGGATCTACCTGTAAGTCAATTTTATCAACTTCAAGATTATGCATAAACCTTTAGAGAAATATGAAACATCGAACCATCATGTTTTTATAGAGCAAACGGAGATTGATTTCAGTTCACGAGTTTAGATTATTTATCAAAAATTAAGTAGGTAAATAGATCGTCCTGAAAGAATTTAGTAATTATATTCCTATCAAGAGAGATCAAATGATCTCATGAAGGTGATGATTCTTTCATTTGGGAACTTCATTTTGTTGAGTATAAGCACAAGAAATTTGGAGTCTACTTTGGACTCTACAAATTGGACCGCCCTGGACAAAATGAGGGAAGCCAACAGAAGGCATGGCAACCCATTTTTCAAGTGGGGCCCACATGGTAGTCCCAGTCCCTGCTAGCCTTCAATGTGAACTCACGAGAGAGATGAGGGGTAAAATTGTCATTGTGACAAGTTTGACTATGGTTAAACTGTCGAAATGTCAATTTCCCTTTTATTTTGGGTTTTGGGGGGTAAAATTGTCATTGTGAAAAGTTTGACTATGGTTGAACTGTCCAAATGTCAATTTTCCCCTTTCTTTTGGGTTTTCATAATCAAGGGGACCCACTTGAGTTGATCCCCAAGCTGGGTTTTGTCTTGTATTCGTAAAAGAGTCCATGTTAGTTTCGGAATAAAAAGTAAGTTTCCTAACTGAGTTAGGCTAGTTTAGTAAGTCATGTTTGGACTAGTTTCTATTTTAATTTTTCCTAATTGAGTTAAGCTAGTTTAGTAAGTGACGTTATGACTACTTTTTATTATAATTATTGTTGTTTTTAATTGATTGAAGAGTCCTTGCATACTTTCTATTTCAATTTGTTATAGAATCCTAAGTTGGAGGAAACTTAAGATTGGTGTGGATTTTGTTTCCAAATTGGGAAGGAAACTTCCCTTCGCAAGTCAAGAGAAGTCTCTAGAATCGTTTGGAGAGTCTATATATGTAGTCTGATGACCACTCTTTATCCATATACATATACATGAAATTTGAAGATTGGGATTATGTTTTAAAGTTTCGGCCGAAAGGCATTGATATCGACCACCCCCAACATGAATTCCACGTGGATTTGTGTCAGTAAAAGATTTATGTGAAAATATTGTTATTTCAGTGATGACGACTGAAACTGTGAAATAACTATAGAAATAATGCAATACTTCTTTCGAAATGTCGACATTTCAACCGAAGTTTTGACAAGAATAAATTTTTGATAAATAGAAAGTAAAAAAGTGAGATTTAATGGATTTTTGAAAGAAAAACAATGGAAACATCGTTTCATATGATCTGTAAAGAAGAAACTCATGGTTTTCTACCCCGGGGTGCCATGTGCCGTTACCGTCATGTTGCCATTACCACTATCGTGGGTATCGACGTTGCTACTGCCGTGAAGTCAACATTGCCAAGAAGTCGTCGTCGTGAGGTAAAGTCGAAGATTAAGTGTTTTTAACACTTTACCCTATTCTTGCTGTAACCTTATTCTCGTTGTAAATGTCAAAGAAGAAGGGCTTTCAGCCCTTTGAATTAAAACTTTTAACACGCGCCTCCCCCCCCCCCCCTCTCTGCAATTTTCAAACATTCACCCCTATTGTTTGTATTTTCCTCAAATAGCTGTATTTCCACCTTGTTTTTTTCTTTTTCTTCATTTTCATGAAAAAATAAATACAGAAAATGCTATCTGCATTACCATATTCTGAAATAATTAGAAAGCAATATTCTTAGAAGAGATTGAGTGTGTTTTAGTTGGAAAGTTTATCTTTGTCTAGGTTGTTTAGAGTTATTTGATAAGTGTTTTATCGTTACAAATTGTGTGTCCTAGAAAGGGAGTGTTTTAGAGGTGAAAAAGTCAATTTATATGATGTAAAAGTAAAACACTCTTTGATGAACTTTGGATTAATTATGAAAATTAAAGTTCATGCGTAGAGTCTACTCTCTTTTCTATTGTCTTCTCTTGGAATAATGTTTGAACCTGATTTTTTTATTCTATTTCTGCTGTGCCTCAGTGACATTCAAAGAACCTTCTACCATAAAAGGACCTTGTAAGTTGGCTAATACATGTCTCCATCCACATATTAATGCTAGAACCTTTGTTTCATTTGTACCAATTCTCCTGAGAGACCTAGAAAAGTTGAGCTAGCAAACCACAAGTGGTCTCTGACAGTAGCACCTAACCCTGTTGGGCCCCAATTGGCCAAGAAGATCCATCCTATTTGACTTGAGCAGTTTCGGGGTGGGGGCTTCCATCTTTCCACTACTGTGCTAGACCCTCTCAAGTCATAATTATTCTACATATGGTAACTTAACAAGTGGCATAGAGACAAATTGGCAAATGTAGTTCTTCATACTGTTTAAAAGGTCCCTGAGCCAATCATGGACTCGTCCTAGTTGACTAGTTTTACCTTAGCTGAGTTTTCGTCCTAATCCAAGTTTTGCCCAACCAATTCAGTCCAAAACTCCGAGTCACACAAGTTAGTGAAAACTTTACTGTGTCAATCTCCGACTCGCTCTGGTTGACTACTTTTTATCTTTCCCCAGTTTTTGTCTGAGTTTGAGTTTTTAAACACTAGTTCTTCGAGTTCGAGAAAAACTCAAAAGATTGTGAAACTGCAACTAGAGAGCATTTGATGGAGAGATGATGTGCATATGGATCTGCTATAACTCGCTACCTATATCAATGTTGTATTCTTTAGAAGTGTTTTATTACTTTTTATAATTTATGAAAATGGCATCCATTACCCACAAACATCATTCATGTGAAAATTACTTGGTTTTATTGCCAAATTTTTATGATGCGAGAGTAGAGCCTGAGCTCAGAAATGTAAGGTATTTAATAGATAGAATGAAATTTTCATCTTTATGATATTTAATAGCTATAGAGAAATTTGCATGTATAAGGTATTTAATAACTATAAAGAAAGTTACATTTCTAAAGTATTTATTAGTTATCATTCAAAAAAATATGAAGTATTTATTGGTCAAAGGAAACTTTACATTTATTAGGTTCTAAATTACCTCGGGGGACTACTCAATTTTTCTCATTATATATTGTATAAATTTCTAACAATCATATGATTTCAAGATGAAATCCAATCCCCTCTTATGGTTTTACAAATGGATTTGAGTTTGACATCATTGCATGTAGTAACATGAGGGGGTTGAAATGTGAAATGTGTAACTGGGAGCAGCCATTCAATATTGGGTACATACCAATTCGAATGGGACGATTGTGAATAATAGTAACGATCATAGAAGAGCATCAAAGATGACAATAACTGGTTGTATTTGGTTTGCCTGCGAATTTTTTTATTCGAAGGGATGCTTTAGTCCCAAGAGAGGACCACGACCTTTGACAAAGAATGATGGATGGAATCAGTTTCTTTGCTAGTATGTCTCTGCTAGAATGAGGTGCAAACTTACATGACTAGTATTAGAAGTGCTGGTTTACAGAACTAAACTACAGACAATAAATGAAATAAAAGCTGAAATAATAAAATATACGCTCAAACAATTGTCAATAACAAATTACACAGATTAAACATCATTATCTAGTATTCTGGCAAATTTCCCTGTTGAAAATTTTGTTAGTAGAGGATCAATGATATGTAAAACAGTATTTTACTTTTTTATTCTATTATCGATATTAATTTCAGGGAACAGCAGATGAAGTCGTTGACTGCTCTCATGGGAAGCAGCTTTGGGAGCTTAGCAAAGAAAAGTATGAACCTCTCTGGCTAAATGGTGGTGGTCATTGCAATCTCGAGCTTTATCCGGAGTTCATAAAACATTTGAAGAAATTTGTGTCGACTGTTGGTAAGTCAAACGTTGCAAGGCATGGTTCAAAAGGAACGAGGCCGAACTCTAGTGATCCAAGTAAGCCAACCGAAATTGAAACCTTAGATAAATTCCAAGAGTGCTCTAATCATCTTGAAGTTCCGAGAAACAGTTTAGATAGTCGAATTGATAAATCAAAGGAGGTTGAGCTGCCTGAGAAATCACGGATGAGCACTGACCGTGTTGATAGCCATAGGAGAAGAAAAGGATTGGTTTGGAGATAAGATTTGAAGAGACTTCCTTAAGTTGATTAGCTGAAGGGTCCCATGATCAGGTATTCTTTCTTTCCTTCTAATAATTTTATGTTAATGATGCATTAACTCTTACCATAAGTTACTAACCAAGTAACCATAGGATCATTGTAGTCAAATTATATTAATATGCCAAAAGAATGCTGAATGGTGGCCATCGAAAGTCTGAAACGATTATTTACTCCCCTAGGCTTGGAACATGATAATTAGTATTCCTAGATATCATACATTCGGCAAGTGGGAGGCAAAATACTATTATGTATCATCAAAAGTTTCTTATTCTAGAGATACGGTGCATTTTAAGCATGTTGCCCCCCCACTATTGATTACCTATGGTCCCAAAATCTCACCCAGCCATTTGTAAGTACAATTTATCATATCAGTGCTGTTGAATGGAACCATTGGGAGTTGTAGGCCTTTAATCAGATGATTAGTCTCACTTTTGGATGTGATCTTGGGGCAGTAGTCAATCCATGGTCGGACCTCTCTATTAGTGGGGTTTGATCATGCAAAAACTCACATGAGTGTCTGGAACAGAAAATGGCTTCATTGGATTACACTCTTATAATACATGACTGTGTGTTTGTAGTTTGTACAGACTATATATATTTTTATATCCCATATATTTAAACACCTGTGTGTGTTTGTATTTATCACTTTTAGCAGTGTGATTAATACCAAAGAATCTGTTAGACATATACCTTAAGCTTATTAGAACACTTTTTATTTCACTAGTTATCTACTCTACCATTTAAAAACTCTCCAAGTTAATCAGGAACTCACCGCAGTTGACTCGGTTTCACCTTGGCTGGGTTCTAAGCTGATTCCGATTTTTTCCCTACTGAGTCAATCAAAAACCTCTGTGACTCACACGAGTTAATAAAAAATTGACCGTATCAATCATTGACCCTCCCAAGTCGATTGAGTTTTACCTTGCTGGAGTTCTTATTGCAGTTAAAAAAATTTAAACGCTGATTTGCTTTCTAAGAAATAAATTTTTTTCTATATGATGCATTTGTGATAAACTCTAGAGAGGCATTGACTTGCAGTTTTAACCGAATCTGAGCGATATTGCCAAACAGGAGTGAGCAATCAATCATTAAATGACCTCATGCTTCTTCTTTTCTCTCACGGCCAGTGATTGAATTTGACAGAGCTTCCACAGATGGCGAGCGAGAAAGAGAGCAGAATGAGATCTGCATCAAATTATATGTTCTCTGTTAGTAAGGCACTGAATGTTTCTAGATCGCAGAAGTGGCTTCAAGACTGTTGTTTGCTGACCAAATCTATTTCCGAGCAGGTTTGAAGCTTTGTTTTGTCAGTAGTAGGTCGCGTGTTTGAATCAAATCGATCTTGTGAGCCGCCGCCACTTTCTATTGCAATTATGTGGATTTCACAGTCTAAAATTATGTTGAAGGAAGTTTTACTGTTAGATGTTACCAATGCTCTCAGATATGTCTACTACATATGCTCCTGCTGTATGCCATATATCAAGACATGCTCTGGTGTTGAAATCCAACTTGCTAGAAGAAAAGAACTGAGATATTACGTCCTAACAAATGGCTGGTGCTATATTGAACATTCCCTTTTCTTTGGCCTGAAAAACTTGGTTGTGGATATTGGTTGTTTGCAAAAACCATTTTGTATTCTAAACTGAGATCAGAGAAATGGCAGATTTAGATGTGTAGATTGGTTATAGAAGGTCAAATTCATTGTCTATTTTGGCGGTGTTGGTGTTTCAACTCCAGTTGGGTAGTTTGGAGAGGAAGGTGAGAGCTTATTATATATATAACCCCATTGGGCATGTTTAGCACGTTATTTTACCCCGGATTTTATGATGCTGTATTTGAGGAGAGATGGGACAATCTAATCCTAAAAGTAGCGGTGAGCTGATAAACAAGTTATGGCTTTTGGGTCACGGAAGGCGGGGGCGAAGAGGAGGTAAGGAGGCGAGCAGGTTGATTGCCACTTTTTAGTTGTTAGGGTTTGAAATCTCAGATAATGAGGTCAGATTTTAGTCTCAATTTTGGTAAGGAAGCTAAACCTCTGTCCAGGTTGAAGAACAAAGCCTTGACCGTTTGAGTTAGCAGCTCAACCGTGAGGCTTATGCAAAACAGGATTATTAACAAGAATGCAAATTTGAGTTCAATAATAAGTTTTGGCCTCGATCAATTCTCATATAAAAATTGAGCTTTAAATGAAGCTGTTGTCTCCATTCATGAGGTGGCCGAAATCCCCTTTGCGATGGACCCTAGCAAATCACTTAAATGAATCAATTGATTACAACTATGTGAACGAATTTGTAACAGCTTTCTAAGCCAAGTGTGCTAAATCGTAAAGATAATCAATTATGGTACCCTCCTAGCGGCAGCTTGATTAAAACTTCTCAACTCTCCTCGGCCGTTTTGGGAATGTTTCAATAGGTTTAGATGAGCTTTGTAACGTGCAGATCTGGTGGCTAATCAATTGAATGGGGAAGCTTCATTAGCGTCATTAGATTTAGGGTAACTCTCTTCGTTAAATATATTCAAAATTTCTTTATATTCTCTAATCGCACCCTCCCTTGTGTCTGGAACTCATTTGAAATCCAGTTGGAAATATTAAACATGTCCTCTGATTCCTTGGATGGTTCCCCTGTTTCACGTTCGAGATAATGTCATTTGGGCTTCCAATTTCTACCATGGCTGCAAATCCAAAAAGACTAGCATTTTTAAGGATCTCTTAACACTTTCGTACCATCTTGGTTTTTTGATTTAACAATTACAAGTTAAGCAGAGGCTTAACCCAATTTTATATTGGGCCGCAAAAGAAGAAGCAGAAGGCCGCTACAGGTCCCAACATCTATTGCGTAGGCATTTGGGCTGCCAAGCCCAAATTTCAAATATAGTAATCTAAACTGTGGTAATTAGGAGTTTAGGACTAACTCACCAAAAATTTTCCCATAAAAAAAAAAGTAAATTGCAAACGATAATAATTACAAAATTAAAATATCTAACCCTAATTTTATTCACCACCTCCACATTCTAAGCTAAAACACCTGCATTTTGTTCTCCCATTGCGTTTCACCAAAGTGTCGGGTAGGGACGGCAACTGATCTTTGTTCCTCGCCGAAATTGAAGTCTTTCCTATTGGTTTGGGTCTCTAATGGCCTACGAATCATGTGGTCTTTCTCTTCGGTAGGGATGCGTTCCTGCTGTGGTTTGGCCGCCGCTGAGGAGGTAGAACATTGTGCAAAAACTTTTGAACCATCTCAAAACTGGTAAAAGTAATAACAGCGGCGGGCGTAGTTCTCAATAGATTTGTGGCACAGCCACGGTAAAAACCAGGGATGCCTTCTTGGCGAAAGACTCTCTTAATGCAGTCTACAACGCCGGTGTAGTGGTTCTCAGAATTCCGGGATTGGCCTTGCTCTTGCAGTCTTGATCGTACAACCTGATGATTCAGAAATCATAAATAAGAAATAAGCAGGAGGAATGATAGATACAAGGGCGCCCTTCCATAAAGAGCTGCAAAAGGGCTCTTGATTGGATCCACGTCATCAAATGCCACTCATTTTACATTTTCAATCGATTTTAAAAAGTAACTGGAAATGACGTGGATCCAATGAAAGGCCCTTTTGTGGCTCTTTATGCAAGGGCGCCCTTGTATCTATCATTCCTCAAAAAGTAAATGCCAATAGAACTCGCAACAAATCTACTACGGGTGCAACCCAGGTGCAACTTGTCTCGATTTTTTAGAGTTTTGGTTGAGCTTTTACCATAAAATCAGGTTGCATTCGGGTTGATTCCAACTCATTTTATAGCAAAAGCTCAACCCGTCCCGACCGAAATTGTACCCCTACAAATTTACCCTCTCCAGTAGTTACCATGATTTCACATTGGAGAATATATCGTTCGGAAAATTTAAGCAATTATGTCACCATGGGAATTATATGAAACGTATTTTCTAGAGATATAGTTGAATTGGATAAGAACCTCATGGGGGTAAGTCATTGTTGCGGCAAGTACTTTAGAGAGTGACGAGGCAACAGCGACATTTCCAGCACTGAGCTCATCTACGGTCGTGTTACCTGAGCACTTTGATTATGATCAGAAACAAAGAAGAACAAGAAAGCAATTAAAATCTCTGTAGTTAAAAATATTCATTACCCCTTGCCAAGTAAGATTTGATCTTTTCATATGCTGGAAATTGTATTGCCACGTGGCTTACCCCAGCTAGTGCAGGCAAAAGGCCGCTGTTTACCACATAAAAACAGCATACCATTGAAACTTTTGAGCCAACGATTCATCTAGGTCTGTAACAATAGTAATTCAGCTCATGATTTGTTTATGTAGATTTGGAAGAGGTGTTTGGCAAGTTACTCACAGGTAAAAGTAAAATTACATGTACCCAGGTTGACTTGAATAGTTAGCCAAGACGATCTCAGGTACTTTGTGAGCCAAATATTTTACTTTTCAAATCTTTGATCTATCGGTGGAAAAAAGGAGCCCGAAATGACTCACCTGTATAATCCACGGATGCCTTCTTCATGTGTAATCCTTTTCAAAGCAGAAAATATGCTCTTGTATGGCACGACGTCTAGCCTCATTCCCTGTGTCTGCAAAAGAAACAAGACAAATGCACTTGGACCTTAAAAAAGCCACAACCAAATTCATAACAAGATAAAAAAAACATGAATAAGCCGTATGCACTTCAGTCAAATTATATATAAAATGATGATAACACACTATAGATTATGGCAGCCAAAACAAAAGTTAGGCATTGTGGTCCTTAATCAAGCATGTGAAAAAGGCTCCGTAATCTTACTTTGGTAATTTGACACAGGCGAGCACCACTGCTTGACTGAGGCAGGTTTTTTGAGTCAATCGAGTACACCAACACATCAATATAGACATATTACAATACAATAATAATATAAACTGATATTCACAAAAACACATAGTATATTTCATAGAAAAAAATACTGATTATATGAAATGAAATAATGCATACAATGCGAAAGTCCAACAATGCGAAGAAGTATAATTGTTATGTGGATTATTACTGTTAGAAACGAGTATGGACAAATCTCTTCAGACGGTGTTGGAAGGAGATAATTAAGCAAAAGGATAGGGTTGAGTCGCTCTCTCCCAGATGAATCCTCCAAATCCAGGTTGGCTGAAGTTAAATTTTGACGAATCAATGATTGGTAATCCTAGGCCAGGTTGAGTACGGGGATTATTACTGTTAGAAACAAGCATGGACAAATCTCTTCAGCCGGTGTTGGAAGGAGATCATTAAGCACGGAAAGGGTTGAGTCGCTCTCTCCCAGATGGATCCTCCAAATCCAGGTTCGCTGAAGTTAAATTTTGACGAATCAATGATTGGTAATCCTAGGTCAGGTTGAGTACGGGGAATTCCTAGTGATGAGACTGGATCCACCAAGTGGGATATTTCGGGCCCCATTGGGATCAAGGACACCAATGAAGCAGAAGTGAGGGTGGTGTTTTAGGTAATCAGGATCACTGACAGTAGATATATGGGCAGACTAATATGGGACGACTAATAGTGAAGGGAGATTCCCTTAGGGTCTGTTCAGTTGTGCATGGGAAACGGATTCCGAAAGGAAAAGGGGCCCATTTTCCGTGGATTAGCTCTAAAACGTGCGTTTTGTTGGGCGGATACAGAAAGCGCGCTGAAAATAAACGGCTTACGTGGAATCCATTTTATCCCACGTGTCTACTCTCTTTCCGAGAGTCGAAATCCAACCAAAACGCATGGATTCGCGTTATTTTCCCCGACTAAAGCCTCAGGCTTTTGAGAGAGAAAGGAAAAAAAAGCCCTAGCCCTCTCTACTGGTCCTCTCCACTCTCGCCGACAACCCCTTCTCTCTCGTCCCCAACTACCCTCCTCGCCGGCATCCGTCCTCGCCAAAGACCACTCCTCGCCGGTACTCTCTCTCGTTCTGTCTCTCTCCTGCTCTCTCTCCCTTCTCCTCTCTGGTTCCATACTTTCTGTTCTCTATCTCTGCCATTCTTTTTATTTGTCTCTGTCATGTTTTCTTTCTCTGCCATTTTAGAATCAACCATGATTTCGTTTTTTAGGGTTTTGGGGATTTTAGGGCTTGGCGATTTTAGGGTTTCATATGATCTGGTTCCATACTTTTTGTTCTCTATCTCTGCCATTCTTTTTCTTTCTCTCTGCCATTTTAGAATCAACCATGATTTCGTTATTTAGGGTTTGGGGATTTTAGGGCTTGGCGATTTTAGGGTTTCATATGATTCATTTTCTTCATTTTTGTTTTATTTGATTCATCAATATCTCTGATTTTTACAGATTATGTATTGCTTAATGTTGTCTCATTTTTGTAGCAACCATAATCCTGCTGTTTCTTAGCTATTTCTTTTCCGTTTCATGACAACAAAATGCGCACTCCTACTGCTTTCTTAGCAGTTTATTTTCCTTTCCATTTCTTTCTGCCACGTCATTTCCATTTCCTCCGCGCAACTGAACAGACCCTTCGAGTTAATAGGTGGATAGGTCGAAACCGGTCCCACTCGTGGAGGTTTGCGGACTTGATTGAAGAGATTCAGGATCGTGTGGGGGGGCATCTGGTTTGTTTCCAACATCTTTGGAAACTGGCTAATGGTGGGGCGAATTGGCTCGCCCTGTCAAGAGTCGATGGGACGGGATTGGAGAATTTTGAGGAGCACCCTCCTTGATTTTTCTTTATTTATGTAGTTCTATTTTGTTGCTTAGTTGCTATTTTGTTGTTATGACCACCTCCGACTCAGGGTTTCCCCCTTTCTTTTCATCAATATAATTTCCCATCATGTCAAAAAAATTCTAATTCATTAACCTTGAATATAGTCTTAGAGGTGCGTCACAGAGGCCACTTCTTGAAGTTGGAGTGTCTCGATCGTGGAATTAATTTAGGCAACACTATCTCCAGATTCAACTAAGCTAGACTCAATCCGTGTCATTGATTTGGTTGCACTATCAATAAGGATTATTGTAATTGAGTCTCTGTTTTTTTAAATGCCTAGAAATTGGTTAAGTTGTTCTACTTAAACTCACAAGTGAAATGCAGACTGCTACCTTTGTGTCTCTATCTCACCAATATGGTTAACTTGATTAAGGGCCAAAAGCAATATGGTGTGAACTGATATCGAGAAACCAATGCGTAGTATGTCAATCAGATGCATAGTAGACAATTACTTAGTAGATAAAGTTTAATAGTTTATAGATCAAATCAACTTGGTGTAATGGAACACAGTAAAGGACTAAGATTAAAGATCTAAAAGATTCGATCAAAGATAGACACCTTTCAAGAATATCAATTGATCTTTAGTCAATCCAAACACGGTTGAGAGTGATATCTCGATCTGAAAGTCAGATTTGAAACATTGTAAACAGTGAAGAATACTGCACCAAAATAAAAGAAAAGGGCGTTATAAAATAAAAAACAATAATCTTGGTCTCAACGATCAACTCTGCTTGATTAACCTACCTGTCTAGGGCTCGGTCTTTAATCCCTAGGTTCGTTGGACCCTTTGGCTTAGTCTTGCAAACAACTCTCATCGTCGAACTCCTCCTCTAGCCACCTTAGTATTTCCCTCTTATGTTCTTGTATGTCTTAGGTGTACCTTTGCACTCTCTATAGGGCCCACATAGGCCTCTAGGTGCTAGGCCTGGTTGGCTGACACAACACCAGAGGGGCACAGAACTCGATGCACCAAATGGGAGTGGACCATTAAATATGAGGACTACAAAACTTGAGGAGCTGCACGGGTTTCCAGGGAGGAAACTGAGGAACCCATCCTTTGGCCATGTCCACCTTGGGCATAAGATGATGTCTCCTAGGGTCCAACACCATTTCGAAAAAAACCAAAAGAGAAAAGTTGGTTCTATTGCAACCCACAGTGATGTATGCAAAGTGGAAAGTGAAATTCAATTGCACTTGCACACACATCATGTGAGGATGCAGGACGGTGCAAACGGTGCATTTAGCCAAGCCAAGCCATTTGAGTTAGCAAATGCAGTAAAACCCAACACATCTTAAATAGGGAACCAGAAAGTCCTAAAGTGTCTTTTAACAATCCAAAGAAGAAAGGGTAAAGTTGGAAAACATTTCGTTACAAAAGAGATATCATTAAATTTGAAAACACTTCTAACAAGCCCCCACTTGTTTTAAATTTAAAGCAGTCCATTGATTCCAAACTTAAGCAAAAACTTAGGCATTCAACTATATTTGTATATAAAAGAAAGTATACACTAGACTTGAATTTTTTTTCTTGGTCTAAATATTCAAAATTTATCAAGATACATAGAAAGTTGGGTCTTGGGACTATTTGCCTTTTCAATAAATAGAGATTCTCACAAATATGCCACACACACCTCTATAAGAGACAATGCACTAACAGCTCAATGTTATCACGACCATGCGCTTAACCCCGTCATTACATTGAGTGATCTATAGATCAACCTATTTTTATAGTAAGCAGCCACAATTACACACTCATATAAGTGAATATATTAGTAGTGCTCTTGTATACACTACAATTCCAAGATCTATAGATCCGCTAAGATATTTTAATATCATCATCTCACTACTTACAGGATATACTGTAATTACATTATAGGAACAGATAAAAGAAAAGATTTTATTATAATGTTCCTGTATATATACCCATTGACAAATAGTTTGTTTTTATCATTGAACCAAGGTTAAAAACACTAGGTTGTGTTATGTTTAGAACATTTATAGGCTTTAAACCCATTTCTCTTGATGTGGAGAGATGATTGTCTAGATTCTCATTGGATATCACACATTGGACTGGAATCACTCCATTAAAAATCAAACTCCTTACACTATCATACTTCATATGTAATTGTCTGGATTTCACACTATAACTCTCGCAATACACTTTTATTAAAGACGTGTTGTGTAAGAGATAAATGCCACAATTATCATTCAAAAAAAAAAGTTTCCTTCCTCCCTAGGCAGACCAGCTTGCCGCATGCTACCCCCTTACCCAGATTTTTTTTTTTTGAATGGTGAGACCCAGCTATCCATCCAATACATACACCATGGAGCATGACCTTGCACCAACAGAGCTTGTTAGTGATCTAGAAAGCGATTTCCAACCTTGTTTATGCATCAGAACATATACCCACTCTAACCCTTCGAGAGAAGGTTCTAAATTTCCGTTTTGATTTGGATTTCAGTCCTCACGGAAATAGGAACGTTTCGGTTTCAGTTGGCAAATTTGGTGGAAATCCTGTAAAATAACATAAATGTATGGAAACATATGAATATGACACAAATTTAAGGTGAAACTTCATGAAATGCTAGAATATTACAAATATAAACTTAGGAAGCATGGTTTTAAATTTCCCCGAAACAACCGAAATGTTTCCAATGGACCAATCTCAATGAATTCCTTCCATGTCACTATTTCCGTCGAAATTCCCAAAATTTCGACCGAAAATACCGAAATTGTTGGAAAGACAAAAAATGAAAAGATGCTATCATTTGCATTTCATTTTAGTAGTGTAAAGAATGATATTTGGTAGGCAACATCATTGAACTGCCCAGCAAAGTAACTGCATCCTATGCATGGGATGTCACATCAGCATGGGACTAATAATACCTCATAACTCTATGTGGTATTCACATGAAGTTGGGATCCTAGGAGGGGAGAATGGTCATTGTACTTTCTTATACCTCATTACATTGTATTTCTTTATTGACTTTACTGTTCCAGAAATGTGCGACAACGCATGTCACTAGGTGTTTGATGTGATTAAGCCATTATGGATGAATTTCTTACTTATGTGATGGTTTCTAAGTATGTATTTGTGCTTATTCTAGCATTTTGCAAAGTTTTCATCATAAAATTTCATTATTTGTATATGTTTCCAGACGTTTATGTGATTTTACAAGATTTTCACCAAAATTTTCACCACATAAGCAAGATAGTCATTAATAATGGGTTTATTAACATCAACACCTCGCACATGTCTGATAATTCAGTACATACCACATTTCACATGTAATTCATATAAATATTTTATCATAATACAAACGCCACATTTCACATGCAATTCATGTAAATATAAGTATGTAATGTATACTAATATAGTAACTAATGCACTTACGATTTTGGTTTCGATATGCATTTCAGTTTCAGTATCATTTCGGTGGGGATAGAAATGGAAACATTTCAGTCATTTCATGTCGGTTTCGATGGAAATTTAAAACCATGCCTGGAGACACCCTAGACATATTTGTATGTAGAGAGAGAAACTTGGGCAACTCCATTTCCGTCTCATGCAAGGGAGCTTAACATTCATCTCCTCTTTTAGAGAGAGTACAAAACAGAAACTTATACGGCTACTGATATTGGATCTATCATGTTTTGATAATGGGTCGAACTCGCCTTCTCATCGCTGCTTTAATTGGCTGCTGAGAGCTTTTTGGGAATTGTAATAGCTTTTGACAGCTGGTTATGTAATAAAAGACAAGGTGAGTTTGGGCCATTATCAAAACATGGTAATGCCAATATCAGTAGCCTAAATGTATTGACCACAATAAGTTAATACAGCATATTATATACATGGAAAACATGAAAAATGTCAAAGTGATTAGATTAGATCTTCGAAAATGACTTTCTACCTATGACATCAGATACTTGTTTAGGCCTAACGTATTGTGTCCAGCACGACATGGAACTTGGTACAGGATACTTTATGGACACTTCTTTTGTTAATTAACTATCATGCTTCAAATGTATGGACTTTCCTCGAATTAACCATCATGCTTCTTGTTTGTTATTGATGCATATTTGCAACTTTTCCTTTTACTAAGTTAAATCTAGGTAAATTTTCCAATTTTTACTTGCACATATATATGCCATGTTTTCATCTAAATGGCATCGAATAACATTCCCATCTGTGTCAAGGACTTTGAAAAGTGTCGTCATTTCCAGGTATATACCAACTTGTTCATTTACAAGAGAATAGCTAAACACATTGAGGAAAAAAGATACCTTTCTTGAGCAATGTAACGATCGATAATTAATACAAAACTTAAAACATATGCAAGTATCTGTCATGATATAGGTAATGATGCAGTACAGAAACCATAAAAACAATAGCCAAGAATAAAGTCTGCAGAATATTACAGCCAAACAAATAAAAGAACCAATATAAAAGCTTAAATTGTATAACTAAGAATGATGTAGCTAGCTACAACGAAGAAACTTCCCAAGATACTATTTACCCTACAAAACTGATTTGGGACCAGCACACATACATATAAATGAACTATAAAACATACTTGGAGTCTTGTCTTGACAACCCACAATGGATTAGTTGCAATGGCTGTCGCAGCTCCAGCGCCTGAAGCAGCTATAATATTTACACCAACTGGAACTTGATGATTTCCATCCACTACATTATGACAAGTTGAAAATGTAATGAGAATCTGGATCAAAATAGTGAACCGGTCACTAGGGAGTATAAATATCACTGATAAGCTTAAAGGAGAATATAGTACATCTGTCTAATTTAAGAAAGAAAAGAAAATAAGGACAAAGTGAAAGGCTTCAAGGAAAAAGTATTGTATGAACAACCTTGTGAATGAAGTATCCCTTTGAGTTGCTCATAAACTGTGAAATATACCTGCATGATGAAATGACAACGTCTATTACTCATTACTCCGAATATACGAAACATAATTCGAGAATTCAAAGTTGTTAATTAGGGTCACCAAAACCCTAGAGCATATTTCATAATTTTCAATAAGGATTTTAGACCTACCTGTTTGGTATTAATGAAAAATACAAAGGCAAACTGTTGATTATTCTTTAAACAAACATTGCAAGTCATGAGCTTCAGTTCGCTGACCAAAAACAAAGATGGAATTACGTAGGTAATTTTTTATCAGTGCCACACACATCCTATTATATTATCTTTAGTTTTACAAGAACCATATCCTTGGGATCATTTGTTGCAAGCAAAAGCTTACTGCAACATCCCAATTCTTGGAAAGCAGTGACATAGGAATCATGGTTCAAATTTGATGCAAGGGGATATTTAAAATCACAGCTACAAACTCTCACTTACCTTTGTTTCTAATAAGGAAGCCCTTGAGGTTTCCCTTGAATCTACCCTCTATTTTGAATGATTTGTAAGTCTAGGGTTTGATGCAAGGAGAAAGAGATCAGAGTTAACATAGAGATACAGTGTGATGCAGATAGTAGGCCCAACAAGAGGCATATTTGCCCGTTGAAACTTTTAGGGCCCGTTTGGATACCTCATGCATTTGTATTTTGACTTAGATTTGAGTTTTGGATACAAAACACATCAATCATCTTCATGATCATGTTTTAAGAGAGAGAGAAAGAGAGAGAGGGAGGCAGGGAGGTCTCGCTGCTGCCGGAGCAACGTCGAGGAGCAGCGATGGTGAAGGAAGTTGCCACAAATATTGATTTGAAAATCGGAATTTTTTGCACTGTTGTAGCTGATTTGGAAATCTAAGGATCTGATCCAGTTCAAAATATCAACTAAATCCAAATCTAAATCTTGTTGGTATCCAAACGTGGCCTTAGGGATTTATTTCCATGGTATTTAGTTTCTAAGATTTTTATTTCCATGTGTTTAGTTTTTAGGGCTTTTATTTTTGCATGTTATTTTATTTCTAGGTTACTTCAATTGCCTATATAAGGCCGTCATGTATTAGAGAGTATAGTTTTTTGAAGAAATAAAATTGATTATAGACTTTCTCCCACAGATTACTTCTTCCTCATTCACCTTTTTCACTCTATTCTTCCTTTTCTTTTCTTCTCCTATTCTTCTTCTTCTTCTCTTATTCTTCCATCTCTCTTCCCTGGCCTCATCACCGTGATAGTTACGAAGTATGTCGTAATCCCTAAACAAATCTTATAATATTATGGAGAGAATACAAATAAGAAATTACATTAATACCCCTATGGGGTCATCAACCAAATAATATAATACGGAGATAATAATGAGGAAAATATCACACGTGCCCAGCTTGCATAGGATAAAGCAAAAACCCGAACTAGCAACTCCCTTTGTCAAGATGTGATGGGGATCATCCCTGGCTCCGTAAGTTTTTTGGTGTCGTTATTACTTATGTGGACATTATCACAAGAGGTGCTAGTATCGTGACAGGGTGTCCTTATCAGTTCTAAAGAGATTTTCAAAGAGGGAATAATTATCATTAATTACTCTAACCCATTAAACAATTGGGACGTAACGTGACATCATGTCACATAAGTTACAAATAGCCCACTCTTGATAAGAACCATATTGTCCAGTAAGGTTATATTTTAATTGTTTTTAGTACTAGGAAATTGAATGAGTCAAGTGACATATCTCTGCAGAGGGGCAACCAATTTTGGCTAGCAAGGCCGTCGCGAAAACTTCGTTGGAAAGCGTGAGAACTTCTCAGAGAAGATGTATGCTGGAGTTTTGATGCATGCTGGAAATGGGTTTGGTTCCGGCGGTGGGGTTGGTAAGCTGGACCTTGGATGGACAGAGAATGGAAGGGCGTGGAAGAGTTGTATTCTGTGGCAAAGAGCAAGTGGTGGGCGAGGCTTAGGGCAATGATGGATTGATGGGTGGGTGAAGTTTCGGTTGATACAAGACTGGGGGAGTGGACTGAAAGTAACATGGGAAAAGGGCTGACAGTAGAAGCAAATAAGGTCTGAAAACAAGGTGAAAGGACGCTTTGCTGTTGGCAGCAAACTGGTTTGGAAGGGGTTGTTGTCGACTGTTATGTAAGGTGGTTTGGGAGGTGACTGTTGGGATGGTACACGACTGAAAAATAGGGAGTAGGATAGGCAGAAGATAAGTGGGTCTTAGGTTAAGGGGTTGTGGTTGTTTGGGATCAAAACAAGGGTGGTTCTGCAGGTTTAAGTGGGTCTGTTTTAAGGGGAATATGGGGCTGTTTTGAATGGGCGTTGGAGGACTGCTTTTAGGACTGCAAGGAGGATTGTTTTGAATACGAAATTTGTCGTGTGGTGAGGCTGAAAATCTGCAGGTTCTTTGTTGTCAAAACTAGATGAAGACAAGATCAACAGCTCCATAACTCGGTGAATCTGAAAGCTTCTTGATGGCGTAGATCGAAGGAGGAAGCAGGAAACGCTGCTTCTATGGCATCTTAAACTGAGAAGGGTGCTTGGAGCTTTTGCTCTCATACCAAAGTGATGCGGGCTAGGGAAGAGAAATAGAAGAAAGAGGAGAAAAGAGAAGACAAGAAGAATAAAAATAGAAAATTAGAGGTGAGAATCTTTAATCAATCTGATTTCATCAAAAACTAATTAAAGTTCAATACAGCATGCCTATATATAGGTAATAAAATATCATGGAAAATAAAAGCCCTAAAAACTAAAAATATATAAATAAAAATCCTAGAAACCAAATAACATGGAAATAAATCCCTTAAAGTCCTAATGTGCAAATATGCCTCATTGGGCCTACAATCCTCATCAATTAGAAGAGTCCAAGGAAGGCAAAACACAAACTTCATAATTATATGCTCCCAAGGAGAAATTGGAACTAGTAGTGGGGTCCAAAGCCCAGTGTTAGTGATTATTCTTTGGTCTTCTGCACATTTTTACAAGCTGTGCTCAACATGTCAATATATCTTAAGCCACTAACATAAGTCCTCGAGTCCAAGAACAGTCTTACCATAACAAAACCATGACACTATTTCAAAAAAAAAAACAATGACACCCGTATGCTTGTATAATACGAACATTTGCACCAAAATGATAAATGGGTTTTGTGTTATCAAATTGAGTATCATATTTCAATCACGTGGCTCTCATCGAATTAATACAATGCTTCTTCTTTGTAAGTCTTGTATATTCACAATTTAAACACTGAGTCGGTCTTATCAAATGTATTGGCAAGGTATTGTTAATTTCTTCTTGAAGTTAAATCCAGTTAAGTTTTCTAATTTCTATTCATAATTTTATTAAAATCACATGATTCTGGTATCTGCATACGCATCCAAGATTTTGGAAATTTCCAAACGTCGTCTAATTTTGAAATATTGGCAAACTAATAGTGGAGTGCAAAGCTTGGTGTTTGTGATTATCCTTTGGTCGCTTGACAAATTCTGCACATTTTGACAAACTAATCTGAATTAGCAAGATTTCAAACATTGATCACAAAGTTTCACCTTGAGAAATATGATGTGAGCTTCCGGAAGCATTGTAAGCTCAAGGCACGACTCAAAAGACATGCCTGCTATTTTTATAAGTGGATAAAAAGAACTTAGCCACTGCATATGCCGAGAATACTACTAGCAATGGCATCATATCTAGCCAAATAACAAAATTCTAGATTTCATCTATCTTTTTCAATAAAAGAAAATAATTTAATACAAGAAATTCTCAGATGTTCAACAATAAATTTAGCCAAAATTGGAATGTTAAAGTAGTAATAGAAAATTCTAGAGTTCATCTATCTTTTACAATAAAAGAAAATACTTTAATACAAGAAATTCTTATATGTTCAGTGACAAATCTAGCCATAACTGGCATGTCAAAGTAGTAATAGAAAAATTATCAATTTGACATTTATAGATAATGTAATAATTTCAGATCCACAAGTAAATGCTACCAACATCTTCTATGATTTTTTTTTCTGTGATTAAGAATGATATAGCTGACTCACTTGGCTCACATACCACCATCCTTCGATTGATTTCTAATGCTTTCACATTATAACTCAAGTGCCCATTAACGAAGAAAGGAACATTTAAGGCTATCTGGCTATTTTGAGGCTATAACACTCCTTGATTCATAAGCTTAAGTACAAACAAAAACAACGACCAACTGTTTTGCGAAGGATAATTTTTTCAAACGGGATTACTTGCAAAGTATGAGACGTAGCCAATCAATAAATATGTGAAGACAAAGAATTCTCACCGATAGATGGGATGCCAGAAAGATCTAGTTTACTGAAAAGCCAACTTAAACAAACAATACTCACTGCCCAGTTTGGGAGTAGTGCCAATATCGTTGGAGAAAGACCACGATACATTCCCTTGATGCCTTCATTTTTAATTATTTGTTCTAGATTTGCAACAATCAGACTACCTGATTTTAACCAAAACGACAAAAGAGCTTCAAAACCCAAATATTATCAATGCATACCAAGAAATTAAAAAGATAATCGGCACTTAAGGGGTATTTATAAAATGTCAATCTGCTTTTTTCTTGCAAATGGGACACCAAATATAGAGAACTTAATAAATAGTAATGTATAAAAAAATTAATCTAATAATGGAACCCTTTCAGTAAAATGGCACTGGTATCCCATTACTATCATTGTTTCCCAAACCAAAAAATTTAAAGGTTTTCCATATTTATTTTTTGAGAGAAGAACCAAAAACCCCCCCATTAACATAGTATCTCATGCACAACGTATTACACTTGTACAATAAAATCAAAATCAACTTCAATCTACCAAGTCTGTCTAAATTTTAAATAGGGGATTGATATTCCCACCCCCAGACCTTGCCAGAACCCGCAATGGTGGGAGCCTCGTGCACTGGGCTGCCCTTTTTATATTCCCACACCCCACCATCAATAACTGACCTTCACTGTTGTTTTGGACCATAAGATGCTGAGGTGGTATTAGTTGCCCCAGCATGTTTTAAAATGTTTAAAAATGAAGAGGCAGCCATTATTTTAATTCGAACTTTCAATAATAATCTAACAAATTGGTAAAATCATAAGTCTTAGAGAGTACTTCAAAAGCTAAGTGCTTTGATGGTGTTGCTATCCATGATATTATTTGTAGTTGGATTCATATTAGCGCGCTGTTCTCCCCCACCATCAAACCTTCTGAGGTTTGGATTCCCCAACTGAACATTGCACTATGTTAAATTTGGATGGCAGTAGAAAAATCCTAGATTAGAGTGGCAGTATGATCCATATGGTAGGTGTTAGGAGGGAGGCTCTTCTCCGGCCCTAATCTTGGGTTCTTCATTTACCTGCATGTCTGGGTATTGCCTGTGATGTGGCAGAAGCCGAAGTTTGGGCTGTTTAGAATGTACACAGATTAGTTTATCGATCCAGAGTGAAAAGGTTATGGATTGAGGGTGACTTCCTCAACAGATTCATTGACTTAGAAGGCACCCTTCCCTGGAAGTTTAGTTCTTTGTTTAAAGAATTTTTTATGTATTGAGGAGTATTGAATTACCTAGACTGCGATCTTTCCTTTTTCTTTTCATTTTTTAAAATTTTAATACTATATTTCTCTTTATATCCTTCTCATTTCGTTGTGTCGTATGTTTTTTTTTTATAAAATCTCAATTGTTGGAAAAATCTAGGTCTTCTAGAGATAGAGTGTGTGGATTTACCATAGAACTCTACCCCGAAACAACCAGAATACCAAGATTAGAGACGATACTCACAGCTGAAGCCATAACATATAAACCCATTATGTTGCATAGGGTCAGCCCTTTTTTTTTTAATAGTAGGGTCAACCCAATTTCATCTATAATAACAGCTCTGTTTGTTCTGAATAACAATGAGAGCAAAGATTTTAAATTACTGGAAACTGAAACAATATAGGGGCGGGCATACATCATGGTTCTTGAAATATCTTTACAACATGAATCTTGACCTACTTCTAGCTCAACATTCAAAAGATTCTAATTGCCTTCATCCTCAAGAAATAATTGTGGGCTGCCATTTGATTTCTGGAGGATAGAGAGAAGTCCCCAAAGGAATCAGACTTCCAAGATTCCAGGGTAGTCATAATAGCATGACACCTTGCACAACTCAGGCTGCTCACAGGATGTTATTTCAGCCACTACATTTTACACTGTTCATTGAGCAGCGACAATTGATTTTTATTATTATTATTATTATTATTTATGAACAAGCAGTGACAACTAGTTTGGGACAAAGGCTTAGTTGAGTTGAGTTTAGTTATGAACAAGCAGCGACAATTGATGGCAGCAACACGATTTTATTTTTATAATTTTGCTTTTCATTGACTTGTCTACTCTACAAAAGGGAACCCAAAGTTCAGCTCCCAGTTTGTAGATCCAGATCTAGTAGTCTCATAGTATGAGTGCACAGTCACTTTTATGATCAATAGTAGAAGGTAATTTCTGGGTCCCAGAAAGGGTATATTGGGTGATTTGGGATCAAGATCGTTAATCTTGTAGAACATCAGGAGGCATCCGACATGGTCATCGTCCCATCATGAATGGATATTTCATGCGTAAGATAAACGATTACACAAATCACTGCTTAGCTTCCCTTGGTGGAACCCTAAATGTGGCTTGATTGAGGCTTCTTGGATCAAAATCCTACTATCATCTGAACCATGTGTCCTCAACATCATTTGTTGGGCCTAAAATTGCCGTTCAGATCAACAGATTCGATCATGTAATCAATGCATAAGTGGGTCCCAACAAGTTTCTTTAAGGAAGGATACATGCATCTCACCACTGAAGTGCATACTCTAGTTGGTTAGAATGCACATAGATTTTTAAGGATGATAATATATTCAAAGCTATCCATTTGATAACATATTTTAGCAGCTCCTCAACAACCTAAATGAACTACATAACCTCTAAGTATAAAAAAAACATAACCACAAGCTCATCTTGTAGCTGGAATTAAGGATTTTTTTGTTAGTACCTCCACGACCAGAATGAGGCGCTCTGGGGAACACCTGGACCTGGAGTCTTGTCTTGATCACATCCAAGGGGCATACAAAAGTGGCAGAAATCGCTCCTGCAGGTACAAATTCATTACACAAATCATGAAAACATAGAAAATAGAGTACTTTCAAGTTTCAACTAAATTCCGTTCGAAGAGAAGGCTCTGTTTGGATTGCAGTAATTTTCAGGAAAAGTTTTGAAAGGAAAAATATTTCTAAAATTTCTTACAAATCTTTAAACACGAAAAAGATAGCTACGACCAACCCTAATCAAGAGGAAGTTTCAATTTATGATGATATCACTCAAAATTAACCATAATCATATAATTTCCCTCTAAATCACGAAAATCCAAAAAAAATTCTATCAGAAATATTTTTTCTTTCAATCCAAACAGGAAAACAGTTTCCAGATAGAATCTCGAAATACATAGTAATTTCATTGTAATCAAAGAGATACAAATAAAAAACAGACAATGATAAGGAATTCAAGCGTGCAAATACCAAAAATTAGAAGAGAAATTGAAACCCTAACGGCTAACAAAACGAGAACAAACCTGCGGCGGCGCCAGCACCGGCGTTACAAAGAAGATCTCTGCCACATGGGCCTTCAGATTCTCCGGTCATATCAAAATGATACAAATCCGAGTTGAGAAAATCAGGAATCGGTTTTTGTCCGAGTTTTAGGGATTTTCATTTTAGTGGAATGAAAAGGGGGAGAAGAATATGATGGAGGAAATAAACTCTCATCAATAGCTTATTATTATTATCTCGTTGAGTTTCGATTGCCGAGTTTTAAATGGGGAAGTGACTCAGTTGGCCGGGTTTTAGACGGTGGCCGACTCCATTGTGAGGACTGAGGACTGAATGACTGTTTTTTTCATGGATTACTCGTTGAGGAATTAGTTCCGAAAAAAGACAAACAAGAGAGGGAGAAATAGAGCAATTTTTCTAGAAAAAGACAAAGAAGAGAACGTGGTATTCGTGGAAGGCGGGTGGAAATATCATTTTTCCGGATTTTTCCGTTGGGCCATTGGAGATCCAACATGAGTATGTATGTATATTCCATCAATGGTCCAGATTAAAAGAACGTGGGGCCTATGTGAAATAGTAAGCGTGCCTCTGAAGAACTTACTTTTCGATCTTTACCCCCTTTTTTTACTAGGACAGCCCCCCCTCTATTGTATTTATGACCACTCTATATCATTTCCCACAAAATTCCCTTTGATTTTGTGGCCCATCAACCAAGTAAGCATCACAAAAAGAAGTTTCACTAAAGAGAGTAGGGAAAGGACTAGCATGCAGCCTAGTTCAATATACCCGCCAAAAATTGAGAAAGAGGGGTCTCTCTCATCAAATTGAGGTATTGTCCCCAGGATTTACATACGCTACAATTGGAGTCCATGGGTCTCTATCCTCAAACGAGGGCTTTGGCCCCAGGATTTACATACACTAAAATGGAGTCCGAGAACTCTTTTTGTGTTTTGAATTTATCGTGAAATAGACAAGCAAGCAATAGTAGGAGAAAACACAAAGAAAGTGCAGCACACGGAAAGAACACCTAGAATTTAGTTGGTTCCACGTCCATATCACTACCAGAAATACCACAACCCCTTTACCCATGTTTGGCTTCCAAGAAATTTTTTGGGGAGTGATAAATCGACTCCCCAAAATGATAAATCGACTCCCCATGTGTCTTTCTCTCTCCTCTAGGTTAGAGAAATAGACACATGAGGAGAGAGATAGACACATGGGGAGTCGATTTATCACTGCCCAATTTTATTTTTTTTCCATTTATTTGTTTAGGAAACATGGCAATAATTGTAACTTCTTTCTTTCTTTGGGTCTTTAGTTAATAGGAGTTTAAATTAAGCTAGAGTTGGTGTTCACGTCAGTTTACATAGACAAGTAGATTTGTTTTTGCAATTTCAATCCAGCTAGGATTAGTATTTTGGATAAGTTAGGAAACTAGTTGTGGAAAAGGAGTCTCGGATAAGCATCTATAAATACTATACAATGTAAACGACTATTATCCTTTTGTTTATCTTCTTCAAGTTGAAACTATAACTCCCACGAGAGTTTCTAGTTTTATATATCCAACCCAGCTGCCTCTTGATTCCGGCCATATTTTCCTACGATTTAGCTTTTACCAAACCCTTCTAAAACCAGCCCTTTAGAACCTTATTCATATTCTGTTGAAGCTTCACCATCTTGCTGCCATAGCCTATAATCTCAGCCCAACCATCTTTATTCCCGTCCATACCCTTATAAACCATCTTGAACACCTACTTCCCTCTTCTTCTGCTTCCGCTTCCACGATCGCCCCCTGCGTCTCAGTGTGGTATGTGATCAAAATCAATTTTCTTTATAAACATTCGCCTATGAAAATATGAATTATTGATGTATGGTTTTATTGAGTTCACTATCATGATTATTATGGGTTTATTCAGTTTAATGACACATCAGGTATTGATGGAATGATCCTTTGTAGGAATACCATCCCTAGGATTATGGATCGAAGGCAAGTATTCCAGTTCTTTGTAGCCCTAAATCCGTTCGCGGTTGAGAATTGTGGTTGGGTACCGCATTCTAGTATAGTTGATACATGTATTGTTGCTCTAAGGAGCGAGGGTGGTGGGCACCTGATTTGGACGGACGAGGGATCCATGCGCAGCGAAAGAGGCTGCGGGGATATGGAAAATAAAAATTCCCTCGTTCTTTAACCCAAAAATCCTAGATTACTAGATTATCTTTGGTGATTGAATTGAAAAATGATCAAGGAATAGAAAACATTTCCAAGTTGACTTCTCGACTTGTAGTCTCTGCTCAATCCACTCCCCGCTTGGCTTCGAAGTTTCTCCAACTTGAACGCCGCGAAAGTTGGAGGGATTGTTCTGCAAGAACGCACAAACACCTAAGGATTCGAAGAACTTCTTCTTCAATCACGGCTCCAAGCTACCGAAAAGGAAAAAAATGTGTGGAGATTTTCTCAAGAAAACAAGAAAGAGAGAGAGTTCTGACAAGATGAGAGAGAGAGAGAGAGGGAAAGTGAACAAAACGTCCAGAGCATCATTTCCTATCCCATCTCTCCAATATATCTATCTATCTATCATCTATCTATAATATATACTAAGCATGTTTCTTTCCAGTGTCATTTGTCTTTTTTCTAATAAAAGTTCTAATAAAAGTTTTTTTTGGAAAAGCTTTTACCTTGCATAATCATTTGCCGCTATTAATTTGGGTTTGCCCTAGCTAACAACATTGTTTTGCCGTCAAAATAGAAATTTTTGCTATAATTTAAGATTGACTTGCCAGGGTCTATCGCAAAAGGGATTTCGCAGCTAGTCTGTCGCATGTCAGATCCGCCACTTCGTGAATGAAGACAACATCTTTTGTCTTCATTCATGAGGTGGTTGGTCTGACATGCGACAGACAGGCCGCGAAATGCCTTTTGCAATAGACGCTAGCAATTCTCATATACAAAGGCCTTCATCATATAAAAACTCTATGGACTATAAGGCCTTCATCAAATCAAAACTCTATGTTTCATATTGATCTTCACGAATGTAGTCTGAAGTCCTAATAATTAAATTAATTATTTGGGATTTGCTAGGGTCCATCGTAAAAAGCATTTTGTAGCTGGTCTGTCGCATGTCACACCCGTCACTTCGTAAATGAAGACAACAACTTTTGTCTTCATTGCCCTATACAAATACTAGCATACCACACCAATTGGGTGGAGGAAAAGAAAAAGGAAAAGCTTAACTGTGCTAACCAGGTTTTCTTAAACTGAAAATTTTAGAAAGGATCATTGTAGTGGATTAGAAATATGATTTCTTCGACTCGCCGAATTTGTTCTTCATTACATTCAGGATAATTCTATACAAGAAGGAGTTGGGTTTTGTCCTTCAAAAAGCGCTAGGAGTGCAAATGAAGTACAACCAAAAATTACTCAATGACAAATTGAAGGTTGTTAAGAGCATATTTATTAATCCATCTAACATAGAATACAAACATGTGTAGGTGGGCTACATAAGCATGGAAAAAATAGCACGATATGCAACTTATGGAAAAAATAGCACAATATGCAACTTGTGTGTGTGTCTATATATATATATATATATATATATATATATATATATATATATATATATATATATATATATATAGAGAGAGAGAGAGAGAGAGAGAATGAGAGCAAACTGTTCGTGCGCTTGAGCGCACCATTTTTTTGGTGCGCTCAAGCGCACGAACACTTTTCTGATATATATATATATATATATATATATATATATATATATATAGAGAGAGAGAGAGAGAGAGAGAGAGAGAGAGAGAGAGAGAGAGAGGAATAAGATTGTGAGGTCGACCGCACCAAGCTTAGGTGCGGTCGAGGGCCCCAAACTCATGTGGGCCCACTTTGTTAGGATGATCCAAAGCATTCATTTGAAAGGCCCTTACATAGATGGGGTATGTACAAAAAATCAGGCTCCATAGGATCATCCTAACCCATCCATTTGTGGAGGTCAAAATGGACAGACACCGTTTGCCACAAATCTGCCCATTTTTGCCCTTCACTTTTGGAGGGGTTAGGATGATCCAATGGACCTGATTTTTTGTACACACCCTATCTATGATGGGGCCTTGCAAATGAATGGTTTTGATCAACACAAAATGTGGGACCCATGTGTTTGGGCCCTCGACCGCACCTATGCTTAGGTGCGCTCGACCGCACACTCCTTTTCCTATATATATATATATATATATATATATATATATATATATATATATATATGGGAAAGGTGAGCGTACTCGGTCGAGTAGATAAGCTTATCTACTCGGGCGGGTTAAAAATAGTGGGGGCCCACATTTTTGGGGTGATCCAAACCATTCATTTGAAAGGCCCTTATCTAGATAGGGTGTCCATAAAAAATCAGCCCCATAGGATAATCCTAACCCATCCACCCATCCAACAGTGGAGGGAAAAAAGGGCAGATTTGTGGACAAGCTGTGTTTGTCCGTTTTTCCCCATTTTTCCACTGTTGGATGGGTTAGGATAATCCTATGGGGCTAATTTTTTGTGGACACCCTATCTAGGTAAGGGCCTTTCAAATGAATGGCTTGGATCACCCAAAAAATGTGGGCCCCCACTATTTTTAACCCAACCGAGTAGATAAGCTTATCTACTCGACCGAGTACGCTCACCTTTCCCTATAAATATATATATGTGTGTATAGATAGAGATAGAGAGAGAGAATATATATATATATAGAGAGAGAGAGAATATATACATATACATATATATATAGAGAGAGAGAGAGAGGAAAGGGTTCCTGCTAACGTTAGCAGGTAAGCTTACCTACTACCTGCTAACGTTAGCAGATAAGCGTAAAACAAGGTGGGCCACATTGTTGGGGGTATCCAAAGCATTCATTTGGAACGCCCTTTCATGGATAGGGTGTCAACAAAAAATTAGCTCCATTGGATCATTTGAGGATGTCCATTTGTGGGGTGAAAAAATGGGCAGATTAGTGAACAAACAGTATCTGTCCATTTTCACCCCACAAATGGACATCCTATGATGATCCAATGAAGCTAATTTTTAGTACACACCCCATCCATGATGGGGCCTTTCAAATAAATGCTTAGGATCAGGCCAACAATGTGGCCCACCCTAGCTGCTAACGTTAGTAGGAACCCTTTCCTCATATATATAGGATATGGTTCTTGCAAACGTGTGCAGGTAAGTTACTTGCATGTTGGATTTTTAAAGTCTTTTAAATAAGACAAAGTTTTGCTAAAAGACAAGTCTTATTAAAGACAAAGTCAAATGTAAACAATTGCTTTTGCTAGACTTTAAAATTGGAGGGAAGATTCAAATTAAAGTTTCCCTCTTTGTTTTTGAAAATAAGAATCTTTTGTTTAAAAGGGGACTTGTACCCAAGACCTTGAAGTGTGTGTGATTGTTGTGCTCTCTAAACCAAGGCAAAATAAATAGTCCCACATAGGAACTTGTGAGAAATCTTCTCATCCATATAAGATGGAGAGTTGGAGAAAGGCTTGAGCCTTCAAGGGGCTTTAGACCCAAGTGTAAAAAATACACGCGCGCGCCTTGCCGGGCCGGCCTGTGGTCCTGGTCCGGGTTTGGGTTTGACTGAAAATGATCTTTTTATTGCAAAAACCGTTTTGATTTTTACCCTTTGGTTTTGATATGGACACCTCCCCTTAATTGCAAAGAACCGTTTAAAATCTCAACGGTCACAAAAATGATTGTTGGGAGAAAAAAATGTTTCTGGCCTTTAAGAGTGTGTTTTAATGGTGGCTCTCCCCAACAGACACTTTCAGGTCTATAAAAGGGGACGAGATAGATTGGTTTTAACACAAAAAATCCAAGACGTTTTTGCACTCTCTGATTTCTATAAACAAGGGCTTCTTGTTCTGTTCTTCTTCCTCTTCCATTCCACTCCTATTTGAGCACAGTTCTACGGTGATTCTGGGTGGACCAGTCAGCGAGTGAACGTGGACTTGAGCCATATTTGGCTGTTTAATCTTGGAGCGTCGGTTTGCTGATCCCGGTTGCACCGATAGAGGGCGGATACGATTCTTAAGGAGAGTGACCAGTGGCACGACTCAGCCTTCTTCTTCTTCAATCATATTTCAGAAAGGCTTTCTACAAAAGAGATAAGTTTTCGTTTATTCCGGTTCCTGTTTTTTCTACACAACAGATTTTCCGCTTCAACTAATTGGTTTTCGCTTTGAGTTGCATTGTTTCGGTTCGAATAAACCATAGATCAGACCCTTGAAGTCCAACACCGCACATGTTTGCAAAAACAGTGTGGAGGTCACTTTTTTTTGGGGATCAAAATCATTCATTTGGAAGGCCCTTCCATGGATCAGTTGTGGCCCAAAAATCAGCCCCATTGGATTGTCCTAACCTATTCAAATGTGAGGGGGATGGACATACACTGTGTGTCCATGTTTCTGCCCATTTTTCCCCTCCACAAATGGCAGGATTAGGATGATCCAATGGGGCTGATTTTTAGGCCACACCCTATCCATGGAAGGGCCTTCCAAATGAATGTTTTGGACCCCCAAAAAATGTGGGCCCCCACCCTGTTTTTGCAAACGTGTGCAGGTCAGCTTACCTGCACACTTTTGCAGGAACCATTTTCTCATATATATATATATATATATATATATATATATATATTCTAAAAATGATTATAGTCATAGGAAATGTTATATTCGAACCTTTTTCTTCCTTCGGATAGCCCCTTGTAGTGTAAAAGGGAAGTCATAAATGTTATGTCAAGCAAGGTTGCTTGAAGCATTACACCCTAGGTATCTAGTTTGGAATGCCTAGTTTGTTGTAGGGCTGCAACTCGGGACGGGCGGGTCGGATTTTGGAGAACCCAACCCTACCCGAGAAATATCTCGGGTCGGGTCAGGTTTTTTTTCGGAAAACCCACGATTCCCAAACCCGGCCCCTACCCATGATAAATCTCGGGTCGGGTCGGGTTTTTTCACGTTGACGGAATTTTTTAAGGAAAATTCTTGTTTGGCAAGGCAACTCAACTCATAGAAGTAGAAATTACACTCACATTACACTTGAATCAAACAATGATGTAATTACACTCACATTACACTTGAATCAAACAATGCCGTAATCAAACAATGTTGTAATTACAATCAAACAATGTTGAATCAAACACTTGAATCAACTCAACTCATAGAAGTAGAAATTACACTCACATACAATAACAGTGGGTGCGTGGGTTTTCACTTTTAACTTTTAACTAACAATAGAAAAAAATGTACATACTATAACTTATGTAACTCGGGTCAGGTCGGGCCCCTTCAAACCCGGCTCGACCCGAAACCCATGAAACCTGAACCCAACCCAGGCTATTTTCGGGTCGGGTCGATGCGGGTCGGGTAAAACCCGGCTCGAGTTGCAGCCCTAGTTTGTTGCCTCCAACCCCTATATATAGGGATACACTAGGGTTATTGACTAGTTAATGGACTCTAGCCCATGTAGGCCCACTACACCGGTCCATTATCTTACTGGGCTTATATTAGAATATAATAGGGTTATACTATATGCCCAACAATAAATACACTGGTTTCTTTTGACCATTTATGGATGCGGGGTAAATGAGAAGGATAAAGATGAAGATTGAAATCTATTGTTCTTACATCTTAACGGATGAAATACAATGGCTGCCATGGGCACCTAAACCAAGTTTCAGGAGCGATGGCTTGGATCAGTAGTATTATTCATGCCTCTCTTGTTGCGAATGAAATAGAAAAAAGAGACAGAGAAATGAGTTGAGAATTTGAATGTCAGGATTTAATGACGCTTGGAACCGTTTTGAGAGTCCTCATTTTTGGTATAATGGAGTCTTTTTTTATGGAAAAATCTTTGGGATGCGGAACTGAAGGTTCCCAGAAAGAAAACCATAAATATACTTAATTGAGAATTTATATGATGGTCGGGCACCTAGCCCGTCTGATTTTGACGGTCGGGCACCATATAAAAACTCTCCTTAATTATTGAAGAATATCCATTAATAGCAGTAGATTCAATTTTAAAATTTAAACCTCAACCCTAGCAAATCCCTACGATTTAATATATACTACATATTGGTTGTATGTAGGGTTGCAACTTGGGTCGGGTTTTACCCGACCCGACCAGCATCGACCCAACCCGAAAATAGCTTGGGTTGGGTTCTTGATTCTCAGGTTTCGGGTGGAGCCGGGTCTACGATCCAAAAGCCCGCATGAATCTCGGGTCGAGCCGGGTTTAAAGGGGCCCAACCCGACCCGACCCGAGTTACTTAAGTTATAGTATGTATTTTTTTTTTCTAGAACTTTGTTACTTTAAAAGTGAAAACTTTAAAGTAAAACTCAGCACACACGCAATCACATGGACTCTTTCCATCTCTTGTTCGTTTCCCACCTTTAGCTCTAGGGTTTCAAGTTTCAACTAAATAGTTATTGCACTAAATAGTTTGTTGTTTATCTCATATGAGTATAATCATTTTCATTTGGTAATGCATCAATTTATTCTCTTTGGACTACTTATTAGTTAATGCACTAAAGAGTTTGCCATGCATGAGTTTTTCTACTTATATGAGTTGAGTTGCCTTGCCAAATAAGAATTTTCCTTAAAAAATTGCGTCAAAGTAAAAAAAACCCGACCCGACTTGACCCGAGATTTATCATGGGTAGGGCCGGGTTTGGGAATCGTGGGTTTTTCGGGAAAAAAACCTGACCCGACCCGTGTTGCCGCCCTAGTTGTATGCATGTCCAAATGTCGAAACTGGCATCGTAGTGCTGCCATGTGGCACCCCCGCTATAACAGCCATAAATTTTTCGATATTACCGCATTCAGCCTTTTTTTTTAACGCAAAAAACCCAAACCGTTGTGGCTATTCGATAACGTCACATCTTTTTTTCATTTTTCAAAAAGGGTGTGGCTTTTCAGAAACGTTTTATAACTTCCCTGTGGTGCTGTTATCCCACGGGGCAGCCATCCTGTAACCTGCTGTTATTTCAAACGCCGTTCAAAGGATATTAACTATGCATTTTCCAAACGCCAGCCATACTAAAATAGACATTTTGCAAACGTCTCTCTTATCTTTCCAAATACGCGTTCATTTAATTGATACTTATTACTGATTCTCTGCCTCTGAATTCATAAGGTTAGTGTGTTTGGCGTACCGTTTGAAATAGCGTTTAAAACGCCGTTTTGCAAAATGGCATTTTGGTTCAAAACAGCATTTTGCCAAACGGCGTTTTCATGTTTGGTTGGCCAGATCAAAACGGCATTTTAAACCGCAAACGGAGGTATTGTGTATTTGGTTGCAAATGCCCCAAAACGGAGTTTTAGTGGTAAAATGACCAAAAAGGGCATTGTTTGGTTGGCCTCAATGTAACTCAACTACTCTTTCATTAGGCCCAATATTAAAAGGTCATTAGGATCTCATTTAAACACTATTAAAATTAAACATCATTGCCAAAAAAATAAATGGCTATACCTTTGGGGTTCTTCTCTTTCTTCTTCTCAACAGCCGGATTTGCCGGATTTGACGGACGAGTGGAGGCGCTGAGGCAGTGAGGCGTGAGAGGGTTTGCAATTTTGCAAAGTAGATGAAGAAAGTAAGAAACTAGGGTTTCTTTTAATTCTTTTGTCTTTAGAAAATCAAAATTAAAAGATCATATAATGATATCAGCAGCCCCTTGTTTTGAATTAAATATTAACAATTTAATAAATTTGTGTCCTCAAGAATGATATTAACACCCCCACTTTTTTGGTATTTGATGTGACGCATAAAATTGCGCACATATACGTAAAAAAGGGTTTTGGTGAGGGCAAACTTGTAAAAACCCACACCAAAAAACTCCGTTCAAAACGGCGTTTTGCAAACGGACCTCCCCCCCTCCGTTTGCAAAACACCGTTTTGAGGGTTCAAAACGGTGTTTCAAACGGCGTTTCAAACGGTGGCTGCGCACCCAAACACTCCCAAACAGCCGTTTGGCCCCAAAACGATGTTTCAAACGCCAAACGATGTTTTAAACGGTACGCCAAACACGCAGTAAACGATCTTTCATTTACACAATTTATTTTTACATTTTTGGCTAATATAATTTCTCCACTCTCCCGATACGCAAAAGACGTTTCGAACCCAAAACCCAAATATGGAAGCTCTCTCTCTCTCTCTCTCTCTCTCTCTCTCTCTCTCTCTCTCTCAAGAATGTCAAACTTATCCATCCCTCTTACCATAGCCTGCACAAAACCCACAAATTTAGATCGCCACAGTCATATTTTCCACGATTTTTGCTGTCCTTCTATCTTTCTCCCTCCATCTTCAATCACTCATGCCATGCCCTTCCGCATTCCAGCATTTTTTTGATCAATTTTGCCATTGCCTTCTCTCCATTGCATGTCCAGGTTCGTTTTATTCCTTTTTTTGTTCCTCTGCGGATTTTGATTATATTTTCTAGGGCTTTTCTTTTCTTTTATCTGTCTTTAATTAATTCTGATTATATTTGAGATGGAAATTTGATTAATTTAATGGTTTATTTCTTGTAATGCTTTTCCTGTAACTGCTCTAATTTTTTCCTCAAGATAATGGTATTTGGGTTTATTCAGGATGTTAATGAATTGCTAATGTGGAAGTTGTTTCTTTGACCCTGACGATAGTACTCCCAAGACCCTGCAATATTGAGAAAAAGAGTAGTGGATGTGTGCAGTGTGCTACAAAGCACTTGCATGTGAAGAAACTTTGCAATGCCTTTCGTCATGGAAACACTGTTTTGGGCTTTTAGAGGTATTGTTTTGGGCTTTTAAATTCCATCTGTGTGTGTATTTCAATTTCCAAGTATATTTTTAAATACGCACACACATGTCAATACATCAGTGTAACTTTCACTAATGAAAACACTGAATTATTTTGAGATCTAGCGGTTTCGGATTTTGAGAATGCTTGGCTACCGTTCCATGTTGGATCTTGCTTTTATTTGAAGCTTAGTTATTAATGTTGTTGTGTACTGTTTGCAGGAGTGTCTGATAAAGTGTTCAGAGAAACATGGCTTGCAGCTGCATATGATTTATTGAGAAGAAAGTGCAGATTGGTTGTATGCATGTCCAAATGTCGAAACTGACATCCATATATTGTATTAATTACCAAAGACCCACATGTCCTATTTCAAGCAATTGCAGCTTTAACTTTTACACCAGTGTCTAAATTAAGTGAAGTTAAAATTTAGTAGTTTTCATGATGGGAGATTCACGTGAGATGAGAAGAAGATTTGTTTTATAATGAGTGGAGGTATTTTAAGAGGAAGGCATGAATGGGTTATAGACATTCTAAGGATGTAAATGGATATATTGTAGTAGGGCTGGACCATTCAATCGGCATATTCAATTCATCTAATGGTCGGGATCATCCTTTTCATGAGATACGTACCCTGAATCCGGACCACTCCTCTTTTCCAAGGTTTGTAATGGATTCCTACCTAGAAGTCCCTTCCCTCCCATGGATTGGTGGGTTTCTACTCTTACTGTGAGGCTTCGCCGACTAAGAACATAGGCTCTCACCAATAGAGAGCCCTGTTGAGTAGAAAGACAAGGGACACAAGACCTACCGGCACAGTTTAAGAATGATGTAAGCCAGGCCGAGGTGCCGGTCTGTTGGCGTTGAATTGGCAGATACGACCGAGGCACCCTAACAGTCTGTCAACTGTAATCAAAGGCGAATCACTTAAAGCCCAGCTAGTCTCAAAATTCCAAATGTGTGAAACACTCATCCACATGAATTTTGCTAACGTAAGCCACAAGAATCACACACAGCTCCGGAGAATATTAGCAAAGGAATTTCAAGTTGGTAAAATTTTCCCATTATAAGCAGCAACTATTTGACTGTATGCTAAAATTATATAAAATTCAGAACTTTCTATTATTTTTCTCCCAAAAAAAAAAAAAAAAAAATCCCTCAAGCGGATTGTTCACAATCACCACAAAGAGTTCTCATCTAAACATTTCTCAGATGCCAAATTGGGTGTGTGGGAGAGAAATATTGGCTCCAGTATAAGTTAAACAAACAACAAGTGCATCCGGCGCACGTTAGCATTTACTGGCTCATGTTAGCACCTGCCAGAAAAAAAATCATTCAGAATCAGAAAGGATTTAACGATACAGAGCACCTGAGATTTCAATTTCCAAAGGCGAAACCCCCAAAAATACATTAACGTACAAAAATATCGCATTATCCGTACCTATCTCTCCCCTGTTTCTCTCTCCACTACTCCGGAATCGTTACCAGCATGGGTCGCCAAGCCCTCTTAATCAACCGGTGCCGGAATCCCGCCGTTGCCGGCCGGAAATTAAGAAATCCGGCACGATTAATCACCGACGGTGTAAACCTCACGCCGTTTCCCTCGCCGGTTTTGGCTTCGAAAGGCGGCGAGGAGACGAACAGATCCTTCAATTTGTTGCTAAGAAGTCTCTTCTTCTCGCCTGGATTGGGATCAATCCTTTGCCGATCTGGATCCACGACTGGCGATTCTCCTCGGCGAGGAAATCGGCGACTTCCTGAACGGCTGAGAAGCCTCCGTAAGGTGGTTTTCCGGCGGCGGAGCTGGAATCCCGGGCTGGTATTAGGGCTTCTAGAAGGACTTGCAGCAACGGCACATTGAGTCGCGAGGAGTTTGAATTTCTGAAATGTCGCCATTTTTTCTCAATTTTTTTTTTTGTTTGTTTTTGATCGGAGAATAGGGTTTTGTTCTTCTCTACATGGTTTTAACTTCTTTTTTTCAGTCTTTCTTTCTTTCTTTTGCGCGTCGAGGGAAGGGAATGAAATGGCTTTTTCTTCTCTGTCTTCTTTTTCGTTTATTTATATTTCGTTTTTTATTTTTTGGGGCTACGAGAACGAGGAGTATTTGTCTTTTTATGCCACGTGTCAGATCAAACTCGCCCGAGCCATTCCTTTGGAATAAAAAAAAGGCTTAGCCGGCTTTCTTTTTTCCAGGGAGACGGTTATCTTGTCTCTTGTTGAATTACGATTTTACCCCTCTTAGCATAAAAAAAACTTGTTAATGATTAGATTACTACTAGTCGCGGATCCACTATGGTGGCTTTGTTTGGATTCCAAGAAAAATATTTTTACTTAGAAAATTTTTTTCTTCCGAAAATTTTAAAGGGATTTGTTAGGGACTTTCGTAGAAAGGCATTTCACAGCTGGTTGTTGCTTGAGAGAGCAGCCACCTAGGCTCACTTTAAGCAGATTTTGTCTTATTCATGTAAGGTGGCTGATCTCTCATGCAACAGCCAGCCGTGAAATGCCTTTCTGTGAAAGTCCCTAGCAAATCCCTTAATTTAGAGTGTCATTATCATAAATTGAAGCTCCCTCTAAGTAAAAATAGATTAGGGTTGTTTCAAGCTAGTTTTTTTTTAATGTGTAAAAAATCAGTTAGAGACTGTAGAAAATTTTTTCCTTCCCAAACTTTTCAAAAAATTCCATCATTCCAAAAATGCCTAAGTTACATCAGTGCATGGTTGTTATCCAAGCCGTTGATCTGATCGGGTGATTCAAGTGGCAGAGGATCAGAGCAACATTGTGTAAGGGGCCCACAAAAATTTGGATCGATTAATGGTGCAGGAGAATACATTTTCACAATCTTAAGCATGCAGAGTCATAAGATAGATGATTTACAACTAAAAATTCCCATTAAATGAAGGCTACTGATATTGGCACTGCCATATTTTGATGATTGCAGTAACTCATCTTTTCTTTTACTATTTAAACAGATGTCAAAGTTGAATACAGTTCCAAAAAAGCTCTAAAAGGCAGTTAAAGAAAGAGAAGCCGAGTTTTTGCAATTATCAAAGGATGATAGTGCCACCATCAGTAGCCTTAATCAATCGTTTATCCACAAGTAATTTGATCAATCAGCCAGGATCAATTGCTTTAAAATTGATCAATATATCTTTGAATATCCACCAACCTTGTAATAGTAAAAGAATGTGTTTTACAGGCTTTCCGTTTACTACTCCGTTAAAACTTCTACAATGTTTTAAACACCTTTAAAATGCATTTTAAACATATTAAACGTGTGTGTTTTTTTTTTGCCCCACTATATATTGTAAGTGAAAAGATTTTAAACCCACTGTATTGTGTTTTTGTTTTTTCTTTTACTACATTTTTTGAATCAATACAGTAATAAACTCGAACTTTTACTAACTTGTTTCTTGCCAGAATTGCCTTTGCTAGATAGATGTGATTGGTGTAGTGAGTGGGCCCGTCTCTAATATATGCTACATTGTGTCTACAGCTGGGACCGGTACATGAATTTAGGCATTTTTCATCAAATCAATTTGCCTTATTTGTTTTAGGCAACTGATTTCCGCACGACCATGTCTTGATAATGGGACTCCACACTCTATCTTACACTTCCCTTTGTAGGAATCGTAACAGCCTTTTGACTGCCAGTTAAAGGGATTTCTTATTAACAAAGCAACAAAGCATCATGTTGCCGATGTCAGTCTCCTTATATTATTGTAAATGACAGAGTGATATAGGTATGCATTATACCAATTTTTTAGGGAACTGATATCTGCACTAACCATATTTTGATAATAGCACTAGTGATGTAGTTTTACTATACTTTTAAATTAACTTTCCACAGCCATGATAGTACCCAAGATGCCGCACAAATCCAATAAGAAAAGTGTAAAACAAAGTGAGTAGTGTCGGTATGAAAATATGGTAGTGCAGTTATCAATGCATTGCTTCGGGTTGGATTTTTTTTTTTCAACAAAATGTAAAATTACTTAGAGAAAAGTCATAATTCGTGTAGTGCCATATGGATCCAAATATGTTTGGGACCACCTTGGCCATCCTAGCTTCAGTCCACTCATCCAATTTAGTCCATTTAGTTAATTTATCCTCTCTTAATGCTATCTACTTGAAATTTCAATGAGATACTATATACAATCTTCAAAATGAAAATTACTCTCATGAGTCTTCAATCTCGGGCAATTCTTAAAATGTTGCCTCAGCTCAATTTAATCTTCAAATGAGATTCTGACTTTGGCTTCGATGTTTCGTCCAAGTGAGGAGTTCCTGTAAGAGGCAACAGATCTTGGCGATTCAACATTGAGAAAATTACAGAACAATAGGGATTGAATTGAAATGAAAAATAAAACATACCGGAAGCCATGAATTGGGTTTTTCTTTCTCTCTGAGTTTCTCTTCGCTACACAACCGTCGGTGATGGAACCGGTTTCTTTCTCTTCAAGCGTGGATTCTCAAAGATTAAAAACGAATTTGTTGTGTGCAAATAGGACCCAAGAGTTCCCTTTTATAAGCGTTTGTGGGAAGAGATGTGACTCCTCATCACGCCCATCCCTCTCCCCAAACGTCTCTTTACTTTCATACCTTTTCACATAAAGTCTTTTCATTAATGACTTTTCACAAAACCAATTAACTAACCAAATGATCTTGACCATCGATCTTGCAAAAGCCACATCCACCGTTAGGATTATTTCCTAACATTCTCCCACTTGGCTAGCAAGATCTTTGAGCCAAACATAAGGATCATAACTTTGAATTAGTTAGATAATAAACCAACATTCCGTTTAGCAAAAACTACCAACAATAAACCATGTAACCATTGGGTCACCAACTCTACCCAATAGCCTACCCCATGATTATATTATTAGTAATTCTTACTAATAGGAATGTAAAAGCATACATGCATAAGATGTAAACATGGTCCAAAACAGTCATACAGACACATTCTACCTCTTATTAACAATCCATTTACAAAATGTGCACGAAATGGAGCGGTAGAAAATAATCATATATATCAGAATCATAAATTATAATGTGATCACAATAGTGTATCTCAATACCAAATGCGGACTCCCACTATCATAGGCTATCAAAAGTGTCAACCAATCCCATGCGCGCTACATGCTCTCTGAAGAGCTTTGGTGACAAGCCTTTAGTGAAGGGATCCGCCAACATAAGTGCGGTGCTTATGTATTCCACAGATACATGCTGATTCTGAACTCTTTCCCTCAGAACAAGATACTTTAAATCTATATGCTTCGAGCCGTCTCCAGACTTGTTGTTCTTGGAAAAGAAAACCGCAGCGGAATTATCACAGAGAAGTTTCAGCGGCCTCTCAATAGAATCAATCAAATTAAGCCCTGAAAGAAAATTTCGCAGCCATAAGGCATGAGCCGAAGCCTCCGAACATGAAATAAACTCTGCCTCCATAGTGGATGAAGCCATCATTCTCTGCTTGACGCTTCTCCAAGAAATAGGTCCTCCTGAAAGCATAAAAATATAACCAGAAGTGGACCGATGGGTGTCCCGACAACCAGCGAAGTCGGAATCAGAATAGCCAATCACCTCAAGGCTATCCGATCTCCTAAATGTGAGCATGTAATCTGAAGTCCCTCGCAGGTAACGCATAACCTTTTTGGCTGCCTTCCAGTGATCCAGACCTGGGTCACTTTGGTATCTACCAAGCATGCCAACTGCAAATGAAATATCTGGACGGGTACAGACCTGAGCATACATGAGACTACCAACAGCGGAAGCATAAGGAATATGTCTCATCTCATCCCGTTCCAGTGCGTTCCTGGGACATTGTAACTGACTGAATACATCACCCTTAACTATAGGGGCAAGACTAGGGGAGCACTTCTCCATGCTGAATCTCTTAAGGACTTTTTCTATATAGGTCTTCTGAGACAATCCCAGCAATCCTCGAGTCCTATCTCGATGAATCTCTATTCCTATAACATAGGAAGCTTCACCAAGATCTTTCATATCAAAATTCCTTGAGAGGAATTGTTTTGTTTCTTTCAGCATGCCTAGGTTACTACTGGCAAGTAGTATATCATCAACATATAACACTAGGATGATGAATCGACTCCCACTAACCTTAAGATATATGCATTGATCTACAGCATTTTCCTTGAACCCAAAACTAGACACTACCTCATGAAATTTCAGATACCACTGCCTAGAAGCCTACTTAAGTCCGTAAATAGACTTTTTAAGCCTACAGCTTAGGTGCTCTTCGCTCTCAGCCTTAAAACCTTCAGGCTGAATCATATAGACATCTTCATGAAGATCACCATTTAAAAAAGCAGTCTTCACATCCATCTGGTGTAACTCTAAGTTATAATGAGTTACCAAAGCCATGACTATCCTCAAAGAGTCTTTCCTTGATACTGGAGAGAAAGTCTCTTTGAAGTCTATTCCCTCTTTCTGAGTGAACCCCTTAGCGACTAGTCTGGCCTTATATCTTTCAATACCGCCCTTAGAGTCTCTTTTGGTCTTGAAGACCCATTTACAGCCTACAGGCTTGACCCCTTTAGGTAACTCGGTGAGTTCCCAGACACGGTTCTTTTTCATCGAGAGCAACTCATCATTCATGGCTTCAAGCCACTGAGCTGATCGGTCGTTATTTATGGCCTGACCAAATGAAAGTGGATCATCATCCATTTCACCGTCGTAGTCACACTCGTTTAGATAGACAACATAGTCATCAGAGATGGCTGACCTCCTCTCTCTCTGTGACCTACGCACAGATTGCTCAGCGACAATCGTTGCTGGAGCATCAGGAATGTGGGGCGAAACCTCCAATGTGCCATCTGGTGCATCAATATCCTCAGGTGGAGGAATCGACACTATTCTTTCTTGGATTACCGGTATTGGAACAAATATCCGGTTCTCCTCAAAAGTAAGTGACCTAGGCACATAACTCCCACTGAGATCACCATCCTCTAAGAATACAGCGTATCTAGTCTCTACAATCCGGGTGCTATGAGTAGAACTATAGAACCTATAACCCTTAGACCGTTCAGGGTAACCTATGAAGTAACAAGAGATGGTCCTAGCGTCTAACTTTCTCAACTGTGGGTTATATATTTTGGCTTCAGCCATACAGCCCCAAACATGCAAATATCCTAGCTTAGGTTTTTTTACTGGCCCATAACTCATAAGGGGTCTTAGCCACAGCTTTACTCGGTACACGGTTTAGGATATGAATGGCTGTTTTCAATGCTTCTCCCCACAAGGACTCAGGCAATGGTGAATTGCAAATCATGCTCCTCACCATATCCATAAGAGTACGGTCTCGTCTCTCAGCAACACCATTTTGCTCAGGTGTACCTGGCATCGTGTACTGAGCGACAATACCGTTCTCCTGTAGGTAAAGTGCGAACGCACCTGGACTGCGGCCCGTATCGGAATATCTGCCATAGTACTCCCCACCTCTATCGGACCTCACAACCTTAATCTTCCGGTCAAGTTGTAACTCAATCTCAGCCTTATAGATCTTAAAGGTATCCAGTGCTTCCGACTTTTCTTTGATGAGATAGACGTAGCTAAAACGAGAAAAGTCATCGATAAAGGTAATGAAATATCTCTCGCCACTTAGGGCAGGAGTAGGAAATGGCCCACAGATATCACTGTGAATAACTTTTAACAGGCCGGTACTCCTAGTGGCGCCCTTCTTACTAGTTTTGGTTTGTTTACCCTTAAGACACTGCCTACAAATCCCGAAATCAGAAAAGTTTAGAGGAGGAAGAACTCTATCCTTCACCAGTCTTTCCATACGACTAATGGAAATGTGGCCTAAACGCTTATGCCACAAACTGGAAGAGTTTTCATCAACTCGACCCCGTTTATTGCCACGGTAACTGATTTCCTCATTCACATGCATGGACAACAGAGAATGTGCAAACGAGCTATCTAAATTAATCATATATAGATTGCCCACAAGAGGACCAGAACCAACAACATTGGAATCATGGAGTAATGTAAAACCTTTATTCCCAAACTTGAATTCAAATCCAGAGGAATCAAGTCTGGATACAGATATAAGGTTTCTGCTCATGGCAGGTACATAAAATGTGTCTTCCAAATACATAATGAAGCCACTATCTAATACAAGACGAAAAGTGCCAATAGCCTTGACGTCTGCTTCTACTCCATTTCACATCTTAATGGTTCGCTCCCCTTTCCTGAGTCTCCGTCTCTCTTGAAATCCCTGCAAGGAATTCGAGATGTGAATAGTAGAACCTGTATCTATCCACCAGGTATTTCTAGGTGCATCTACAAGGAAAGATTCATGACAAACAAAAACTGAATTATTACCTTTCTTATGCAGCCACTCTTCATACTTGGAGCACTCTTTCTTTATGTGACCAAGTTTCTTACAGAAATGGCACCTAATGTGACTTTTCACCTCACCGGTCAAGCCCTGCTGAGCTGAACCACCTGCTACCTTCTTCTTGCCTTTCCCAAAGCCCTTTCCTTTGGTTTTCTTCTTGAAGTGACCCTTCGATGTTCCCTCTGTGGTGTAATGAGCACTTTCAGGTTGTTCGGTCTTCAACCTCTCTTCTTCTTGAACACACATGGCTATGAGTTCACTCATTTCCCACTTCTCTTTCTGCGTATTGTAATTAATTTTAAATGGAGTAAACTGCGCAGGAAGAGATGTCATCATGAAATGAACAAGGAAACCCTCAGAGATCTCCATGTTCATTTTCTTTAGCTGGGAGGCCATGTCATTCATTCGCATAATGTGCTCTCTCACACCACTACTACCATTGTACTTCATAGTGATCATCTTCATCATCAGTGTACTGGCAAGAGCCTTAGACGATCCCTTAAACTGATCCTCTACTGCCTGTAGGTACTCACTAGCAGTAAATTCCTCATTTTCCTCTGAGTCGGGAATGCCTCCTCGGATAGAGGTAGAGATCGTGCTTTTCATAATCATAAGGCTCATGCGATTTGACCGTTCCCATTTTTCATAGTTAGCCAAATCCGCAACAGTACTTTCAATAGAAGGCACTTCAGGTTTGTCATTCCTAAGTGCATAATCTAGGTCCAAACACCCTAAGACTATGTGAATATGATCCTTCCATTTTCCGAAATTAGTCCCACTCAAAACCTCGATCCCGGACAAATAACTAGAGATAGAACTAGGGTTCAATGCTGTAGACGAAAAAGACAGACAGTTACAATTTTGCTCACTATCTAAGACACCATTTAAATCCACCAAAGGAGTTTATTCAGTAAAATCCATGATTTAATGTAATCCAACTTTAAAATAAATGACTAAAGTAAACAGAAACACAAAATACATAAGTGTGTTCTTGATGGAACACCCGGTGTGTCACCGTGGGATGTCCGTTGGGCCATGCCACGATACACATTTGGTTCTCATCCATGAGACTAACTAGGGCCAAATAACTCTATACTTAAGGTACACATCACCGTTGGGCAGAAGCGTAACCCCAAATCAAGTTATCCAGACCTAGCCCTCTCACACCGCCTATTTGTGCAAAACAACAGTCATCCGTTGGGCTGAGTATTGCTCTTGGACAAATAGACGCAACTTAAAGTGGTTTTGTAGTTCATAATGTGTCACTATATGCGACACTGTTCTTTATTTAAACCACTAATCCTAAGCGATTCCGTTTCCCAGTGGGAATCACAATTCTTTGTTCATTCACAACTAAAATAATGAACAAAGTGTACAAACATGTGTACATAAAACCCGTTTTCAAGTTCCATGAAAAACAGACATCAAATTTGGGTTCAGAGGGGTGGAAATCCCCTAAATCCGGATTTACCCGGCCCAAAACTCAAAATTTTTTTTGACTAAAATCAAACAAATAAAACCAAATTTTGTTGAATTTACACTGTAACCATATAATACAGTGCTCAAATGAAAAAACTGACTCCAAAAATGGGTTCAGGAGGGTTCCAAACTCCTAGAACCAATATTAGCCAGACCCAAAAACCCAAAAAATGGCAGAAATGGCCAAAAAATTGTTCCTGGGCCGGTTTGGGTTGGGTCTGCTGGGCCCAGACAGGTTTTATGGGCCTTATCTGTTAACTGGGCCTTTCAGAAATTCGCGGATCCTTGATAGATCCTTAACGGGCCTGCGCGGCCCATCGGCCCATCACTATTCATCATCTTCTCCAACAGCAGTTATAATTTCCAGAAAATCCCAAAAAAAAAAAAACAACAAATTTCAATTTCAATTTCTGGGTTCGTTTGACATCGGATTCAGGCACCGTTTGTTGCATTGGACTCGTCTCTCGACGAACTTCACATCCATGCCGGAAAATCACCGATCGGAGCAACCGTTTTCCGGTGGCATGCCGTTTTCCGGTGATGTCAAAAAATTCCCAAAAAAATAAAATTTTCTCGTTGTTTTCTCGCTAAAACCGTGGCTCTGATACCACATGTAAGAGGCAACAGATCTTGGCGATTCAACATTGAGAAAATTACAGAACAATAGGGATTGAATTGAAATGAAAAATAAAACATACCGGAAGCCATGAATTGGGTTTTTCTTTCTCTCTGAGTTTCTCTTCGCTACACAACCGTCGGTGATGGGAACCGGTTTCTTTCTCTTCAAGCGTGGATTCTCAAAGATTAAAAACGAATTTGTTGTGTGCAAATAGGACCCAAGAGTTCCCTTTTATAAGCGTTTGTGGGAAGAGATGCGACTCCTCATCACGCCCATCCCTCTCCCCAAACGTCTCTTTACGTTCATACCTTTTCACATAAAGTCTTTTCATTAATGACTTTTCACAAAACCAATTAACTAACCAAATGATCTTGACCATCGATCTTGCAAAAGCCACATCCACCGTTAGGATTATTTCCTAACAGTTCCATCTTTGTTTTGGGTTTGGCTCTGGAGTAGGAAGAATTCACTTACACGAACAGTTCATTAGTCCATATTAGCCTAATATTATAATCAATTTGAGTTTGTTAATCATTAAAACATGAGTTTCCATAGTCGTTGTTAACATAGCACACATCAATGATTTTTCCATCTAATTATAAGTCTCTCCTTGGTATTTGAGTTTGGTAGGATTCTACGTCAAATTATCCTTTAAGAAAGATTAGTTGTTGAGTCTCCTTAGCTTTTGATGAAGGGACTTTAGGAATTATGTTGTTGAGTTTTAGTGGGACATGGGTAATAGGTGTAGGTGGTGTTTATTAGTGGTGGGAGCTAGTTTTGAGAAAACTTCTTTCTTAGGTAGAGTATCTAGTTCTTTGTGGATTCAAAGAACGATTTTTCATGGATTCGACGAGCACCCTTTGTGGATTCAAAAGTTATTATGATCAGAGGTCAATCAACCCCCACTTATTTTTCGAGCTTTTGGCTACGCAAGTTGTTGAACCCATGGGCTAACATATTTAACAGTGGGAACACCTTATTTTGTTACAAGGCATATGAGAAGAAGACATGTCGTGTCAAAGTCATTCAAGACCGCCCGTGTAATACTTAGAATTGAGTCTTGAATATTCTAAATGCATCTGTGCATATGAAGTAACTATTTAATAGGGTTTAGTAGAAGACACATGCTGCGTCACATCATAATGGATCTTTACAAGGAAGCGTATACTAAAAAGATAATATCTAAACAAAGACTAGGTTAATCAAGTAAGAGGACAACACGTAGCTAATAGGACAAACAACGATGAAAGTGAAGGATAGAAGGAAATTAGCAAGATAGGAATTTCGGTAGAATGCTTATCAGACACGAGGCTGTTCATAATGCTTTTCCTAGACATTGAGGCTGTTTCATATCTGTTGTGACTAAGTTTAGCCAACTCCGTTTTCCGTTAATGGCTTAGACTAGTGTAGATAACAAATAGGTTTCTTAATCTCAGCCATTCACGAAAAAGTAAATGCACTAATTTTGGGCAATCTGATCTTTTACGAGTCAACCATAACTTCTTTTTTTTTTGATGGGTAAGCTGGGGTTTAACGGGGACCCCTACCGATTTATTAGATAAAGAAAAAGATAGAATAGCACAAACCAGCCCTAACTCGGAACAAGCGAGAAGGAGAACCAAGGCTATACAAATAAGAGCGACAAGCACTAAGCTAAAGAGAACAAAATGATCAATACTTCTGAATTACATAATCATCTAATTTTGAGGGGTTGAGATGGGCACTTTGTGAACGCTTTGGCCAGGTTCTCCTGGGAACTTTCTGCCAGTTTGATTGTCCAAGTTTCAGTGTCTCTTCTTCACCGTTATCCTCATGTTCGACTTGAATTAGATGGACTTCATTGAGTTCTTCCGCCCATGATACATTCTTTTTCGGAGAGACTCCAGGGCTTTTTATGCTTGTTTGAAGTGAGGGAGTCTATTCAGGTTCCTCTGATCTAGAGTCGTCTTCACACTCTTTTTCTTCCGTCTCTTCATCTTCACTCTCTTCGTTTGAACTAGGGTATTCGTTAAAGCTTTTGGGTTGGCCCTCTTCTTCTTCATGCTCTTCTAGCAAGTTGAAACTATTGTGGGTCTGAATGCTATTCTCTGTAATCCCTTCTGCTTTGACTGCTCCTTTTATTGATGAAGAAGATTCTCCCACAAGGACAATCTCCAGACAAGGGGCCAAGATTGGCTCTTCATTCAAGTCTTTTTCATCAGAATTCTTCATGGGCTCAATGGGCTTTTTTTTCCATTCCTATTTTGGTTCTTTTTTGTTTGCTGAGTGTTACTTTTCGGACAGTTTGCATTTGTATGGCTGAAATCTCTGCAACACAAACAAGCTGAAGGGCGCCAATCATACTCAATATGCTGAGCAATGGTTTCTGAGGGAGTCTGGAGGTCAATAGAATCTGGCAAAGGAAGAGCATCGACATCTATTTCAACACAGAAGTGGGCATAGAGAAGACGAGAGCCTTCGGCTGTAGAAGTATCCATGTATAGGGGGTTTCCCAATACCACTAGCAATTTTATTGATTCCTCTTTGGGTCCAAAATTGAAGGTGGAGATCTGGGAGCCTCACCCAAATGGGAATACTAGCCAGGTTTGGTTTGACAAGGGGCATACCAGGGTACCAACACTGGAGGATTAGGGGCCTCCCTCCGAAACTGTGAGTTCCCATCTCAAGGATTTTAGAGCAATCCTCACTATTGTTGAACTTGAACAAGAAAAAATCATGATTGAGAGTAGAAATTTTAAACTCTCCTTTAATCCGTGTTTAATTTTTTGCAAATGTGTTTAATTTTTTTGGCGGGCTCCACATTTCTATAAGTTGATCCAATCTTTTGATGGACTGGCCTGATTCTTTGAAAAGTTGACTCGATTTTTCGATGGATCGACCCGATGTTTTGCTAGTCAACCAATTTATTTTATTGAGTTGACCCAATTTTTTGGCAAGTTAATCCAATCTTTTGCTAGTCAACATGAACTTCTGCAGATATGTTTATTTATTTATTAATTTTTTTGGTATTGACTCTTCTATTTGTCTCTTCTTCCTCATCTTCTTTTCTATTTATTCTAACACCGATTTTTCTTTTTCCTTCTTCTTCCGCTTTTCTTCTCCCTCTTCTTTTTCTTCCTCTTCCTCTTTTGAGTTGCAGGCATGGTTTAAAATTTCAACCGATATCCGAAATTTCGGATACCGGTGGGGACCGAAACCGAAAATTTCCGAAATTCAATTTTTCGCCATTTACCAAATTTCGGTCCGAAATTTCGAAATTTAAGTCCGGAATTTGGAACCAAATTACCAAATTTCGGTTTTTTTTGGGTCCGAAACGGTTACCGAAACCGAAATTTTAAACCTTGGTTGCAGGGGCGGTTGGCAGCGCAATACATAAGGCGAAGATGAAAAAGAAAAATAGGGGGCACCGGAGGGGCAACGAATAATAGAGTTGAAACTACCAATCATATGTAAATTCAGACTAAAAGTGTAATTACTTCTTCTTTCTCCCTTTAAAATAACTAAAAAATAAAAAAATGTGGAATTATAAACTAAGGGGACCTTGTGGGCCTGTTTCATTAGTGTAGTAACGTAGACAGAATTAATTCTAGAATAACACTTTATTCTTCATTTGTCAAGCATCCATTATGGATAAAAGTTATCCCAAAATTGGCCTCTAACATAGAAAATTAGGATAAATGCAACTCCTAATCAGCTTGGGGATTTTATATACCTTGACTAAGATTTTCCAGCAATAAATATCGTATCCTTATCAAAATCAGATATCACATAACGCAATATTTATGAGAAAAAAGTTAAATAAAATGGAGATGATAAATGTGCCCCCGTTGTTTAGGAGACACACCCCTTTAGTCGTTTTACTATCCAAAGACGAAAAAATGACCAGTAATTACAGAAATACTGTAGAGGAGCCAAAATTAAAACAGAAGTGGCCTAGCCTCTGTTCCGCAGAGCTCTGCTGCACTGAAATCAGCCCTTCAACAAAAATGAAAGGCTAAAATTAAATACAATAAGTAACATGGCTAACATCAGCCATTCAAATTCCATTGCTTTTTTGTGGTACGAGATAATGTTAGATCATCTCATTGAAACATCTATCTGATTAGAATCCGGGAAAGAGGTGGAGCTATTAGTTAACCGATCAACATCATCTATCGGAACAACCCCTTCGGTTGATATCTCGACCCCATACTCCTCACTCCAAATCTTTCTCAACATCCGAAAAACCTCCCCCATGGAAGGTCTCACCTCCTTTTCCTCTTGAAGACACCGAAAAGCCAACTCTGCCACCGAAGTGACCACCCTCCTAACACTTTCGTTTGATTCGAATCCAAGACCTGGGTCCACCAACTCGTTCAACACATGATTTTGGATCTTGTTAATTGCCATGCTAGACAAATTAATCTCGCTCCGATTCCTAGCCATGTCCACCGCCGGCTTCGACGATATAAGCTCAATTAAGACCACTCCAAAGCTATAAACATCACTCTTATCAGTAAGTTGGTAGCACTTGTAATAGTCTGGATCTACATAGCCTGGTGTCCCTTGTGGAGCAGTTGACACATGTGTGACATCCATAGGGAATAGGCGTGATAGACCGAAATCTGCAACTTTAACTCGAAAATTTTGATCAAGGAGAATGTTGTTGGTTTTGACATCGCGATGTATGATTTGGGGTTCTATGGCGTGTAAGTATGCGAGGGCATCTGCGGTTTCTATAGCAATGTTCAATCGAATTGGCCATGAAAGGCCACCGAATCTCGTGCAGTCATTGTAGAGATGATCTGCCACGGTTCCATTGGGGATGAATTCGTAGACAAGGAGGAGTTCACGGCTATGGCGGGAGGTGCAACCATATAAGGAGACGAGGTTTTGGTGACGCAAATGGGAGAGGATTTTCACTTCATTCATGAATTGTTCTACACGCTTGCAGTTGTTCTCGTATAGGCGCTTGACTGCGACGGAACGCCCATCTCGGAGCTTGCCTGCGTGATAGGAATTTAAAATTAAGTGGAAGCATAAATTGTATACATCATAGCATCAAATTAAGATCGCGAAACTAATTCGAGTCGGCTCAAATCGCTAGTAGATGGAAAGATGGAGAAAGATGTATAGATCTTGGAGAGGTTTTAGATTGCTAGCAAATGATAGTTTTACCATTTCTTAAAAGACTACTAAATTATAAACTATGCTTGTGACAAAGACCAAGGTATGTATATCAATCAGTTAAACTAAATAAAATACAATTAGACTATGAAGAATAGATGCTTAGGCAGGCAAATTAGCTAGTGTTAAATGTAACTTTCTGTGTATAAATCAAATGATCATACTGTAATGAAAAGCGGGTCATACCACGGTAAACGGTGCCAAAACCACCATCTCCAAGTTCTTTAGAGGGGTGGAAGTTGTTGGTGGCATTTTTGAGCTCCCTGTAAGAAAAGACATGGGTTGGGAGGGCGCTGCCGGATTTATCAAGGGCTAGTTTGGAAGAGGTAATCGGAGATAAGTGAGTCGGAAAAAAGGGCACTGAGCGGTACCGACTAAGAAGGAAGTAGAAGAGAATGCACGTTAAAAGGATGCTCCCGACTCCAATGCTTACACCTGAAAGAGAAGAATAAGGATTTAATAATCATTTAGGACAGAGATATGTTATCTGCACTCATATTTTGATAATGGCACTCACTTATGGGAAAAGTACCATTATTTAAAAAGGGTCCATGAAAGTGCCCCTCCACTGGAGTCTGGAGAGACGAATTAACTTTTCGCTTTATTAAACTAACTATGATGATGGCTCGGTAAGCACATAAAATACCTATTAATCCTATTATGCACCTATCTAATCATTGGCACTTGCTTTAAGCCTTTAATGGATACAATCACTTCCCTACGGATTGTTCTTCGGATCCTACTTTCCACGTCATTATCACGATCCATTTTAATTCGGACCGTCCATCGGAGTGTCCTATTATGTCCCACTAAGCTAAGTAAACAATTAATTTTTTTATAAAAGAAATAGTGTTTCTCTATGCATTTTTTTTATAAAAGAAATAGTTAGATAGATGTGGTTTGATTGATGGGATATCCAAAGCTGCGGCAAAGAGTATAAAATGGGATATTTAGATCAGTATCACGTGGGACCCACCATGCCATACTGGAATTACATTGAGGTCGAGCCCTAACTCCTAAGAAAGAATCCCTCCATGTCATCCAACAAGTAATTCCATGAAGACAAGTAATTGATAGATGTGGTTTGAACTTAGGCCTCACAATCAAGGCGATACATTGCTTGGCTGGTCTCATGTGGGACGGATTATACTAATTACTAGATCATGGCTTATTAATGGTAATACTTAGATTTTCTAAGGGGAAAACCCTGAGAATATCCCAAAAATCTGTTATACCAACGGGTTTATACCCTTAGATAAATATGGTCAAAATTTAAACAAGAATCTGAGAAGTAGAATACCTATAATAATCTTCTTTATAATGCGCTTGTGTTGTTGACCTGCAACTGCAACTGCAACATCATCAAATGAAGAAATTTAGTATACTGTCGTCATTCCCTAATCACAGAAGCTGAGTTTCTAAACTTTTTATCTTCACTAAGATCCTTTTTGGATTGCAAGAAAAAACTTTTTTTCATTGGAATATTTTTTCTTTCTACAATTTAGAGGGAAATGATATTATTATGGTTAATTTAGTGGGATATTATCATAAATTGAAGCTCCCACATAGTAGTCATGGAATAGGGTCAGTTCAAGTCATCTTTTTTGTGTGTGTTAAAATGTAAGAAATTTTAGAAATATTGTTCCTTTCCGAACCTTTCAAGAAAATTCTTGGAAATCAAAGTCTTATAATCGAAGTTACTGAAGCAGCCAGTTCAATCCCCATCTAGCTGCTCCATGTATAAGAATTTAGTGTAGAGAAATAATGGACTTTAGATTGGAGGTTTAAATACAAATTGCTCCCAAATGCAACTACATTAAAGCACAATGTTATGGTCCAACAACAATTATTTTCCAAATCAAAGACTGGAAATACCAATTTACTATTTCATACCTTGGCATCTGAAACTCTTCGCCCCCTCATCGACCGTGCAATTACCTCCCTTCTTGTAACAATCTTCGCATTTCGGATCAATATCCCATTGAAGAGCGAAACCCGCAGCAAATATAGACAAAAAATCATTGTCATTCCAAAATTCCCACAATTGAAACACTGGTAACACAACCATCGAACAATTTTTCGGAAGAAGATTTTGTCTTGTCACAGTGTCATTTTGTCTATAATAGAGATCTTTGCCTTCACAATCTGTGAAACTACGAACCTCTTTCGAGATATTACCAGGAACTGTATATTGATTGTGCTTGCAATAATAAACGGTCAGGTTGCGGCTCCTACGAATTTGGAGACGTGGAAATTCAGGCAGTGAAAAATTGGTAGGGAAATCACAGATTTTTGATTTGGTGAGATTCCACAGTTCGCTGTCTTGAATCAGGACTCGTTTTTCTTCATATGAGATGTTTTTGACGATGAACGTTTTTTCCTCGAATTTGATCTTTGGTATGTTGTCCTCACAGTTGATGCCATAGAAGCCGCAGTTCGAAGTGTTGATGTTGAAGAAGGGAAATCTGATACCAGTAAGGTATCCACAGACAAACTGAGGGCATTTTTCACTGCTGTTATTAACTTGTTGGGCTGAGAGATGAGCAAGGTGAAAGAGAAGGAAGAGAAAAACAATTATGGAGGGGATTGTTAAAGCCATCCCAATTGAACAATCTCAAAGACAAAATAAACACAGCTCTTTCTCCTTTATTTAACAAAAGAAGAAAAAGCAAAGCCATCTATATACTTTTGTGTTTTAGTCAACATGTTTTTTCTCAGTTGATACGTCGGCCCATGACTTGGACCACAGACTCTAGACTTTGTGAATGATAGGAGAAGGTGGAATATTTTCATACCTTCTTTTCATTTCACCACCGCCAAAAAGGAGTTTCCTCTCTATGACTTGGGCTTTCTCTATGGACTATGGACAGAGCCGTGTGCATCACTGCATCAGTTAGGCCCCTTTCACAATTAGGCCCCCTTAGGAGAAAAGTCAAAGGGGATGGTGACGTGTGGCCAATAACGGCGCCATTGCAAAAGGCATTTCGCGACTGGTCTGACATGCGACAGACGGGATCGATCCTAGCAAATCCCATATATGTCATCTTCCAAAATTGGAAAAAAAAAGAAAAAAAAGGCAATAGGAGAAATAAAAAAGCAACTAGTAGGGAGTGGTAGATAATAAAGCGACTTCAAGGTTGGTAGATAAAACGTGCAACGAGGGTAAGAACACTTTTCTCTCACTGGAATTTCGTCAAACAGGTTGTGGGCTACACTTAGAACTTAGAACTTAGAACTTAGAACAAGAGGAAGAAGATGGCTGTGAGGCGGATGAAACTCGGATCAGGGCCTCGAGGAAGAAGAGATATATTTATATCTCTTCCTCATCTTCTTGTTTTGACTCCAAAATGCTTTTCAAAATTTATGCAATTCCAAGAAAGGATTTTGACTCCAATAATCGGTTTGGACTAACAATCATTTGTCAAAACCGTTTTAGTCCCTGTTTAATTTTCATTGTGAGAACCGATAGTGAGTCCAAAATTGATTATTGGACTCAAAATTCCTTAGGCTCTGTTCGTTTGAGATTGTTGCAACCGATTGTCACTCCCCGATCCCCGATCCCCGATCCGATTAACTCAAAATTACATTTAATTTTGAGTCCAATAATCGGATTGGGGGGTGACAATCAGTTGTCTTAATCCCAAATGAACAGGGTATTATGCCCCATTCATTTTAGATTGTGACCTCTGATTGTGGGCCCAGTCTGATTATTGAACTCGATTAAATGTGATTTTGAGTCCAACATTGGGTTTGGCACCATGATCAGTTGTCATAATCTAAAACGAACATGGCTTTAGATTTTGACAACCGATTGTTAGTCCAAAACCGATTCTTGGACTGAAAAATAAACATAATTTTCAGTTCAATAACCGGTCTTGGACTCTTAATCAGTTGTCAAAATCTAAAAGGAACCGAACCTAAAGGCCAAAAGTATTGAAGGATGAAGAAAAGACCAATTATTTTGTCCAGTTGTAATGGTTTCAGGTCAAGGTGAATAGGGACTGGTGGCAATAATGCGTATAGCTTTAAAATATATATATATTTCACCATTGGTAGAGAAACGGACTGAGATTATTGAAAAGAGAAGTACTTTACTGTACTTTAAATAGTGGGATTTGCTAGCTTCCATTGCAAAAGGCATTTCGGGGATGGTATGTTGCATGTGAGAGCAGCCACACAGGCTCACTTTTCAGTAGATTTTGTCTTCATTCATGAGGTGGCTGCTCTCACATGCAATAGACCATCCATGAGATGCCTTTTTTGATGGACGCTAGCAAGTCCCTAAAACAGTACCTAAACTTACGTCTAATGTGTTGAAGCAAGAGATATTAACGGTGCCCACCGTCAACATGGTTTTAAATTTCGACCAAAATCTGAAAATTTTGTTTCGGTTGAGACCGAAACCGAAATCAGTAATACCCGAAACAATCGTTTATTTCGGCCGAAATTTCAAAATTTTGGTTGAAATTTCATTTATTCCGAAATTTAAGGGATTTCACCCAGAAATCTCGATTGTTGATAATTAATTAATATTATCCTGAAATTTCAGCCGAAATTACCGAAATTGAAATTACGGAAATTTCGGTCGAAATTCCATACGCGAAACGAATCGCCGCTAATTTAATTTTGTCAGATTTCAGCGAAATTTGCAGAAATCTCGGTTTCGCTGAGGACCAAAACGCATTCAGAAATCGAAATTTGAAACTATGACAGTGAAGTCAAGTGTAGGTGGTATGACAAAAGTACCACCCTTGATATTTGATCCAACAGCAGACTCTTAAAAAGTGGTCTACTGTTGGATCAAATATCAAGGGTACAAATACGGTCAACCAAGGTAAAGTGTTGCTATAGAAATTACTACTCTGGGCCCCACAAAGCAACACGTATCAGAAACGTTAAGCAAGGCCGCACCACAGCTGACTCTACAAAAATTCCAATGAGTCTTCTTGTTGGAAAAATTTCATTTAATTTAGATAAGAAACAAACCAAGAATGATGGTCAGATTTTAACAGCTTTCTAGGGCAGTGCAAACAGGGCACGAGTAGGAATTAGGATGTAGGATTTCTGGGTTAAGAATATATCAGATCTCGTGAGATATAGCCGTTGGATCATGCGGTGCTAGATTAAGCAATTAGAAAAGATTCTGATACTAGTAGAGATAAGAATACAAGCTCATTCGGTGAGCCGTGGGCATCCTCATATCATTTTTGTACTTGGAACAACTAGTCCAAAGGGTCACATGCCCACACATTAACATTTTGGAGAAAGGTATTATAAGCTTTTTTCAAGGCCTGTTTGCAAAAGTACTGAAAATCCATCGAGCCAAAACTGATTAGATGAAACTTCTCCAAGTTGACTTAAAACGAGATGACTCACAGATTACTCGGTTTCAGTGGAAAAGTAAAGGAACTTCACTACCAAAACAAATGACACCCCAACTACTTCCTCTTAAAAATTAATAGAACACACCAAAATATAGAAGCAAATGATATAAAGCACTATGATATGTTGTTAGAATGTGTCCACTTAGGTGGCCTTGGATAGGCTGCGAACTCTCTTTATTAGCAAGTTATTTAGGTCCAATAATGACCTTTGGCAACTTGGTTGTTTTACTTGTTTCAAACTTTGGCTAAGGTTGATGGGTGAGGAGATATGAATAGCATCGGCCATTCTCGGGAAGGAACGAGCTTGATGTGTGCTACAGTGCCGGAGATTACCAGTACAACCATATTTGCCACTAATCGATGGATTACCTTATAAAGTTTAAGGGTGATTCGAGGTTGGATCAAAATATATGATCATTTTGTTTGGCCGTGGATTATCCAATGGATTTTGGTGCGGGTGTGCTAAGGAAAGGTATTTCCCAAAGTAGGATAATCGAGTCTTTTCGTCCCTTGAGGATTAGATATCAGATGATTAAGAAGCGACTAGTCTTTTGATACAAAAGACAAAAATCTAGTGTTTAGTAAGTTTTTGTAACCACTGAAAATGGGTTATCGTCATCAATCAGAGCTTAGTGCCAGTGACTGAGCAGAGTCTTTGTAATCATAGATGATTTGTGGATATCCCACAAGGACAATAAGATTGTCATGCCTCGAACTGGGGTCCATGACAGCACCGCACGCCCATGGGTCACCCTTCCAGACGCGCAAGGCAAGTAGATCAAATCATCACACGTTCCACAAAACAAGTATGCAGGACAATCTCGAACTGGGGTCTGCAACAGCACCGCGAGGCCATGTCTCACCCGCATGGACGTGCAAGGCAAGCATATCAAATCATCACATGTTCCACAAAACAAGTATGCAGAGCAACTGGAATTTCTATCAGATTAAATACAAAATAAGTCTTACAATGATCCATCATAGATTAAATTCCAAGTAAAAAAAATCCCAACTAAAAATTAATCAATCACTAAATAGTTTAAGCCAATGTTTCTAAATGAAATGAATCTGAAGATGTCCCACTAAGCTACGTCACGCTTCCCCCAATTTCCGCGTCATACGTCATACCTACTCCTCGGGATCTGCAAGACATAATATTGGAGTGAACTAATGCTCAGTAGTTACCAAATCTGTATAACAGGCGGATCAAGCATGCGAGAAAAATATGATATAAAGCAAGGTACCAGGGGAATTTCCCAAAATTGCGCATTCGATGGATCCATGTGATCATGTGCTACTGCCACAACCGCAACTTTCCAATGCCACAGCTCTACTGGCAGAAAGGAAAACCCAAATACGTTGCTGGTCTATTAATAGACATGATCAAATAACGACCCAAAGGCCAAAACCGATTCCATAACAGTAAAACAAAACCAGTAAATCTTTCCATCACAAAAGATGTAAACATGCTTATCAAATTTTCAGAAATTTTCAGAATTTTTCAGAATTTTTCAAAAGTCTTTTTGTAATTCAATCTTACAAAGGGGTGCTTTTAGTCTTTTACATTGGTTTGCTTTTTGCTTTAGGGCTTCTCACTCAAAGTTAGAGCTTCCCTCCAAAAGGACTAAAGCCATGAGAAAACTTTAGTCCTAGATGGGAAGTGTGAGAGGGTGAGAGTGGCCATATATATACTTTCACTCTCTTAGTCTTGTGAATGAGAAAGAGGTCATGAGAATCCTACGCGCACGGATCACCCACTTGGGTCCGGTGGGCTTTTGGTATTACCAGACACGCGCGCCGCCCGGCCCGGCGCGGCTCGGCCGGCCGCGCGCGTGGGCCCAAAGCCTTTTTATTTTCTTTTATTTCTTTTCTTTTTCTTTAATCATTATTTAATACTTTTTACCGTTTGAGATTCCTTAAATCTTGGTTTTGTGACCGTTTGGGAAACGTCTCTCACGCACTAAAAGAGTGCGACGTTTCATCCCAACGTGTCTCTTATTTTTCTATAAAAACGGTTTTACAGAGATAGAAAGACACAGAACGATTTCTTCTTCTGCTCTCTTCTCTCTGGTTTTCCTTCTGGTTTTCCCCAATCTTTCTGATCAAGGCTTTTGGCACATATAAGCAAGTTGTTAGGCATCCGGGCTGCGTGAGTGCACACCCCTGGAGCGAGAGTTGTTGTATCCTGGAGGCATACGCCATCACGCCCATCTGCACCGTTGATTCGTCATAGTGGGGGCGAGATTTGCCTTAAGGACAGCGAAGATTCTTCGTGCCTCAACTCGATAAGTGATCTAACGATTTGTTCTTCCTTTACAGTTTATTATTGCAGAAAATTGTTACTGTTGAAATCTGCTTTTGGAGTTACCAGATTAATTTCGTATAAGGTATTATCTCATCATAAATTACAGATTTGCACATCAATTTTTATAACAATCTTAAGGCAAATCTTTACGATCTGTGATCTGTAATTTGGGATTCCGATTATTGGAAATTAATCATCATGACTTCCCAAACCGAAAGACCAGAAAAATTTGATGGATCGGATTTCGGTAGATGGCAAGAAAAGATGTGATTCTTTCTGACCTTTCTGAACCTAGATTATATCTTGAATGCTCCTGAACCATCACCTGATGAGGAAGAACCTGCAAGAACCCATCTCTCTGAGAAAAGGAAAAGAGACAATTATCTCTGTAAAGGCCATATACTGAGTTGTCTCAGTAATCAGTTGTTCGATGTATTTTTCAGAATTGAGTCTGCCAAAGAGTTGTGGGAAACTCTAGAGCAGAAATACCTGGTTGAAGCCGCGGGTTCTAAGAAACATCTTATTGGAAAATATTTCCGATATCAGATGATAGATGGAAAATCTATTATGGATCAAGTAAATGAGATCCAGTTGATTGTTTCTGATATTCTTTCTAGAGGTATTAAAATAGAAGAACAGCTCCAAATTGGTGCAATCATTGAAAAATTACCACCTTCATGGGAGAAATTCCAAGACACCCTTCTGCATGACAGAAACGATTTTTCTCTTCAAGATCTATTTGTATATCTTCGAACTGAAGAGGAAAACCGTTTCAGAAAACAGAAATCAAAGGCCTATGAGTTTAACTCTAAGGCAAATCTCACTGAATCTTCATCTGGAAAGAAAATCTATTCTAAACCTGGGTCTGGATCTGGAAAAGGAAATTTCAAGAAAAATAATAAGGACTTCAAGAAAAAGAAAGGTAACTGCTTTGTGTGTGGGAAAGCAGGTTACTATGCTAAAAACTGTCGCAAAAACGACAAGAAGAAAAACCCTCAAGGAAATAATGCGCCTCAGGCAAATATGGCTGAAGATCAATATCTGTCGGCTGTAGTATCTGAAGTGAACCTGGTTAGCAACGTGAAGGACTGGTGGGTGGACACTGGTGCCACCAGACACATCTGTAGTGACAGAAGTGTATTTTCTTCCTACGAGCTTGTAGGGGATGGAGAGCAGCTTTTCATGGGAAACTCGTCATCATCTGCTGTGGCGGGTAAAGGAACAGTCCTATTGAAGCTTACATCTGGAAAAGTTCTGAAGCTCTGTGATGTCCTTCACGTACCAGATATAAGAAAGAATCTGGTGTCTGGGTCACTTCTGATCAAGAAAGGTTTTAAACTAGTTTTCGAGGCTGATAAATTTGTCATTACTAAGAATGGTGAATTTGTGGGGAAGGGTTATTCCAGTGAGGGTTTATTCAAACTGAATGTATCTGAGAACATTATGAATAAAGCATCTTCTTCTTCTGCTTATATTATTGATTCTTCTTGTTTATGGCATGGTAGGCTAGGTCATGTTAACTATGCATCTTTAAAGAAAATGATGACCATAGGTCTAATTCCTAAAAGTAATCTAATAGTAGATAAATGCGAAATTTGTGTGCAATCAAAGTACTCTAAGAAGCCTTTTCATAGAGTAGAAGAAAGAAAATCAGAACTTCTTAGTTTAATTCATAGTGATGTATGTGACTTAAACAATGTTTTAACTAGAGGAGGAAAAAGGTATTTTATTACATTTATAGATGATTTCTCTAGATTTTGTACTGTTTATCTTATTAGATATAAAGATGAATCATTTGATAAATTCATTTCATTCAAATCTGAAGTAGAGAATCAGTTAGAAAAGAAGATCAAAATCCTAAGATCTGATAGAGGAGGTGAGTACACCTCTAATGATTTTAGTGCTTTTTGTGAATCTCATGGCATAATTCATCACGTAATTGCACCTTACTCTCCACAACAAAATGGAGTTGCTGAACGTAAAAACAGAACTTTAATGAACATGGTAAACTCTATGTTAGGGAGTTCAGGTTTACCTCAGAACCTATGGGGAGAGGCTCTTCTCTCTGCTTGTTATATTCTAAACAAAATTCCATTTAAAGATTCTGACAAAACTCCTTACGAGTTATGGAAGAATAGAAAACCGCATTTTAAATACCTTAAAGTGTGGGGGTGCTTAGCTAAAGTTAGGATTCCAGATCCTAAAAGTTCTAAGTTAGGTCCTAAGACTGTTGATTGTGCATTCATTGGATATGCACAAAACAGTAGTGCATATAGGTTCTTAATCTATAGATCAGATCATGTTGATATGCATCCTAACACCATAATTGAATCCAGAGATGCTGAATTCTTTGAAACCATATTCCCTTATAAAACTAGTCTAAGTGAGAACACACTAAAAAGACCCAATGAATCTATAGAAAAAGAGCATCAAGTGTCTGAGGAATCTGTAGAGCCTAGAAGAAGTAAAAGGGCAAGAGTAGAGAAAAACTTTGGTCCAGAGTTCATTGCCTATCTTCTAGAAGGAGATCCAAAGACATATAAAGAGGCAATGTCACTTCCAGATTCTTCATTCTGGAAAGAAGCTGTCAAGAGTGAAATAGACTCTATTTTGAGTAATGGGACATGGATCTTGACAGATCTGCCTCCTGGTTGTAAACCTATTGGTTGCAAGTGGATCTTTAGAAAGAAATTAAAAACTGATGGAACTATAGATAAGTTCAAAGCTAGACTAGTAGCTAAAGGGTTTAAGCAAAAGGAAGGAATGGACTTTTTTGACACTTACTCACCTGTAACCAGGATAACCACTATTAGAATCCTTATTGCCATAGCTGCAATCTATAACCTTGAAATCCATCAAATGGATGTCAAAACAGCCTTTCTGAATGGTGAATTAGATGAAGAGATTTATATGGATCAACCTGAAGGCTTTGTAATCCAAGGCCAAGAGCAAAAGGTATGCAAACTTATAAAATCTCTATATGGTTTAAAACAAGCACCAAAGCAATGGCATGAGAAGTTTGATAGTGTGATGCTATCAAATGGATTCATAATAAATGAATCAGATAAATGTGTTTATAGCAAATTTAGTGGGGATAGTGGTGTTATTGTTTGTCTGTATGTAGATGATATGTTGATCATCGGAACAGACATAAGTGTAATTAAAGACACTAAGAAGTTTTTATCAAATAATTTTGATATGAAAGATCTGGGAAAGGCAGATGTAATCCTGGGTATCAAAATAAATAGAAACCCAGAAGAAATAATTTTAACTCAGTCTCATTATGTAGAAAAAATATTAAGGAGGTTTAATCAATTTGATTGTAAACCTGTGGCTACCCCATATGATTCTAGTATAAGATTATGTAAGAATAAAGGGAGTGGAGTAGATCCACTTGAATACTCTAGAGTTATAGGGAGTCTAATGTATTTGATGAACTGCACTAGGCCAGACATAGCCTATGCAGTGGGTAGACTCAGTAGCTATACCAGTAATCCTGATAGTGATCACTGGGAAGCACTAATTAGAGTATTGAAATATCTTAAAGGAACCATAAACTATGGTTTGCATTTTTCTAAATATCCTGTTGTACTAGAGGGGTATAGCGATGCCAATTGGGTATCTGGATTTGAGACCAAATCTAGGAGTGGATATGTCTTCACTCTAGGAAGTGCAGCGGTTTCTTGGAAGTCTGCCAAGCAAACTTGTATAGCCAGATCCACTATGGAGTCTGAGTTTATTGCTTTAGAGAAAGCAAGTGAGGAAGCCGAATGGCTTAGAAACCTTCTGTCTGATATTCCACTTTGGAATAAGCCAGTACCAGGTATTACAATCCACTGTGATTGTCAAGCTGCTATTGGAAGAGCAGGTAATAATGTATATAATGGAAAATCACGACACATTCGTCGGAGGCATAACTCCATAAGACAGTTGTTGAAGAATGGAGTGATAACCATAGATTTTGTAAGATCAATTGATAATATATCAGATTGTCTTACAAAAGGACTAAATAAAAATTTAGTCATAAGCACATCGAGGGGGATGGGGCTGAAGCCCACTGTTTAGATCACCTATAACAGGAACCCAACCTATCTGACTGGAGATCCCAAGAAGTAGGTTCAATGGGAAAAACAAGTTATTTGAGTGATCTGTATTGCACCAAGTTGTATGTGAATTAAGTTCACTAAGCCTATCCCTATGGTGTGGGTGCAACCTGTAACGGTAAGAGGATGAGTTGTAGGACTCTTAATGTTATCTATAGCTGACTAGCTGTCATGCTGATTGTCAGTGGGGTGCGTAGTTACAGGGCACTCCTGATAGATACACCTATATGAGTGTGGAAGTGTGGCCGCTTCCTATGAGAATTGGGCTAAATTCTCTAGAGCTCTCATGAAATCAGGATATAGCACATGGCCGAAAAGTGCAACACCGTATGAACTTGCTTATGCCTTCTGTGTTGTGTGTGTGGTATGTTGTTTCAGTTTATTACTAAAAGTGCTTGGTTCAAGACGTATATTCACCAAGTACTTGATAAACTCGATATACCTGCACTAAGTAAAGGTTCAAGTCCAAAAGACACCTCTACTGATGCATAACACATCTTGCCTTGATCAAATCTATTTACATTTATGATTTATTTCTTGTAATTTTGAATTAGTGGGGGATTGTTGACTTTTTATTCAAAAGTCTTTTTGTAATTCAATCTTACAAAGGGGTGCTTTTAGTCTTTTACATTGGTTTGCTTTTTGCTTTAGGGCTTCTCACTCAAAGTTAGAGCTTCCCTCCAAAAGGACTAAAGCCATGAGAAAACTTTAGTCCTAGATGGGAAGTGTGAGAGGGTGAGAGTGGCCATATATATACTTTCACTCTCTTAGTCTTGTGAATGAGAAAGAGGTCATGAGAATCCTACGCGCACGGATCACCCACTTGGGTCCGGTGGGCTTTTGGTATTACCAGACACGCGCGCCGCCCGGCCCGGCGCGGCTCGGCCGGCCGCGCGCGTGGGCCCAAAGCCTTTTTATTTTCTTTTATTTCTTTTCTTTTTCTTTAATCATTATTTAATACTTTTTACCGTTTGAGATTCCTTAAATCTTGGTTTTGTGACCGTTTGGGAAACGTCTCTCACGCACTAAAAGAGTGCGACGTTTCATCCCAACGTGTCTCTTATTTTTCTATAAAAACGGTTTTACAGAGATAGAAAGACACAGAACGATTTCTTTTTCTGCTCTCTTCTCTCTGGTTTTCCTTCTGGTTTTCCCCAATCTTTCTGATCAAGGCTTTTGGCACATATAAGCAAGTTGTTAGGCATCCGGGCTGCGTGAGTGCACACCCCTGGAGCGAGAGTTGTTGTATCCTGGAGGCATACGCCATCACGCCCATCTGCACCGTTGATTCGTCATAGTGGGGGCGAGATTTGCCTTAAGGACAGCGAAGATTCTTCGTGCCTCAACTCGATAAGTGATCTAACGATTTGTTCTTCCTTTACAGTTTATTATTGCAGAAAATTGTTACTGTTGAAATCTGCTTTTGGAGTTACCAGATTAATTTCGTATAAGGTATTATCTCATCATAAATTACAGATTTGCACATCAATTTTTATAACAATCAAATCATCACATGTTCCACAAAACAAGTATGCAGAGCAACTGGAATTTCTATCAGATTAAATACAAAATAAGTCTTACAATGATCCATCATAGATTAAATTCCAAGTAAAAAAAATCCCAACTAAAAATTAATCAATCACTAAATAGTTTAAGCCAATGTTTCTAAATGAAATGAATCTGAAGATGTCCCACTAAGCTACGTCACGCTTCCCCCAATTTCCGCGTCATACGTCATACCTACTCCTCGGGATCTGCAAGACATAATATTGGAGTGAACTAATGCTCAGTAGTTACCAAATCTGTATAACAGGCGGATCAAGCATGCGAGAAAAATATGATATAAAGCAAGGTACCAGGGGAATTTCCCAAAATTGCGCATTCGATGGATCCATGTGATCATGTGCTACTGCCACAACCGCAACTTTCCAATGCCACAGCTCTACTGGCAGAAAGGAAAACCCAAATACGTTGCTGGTCTATTAATAGACATGATCAAATAACGACCCAAAGGCCAAAACCGATTCCATAACAGTAAAACAAAACCAGTAAATCTTTCCATCACAAAAGATGTAAACATGCTTATCAAATTTTCAGAAATTTTCAGAATTTTTCAGAATTTTTTTTCCAGAAATATAGCATTCTAAAGACGTGATCACTTTTCCAAAATATGATTTCATGAATATATAAACATGAATATAATCCATGATTAGAAACATAAATATAATCACGAAAATACAGATAAACATTTCCAAATCAACATGGGATCGAAAACGTTGGTGTAGAGATAAGGCACTTGCACAGAAACATAAATGTAATTACGAAAATATAGATAAACTTTTCCAAACTAACATGGGATCGAAAACATATTGGTTTAGCGATAAGGCACTTACACTTTTGTTGATCAAAGTCTTCCTCAGAATTTATTCGTAGCCAAGACATGCTGTGTCATCACCCTATAATCATGATTGACTATAAATTAGTGTTTGTACACATAAACAAGTTATCCGGCCGAAATCGCACCCAAAAAACAACCTTGAAACTTCAAATTCGAAAGCCACCAAAATTCCAGTTCTGGTCGACCGGCCTGTCCCAGTCGATCACCCAACCCCGTACGACCGCCAGGACGCCTTGAGAACAACCTAGGATAAGGCGCCGGTAGACGAACCTCTTGTAGTTGACCGCACCAGTAAATCTGGGTTTTCTCTTAGACCGCAGTTTCTCTCCCTTTTATGTTATTTTTTCTGTTAGAGTGTACGCTCTATGAGCTAGTCCTATTGAAACTGCGATGTGCTTCTAGACACGCTTGTCCTTAGGCGGCATCGTAGGATTGATCATGCACATAAAGATTATGTAGCAAAGAGATATGACCTTACGGTTCTTTGTAGACCTAGAATGTTTCTGGTTGGGGTTGAAATTAGACATCTCATACGTGTATACGACCATCATCGATCCTGCCTCCATACACGCATTGGGGTGGCCTATCTTGGTCACTGGGGTAGTTGACGCTAAGCAGGTGGAATGGGTGCGATGATTGGATCACGCACTGAACGGATCACTTTACAGAATAGCCTATGAATAAGGATTTGGATAAGGTTATTCTGTAAGACAAAACCCTTGGATATGTCCTTAGACCTGATGGGTCATTTTGGTTTGTGGGCGCGCCTTATAACTTTGGTCTATCTAACGTTAGTCCCTAGTACGGGATTGTTAGCATTGTCAAATGGTTTTATTTGGTATAAATAACTTGTAATCAGCCATTTTTTAAAATAAATGAAGAATTTCAAACCCTAAATTTGGACTCTGTGTACAGAGGAAGGAAGGGTGACCATTCTCTCAAAGTGGGTTGAGAGGCTGATCTTTCCTCTAAAGAGGTCAACCACATTGCGAATTGAAAAAATGAAAGCTCTTTTTTAGGAAAGCAATTGGTGGGACAGAGCGTCCGGTGAACCGCGACACCCTCGAAAAGCCTATCTTTCTGAACGCAAGGGAGAGTTGGGCTTGGGTGGGGAAGACGATGTTTGGACGTTGAGCCATAGAGATGGAGATGGACTAGTTTTTTTCAGTTCAAGATCTAAAAATCTTTGGATGGAAGAGAGATTTTTAAATCCTGGAAGTTTTACTTAAAATTCAAATTACTGGATTATAGAATCTATTATTTTAGCTATCCAAACACTACGTTTTAATATAAACATGGATTTTATAATCTAGGATTGTAAAATCCATGTATCCAAGCGGCACTTATAAGCATGGTTTTAAATTTCCACCGAATTTCGGGTTTCGGTCGGGACTGACACCGAAACACCTTATACCCGAAACCGTAATTTATTTCGCCGAAATTTCCTGCAATTTTGGTTCGAAAGTTTAGGAAAAAATCGATACTTTTGGAGAGAAATCGTATCTTCTCCATTATCTTGAAAGAATATATCAGTTATATGAGAGGATCACAATTAAAGGGATGAATATAGAATCCCTAATTATAAGGGATAGATAATATTACACCGTATACAAAAGGAAGAGAAAGCTAATAGAGGAAAGAAATATGATCTGTTGGGAAATCCAAGGCAATCTTCATCACCATAATCCTAGCCAATCTGTATCACCCACTATAGCAACAACCAACTCCCAAGCAATCCGTCATACTCCTTCATTCTTTAATATTTCCCTGAAATTTCGGCCCAAATTTAAATTCAGGCGGGATAAAAAATGGCTTTTTTATTTTGTCTGATTTCGAACGAAAAAAATTCGATTTCGGTGGGGTCCCAGACCGAAATTTAAAACCATGCTTACAACTTACAAGTACCTTTTATGGCTCTTACAAATCCAAAAAAAGCTAATAACACGATCAGAAAAGAGCTTCATATATAGGGTGAGAAATATCGTTACCAAAAAACACAAGTGTATTACTTCGTGGGATTTGCTAGTAACCACCGCAGATGGCAATTTGCAGGCCGGCTGTTGCATTAGAGAGCAGCCACATAGGCTCAGATTTTGTCCTATTCATTTAATTCATCTGAGGTCGCTGCTCTCTCATGCATGGTTTTAAATTTCATCCGAAATTGACCGAAACCCGAAACGTTGCGAAACCGAAATTGGCGAAACATAACAAATTTCGGAAATTTCAGGAAAATTTGCAAATAATAATATTAAATTTGTATTCCTTTTCCAAATTTCAGCCGAAATTACCTAAATTTTGGCCTAAAAAATCGACATTTCGTGTCTCTTTACAGAATTTCGGCTAGGTCCGAAATTTATACCAAAACCAAAATTTCAAACCATGCTCTCAAGCAACAGCCGGTTTGAGAAATGCCTTCTTCGATGGTCCTAGCAAATCCCTTATTTGGTTTCAATCTCGGGTGATAATAAATTCACATCCCCTGTGAGATACTTCGCACCCCTTGAAAGGAGGATATGTGGCAGACTTTATCACTTTTCGACGGAGGGTTAGGATCAACCTATGGAAATGATTTTTGGGGCACAACCTATTTAGGATGTGGACCATCTAATGGACGGTTTGGATCATCCTATGGTGCGGGCCATACCATACTTTTTAATAAACAACACAAATCTCTAGATTGGAAAGGGTAAGATCGTCTTTTCATTTCATTTCAAAATAAGCAGCATCACTGTTGCTGGGGCAAATAAAGACGGTAGGTTAAAAAGGACAAAGGTCTCTCTCTCACTCTCAGTGAAAACGCCTCCGTTCTCTCTTTCGTGCTTGGATATTTCAAGTCATCTCCCCAAAAAATATCCTCCATGGGCAGCACCTTTTTTTTCATCTCCTTTATCATCTATTTATTTATGTCTCTTCCCTTTCTTCCAAACCAAACGTGATGCAGAAAATCCATACCTAGAAGACTAGACTTTTAAGACGCATCTCTTTCTTGAAGTACTCAATTTCTTTCCATTAAATTACTAAAAACCTTACCATCAACGCCTGCAGATCGGTCGAAAAATCCAGTTTGGGAGTCTCTCGACATGCATCAGTTGCTCTAACAATCTTTACTTCTCTTCCTATGCTTTGTTCAAATTTCTTTTCACAGGCGTAGGACATAACAACGCTGTGTACCGTCAAAGAGAGCTCTACCAGTACACAAGGCTAACAAAGTAATATCAGATCCAAGCATAGTATAAACTGAACTAAAGGAACTTAACAAAGTCTTTAACAAGGCTCGTATAATACTCACTATATAACTGATCAAGTGGAACCGCAGGATCTCCAAAGTTAGGCTTCAGCTTCCTCGTTCGCTCATGAGGATCAAAATCTGAAAATGTTTTAAACCGTCAGCTGAAAAGGTCACTACAAAATAACATACTACTCTAAGTGTTAGTCTAAGAATGCCAAGGCTCAATAAGGGTCAAACATATATGACCAGAACTTACTACAAAATATCTCATATATGAAATAGGTGTGTCAATAAGCAAAGATGCATATCAATATGAAATACTGAACACAAGGTGCTATGGTAACGGAACAATATCAAAACAATGGTCAATGCCAAAGAGTACCGAGAACGCAAAGTCCAAAATCCACTTCCAGCTCATCGGCCTGGTCTAGAAGGCATGTTGTTGTCTACACCGGTGTTGGAACTAGTTCCTCCAAAGTTCAGATACTTGCCGACAGGGCCAAGTGCTTTACCACCATATGGCAAGGTCCAGAGTCATCGCATACGACCCCCATGGCTGGGTCCAAAATTTTTAATTGTTTCATCTCCGTATGGCAGGGTCCAGAAATAACCCAAGCCTCCACAGAATTGTCCAGAACTGATTCTGCCAAAATCCACAACAAATGGTATCCACAAGTCTAGATATTGAAATAAATGTCCAAAACAGATAGTATCCAAAGGTCCATAAGGTACGGATCATAGCTGATTAAAGATTTCCACAAAAGGAGTTCAAAGGTTCATATTACAAATAAAGTAAGCAAAGCAATAATAGTACAATAAACAGAGCGGTGGCAAGTACACAAGTTATAGGATCCATAGGATTGCAAAATAGGCATGCTAACCCAATCGGTTGCTGAGATAATGTAGCTAAGATAATGTAAGGACAAAACAAAGGTACACAAATCTACTAGTCAATGGTGCAAATGATCGAATCAAATAGCGCTAACAATTGACCCAAAGTAGTACGTTATTATGTACCTCAAATGTTCTCTCTGAACTCTTCTGGACTCAAGATCGATCACCTAGTACCACAATCATTCCATTATTATCAATAGGGAACCACAAAATATGAACGCAAAAACAAATACCCAATTTCCAGAATCAAATGGCGTCAAACGGGAGAAGAATGGTAATCCAAACTAAGGTCCCTCAAAGTATTTTGAAATTTACTTCATTATACAGTTCTAAAACATTTTTGAGATCATTTTTAACAAAAAGTATGTATTCCGGTCAAATAGAGTTGAGAACACCTTGATCCATGAGAAACCCTATTTAGGGTTCTACCAAGAAAAGTTAAACAGAGTCCTTATCTTATGCGTGGGATAGGGATAGATATCCCACAGTGTAGCTAATCAATTATTTTTTTCATGATCAACCGTCTCAATCTTACATCTAGGACCTACAGATTTTGCATGTTACCATTGATCCATTATTATATAACGTAAATAATAACTAACTTCTTCCTATGGAGGACATGCCGACATGTGAGTGCAGGGTTAATCTAAACGGGGATCATGTGTCGGGTCATCTATAGAGAAGACTTTCGGGCACGGCCTAGCTATGTCCGGCCCAACAAATAGATGGTTTAGATCACCCAAATATTTTAGCCCACTATTTGTTTTTTTCTGCTACACCCGCATGCCGTATCAATACTCCTTTTGTCTTTTGTATTTTAATTCATCCCTTATTTCCTTTTATTTTGAGTTTGAAAATTGGGAAATAAAATATGCACTCACCTGCTTCCCCTCTCTTCATTTTTCACGTTTTTCCACCAGTCCAAACAACCTAGGAATATCCAATTAGACAAGTTTAACATAAAAGAGGTATGCCAATAATAAAACAGGGGTGAATGTTTAACAACTTAAAAATATAGTGTTCAAATTCTTATAGAAACTATTCGGTCTGAAATTGTTTGGTGATGTTGGTTAGTACACCCTGTGTGGGTGACTAGATGTGTGTGTGTGGTGGATGCACAGGCGTGGAAGGCTACTGGGAGGCAATCAAAATTCAATACGAAGGGGTCGATGACTTAACGTTTCTATCCTTTGGGATTAGATCTAGATGGCTGTTGTCTCATCTTTTGAAAAGTGCCAGTTTGGCAAGCTACCACTTTGACCCGGTCTAAATAGGTCAATCTCTTGTGATTCGGTCCTGCATGACCGATTTCAAATTTAAAATGGGTGTAAACATTGTCAGCCACAGTCCTTCCGTTGACTAATGGAAATCGATGGAATGTACCTTAGACCGAATGTCGGTCATGTTCGTGTACTATCGTCATTCTAACCAAAACAATATTGGCCTTTTCCGTGATATTGAAATTTGAATTCACAATTTCAACCTGACTCTGTCATTTCGATTCCCCGGTTCTCGGTGGTTACACAAGGACACATGTTGCATCGAGATTTCGAACATCCTTTCCAACTCTATGAGATATGCTTGGGAAGTGGGAGGGACGGCGGTAATTATGATTTTTTCGAACAGCTCGTTCCAATCTTCCTATTTAATTTTCCCTTTTCTTCTTCTTTGCCTTCACTTGTTGTACCTTGGTCAAGTTAATAGATATCGATAGATCGGCATCCCCATTTTGGATCACAGTAGGGCATAACCCTTCCTTCTTCTCTGATTTGCTCCTCAGAGGCATGTTTCGTTCATATGACTACTGGGAGTTGTAGACACCCCATTTTGACCTGACCCCAATATTCTCAAAAAAAATTTGAATAAAAATCCCGAACCGAATTCCCGAATCGAATCCCCAAATTTCCGAAACCAAATCCAAATGCGAGAAGAACCCACGGTTTCACTAGCTTACTTTGCCCTTCAAGAAATGTAAGGCTCTCGAATGGTTGTTGCTTTTCTCAGAGGGGTTCTTGCAAATTTTCAAGGAAAATTGTGAAAAATAGAAGAAAAGGCAAGCTAAATTTGTGCCATTATCAATTCCCAGATAAAAGAGAAGGTGGGATGAATTTGGAAAGACAAGGGTGTGTTCATATCAATGGCCTTCTCATTTTAAAAAGGACAAGCCAAGAGGTGTAATTGTCAAAGTCATTTGAAGATAAAAAAAGAAAAAAAAGAAAAGGAAAAGACAAATGAATTGGTGCAATTAACAAAGTGTCGTTGTTGTAAAATCATTACAAAAGAAGAGCAATGATGTATCACTCTTTTCTCTTTCTTACTTGGACCACCCCTTTTCTAAGAAAAAAAAAATCACAAAATTCATTTGAAGTGGGCTGTCCAAGGGGCGAAAGAGGGTCTAAAAAATATCATTTCCAAGGGAGGATGGCTTATCAAACTAAGAGGGTGCCTTTACCAAATTCCTATATACATCTAACTAAAAGTGGGGGTGAAGTTATCGAGGTGAGGGTGTGTCAATATCAGCCCCGAGTACTAATTTACCCAAGAAAGAAAGGACTCAATGGGGGGGTGTGCAATTACTAATTCCGGGTGTGTTAACATTAGCACACTCCTTGTGTAAAAAAGAGGGATCGAATTAGGGCATGAGAGGAGGGGTTTCTTCATTTTTTTTTAGAGGCTCCCAACAGGGAGCTCATTTTTTGCTTGGAGAGAAAGGGAGCGGCAAAGAGGGTGCTCGAGCTTCACCCATGGCCACCATCTCCACCATCTTCATGTCCACCCCCTCTACACCACCTCCTTTCACAACCCACCACCTCCACCTACCCCCTCTCTTCACCTCCACCTCCACCAACAACAGCCGCACAAGGGAAGGGAGCTGCGAACACCGCCTTCTTCGCTACCACCTCTAACCCCATTTCCGACCATACCCCGCCGGAATCCGGCAAACCCACCATCATCTTCCATCCACCACCACCACCATCTCCATTGATTCCGGCAAGCTTGCCGGAATCCGACCACCCTCATCCCTCTGCAATTTTTCCCCAATCGCCATCCATCTCCATCAAACCCTATCCAGACCCTCCTCCATTTCCTACCCAAAACCCATTTCATTTCTTTGCCAAAATCCATCCTCTTCTCAGCCACACTCCTAAACCCATCTCATTTCTTTGCCCAAAAACCCATTTGATTCTCTTATTTTGAAGTTGCAGAGAGAGAGAGAGAGAGAGAGAGAGAGAGAGAGAGAGAGAGAGAGAGAGAGAGAGGGAGCCACCATCTTCGCCTCCTCCTCCGGCCGGAATCCGGCCAGCCCAATCCATCCTCGCCGGCGAGTCCACCACCCACCTACTCCATCTTCTTCTCCTTCCTACCATCATCTCCACCCGAACACTTTCAGCCCTTTCTTTTTCCCGATTAAATCCGGCGATTCCGCCCAACTCCGGTCACCTCAATCCCCAACCCATAAGCCCATTTCTACCATTTTCTAGATCCCAAAACCATTCCTCTTGTTCATGTCTGCTAACTTTAAAGCCCATTTTAATTCCCTTCTGTGTTCCTCCTTCATAGCAACCAATATCACCCTCAGCCGTTTCGGGTCCGTCGATCATCTTCAAGCATTTTCCGTCAGCAATTTTGGCAACGAATTTTGACAGGTATTCAACCAATTATCATTTTCATTGATTGGTTTAAGAGTTCCATAGATTGATCACCTGAGTTGTGTTTGCTTGTCTAGAGTAAATGAAATCAAGTAAGAAATGAGTTCAGTATAATAGCTTCTTTACTTGCATGTCATATTTGAAAGTAACCTTGGGTATTACATAAAAGAAAATGAGCACTTGATCTGAGAATCCAATGGTTTATAATCCTTGCCATGATGAAAACAAGGCTTTGGTGTTTTTTGTGTCAAGTGTTTGAGGTTTCATTTCCGATCTCTAAAGCTCCCTCCCGTCTTAGGGATATTCATTAGAGTTCGGGTTTGTTACCAATGTTTAATATCTTCTTTGGGTTTTCGGAATTCGTCGGGTTTGGCGATGACGGAATTTTTCTTGAGCCAACCCCTTTGCCCTTCCCATCATTTTCCCTATCTTTGGGTCTTCGCAGGGTTTGAGGGGTTTTCCTTTATCTTTCGGGACTACTCTCTTCGCGTTCCTTGGGATTCTCCTTGCATTTTGGGATCCCCATCGATTTTGGGAACACTCGTCGGGTTTAGGCGATGACGGACGGCAACCTCTTGAGCCAAAATCCCTTTTCAATCAAAAGGGATAAAAAATACATAAAAATCAAATAACAAAAATCCAAACAACATCAAAAAACACTCAAAGCGTTTTTCGAAAAGCTGTTTCGAACTACGTTGGCTTGATCCCTTTTCACAGGGTACGTAGGCAGCCTGGGACCGTCATCCCAAGTTCAGTCAAACTTTTTAATAAAATCATTTAAACCCTTAAAAAAAATCATTTCAACATCCAAAAATATCTTTCAAGCTTTTCTCAAAAATACAAAAACCAAAATGGGCAAGGATGGTGATTGCCAGGTCACTCGGAGCCTTCTTCATTTCATTTCCGATTTTGATCGTGCCGGTTTTATCGGTTTTCCGACGTTTTATCGGGTTTTGGGACGGGCGACGACGTAGCGTGGCCCCTTCACAGGGATTGTCCTCGCTGAGCCCAACGATAGGCTATGACGATCGTGAGACTTATCCGATCTTCAGCGGATCAGGATCGCTGAGCTTGATTCATTAGAATCGCTCCCCTGAGCCTATCGTACGCTCCCTTTTCTTTTCCCTGGCATTCTTGGTCCTCATGCACGTTGATTTTTCGATTCATTTCTTTCCCTGTATCTTTTAGCTCATTGTGTGTTTATCTTTGACTTCTTATGTGCTACTGTTAGCTTGCTTACTTTCTTAGCATGAGATTGATTATTATTTTCTTAGCATTATCTCTTACATAGGCTCTCATGCTAGTGTGTTTATTCTATTGCTTTGGTAGTTCACTGCTGTGCTTATCTGTCCTCTCACCTGCTTAGTTGTAGCATTTATTCATCTTATCTTGATTATCTGCTTAGTTGTAGCTGTGCGTGCGGATGTTACTGCTTTCCTAGATGTGATGGGTTAGGATTAGATGCGGTGAGTTAGGATTTGGACGTTTATTTTCTTTTGCCCATCCCCGGGTCATGCATGCTTAGATAGACGTTTTCTCGGGGATACTCGTTCCCATTTCACATGATTTTAGCCCAAAACTCTTCAAAATTAATTAAAAATGGCATAAGAGACCAGGTGCTCGCACTTGGGCGAATTGGGGGCGCTTAACACCTTCCCCATTCGTCATCAGGCACGGACTTTTATATCTCTGGTTATCCGTTGCAACAGAGTATTTCATGGGATCCAGGGCCTACTTCCTTGGATGGCGACTCTTCTTTGTTATAGGTACATCTTGGTTCCGGGCTAGTCCTTGAATCGAGAGGTATCTCATTTATATCGCCACCCATGCTGTGAGTGGCACCATTTCGAGAGTTCCTTGGTAGAGCTCTCCTTCACATTGTGGAGGTCTTAGACGATCGACGTGGGATCTCGTGTCCCTCGCTCACCGTCCTCAGGAGTGAGCTTGTGAAGATTGAGTTGATCGAGGGAAGTCACGTCCGCCCCGGGAATCGTGCTTGATCAACAAGCCCTTTAGAGGCACGAGGTCAGGTCTGTCTTCGACAATCCTCGATCCCGTAGAATCGTGCTTGATCAACAAACCTTTCAGAGCAATGCAACAACAGTTCCTCATTCTTCCCTTCCCTGGTTGGATCGCATGACTGCCTCCTTCCTTCTTGACATCGAGATAAGCATCGATTTGTCTTAGGACATTGGTTGTGACCGCTATTTTCTTTTCACACCAAGGGGAATCAAGGGAACTAGCTTAATCTGGTGGCTGGAAGCAAAGATAAGTGAAGGGACGATAGAAGCGGTGAGGGTGGAGTTGATGGCGAACAGTCACTTGTTCATGCTGATTTTGCAGCACCGGTGATGCCAAATCTTGGTGAGAGCAAACATTCGGCCGCCACAACATACATAGCCAAAGGCTCTCTGGCCAATGCAATGAGTCATGCCGCAGGTGACATGGGGGATACGGAAAATGCTGTGACAGGTTCCTTACGATTCAACGGAGGTCTGGTAGCCGGCGGGTTTTTAGACGGCATAAGGCTAGTGACGGTTCCTAAGGTTGTTGGCGTGGACGAAGTTGATGATACATGGATGGATCGATGCTTTCATGACGTCGGGGAGAGGCACGAGGTCAGGTCTGTCCGTTGCCATGCCTCCTTCTAGGGATATAAAGCACTATGATATGAAGTTAGAATGTGTCCACTTAGGTGGCCTTGCATATGCTGTGGAATCTCTTTATTAGCAAGTTATCTAGGTCTAATAATGACCTTTGAAAACTTTCTTGTTTTGCTTGGTTCAAACTTTTGCTAAGATTGATGGGTGAGGATATATGAAGAGCATCGGCCATTCTCGGGAAGGAACAGCTTGATGTGTGCTAAGGTGCCAGAGATCAGCCAGTACAACCATATTTTCCACTTATCGATGGATCTCCGTACATAGTTTAAGGATGATTTGAGGTTGGATCAAAATATATGGTCATTCTGTTTGGCCGCGATTATCCAATGGATGTTGGTGTGGGCGTGCCAGGATAAAGTATTTCCCAAAGACTGTTGTGGGCGGGCCTTTCGGTCCCCTGAAGATTGGATATCGGACGATTGAGAAGAAGAGGGGAACACTACTTCTTCCTTAGGCTCTTCCAACTCTATTGATACGCTATTAAAATGGGCGATAGAAAGTAACAAAAGAAATAGAAATAATCACCAATGTATAAATAAAAGCTCACCTTAGAAGATGATTCCTTTCAACGAAACTGATTACAAGAACTCCGGTGATGTGGATAACGATTACAAATCCCAGTACTGCCGGAATTAGGAACCACAAATTAGCATGGCTACAAACTAAGATAAAACAGTAAAGGTAAAGATAAATTAAGACATAGTACTTTGATGTTGTGAGTGATGCCTTCTTTTGATGCAAACTTCCCCATCTTATAGCAAACTTACCAATAACTTCCCTTTTGAAATAGAAGAGCACATGTCTCCACTACTTGTAACTTCTCAAAACATGTATCGCCGCCACTTGTAACGTCCATTTTGAACATGTCACCACAACTTGTAACTTCCACATTTCACCACTACTTGCCCATGTCGCCACCATTCCATGTCCTTTGAGAGGGAACTTGAAATAACCACCCACTTTAGCTTTGAAATTTCACATGTTCCTTTGTAGGAGAATAACTGTCGCCTCCATCTTCTAGAAAAGTGGCACCTGGCATATAAGTCCCTTGACCTTGCCTTGCTAAGTCATTAACTAGTAACTCGGTCTCTAATGACCGATTCAAAATTCAAAGATTGATGTAAACATTGCCCCAACATTCCTTCAATTGACAGAAGGACATTGATGGAATGTAACAACAAGAATACATGAGAGACCTAACACCCACACTTAGCACCGTCTACCTGCAATGAAACCTCCACATGCATACAAGACTAGCAAAGCAATATCAAATCCATCCAGAGCATAAGCTAAACTAGAAAGTCTTACGAATCTCAAAGGAAAATTCTCACTATTGCATTCTAACTTAACATCACAAGATTAAATATTTTCAACACAATACTCACTATGCTAGATAAAACACACTCCAAAAGCTGATGATGCAAATTGAACTTCCTCGAGATCTCCATGACTCACCATTCTATGAATCTAATAAAACACTAAATCAGAAAATTGCCAATAAGATAAATGATACACATATATTCTATTTGTGTCTATATAGTACTACAAGGTATCCCCCTTGGAGCCAATATCCATCTCTTAAATTGCCAATAACAAAAGGGTGAATATTTTTTTTCCGCTTGGGGTCAGATTTTTCTTCCCGTATGTTGTCCTTTCCATAGGTCCTCTCTTTCTAGAAACACCATATGAGCACACGAACCTCTCGAGGTAGCCCGCAACAACAGACACCCATTCAGATGTTGAATATTTTGTCAAAAAATAGGGGCATATTTTTCAATAAAAAAATAATCAATTAGCTATGGGTAAGTGGTATGATGGGAGGGCTGTTAAAAAGCTTCTTACTATACCCCTCTCTACCCACCATGCTTTTGGTTCATTTCAGTTTGCTCTTTGGAGATTATTTTTGCACGCCAAAGGTTATCTCCGCACCACTTTTCTACACTTCTACCCTTTTGTTTTCCTGTTTCTGTAATGCTCAGTTCTCTCGTCGGGAAAGGAAAGGAAAGGGAAGTGAAGGGAAAGATACTGATGTGACAGAAAGGAAAGTGAAGGAAAAGAAACCTGACAGAAAACATGTCAGATGAGCGTTTCGTTGCACAAAAACCTTATAGAAACTACAAAAATATGTGTTTCGTTGCAGGGAAACTCAATAGAAATCTGTTAAATAGAAACTGTGACAAACTGACATGCAGAATGATGCCAACATAGAATCTAGTCTAAAATAAGTGGGTCCAACCCTCTGAAGTCAATCAAAATAAGAAAAACCATGACAAACAGAAGTTGAACAATAACAATGCCAATCAAATTGTCACAAATATAGAGTTGCCAAGATATAAATCAGGCAACCAACATAGACTTGAAATAAAATTGTCACAAATATAGAGTTGCCAAGGTATAAATTAGGCAACCAACATAGACTTGACACGACATGGAATGGGGTTAGTACTCAAGAAGAAGAAGAACTAGCCTCCGATTAGACAACCAACATCCTCGATTCTAAGTCTCTGATCGTCCATCTAACAACAAATGGTTAGTACTCAAGAAGAAGAAGAACAAGCCCCAAATTCGCACCAATTGCTGAACATAACAAGCAATAACACGAAACAAATAACAGAAACCCCAAACACGACATGGAATGGGGCTTACAACACATAACAACCAACAACACATAACAAATAAAAGAAGCCCAAAACATGACATGGAATGGGGCTTACAACACATTAAACGCAATATCACGCAAAGTAAGAACAAACCTCAAGAAGGTTAGGAAGGAAATCGACAATAGGATGGTTACCTGCAAAAGAATAAATCAAACAAATCATGACTTAATAAATTCTGAGTAACTAATACATTAAACCCAAATTCTGTGTTACAAAAATCAGAAATGTGAATCTCACTACCATAAACCACTAAACTCCTAAAAACACCGAGTTGCACGAAAAAAGTTAAAAAAAAATCCATATCAAATTCCGGTCAGGTTGAGCTTTTGCTGAAAAACCATATCAAATAAGCAAAAAATAACAAAAAATATGTAAAAAGAAAAAACCAACACATGGAGAAAAAGATAGAGGGAGAGAGAGAAAGTTTGAATAAAAAAATCCATAAAAACAACCAAAACCCCCAATAAAAAAAATCCCTAAATCTAAAAAAAAACCAACAAACCTAGAGCTTGGATTATCAGTTCTTAGACTCGGAAAAGAGGGAGAAATGAAACTTTATTTCAATTTTATGAAACCCGAAATAGAGTCTCTGTAAATATTCTCAAATAGGGTTTCTCAAAAACACGAAATAGGATTTCTCAAATCAATTTTACAGAGCTATTTATAGAAACCCTATTTCAGATTTACTAAATCAGGTTTATAGAAACCCTATTTCAGATTGGAGAAGATGAGCACAAGGGTTTCAAAAAAAAAAAAAAGAATGTGGAAGAGAGACAATAAACAGAGAAGAGAGAGTGAGAGGACGTACCATGAGCGAGGTCGGAGATGAGGCGAGGTCGGAGACGAGGCGAGGATGGAGACGACGAAGTTGTTTGTGTCTTTTTTTTCTCTCTACACACAGCTACGAGCGGGGAAACTTGAGAGAAAGTAGGGTTTTCCGATAGTCTGTATCGGAAATGGGACAGTAGATATGTCGCGGAAAAGTCTTTTCCACGTCATTTATTTCATTTTCCACGTTTGATAAAATAGTTTCCGAGGAAACTAAAAGAACATCAAAAATATCAGTTTCCACGGAAAAAACAGGGGTTTCCCTAGAAACCCAACGGGAAAGAAAAAAACAGAACACAACATAAATGACTATATCTTGCACCCGATACGTTTTCCTGTTTCTATAAATGACTATATTTTGGACCCCTTTTGTTTTCTTGTTTCTATAAATGACTATATTTCGGACCCCTTTTGTTTGTCTTTTCCTATAAGAAGCAATTCTAAAAAAAGAGAAATGAAATGGGTAGAAATGGTAGGAAAGGTTTGCACTGGCTTGTCATGATACTGGGAGCCCTAGATTTAATTTCTAACTTTTGTGATTGTCTTTTGATATCTTTTTAAGAAGTGTCAAGAATACAATGTTGATGTTAGACCTCTTTCGGTACCACCGAAATCTGTTCATATTTGCCAACATGATTAGTTAAAGTTAATCTTATTTGCAAATGGGAAATAATCGTCACTTTAAGAACCCTTTAGCTACAATACTTCTAACACTTATATAGCCGCTAATTTCATTCAAAAGTACATGCAACCATCATTGTTTCAAAAGTACTCTGCATAATTGTGGAGAGACTCTCGAGTCCACACCTTTTACCTTGGCAGCATTCTTGTCGGAGTCTACATTTTACTTAGAAAGTCAATCAATACTCCTCTGACTCTCCCAAGTTATGATTCGTCAACCAAGTACTCGATGGCGTGATGCCAAGTCATCTAGGATTTGCTTTGTCCGCATTTTGACCTATGTTGGGGATAAAATCGGGAATTCCCTCAGCATCTTGGCACGTGCCAGTAGCACACCCTCTGACCTCCGTGTCCCTATCCGCCCCTCTTCTGACATATTGTCAGGGACGGTGAAAGGACTCTCCGATATGGCGCTGCGCCTTCATCACCTCTCCACTGATGAGATTACACCATGTGGTGCTCACACTAAGCTACGGTGAAAGGACTCTCCGATATGGCGCAGCGCCATCATCACCTCTCCACCGATGAGACTACGCCAAGTGCTGCTCACACTAAGCTACGGTGTAGAGGCTCCCTCTCTATATAAGTCCCCACGCTTAAAGTTACCATGATGGAACCATTACTTTGCCTTCAACTTAAGCCCAGAAGATAAGCTCCCTCCCACTTACTATTTCTGTCACTTGGCTTTACATGTGATATCGATTTCTGACTTGAGCGTCGGAGTGGCTTCCTGGGTTAAAAGTATTTTTATGCGTCTAATAAAGCATTTATATTATATTTTATTCTACCCTTTTTTTCAACTAGTTAGTGCTGGACTTACTAGGAGATGAACTCGTGGATTGAATAGTTGATCTACTTTACATTTTTATCTTAAAAAAATGTGATATTTGAGGGAGCTGCACATTTGTTTTATAGATCTTCATTATCTAATTACCTTTCTCATGATTTTGCAGACCACCGAAGTAGCACAATGACAAAGAAAGCCATTCTAGCACAAGACGCAATTTCTTCATTGTCTTGTTCTCTTCACTTAAACTACAACCAACTCATATGAAGTCTCTTTATCGTTGTTAGAGCTAACATAAGTATTTTAGAGGGCGCCCTACTCTTGTTGGAAATTGTGAATCAAAATCAATAATTGTTGGTTTCGTGGAAAGTCTTTGTGGATTTCTAGGGCAGTTATATTGTGTGGAAAATTGAAATGTCATTGTATGTTTTCTAGAGTCCTTAATGTCTTGGTTAGATTATTAAAGAGTCAATGGGGAATTCCTATGATGTTGCTTAGGATAACTAAAGGATTAATGTGAACTACAACAAAAGTGTTTAATGATTACTATTTTAGATTTGGCTCGTGTCTATACGTACATATGGAGTCATTGTTGTAGAGATTGTAGGCTAAAAGAGCTTCAAGGGAAAGCTTAGATAGAAGTTTCAAGGGAGAAGAAGGGTAGAGATTTTAATGGAAAAGGGAAAAGAATTCCAAGTCTAATGTAAGTTGTTTTGAGATATATACAAGTTATTTATATTTTGGCGTTACATTTGTGTTTTGGTGGAGCTCTACACAGGCCCGTTGGCCATGTATCTCCCAAGCTTCCTAGCCTTGCTTTTTTTATCACAACTAATACTAATGAAAATCATAAAGATTGTTCAGTAGTTGACGTTGAGCAAGTTTTTATATTTTAACTATTATTTTCGTCATTTTATTTGTAGGCTACTTTTTAGGCATCAAATATCACTCGTTTGGTGTGTTTTTGGTATTATTAGAAAGGTTTTTCAATTACCTATCTAATGGGCCCAAAATCACATGATTTGGATGTGATTTGAACAAGTTATGAGTGTTTTTAGGAAGGGGTATAGGTCAATTACGGGATTACTATTTTTAGTAACTTTATATCTTTATTTAGCTTTGCTTTAGATTAGATGAATAGTTGAGATCAATTCTTAACTTTAGGTTATCTTCTAAGGTTTCTTTTCTTATATATACATCTTATGAAAACAATGTAAGGGACTTTTGAATATTGAATAGAATTGAGATTTTCTTTTGTGAGAGCTATTGTGGCTTTGACTTCTTCTTCTCTTCTCCTCTAGGTGGTTTGAAACCATATTCTCTCATCTCCTCTCCTCTATTATTTTTTATTTCTTCAGTCAAATCAGCACAAAGAATGTTAGTAAATCAAATTTTCTTTTTTTCTTTGTTCTTGAACCCTAAAATACAAAAACCCAAAATCCATAGATCTCTCTCGTTCTTCAAGATCTCGTTTTGAGACTTTGAATGATTGTTTTTATAATTAAACCCCAGCCTAAACACCCAAGAACCATAGCTTTAAATCCCTTTTGCTGCCAATTGAAAATTTGCACAATTTTCAAGCCCGGAAACCCTTTTTGAACATCCCTAGCCTAAACCTACCATCAAATCAGAGCATAAACCCTAGATTAACCTTTCTTTTACTTTCTAAACCTTAACCTAAAATTTGGGCAACAGTATTAAACCAAAATCGATCTGCCAAATTACCAAAATACCCCTACAACCCAAAACTGGACCGTTTTGAGCCGTTTACTGCTGCTGGATATTTTTTCTGTTTTTTTCTTTTCATTGGATATTATTATTTTCATGCTTGTGTGACATCTATTTCATTGGTACTTGCATTAGCTTTTAGTTCTTTTAATTGGTAGCTTGCGTAGGCCTAGTTTCAGACTAATCTCTCTATTACCAATTCATCTAATGAATCTTTATCGCTTTGATTGATTTGTATAAGGTTTAGTTCATGCTTAGTTACAATCTTTACAATTATTTATGCTATTTAAGTCTCATTATTGTTGCTGCCTATTAGGAGTTAATTCGGCCCTAGGTATGTTGTTAAGTGTTCTTTTAATTTTCTGCGGAAGCCCTAAATTGTCCTTAAGCCTTTAATCCAGGACTGGCGATTCTCCTCGGCGAGGAAATCGACGACTTCCTGAACGGCCGAGAAGCCTCCGTAAGGTGGTTTTCCGGCGCCGGAGCTGGAATCCCAGGCTGGTAGGCTTCTAGAAGGGCTTGCAGCAACGGCACATTGAGTCTCGAGGAGTTTGAATTTATGAAATGTCACCATTTTTTCTCGATTATTTTCTTCTTCTTTTTGTTTTTTATCGGAGAATAGGGTTTTGTTCTCTACATGGTTTTAAGTTCTTTTCTCAGTCTTTCTTTCTTTTGCGCGTAGAGGGAAGGGAATGAAATGGCTTTTTCTTCTTTGTCTTCTTTTTCGTTTCTTTATATTTCGTTTTTTATTTTTTGGGGCTACGAGAACGAGGAGTATTTGTCTTTTTATGCCATTGTCAGATCAAACTCGCCCGAGCCATTCCTTTGGAATAAAAAAAAGGCTTAGCTGGCTTTCTTTTTTCCAGGGAGACGGTTATCTTGTCTCTTCTTGAATTACGATTTTACCCCTTTCAGCATAACAAAACTCGTCAAAGATTACTACTAGTCGTGGGTCCACTATGGTGGCTTTGTTTGGATTCCAAGAAAAATATTTTTACTTAGAAAACTTTTTTCTGGAGAAATTTTTTTCTTCCGAAATTTTTAAAGTGATTTGTTAGGGACTTTCGTAGAAAGGCATTTCGCAGCTGGTTGTTGCTTGAGAGAGCAGCCGCCTAGGCTCACTTTAAGCAGATTTTGTCTTATTCATGTAATTCATGTAAGGTGGCCGATCTCTCATGCAACAGCCAGCCATGAAATGCCTTTATGTGAAAGTCCCTAGCAAATCCCTTAATTTAGAGGGTCATTATCATAAATTGAAGCTCCCTCTAAGTAAAAATAGATTAGGGTTGTTTCAAGCTTCTTTTTTTTTAATGTGTAAAAATCATTTAGAGACTGTAGAAAAAACTTTCCTTCCCAAACTTTTCAAAAAATTCCACCATTCCAAAAAATGCCTAAGTTACATCAGTGCATGGTTGTTATCCAAGCCGTTGATCTGATCGTGTCGTTCAAGTGGCAGAGGATCAGAACAACATTGTGTAAGGGGCCCACAAAAATTTGGATCGATTAATGGTGCAGGAGAATACATTTTCATAATCTTAAGCATGCAGAAGTCCCTTCCCTCCCATGGATTGGTGGGTTTCTACTCTTATTTGTGAGGTTTCGCTGACTAAGAACATAGGCTCTCACTGATAGAGAGCCCTGTTGAGCAGAAAGACAAGGGACACAAGGCCTACCCGCACAGTTTGAGAATGATGTAAGCCGGCCTGAGGTGCCAGTCTGTTGGCGTTGAATTGGCAGATACGACTGAGGCACCCTAACAGTCAGTCAACTGTAATAGTAGGCGAATCACCTCTTTGCACAATTTTTTTCTAATCCAGTCCAATCCCGCAGCAGCTAGTTGCTCGGTCTGTCTGATCTCACAATTCAATCAACCCCTTCGTACTTCGATCCAATCGATCAAGAGGCTAATCTCGATTAAATTTGCAACATTTGTTGGGATCATATACTAGAGGCTTGACCCTATCAATGTTTCATTGAGAAGTCCTCTCGTCAATGTGATATTAGACAATGAAGGAATTGCCTAATGTGATATTTGACAATGAAGAATTGCCTGGGGTATTCACAACTATCAAATTTCATTCATCCCAAAAATCAAAATGGATGCAATGATTGATCATGGTGGGCCGTTAATAAGTTGCCCCATAACTATATGTAAATGACTTAAATGCATTTGAATTATGATTTGTTTGTCACCCAATAATGTTTCTATCGTTCCTAGGTATCCTTCAAAAACTTAAAGCCCGGCTAGTCTCAAAATTCCAAATGCATCCACATGAATTTTGCAAACGTAAGCCACAAGAATCACACACAGCTCCGGAGAATATTAGCAAAGGAATTTCAAGTTGGTAAAATTCTCCCATTATAAGCAGCAACTATTTGACTGTATGCTAAAATCACCACAAAGAGTTCTCATTCAAACATTTCTCAGATGCCAAATTGGGGGTGTGGGAGAGAAATATTTAACAGTGGGAACACCTTATTTTGTTACATGCGCACAATGACAGTACAAAAATATCACATTATCTGTACCTATCTCTCTCCTTTTTCTCTCTCCACTACTCGGGAATCGTTACCAGCATGGGTCACCAAGCCCTCTTAATCAACCGGTGCCGGAATCCTGCCGTTGCCGGCTGGAAATTAAGAAATCCGGCACGATTAATCACCGCCGGTGTAAACCTCACACCGTTTCCCTCGCCGCTTTTGGCTTCGAAAGGCTGTGAGGAGACGAATAGATCCTTCAATTTGTTGCTAAGAAGTCTCTTCAATCTTCAATTTGTCTACTTGAAATTTCAATGAGATACTATATACAATCTTCAAAATGAAAATTACTCTCATGAGTCTTCAATCTCTGGCAATTCTTAAAATGTTGCCTCAGCTCAATTTAATCTTCAAATGAGATTCTGACTTTGGCTTCGATGTTTGGTCCAAGTGAGGAGTTCTATCTTTGTTCTGGGTTTGGCTCTGAACTTGGAAGAATTCACTTACACGAACAGTTCATTAGTCCATATTAGCCTAATATGATAATCAATTTGAGTTTGTTAATCATTAAAACATGACTATCCTAACATATCACACATCAATGATTTTTCCATCTAATTATAAGTCTCTCTTTGGTATTTGAGTTTGGTAGGATTATGGGTCAAATTAATCTTTAAGAAAGATTAGTTGTTGAGTCTCCTTAGCTTGTGATGAAAGGACTTTAGGAATTATGTAGTTGAGTTTTAGTGGGACATGGGTAATAGGTGTCGTAGGTGTCGTAGGTGGTGATTATTAGTGGTGGGAGCTAGTTTTGAGAAAACTTCTTTCTTAGTTAGAGTATCTAGTTCTCTGTGGATTCAAAGAACGGTTTTTCATGGATTCGACAAGGCACCCTTTGTGGATTCAAAAGTTATTATGATCAGAGGTCAACGGCAATCAACCCCCACTTATTTTTCGAGCTTTTGGCTACGCAAGTTGTTGAACCCATGCGCTAACATATTTAACAGTGGGAACACCTTATTTTGTTACAAGGGATATGATAAGAAGACATGTCGTGTCGAAGTCATTCAAGACCGCTTTTGTAATAGTCAGAATTGAGTCCTGAATATTCTCAATGCATCTGAGCATATGAGGTAACTATTTAATAGGGTTTAGTAGAAGACACATGCTGCGTCACATCATAATGGATCTTTACAAGGAAGCGTATACTAAAAAGATAATATCTAAACAAAGACTAGGTTAATCAAGTAAGAGGACAAACAACGATGAAAGTGAAGGATAGAAGGAAATTAGCAGGATAGGAATTTCGGTAGAATGCTTATCAGGCACGAGGCTGTTCATCATGCTTATCCTAGACACTGAGGCTGTTTCATCTCTGTTGTGACTAAGTTTAGCCTATTCCGTTTTCCGGTAATGGCTTAGACTAGTGTAGCTAACAAATAGGTTTCTTAATCTCAGTCATTCACGAAAAAGTGAATGCACTAATTTTGGGCAACCTGATATTTTACTAGTCAACCCAATCTTTTTTTCTTTGGATGGGTAAGCTAGGGTTTAACGGGGATCCCTACCGACTTATTAGACAAAGAAAAAGATAGAATAATAAGATCACAAACCAGCCCTAACTCGGAACAAGCGAGAAGAGGGAACCAAGGCTCTACAAATTAGAGCGACAAGCATTAAGCAAAAAAGAACAAAATGATCAATACTTCTGAATTACATAATCATCTAATTTTGAGGGGGTGAGATGGGCACTTTGTGAGCGCTTTGGCCAGGTTCTCCTGGGAACTTCCTGCCAGTTTGATTGTCCAGGTTCCGGTGTCTCTTCTTCACCGTTATCGTCATGTTCGGCTTGAATCAGATGGACTTCATTGAGTTCTTCCGCCCAGGATACATTCTTTTTTGGAGAGACTCCAGGGCTTTTTATGCTTGTTTGAAGTGAGGTAGTCTATTCAGGTTCCTCTAATCCAGAGTCGTCTTCACACTCTTCGTCTTCTGTCTCCTCGTCTGAACTAGGGTATTTGTTAAAGCTTTTGGGTTGGCCCTCTTCTTCTTCATGCTCTTCTAGCAAGTTGAAACTATTGTGGATCTGAATGCTATTCTCTGTAATACCTTTTGCTTTGACTGCTCCTTCTATTGATGAAGAAGATTCTCCCACAAGGACAATCTCCAGACAAGGGGCCACGATTGGCTCTTCATTCAAGTCTTTTTCATCAGAATTCTTCATGGGCTCAATGGGCTTTTTTTTTCATTCCTGTTTTGTTGTTTTTTGTTTGCCGAGTGTTACTTTTCGGACAATTTGCATTTGTATGGCTGAAATCTCTACAACACAAACAAGCTGAAGGGCGTCAATCATACTCAATCTGCTGAGTAACGGTTTCTGAGGGAGTCTGGAGGTCAATAGAATCTAGCAAAGGAAGAGCATCGACATCTATTTCAACATAGAAGCGGGCATAGAGAAGACGAGAGCCTTCGGCTGTAGAAGTATCCATGTATAGGGGTTTCCCAATACCACTAGCAATTTTACTGATTCCTCTTTGGGTCCAAAATTGACGGTGGAGATCTGGGAGCCTCACCCAAATGGGAATGCTAGTCAGGTCTGGTTTGACAAGGGGCATACCAGGGTACCAACGCTGGAGGATTAGGGGCCTCCCTCCGAAACTGTGAGTTCCCATCTCAAGGATTTTAGAGCAATCCTCACTATTGTTGAACTTGAACAAGAAAAAACCATGATTGAGAGCATAAATTTTAAACTCTCCTTTAATCCGTGTTTAATTTTTTTGGCGGGCTCCACGTTTCTATAAGTTGATCCAATCTTTTGATGGAGTGGCCTGATATTTTGCGTGTCAAACTAATTTTTGGACGGGTGGGTTGATTCTTTGAAAAGTCGACTCGATTTTTCGATGGATTGACCTAGTTTTTTGGTAGTCAACCAATTTTTTTTACTAAGTTGACCAAATTTTTTGACAAGTTAATCCAATCTTTTGCTAGTCAACAAGATCTTTTGCAAATATGTTTATTTATTTATTTATTTTTTCGGTATTGACTCTTCTATTTGTCTTTTCTTCCTCGTCTTCTTTTCTATTTATTCTAGCACCGATTTTTCTTTTTCCTTGTTCTTCCACTTTTCTTCTCCCTCTTCTTTTTCTTCTTCTTCCTCTTTTGAGTTGCAGGCATGGTTTAAAATTTCGACCGAAATCCTAAATTTTGGATACCGGTGGGGACTGAAACCGAAAATTTCCGAAATTCAATTTTTCGCCATTTACCAAATTTCAGACCGAAATTTCGGTTTAATGACATTATTTATTTTAAAAAAAAGTTCTTCGAAATTTAAGTCCGGAATTTGGAACCAAATTTCGGACCGAAATTTCGGCGAAATTTGAAATTTCAGTTTTTTGTGGGGTCCGAAACGGTTACCGAAACCGAAATTTTAAACCTTGGTTGCAGGGGCGGTTGGCAGTGCAATGGATAAGGCGAAGATGAAAAAAAAAAATAGGGGGCACCAGAGGGGCAACGAATAATAGAGTTGAAACTACCAATCATATGTAAATTCAGGCTAAAAGTGTAATTACTTCTTCTTTCTCCCTTTAAAATAACTAAAAAATAAAAAAAATGTGGAATTATAAACTAAGGGGACCTTGTGGGCCTGTTTCATTAGTGTAGTAACGTAGACAGAATTAATTCTAGAATAACACTTTATTCTTCATTTGTCAAGCATCCATTATGGATAAAAGTTATCCCAAAATTGGCCTCTAACATAGAAAATTAGGATAAATGCAACTCCTAATCAGCTTGGGGATTTTATATACCTTGACTAAGATTTTCCAACAATAAATATCGTATCCTTATCAAAATCAGATATCACATAACGCAATATTTATGAGAAAAAGTTAAATAAAATGGAGATGATAAATGTGCCCCCGTTGTTTAGGAGACACACCCCTTTAGTCGTTTTACTATCCAAAGACGAAAAAATGACCAGTAATTACAGAAATACTGTAGAGGAGCCAAAATTAAAACAGAAGTGGCCTAGCCTCTGTTCCGCAGAGCTCTGCTGCACTGAAATCAGCCCTTCAACAAAAATGAAAGGCTAAAATTAAATACAATAAGTAATATGGCTAACATCAGCCATTCAAATTCCCTTGCCTTTTTTGTGGCACGAGATAATGTTAGATCATCTCATTGAAACATCTATCTGATTAGAATCCGGGAAAGAGGTGGAGCTATTAGTTAACCGATCAACATCATCTACCGGAATAACCCCATCAGTTGATATCTCGACCCCATACTCCTCACTCCAAATCTTTCTCAACATCCCAAAAACCTCCCCCATGGAAGGTCTCACCTCCTTTTCCTCTTGAAGACACCGAAAAGCCAACTCTGCCACCGAAGTGACCACCCTCCTAACACTTTCGTTTGATTCGAATCCAAGACCTGGGTCCACCAACTCGTTCAACACATGATTTTGGATCTTGTTAATTGCCATGCTAGCCAGATTAATCTCGCTCCGATTCCTAGCCATGTCCACCGCTGGCTTCGACGATATAAGCTCAATTAAGACCACTCCAAAGCTATAAACATCACTCTTATCAGTAAGTTGGTAGCACTTGTAATAGTCTGGATCTACATAGCCTGGTGTCCCTTGTGGAGCAGTTGACACATGTGTGACATCCATAGGGAATAGGCGTGATAGACCGAAATCTGCAACTTTAACTCGAAAATTTTGATCAAGGAGAATGTTGTTGGTTTTGACATCGCGATGTATGATTTGGGGTTCTATGGCGTGTAAGTATGCGAGGGCATCTGCGGTTTCTATAGCAATGTTCAATCGAATTGGCCATGAAAGGCCACCGAATCTCGTGCAGTCATTGTCGAGATGATCTGCCACGGTTCCATTGGGGATGAATTCGTAGACAAGGAGGAGTTCACGGCTATGGCGGGAGGTGCAACCATATAAGGAGACGAGGTTTTGGTGACGCAAATGGGAGAGGATTTTCACTTCATTCATGAATTGTTCTACACGCTTGCAGTTGTTCTCGTATAGGCGCTTGACTGCGACGGAACGCCCATCTCGGAGCTTGCCTGCGTGATAGGAATTTAAAATTAAGTGGAAGCATAAATTGTATACATCATAGCATCAAATTAAGATTGCGAAACTAATTCCAGTCGGCTCAAATCGCTAGTAGATGGAAAGATGGAGAAAGATGTATAGATCTTGGAGAGGTTTTAGATTGCTAGCAAATGATAGTTTTACCATTTCTTAAAAGACTACTAAATTATAAACTATGCTTGTGACAAAGACCAAGGTATGTATATCAATCAGTTAAACTAAATAAAATACAATTAGACTATGAAGAATAGATGCTTAGGCAGGCAAATTAGCTAGTGTTAAATGTAACTTTCTGTGTATAAATCAAATGATCATACTGTAGTGAAAAGCGGGTCATACCACGGTAAACGGTGCCAAAACCACCATCTCCAAGTTCTTTAGAGGGGTGGAAGTTGTTGGTGGCATTTTTGAGCTCCCTGTAAGAAAAGACATGGGTTGGGAGGGCGCTGCCGGATTTATCAAGGGCTAGTTTGGAAGAGGTGATCGGAGATAAGCGAGTCGAAAAAAAGGGCACTGAGCGTTTCCCGCGGTACCAACTAAGAAGGAAGTAGAAGAGAATGCATGTTAAAAGGATGCCCCCGACTCCAATGCTTACACCTGAAAGAGAAGAATAAGGATTTAATAATCATTTAGGACAGAGATATGTTATCTGCACTCATATTTTGATAATGGCACTCACTTATGGGAAAAGTACCATTATTTAAAAAGGGTCCATGAAAGTGCCCCACCACGGGAGAGACGAATTAACTTTTCGCTTTATTAAACTAACTATGATGATGGCTCCATAAGCACATAAAATACCTATTAATCCTATTATGCACCTATCTAATCATTGGCACTTGCTTTAAGCCTTTAATGGATACAATCACTTCCCTACGGATTAGTGGGTCGTAACTAGACCTGGCAAAACCGAACCGACCCGTGCCCGCGGGTCGACCCAACCCACCTGCAAATTTGCCGGGTACGGGTTGGAGTTTTAGTGACCCATGAAAATAGACCCGCGGGTCACCCAACCTGCCAAAACATCGGTAGGGTTGGGTCAACCCGAGGGTACCGCGGGTTTTGTGGAATTTTTTAATAGTTCTATATTTTTTTTAAAAAAAAAACCAAGGGTTAAGATTACATGAATACATCCCCTATTTTTCAAAATGGACGATTGGACAGTACAGCCCACACCATAGGATGATTCTAACCGTCGGACTCACAATATGGAAACTTCTATAGATCGAACGGTTGAGATCATCCGATGGCAATGATTTTTGGGGCACAATCTATTTACATTGTGGCCCATTAAATGGACGGTTTGGATCATCTTATGGTGAGGGCTGTACCGTCCATTTTGAAAATTAGGGGGGTGAATTCATACATGGAAGGGAGTGAATTTATCACCGCCCAATAAAAACATTGTTTTGGAAAAATTGCGGGTAGCCCGCGGGTCGACCCGAACCACCCACACGGGTAAGTCACCGGTTGCTGACTTGTAGGAATGCGGGTCATTTTGACCCACAACCGTGTGACCCACGGGTCGACCCGACCCGACCCGCCCGTTTGCCAGGTCTAGTCCTAAGTTCGTAACTATGGACAGAAAAATCAATCCAACCATCCCAGTTTGTTCTTTTGCTGTTGGATACACAGGGGGTAAAAAATGTCTTAAAACCAATGGCTCACATTCAACAAAGAATATCATATAGGTAAGAATTGAATAATAAGGTGTAATCATAGCATCATGAATGCAAATGATTCTATTAAGACTCTCATGTTTTTTTTTTTTTTTTTTTTTTGGTGATTGGTAAGGCTAAGCGTGCTTCAGTGAGAATAGTACTACTAGGATGGTGACATCTCCATAAATGTACTAGTCTATTAGAACTCTAGTTGAATGTGCTTGAGTAGAACAGTACTAATCTCCAGTAGATTGAATGATTGATGGGATATCCAAAGCTGCGGCAAAGAGTATAAAATGGGCTATTTAGATCAGTCTCACGTGGGACCCACCATGCCATACTGAAATTGCATTGAGGTCGAGCCCTAACTCCTAAGAAAGAATCCCTCCATGTCATCCAACAAGTAATTCTAAGAAGACAAGTAATTGATAGATGTGGTTTGAACTTAGGCCTCACAATCAAGGCCATACATTGCTTTGCTGGTCTCATGTGGGACGGATTATACTAATTACTAGATCATGGCCTATTAATGTTAATACTTAGATTTTCCAAGGGGAAAACCCTGAAAATTTCCCAAAAATCTGTTATACCAACGGGTTTATAGCCTTAGATAAATATGGTCAAAATTTAAACAAGAATCTGAGAAGTAGAATACCTATAATAATCTTCTTTATAATGCGCTTGTGTTGTTGACCTGCAACTGCAACTGCAACTGCAACATCATCAAATGAAGAAATTTAGTATACTGTCGTCATTCCCTAATCACAGAAGCTGAGTTTCTAAACTTTTTATCTTCACTAAGATCCTTTTTGGATTGCAAGAAAAAACATTTTTTCATTGGAATATTTTTTCTTTCTACATTTTAGAGGGAAATGATATTATTATGGTTAATTTAGTGGGATATTATCATAAATTGAAGCTCCCACATAAGTAGTCATGGAATAGGGTCAGTTCAAGTCATCTTTTTTGTGTGTGTTAAAATGTAAGAAATTTTAGAAATATTGTTCCTTTCCGAACCTTTCAAGAAAATTCTTGGAAATCAAAGTCTTATAATCGAAGTTACTGAAGCAGCCAGTTCAATTCCCATCTAGCTGCTCCATGTATAAGAATTTAATGTAGAGAAATAATGGACTTTAGATTGGAGGTTTAAATACAAATTGCTCCCAAATGCAACTACATGTTATGGTCCAACAACAATTATTTTCCAAATCAAAGACTGGAAATACCAATTTACTATTTCATACCTTGGCATCTGAAAATCTTCGTCCTCTCATCGACCGTGCAATTACCTCCCCTCTTGTAACAATCTTCGCATTTCGGATCAATATCCCATTCAAGAGCGAAACCCGCAGCAAATATAGACAAAAAATCATTGCGCTTCCAAACTTTCCAAAATTGAAACACTGGTAACACAACCGTCGAACAATTTTTCGGAAGAAGATTTTGTCTTGTCACAGTGTTATTTTTTGTATAATAGAGATCTTTGCCTTCACAATCTGTGTAATTACGAACCTCTTCCGAGATATTACCAGGAACTGTATATTGATTGTGCTTGCAATAATAAACGGTCAGGTTGCGGCTCCTACGAATTTGGAGACGTGGAAATTCAGGCAGTGAAAAATTGGTAGGGAAATCACAGATTTTTGATTTGGTGAGATTCCACAGTTCGCTGTCTTGAATCAGGACTCGTTTTTCTTCATATGAGATGTTTTTGACGATGAACGTTTTTTCCTCGAATTTGATCTTTGGTATGTTGTCCTCACAGTTGATGCCATAGAAGCCGCAGTTCGAAGTGTTGATGTTGAAGAAGGGAAATCTGATACCAGTAAGGTTTCCACAGACAAACTGAGGGCATTTTTCACTGTTGTTATTAACTTGTTGGGCTGAGAGATGAGCAAGGTGAAAGAGAAGGAAGAGAAAAACAATTATGCAGGGGATTGTTAAAGCCATCCCCAATTGAACAATCTCAAAGACAAAATAAACACAAAGCTCTTTCTCCTTTATTTAACAAAAGAAGAACAATCAAAGCCATCTATTTACTTTTGTGTTTTAGTCAATATGTCGGCCCATGACTTGGACCACAGACTCGAGACTTTGTGGATGATACAAGAAGGTGGCATGTTTTCATACCTTCTTTTCATTTCACCACCGCCAAAAAGGAGTTTCCTCTCTATGACTTGGGCTCTCTCTTTGGACTATGGACAGAGCCGTGTGGAGCCCTGCATCAGTTAAGCCCCCTTATATCTCTTCCTCATCTTCTTGTTTTGACTCCAAAATGCTTTTCAAAATTAATGCAATGGCCAAGGATTTTGACTCCAATAATCGGTTTTGGACTAACAATCGTTTGTCAAAACCGTTTTAGGCCATGTTCAATTTTCATTGTGAGAGCCGATAGTGAGTCCAAACTGATTATTGGACTCAAAATTCCTTAGGCCCTGTTTTTTGAGATTGTTGCAACCGATTGTCACCCCCAATCCGATTATTGACTCAAAATTACATTTAATTTTGAGTCCAATAATCGGGTTGGGGGTGATGATCGGTTGTCTTAATCCCAAACGAACCCCAAACGAACAGGGCATTATGTCCTGTTCATTTTAGATTGTGACCTCTGATTGTGGGCCCAGGCTGATTATTGGACTCGATTAAATGTGATTTTGAGTCCAACATTGGGTTTGACACCATGATCAGTTTGTCATAATCTAAAACGAACGTGACTTTAGATTTTGACAACCGATTGTTAGTACAAAACCGATTCATGGACTAAAAAATAAACATAATTTTGAGTGCAATAACCGGTCTTGGACTTTAATCAGTTGTCAAAATCTAAAACGAACAGGACCTAAACGCCAAAAGTATTGAAGGATGAAAAAAAGACTAGTTATTTTGTCAAGTTGATTATGGTTTCAGGTCAAGGTGAATAGGGACTGGTGGCAATAATGCATATAGCTTTAAAATATAAATATATTTCACCATCGGTAGAGAACAAACTAAGATTATTGAAAAGAGATGCACTTTACTGTACTTAAAATAGTGGGATTTGCTTGCGTCCATTGCAAAAGGCATTTCGCAGATGGTGTGTTGCATGTGAGAGCAGCCACATCCGCGAAATGCCTTTTGTGATGAACGCTAGCAATCCCTAAAACGGTAATAAACTCACGTCTAATCTGTCGAAGCAAGAGAAATTACACTGTGCCCACCGTGAACGTGGTTTTTAAATTTCGACCGAAATCCATACTACCCAAAAAATCGTTTATTTCGGCCGAAACTTAACCAAATTTCCGTCTATTCCGAAATTTAAGGGAATTCACTCAAAAACCTGGATTTTTTATAATTATTTAAGGGAAGTGATATATACGCCCCTTTAGATTACTTGGGACACCCAGCAGCAATGTACGTGGCAATCAACCCCATTCAATCTTTCTGATGTGAAGTACATCAACCCCTCTGCAGTCATTGATAGTTTGATATACTGTTGGGGGTGTCCCAAGTGATGAAAATGGGCGCATTTATCACTTCTCACTTCCCTTATTTAATATTATCCCAAAAATTCGGCTGAAATTACAGAAATTGAAATTTCGATCCAAATTTTGTATGAGAAAAAAATCGGTTTCGTTGAAGACCGAAACGCATTCCAAAACCAAAATTTGAAACCATTAACATTTTGGAGAAGGGTATTATAAGCTTTTTTCAAGGCCCGTTTGCAAAAGTACTGAAAACCCATCGAGCCTAAACTGATTACTGAAACTTCTCCAGGTTGACTTACAACGAGCTGACTCACAGATAACTCGGTTTCAGTTGAAAAGTTAAGGAACTTCACTACCAAAACAAATGACACCCCAACTAATTCCTCTTAAAAATTAATAGAACACACCAAAAGACTCGGACCTACAAACCAATATATGGTGCGAGCCATGAACACTACAAATCTCCTAGATTGGAAAGGGTAAGATCGTCTTTTCATTTCCTTCCAAAATAAGCAGCATCGCTGCAGCTGGAGCAAATAAAGACGGTAGGTTAGAAAGGACAAAAGGTTTCTCTCTCCGAACTCTCAAACGTCTCCATTCTCTCTTTCGTGCTTGGATATTTCAAGTCATCTACCCAATTTCTTTCCATTAAATATCTTTTAAGACGCATCTCTTTCTTGAAGTCCTCAATTTCTTTCCATTAAATTACTAAAAACCTTACCATCAACCCTGCAGATCGGTCGAAAAATCCAGTTTGGGAGTCTCTCGACATGCATCAGTTGCTCTAACAATCATTACTTCTCTTCCAATGCTTTGTTCAAATTTCTTTTCACGGGCGTAGGTCATAACAACGTTGTGTACCATCAAAGAGAGCTCTACAAGTACACAAGGCTAACAAAATAATATCAGATCCAAGCATAGTATAAACTGAACTAAAGGAACTTAACAAAGTCTTTTACAAGGCTCGTATAATACTCACTATCTAACTGATCAAGTGGAACTGATCAAGTGGAATTGTAGGATCTCTAAAGTTAGGCTTCAGCTTCCTCTTTCGTCTCATGAGGATCAAAATCTGAAAATGTTTTAAACCACAGTCAGATGAAAAGATCAGTACAAAATAACAGACTACTCTAAGTGTTAGTCTAAGAATGCCAAGGCTTAATAAGGGTCAAACATATATGACCAGAACTAACTACAAAATAGCTCATATATGAAATAGGTGTGTCAATAAGCAAAGATGCATATCAATATGAAATACTGAACACAAGGTGCTATGGTAACGGAACAATATCGAAACAATGGTCAATGTCAAAGAGTATCGAGAACGCAAAGTCCAAAATCCACTTCCAGCTCATCGGCCTGGTCTAGAAGGCATGTTGTTGTTTACACTGGTGTTGGAACTAGTTCCTCCAAAGTTCAAATACCTGCCGACATGGCCAAGTGCTTTACCCCCGTATGGCAAGGTCTAGAGTCATCGCATACTACCCCCATGGCTGGGTCCAAAATTTCCAATTGTTTCATCTCCATATGGCAGTGTCCAGAAATAACCCAAGCCTCCACAGAATTGTCCAGAACTGATATTCCCAAAATCCACAACAAATAGTATCCACAAGTCTAGATATTGAAATAAATGTCCAAAACAGATAGTATCCAAAGGTCCATACTGTACGGATCATTGCTGATTAAAGATTTCTACAAAAGGGGTTCAAAGGTTCATATTGCAAATAAAGTAAGCAAAGCAATAATAGTACAATAAACAGAGCGGTGGCAAGTACACAAGTTATAGGGATCCATAGGATTGCAAAATAGGCATGCTAGATAATGTAACTAAGATAATGTAAGGACAAAACAAAGGTACACAAATCTACTAGTCAATGGTGCAAATTATCGAATCAAATAGCGCTAACAATTCACCCAAAGTAGTACGTTATTACGTACCTCAAATGTTCTCTCCGAACTCTTCTGGACTCAAGATCGATCACCTAGTACCACAATCATTCCATTATTATCAATAGGGAACCACAAAATATGAACGCAAACACAAATACCCAATATCCGGAACCAAACAGCGTCAAACGGGAGAAGAATGGTAATCCAAACTAAGGTCCCTCAAAGTATTTTGAAATTTACTTCATTATATAGTTCTAAAACATTTTTGAGATAATTTTTAACAGAAAGTATGCATTCCAATATGTCCATAGAGTACAAGAGCGTCGAAAACAGACAAGAAACGAAGAAGTTATGATTTTTTGAATTTGGGTTGTCGGTGGGAAACATTGCTGGAAAATCATCCGACCCAGTTGATCTGTACGTCCGAACCCTGATGTTTGGGCGTCCGAAGTCGCGAGATTAAGTTTTCTCCCGAGGCCGTGAATTTGCAAATTTTGGCATATTTTTCCCAAACTTTGAGAGATCATAACTTTTTGGTTTGAACTCCAAATCGCGCGAGGTCGGATCCGATGGACTCCTTTCGATGAGGGGAATCCACCAAACCCAATTTCACGCTCCAAAACTAAATAGACAATTATTGTAAAACAATCTAAACTTTTAGATCAAATTCCCTAAAATCTAAATTTTCAATACTACAGCATCTTGATCTTGGTTTCATTGGGGATTCAAAGACAAGATAAACCCTAAGGAATCCAAGATCAAGCGTAAGGTTTATCTTGAACAAAATTAATCATTATTTCATTCATTATTTCATCTGTTTTAAATATACTAGTCTTCCTTTTTAGGGTTTTTTAATGGTTAAAATCAACTTCGGGTATCATCTTACCTTGATCCGTGATCTCCGATTACAACACTTGATCTTCTCTTCCTTTCCCATGAAACTCTTCTCTTGGGACTGAACAAAACATCTTCAGGGTTGTTTTAGTTCTTACAAACACACAAAAGAATGAAAAGATGTATTTACAGGCCTTCTTAAGGAAGCCCAAATCAAATTGACTTACTCTAAGACAAAAACGTCCCTCTTTTAAAGAGGGGGAAGAATTTGCAAGTAGGTGTGATTTCGGATATTTACATTTGTTTTTCCCAATATGCATTTGTAGATTGCTTATATGACAACTGTCTTCCTTTCCGGTTCACCTGTAGAAGCATCGCCCTCACTTGGAAGCTTCATCTCGTAGGAAACCCATACCTCGAGAAGACTAGACTTACTACTAGTCTCGTCCTTAAATCTTCCATTTGTTTCCTTTAAATTACTAAATACCTTAACATCTCTACTGCAAATCGGTTGAAATAGCCTAGTGGTAAAGAACCCTGAAAAATCCCAGTTGGGGAGTCTCTCAAAATGCATCAGTTGCTCTTGCAATCATCTCTTCTCTTCCTCTTCTTTGCTCCAATTTCTTTTTCCCAAGACGAGTGTGGCCCTTCCCAGTCCCCCTGTGAAGGCATCACCCTCAAGATTAGTTACCCTTTCCACTTTAATAGCCCTGAAAGTTGCAGCTATCCTGAGTTTAAAATTACCTGCGAAGACAATTATCCCCAGATAGATATTGGGTCGAGGGCATACATGGTGAAGAATATCGATTACGAGAACTTCATCCTAACTATTGTCGATAGGGATTTTGAGTGGAACCCGCGCCCTCTGCCTTCAAATGGCATCACCCTCAATTCCTCGTTATTTGGTTATACTTCTGTTCACCAGAGTATCATCTTCTATAATTGCTCCAGAGAGATTCAAATCCCTGGGGACTTCCACCCAGTTCCTTGCCTCCCAACAACAGCCAATTATGCTTACTTTATCACCAATGAAAGCTATAAGGAGTTTGGTAATTGTATAGCTAGTGTCGTTTCGGTTCCTATAGACAGTGTGAATCAGCTGCTGCAATACCCAGCGACTGTTGGAGATGTTCTGAAGGAGGGTTTCGATTTGACGTGGGAATCTGGGCTGTGTGGCCCTTGCCTCGGCACTGAAGAGCCCTGCGCTCCGAACCGGTATGATACTTTTCTTGTTCCCCACTTAATTCCTAACTCAGCTACTGTTTCTTGCTCATGGTAAATGGACAAAACCCTAAGAAGCAGGGCTTTTTTTAGCCTTCTTCCTAACAGACACTTCTTGGGTTCCATTTGTGCCTCGTGTACATGATCGGATCAGGAACAGTGATCGAGAGTCTGGTCAAATAGAGTTGAGAACACCTTGATTAGATGATCCTAGATCCTTGATCCATGAGAAACCCTATTTAGGGTTCTACCCAGAAAAGCTAAACAGAGTCCTTATCTTATGCGTGGGATAGGGATAGATATCCCACAGTGTAGCTAACAATTATTTTTTTTTCATGATCAACCGTCTCAATCTCACATCTAGGACCTACAGATTTTGCATGTTACCATTGCCATTGATCCATTATTATATAACGTAAATAATAACTAACTTCTTTCTATGGAGGACATGCCGACATGTGAGTGCAGGGGTAATCTAAACGGATCATGTGTCGGGTCATCTGTAGAGAAGGTTTTCGGGCACGGCCTAGCTATGTCCGGCCCAACAAATAGATGGTTTAGATCACCCAAATATTTTTGCCCACTATTTTTTTTTTGCTACACCTGCATGCCATATAAATACTCCTTTTATCTTTTCTATTCTAATTCATCCCTTATTTCCTTTCATTTTGAGTTTTAAAATTGGGAAATAAAATATGCACTCACCCGCTTCCCCTCTCTTCATTTTTGACGTTTTTCCACCGGTCCAAACAACCTAGGAACATCCAATTAGACAAGTTTAACATAAAAGAGGTATGCCAATAATAAAACAGGGGTGCATGTTTAATAACTTAAAAATATAGTGTTCAAATTCTTAGAGAAACTGTTCGGTCTAATATTGTTTGGTGATGTCGGTCAGTACACCCTGTGTGGGTGACTAGATGTGTGTGTGTGTGGTGGATGCGCCGGTGTGCCAAGCTACTGGGAGGCAATCAAAATTCAATTCGAGGGGGTCGATGACGTAACGTTTCTATCCTTTGGTATTAGATTTCAGGTCACTAAGAAGAAGAGGGGAAAGTCACTTCTTCCTCGGGCTCCTCTGCCTTTACAAAGATGGGAAGGACTTTTTACAGTATGGGAACGATGTCAAATCTGGGGATGTCGACACATGCAGAATGTGAGGGATTTGTGCAAGGGAATGCTGATGCGCACAAAACGCAAATGGCGTCGGTGATGCATGCAAAATGCAAACGACTTGCAGCGTCGATAGAACGATCAGCTAATTAACTAACAAAAACGGCGAAAGCAAGTGCCCGTGCAAGGGATAGTGAGTTAAAGAGAAAGACTCACCTCGGAAGATGAATTCATTGCTTACTTAATCCGATATTACAGCTAGGAAAAGTAAAAGACAGTTTAGAAAAGTAAAGGATAAAAAGATAAATGCTAAGATATGTTTTGCGTTGGTTCTTGGACGTCTTTCTTGGAGACACAAGTCTCTTTTTATAGTTTTCTTCTAGTAACCATCCCCCATTACCCCACGTTCCCAAGGAGGGAACTCTTGATAACTGTCCAGTTTAGGGTCCACTATTTGCACGTTCCCCATACTTCTAGATGGCTGCTGTCTCATCTTTTGAAAAGTGCCAGTTTGGCACGCTACCACTTTGACCCGGTCTAAATAGGTCATTCTCTTGTGATTCGGTCCTGCATGACCGATTTCAAATTTAAAATGTGTGTAAACATTGTCAGCCACAGTCCTTCGGTTGACGAATGGAAATCTCTGGAATGTACCTTAGACCGAATGTCGGTCATGCTCGTGTACTATCGTCATTCTAACCAAAACAATATTGGCCTTTTCCATGAATATTGAAATTGGAATTCACAATTTCAACCTGACTCTGTCATTTCGATTCCCCGGTTATGGGTGGCTACACAAGGACACGTGTTGCATCGAGATTTCGAACATCCTTTCCGACTCTATGAGATATGCTTGGGAAGTGGGAGGGACGGCGGCAATTATGATTTTTTCGAACAGCTCGTTCCAATCTCCCTATTTAATTTTCCCTTTTCTTCTTCTTCGCCTTCACTTGTTGTACCTTGGTCAAGTTAATAGATATTGATAGATCGGCATCCCCATTTTGGATCACAGTAGGGCATAACCCTTCCTTCTTCTCTGATTTGCTCCTCAGAGGCAGGTTTCGTTCATATGGCTACTGGGAGTGAGCTTGTGAAGATTGAGTTGATGGAGGGAAGTCACGTCCGCCCCGGGAATCTTATGAAGGGCTTCGACAATCCTCGATCCCTTAGAATCGTACATGATCAGCAAGCCCTTCAGAGCAATGCAACAACAGTTCCTCATTCTTCCCTTCCCTGGTTGGATTGCGTGACTGCCTCCTTCCTTCTTGACATCAAGATAAGCATCGATATGTCTTAGGACATTGGTTGTGGCCGCTATTTTCTTTTCACACCAAGGGGAATCAAGGGAACTAGCTCAATCCGGTGGCTGGAAGCAAAGATAAGTGAAGGGACGATAAAAGCGATTAGGGTGGAGTCGATGGCGAACAGTCACTTGTTCATGCCAGATTTTGCAGCACCGGTGATGCCAAATCTTGGTGAGAGCAAACATTCGGCCGCCACAGCATACATAGCCAAAGGCTCTCTGGCCAATGCAGTGAGTCATGCCGCAGGTGACTTGGGGGATACGGAAAATGCTGTGACAGGTTCCTTACGATTCAACGGAGGTCTGGTAGCCGGCGGGTTTTTAGATGGCATAAGGCTAGTGACGGTTCCTAAGGTTGTTGGCGTGGACGAAGTTGATGATATATGGATGGATCGATGCTTTCATGATGTTGGGGAGAGTCACGAGATCAGATTGATGATATATGGATGGATCGATGCTTTCATGATGTTGGGGAGAGTCACGAGGTCAGGTCTGTCCGTTGCCATGCCTCCTTCTAGGGATATAAAGCACTATGATATGAAGTTAGAATGTGTCCACTTAGGTGGCCTTGCATATGCTGTGAAATCTCTTTATTAGCAAGTTATCTAGGTCTAATAATGACCTTTGAAAACTTTCTTGTTTTGCTTGGTTCAAACTTTTGCTAAGATTGATGGGTGGGGATATATGAAGAGCATCGGCCATTCTCGGGAAGGAACAGCTTGACGTGTGCTACGGTGCCGGAGATCGGCCAGTACAACCATATTTTCCACTTATCGATGGATCTCCGTACATAGTTTAAGGATGATTTGAGGTTGGATCAAAATATATGGTCATTCTGTTTGGCCGCGATTATCCAATGGATGTTGGTGCAGGCGTGCCAGGATAAAGTATTTCCCAAAGATTGGTGCGGGCGGGCCTTTTCGTCTCCTGAAGATTGGATATCAGACGATTGAGAAGAAGAGGGGAACGCTACTTCTTCCTTACGCTCTTCCAACTCTATTGATACACTATTAAAATGGGTGATAGAAAGTAACAAAAGAAATAGAAATAATCACCAATGTATAAATAAAAGCTCACCTTAGAAGATGATTCCTTTCAACGAAACTGATTACAAGAACTCTGGTGATGCGGAGAACGATTACAAATCCCAGTACTGCCGGAATTAGGGACCACAAATTAGCATGGCTACAAACTAAGATAAACAGTAAAGGTAAAGATAAATTAAGACATAGTTCTTTGATGTTGTGAGTGATGCCTTCTCTTGATGCAAACTTCCCCATCTTATAGCAAACTTACCAATAACTTCCCTTTTGAAATAGAAGAGCACATGTCTCCACTACTTGTAACTTCTCAAAACATGTATCGCCACTTGTAACCTCCATTTTGAGCATGTCACCACAACTTGTAACTTCCACATTTCACCACTACTTGCCCATGTTGCCACCACTCCATGTCCTTTGAGAGGGAACTTGAAATAACCACCCACTTTAGCTTTGAAATTTCACATGTTCCTTTGTAGGAGAATAACTGTCGCCTCCATCTTCTAGAAAAGTGGCACCTGGCATATAAGTCCCTTGACCTTGCCTTGCTAAGTCATTAACTAGTAACTCGGTCTCTCATGACCGATTCAAAATTCAAAGATTGATGTAAACATTGCCCCCACATCCTTCAATTGACGGAAGGAAATTGATGGAATGTAACAACAAGAATACATGAGAGACCTAACATCCACACTTAGCACCGTCTACCTGCAACAAAACCTCCACATGCATACAAGGCTAGCAAAGCAATATCAAATCCATCCAGAACATAAGCTAAACTAGAAAGTCTTACGAATCTCAAAGGAAATTTCTCACTATTGCATTCTAACTTAACATCACAAGATTAAATATTTTGAGCACAATACTCACTATGCTAGATAAAAAACACTCCAAAAGCTGATGATGCAAATCGAACTTCCTTGAGATCTCCATGACTCACCATTCTATGAATCTAATAAAACACTAAATCAGAAAATTGCCAATAAGATAAATGATACACATATATTCTATTTGTATCTATATAGTACTACAAGGTATCCCCCTTGGAGCCAATATCCATCTCTTAAATTGCCAATAACAAAAGGGCGAATATTTTTTTCCGCTTGGGGTCAGATTTTTCTTCCCGTATGTTGTCCTTTCCATAGGTCGTCTTTTTCTAGAAACACCATATGAGCACACGAACCTCTTGAGGTAGCCCGCAACAACAGACACCCATTCAGATGTTGAATATTTTGTCAAAAAATAGGGGCATATTTTTCAATAAAAAAAAATCAATTAGCTATGGGTAAGTGGCATGATGGGAGGGCTGTTAAAAAGCTTCTTACTATACCCCTCTCTACCCACCATGTTTTTGGTTCATTTCAGTTTGCTCTTTGGAGATTATTTTTGCACGCCAAATGATATCTCTGCACCACTTTTCTACACTTCTACCCTTTTGTTTTCCTGTTTCTGTAAATGACTATATCTTGCACCCGATATGTTTTCCTGTTTCTATAAATGACTATATTTTGGACCCCTTTTGTTTTCTTGTTTCTATTAATGACTATATTTCGGACCCCTTTTGTTTGTCTTTTCCTATAAGAAGCAATTCTCAAAAAAGAGAAACGAAAAGGGTAGAAATGGTAGGAAAGGTTTGAACTGGCTTGTCATGATACTGGGAGCCCTAGATTTAATTTCTAACTTTCGTGATTGTCTTTTGATATCTTTTTAAGAAGTGTCAAGAATACAATGTTGATGTTAGACCTCTTTCGGTACCACCGAAATCGGTTCATATTTGCCAACATGATTAGTTAAAGTTAATCTTATTTGCAAATGGGAAATTATCATCACTTTAAGAACCCTTTAGCTACAATACTTCTAACACTTATATTGCCGCTAATTTCATTCAAAAGTACATGCAACCATCATTGTTTCAAAAGTACTCTGCATTATCGTCGAGAGACTCTCGAGTCCACACCTTTTACCTTGGCTACATTCTTGTCCGAGTCTGCATTTTACTTCAAAAGTCAATCAATACTCCTCTGACTCTCCCAAGTTATGATTCGTCAACCAAGTACTCGATGGCGTGATGCCAAGTCATCTAGGATTTGCTTTGTCCGCATTTTGACCTATGTTGGGGATAAAACCGGGAATTCCCTCAGCATCCTGGCACGTGCCAGTAGCACACCCTCTGACCTCTGTGTCCCTATCCACCCTTCTTCTGACATACTGTCAGGGACGGTGAAAGGACTCTCCGATATGGCGTGGCGCCATCATCACCTCTCCACCGATGAGACTACGCCATGTGGTGCTCACACTAAGCTACGGTGTAGAGGCTCTCTCTCTATATAAGTTCCCACGCTTAAAGTTACCATGATGGAATCCTTTCTAGCCATTACTTTGCCTTCAACTTAAGCCCAGGAGATAAGCTCCCTCTCACTTACTATTTCTGTCACTTGGCTTTACATGTGATACCGATTTCTGACTTGAGCGTCGGAGTGGCTTCCTGGGTTAAAAATATTTTTATGCATCTAATAAAGCATTTATATTATATTTTATTCTACCCTTTTTTTCAACTAGTTAGTGCTGGACTTACTAGGAGATGAACTCGTGGATTGAATAGTTGATCTACTTTACATTTTTATCTTAAAAAAATGTGATATTTGAGGGAGCTGCACATTTGTTTTATAGATCTTCATTATCTAATTACCTTTCTCATGATTTTGCAGGCCACCGAAGTAGCACAATGACAAAGAAAGCCATACTAGGTACATCACTGCAAGACCCAATTTCTTCATTGTCTTGTTTTCTTCACTTAAACTACAACCAACTCATATGAAGTCTCTTTATCTTTGTTAGAGCTAACATCAGTATTTTAGAGGGCGCCCTACTCTTGTTGGAAATTGTGATTCAAAATCAATATTTGTTGGTTTCGTGGAAGGTCTTTGTGGATTTCTAGGGTAGTTATTATGTGTGGAAAATTGAAATGTCATTGTATGTTTTCTAGAGTCCTTAATGTCTTGGTTAGATTATTAAAGAGTCAATGGAGAATTCCTATGATGTTGCTTAGGATAACTAAAGAACTGATGTGAACTACAACAAAAGTGTTTAATGATTACTATTTTAGATTTGTCTCATGTCTATACGTACATATGGAGTCTTTGTAGTATAGATTGTAGGCTAAAAGAGCTTCAAGGGAAAGCTTAGATAGAAGTTTCAAGGGAGAAGAAGGGTAGAGATTTTAATGGAAAAGGGAAAAGAATTCCAAGTCTAATGTAAGTTGTTTTGAGATATATACAAGTTATTTATATTTTGGCGTTACATTTGTGTTTTGGTGGAGCTCTACACGGGCCCGTTGGCCATGTATCTCCCAAGCTTCCTTGCCTTGCTCTTTTGATCACAACTAATGCGGATGAAAATCATAAAGATTGTTCCAGTCGTTGACGTTGAGCAAGTTTTTATATTTTAACTATTATTTTCGTCATTTTATTTGTATGCTACTTTTTAGGCATCAAATCTCACCCGTTTGGTGTGTTTTTGGTATTATTAGAAAGGTTTTTCAATTACCTATCGAATGGGCCTAAGATCACATGATTTGGATGTGATTTAAGCAAGTTATCAGTGTTTTTAGTAAGGGGTATAGGTCAATTACGGGATTACTATTTTTGGTAAGTTTATATCTTTATTTAGCTTTGCTTTAGATGAGATGAATGGTTGTGATCAGTTCTTAACTTTAGGTTATCTTCTAGGGTTTCTTTTCTTTTATATACATCTTTTGAAAACAATGTAAGGGACTTTTGAATATTGAATAGAATTGAGATTTTCTTTTGTGAGAGCTATTGTGGCTTGGACTTCTTTTTCTCTTCTCCTCTAGGTGGTTTGGAACCATCTTCTCTCATCTCATCTCCTCTATTATCTTCTATTTTTTCAATCAAATCAGCACAAAGAAGGTTAGTAAATCAAATTTTCTTGTTTTCTTTGTTCTTGAACCCTAAAATACAAAAACCCAAAATCCATAGATCTCTCTCGTTCTTCAAGATCTCGTTTTGAGACTTTGAATGATTGTTTTTATGATTAAACATCAGCCTAAACACCCAAGAACCATAGCTTTAAATCCCTTTTGCAGCCAATTGAAAATTCACACCCTTTTCAAGCCCGGAAACCCTTTTTGAACATCCCTAGCCTAAACCTACCATCAAATTAGAGCCTAAACCCTAGATTAACCTTTTTTTTACCTTCTAAACCTTAACCTAAAATTTGGACAGCAGTATTAAACCGAAATCTCATATCTGCCAAATTACCAAAATACCTCCACAACCCAAAACTGGACCATTTTGAGCCGTTTACTGCTGCTGGACATTTTTTCAGTTTTTCTTCATTGGATATTATTATTTTCATGCTTGTGTGACATCTATTTCATTGGTACTTGCATTAGCTTTTAGTTCTTTTAATTGGTTGCTTGTGTAGGCCTTGTTTCGAACTAATCTTTCTATTATCAATTTATCTAACGAATCTTTATCGCTTTGATTGATTTGTATACGGTTTAGTTCATGCTTAGTTACAATCTTTACAATTATTTATGCTATTTAAGTCTCATTATTGCTGCTGCGCATAGATTAATTAGAAGTTAATTCGGCCCTAGCTAAGTTGTTAAGTGTTCTTTTAATTTTCCTCGTAAGCCCTAAATTGTCCTAAAGCCTTAATCCCATTAGGAATGTAGGATTTTCCCTAAATTAGGTATTGTCTTGCATCAACAACACTACCTAATTGATCCATCTAATTGGGGCCAACAAGTAGTATCAGAGCTTCGATTGTGTTGTGTTGAAAATCCAATCCAAGAATTGTGCACGTTTTATTCGTTTTTTTTTTAAATTTTATTTCAATGAAAATATGGCTTATCATATACTGATGGAAAGATTTTTCAGTTTAGTTTCCAACAAAAAAAGGATAGTCAATCGGAGTTTCCTACAAAAAGTTATTAACAAAAGAGTGAAGGTCGGTCAAAGTGGACTGTTTTTCCAAAATCTGATTCTTTAAGTCAAATTTTTCTTTCACGTGTTTGGGTTGGAAGGATGATCTATTTTAAAAGTTTTTATGATGATTATGGTTCAAATTTTAAATGTTTATGGAAGAGGTTTTGCTTAGAAGTTTTATGTTAGAATTGAGAATTATATTGTTCTCTATATCTACTTGAGGTATTCCATTTATTGAGTGGTGCAAAATTTTTGGTGTTAGAATTGAGAACTATTCTCTTCTCTTATTCTCAAGATTGAAAGGACAAGGGTCTTCTTTTGCGTGCGGGGAAGGAGAACGGATTTCTGATATTATCCCGATGAGTGTTCGGAAAAAGAACAATTTTTTTTTCAACGATGTTGCAAGAAGGAAACTATTATGTTTTTTGTTTATGTAAAAGCACCATGGAAACCAGTTTTGTCAAAATTTGTTGAAAGCATTTCTAAAGGATACTACAGAAAAATTAAATGTCAAGCCTCCCGTTTACGGTGTTTGGATAGAAGGATCGAACTGCAGACCAATTTTCAAAGCCTCGGTTGAAGTTGAAAAGCATGACTGGATACATCAATTTTCGGGATTCTGGCAAATACGAAGAAAGAAGCTGAAGAAAGTGTAGCACAAGTCGGTATTCATTTCTTGCCAAAATGCTACCCTATCGTCTTCGTCAAAGCCAATCATCACAATCTAATGGAAGAAAGAGAACGTGTAACATATTTGAAGAATCACATTGAGTTGCATGAAGAAGAAATTGCAAAGCTGAAGATGAAGATTTCATCAAGGGCATATGATGATCAAAGTGATGAAGATTAGAAATTCTTTAATTTTTTGGGATTTTGATTTAAGGAAGGGTGTTGGAAATTGTAAATCAAAATCAATATTTGTTGGTTTTGTGGAAAGCCTTTATAGACTTCTGGGGTAGTCATTATGTGTGGAAAATTGAAAAGTCATTGTATGTTTTCCAGAGTCCTTATCTAGGTTAGATTATCAAAGTGTCAATGAGGAATTTCTATGATGCTGCTATACCTAAAGGACTCATAAGAACTACAACAAAGTGTTTAATGATTACTATTTTAGGTGTGTCTTGAGTCTATAAGTATGGAGTCATTGTTGTAGAGATTGTAAGCTAAAAGAGCTTCAAGGGAAAGCTCAAAGAGAAGCTTCAAGGGAGAAATAGAGATTTTAAAGGAAAAGGGAAAAGAATACCAAGTCTATTGTAAGTTGTTTTGAGATATATAAGAGTTCTTTATATTTTGGTGTTGCAATTGTGTTTTGGTGGAGCTCTACACGGACCCGTTGGCCGTGTATCTCCCAACCCCTCTTGCCTTGCTCTTTTGATCACAACACTACATAATTGATCCATCTAATTGGGGCCAACAACTCCTTCATTGAACCACTCTAGAAATACTAAAAGATATGGTTGTTGGAAAAACATAGATCTAGGGTTAGATGGTAACACAAACAAATAGAGAAATCAAACAAGTAAAATATTATAGAACACGAGATCTACGTGGTTCGTCATGTATTGTGACAGAGTCCATGGGCGAAGGAAATTATAATGCTTCCACTGTCTACAAAGATTACAAAGCATACATATGATCTACATCCGAGAGCTAATGTAATGTTCCAATCCTAATCCCTAGAAATTAATTTTACTAAAAGAGAGACACTAATTTAAATATTACTTATTAGTGAATTTTACATGGATATGTTGATTACATGCTAATTTATACATGATAGTAATTGTGATTATATTTGTGTAACTTATGAGATGTTATTGCTTAATATTGCAGCTTGTGATGCTGCATATCATTGAACTATAGTAATAAGGTATTTTAATATTTAATTAACTAATATTTTAAATAAAATAGTCTACTATATGCCCGCATAAGAAGAACAATCCTGTTATGCGGGATGTGGCAGATCACATTTATGTGATAACCCATCAAGATTCCACAAGAGATTAGGATGAATATATGTATAATCTACCAGGATGAGTTTGAGATAATCAGATATATAACAAAAGCCAATAAGGACTTATCCTAAATAGTGTAAATAGGTTACACCTAGTTTGAGATTGATTTAAAAATTCTAGAATTATATAACAACTTATGTATCTTATCATATATATTATAGACTATTACGGCAGTGTTTAAAACGCGGATTTGACGCGTAACGCGGCCAAGAAAAATCCTTGTTGACTCGGCGCGGACGCGGCCAAGAACGCGGTTAACACGGTTGACAAGGTCATAACTCGGGAGAGTCAAAGGAGTTTATTGACTCTGTAAGGCAAAACGCGGAACGCGGATGTGGTGAAACGCGGAATGCGGCCGAGGTAAAAAGGAGTCGACTCGGGCGAGTTCCATGCCGAGTCAAGGAGTTTTTAAACACTGCTATTACCTACATGTACAAGAGTAACCCCTATTCTTGTTACCATATGAGAAGCTTACCTTGTAGGTGACCCTTGTACCCTCTATAACCCTATACACAATTAGAATGTTGATGTTTAGTTATCACTAATTTGGCATGCTTACCTATGGTTGTGATTAATTGAATCACGTAGAACATTACAGAAAAGGAAGCTAGACTGCCCTTGCTCAACTCTAGCCTAGTCAATTCATTGGCCCACATCAGGACCCTCCAACTTTTTTTTAAAGAGGCTTTGAGTCGGCGGTAGTAGTTGACCACCAGACAAAGCATGTGGGTGACGACTAACCCTTGTACGTGGCCGCCAATTAGTTGTAGCCCTTCCCTTTATAAACTTGTTTTTAGATGTATTTTTATGAAAATTTTGGATATGACCTATATGCATGTTGTGGCCTTGTGGGTACCTTGAGGCTCTGTTCACTTGTTTTCCCGGGAAAGGAAAAGAAAATGTTTCTCGGGAATCTGACGTGGCATTAGGAAAAGAAATCCAGGGAATCTGTGCAGCAAAAGGTTTCCCTGGACTGTTTCTGGACTGTTCACTTGTGCAGGAAAAGGTTTCCCTGGACTGTTTCTGGACTGTTCACTTGCGCAGGAAAAGGTTTATAGGGAAACTGCTTGCCTATCTTTTTGCACTAGTTTTCCCGAGAAACGAAATCCGAGTGTTTTTGGTCGGAAATGAAATCCCTAAAGGGGGGTAAATGGGCTTTTCCATGTCGTTTTTTGACTTATTGTAGAAATTCCACCTGTGTAATTCTATTTTCCTTGGAAACCAAGTGAACACCAGAATTCTGTCTTGTCAAGGAAAAAAGAGGCTGTTTTCCAGGGATTTGCTTTCCCGGGAACGCAAGTGAACAGAGCCTGAGGGACTTAGCAGCTGAGAAAAGTGTTGGAGGTAACATTATAATAATATAAAATTTTAATAAAATTAATTATATTTAATAAGTTAATAACTTTTTATTTCAAGGGGTTTTTTTAGATTCGATTTTTGCTCTGTGATGGCTGGAATTCGGTGGGGTAGCCGGATCTCTCTCCTATCCCTCAGTATCTCTATGTCGTTTGATGACCCTATGTCGGTGCTAAGGGCTTTTGGGTCACTAGAAATGGTGGCTGTGGTGGTGGAGCAAGAAGATGGGATGGTGGTTTGGGTTTCAGAGGCCACAGTGGCCGGATTTCATGGTGGGTGATGATCGGTGTGTGTGAGGGTTTGGAGATGAAGGTAATGGGGAAAATGCACGTGGGTTCTGTAATGGCTGGAAGGGTTACGGTGGAAAAAACAGGGTGTTGTTTGGATCTGGGATGTGGCCGGAGTGGATGTGGCATAGCCGGCTGGATCCGGTGAGAAAACGACAATGGAGATGGCCGGATCTCTCTCCTTCCCCTCTTTCTATCCCTCTGTGTGTTTCGTTTACAGACCCTAGGTCCGGTGATTATGATTATGTGGAGGAGGATATTTCGAGCTGCAGAGTCGAGTATGTGATGGAGGGGAGTGAGGGTTGAACATGGTTTCTGTAGTTCTTGACGGCAGCTATCATGCACGTTTAGGGGCTCACAATAGCTCTAGGCCTTCCAGTGGGGATTTTGAAAATTGAAATCGCACCTCGTCAGCTGGAATGAGGTGGAGAAGTTTGTGTGGCATAGCGGACAAGTAGCGTGACTTGGTGGGGCCTACAAATATTCAAATTTAATAGAAGCGATTTCTACTGGGAGACATGGACGGGTGTCTATCGAAAGTAGTAGCTGTATAGTTCCAAATAAGGAAAGGCAAGGGCTATGAAACTTTTTGTTGGATATGATAGAAGTTAAGCTATTGGGTAATGTAATGGGGAATGGGGATGGGTTGCACATAACTGATATGTAAACTAATTCTACAGTATGTAGTGGGCGGTATCGTTGTACCCTGTTAGGGGACAACTTGTCCCTTATTTGGAACTCTTTGGAATAATAAATGTCAATTTAAAAAATAAAAAATAAAAAAAATTGGATCATAGTAGCTGTATAGTTTAGAGGAGTTTTGTAACCCTTGAAAAGGACATTGAGTGGTAAGGTGCAACTTTCCGTCCAAAGCGAAGGAAGCAGTAATTTATTTATGGCGGGTTGGATACCTTTGATGATAGCATGATCTTGATGTTTTTCAATACGGTGTTGAATTTATGTTCTTGGCTACTAATATGAAGAATTTGAAGTTTTTGGAACATAATTCATGATGAGAGTTTAGTAATCCACCATTATTTAGTTTTGTAAATGATTGTCTAGATATCTTGATGGCGTGTACTTGGCTGCAACTCTAGCACTTCAAAGTTGAGATAAAACAAGAGAATATAAAACACAATTGGGGGTTAAAATAAAATAACACTAGTAATCCCCTATGGAATATTACAGTAGTAACCATCATATACCATGCCCCTCTGATTGCTTTCCGGTGCTACTTGTGTGTTGAACTTGCAATCTGAAAATTTCCAAAGGGCTGTTTGGGTGTGGAACCTAATTGTATTTTGGGTCCAATTTGTGTATTTTGTTTGCATGTTTAGATTGCATGTCTCCACAAAATTTGAACCCGAAAGAAATTAGGTTGGACACCAAAAAGTACTGCAGCCATAGCATTCGTGGGAAATGTAGGAGAGCAGTTAGCACCATGCACATTGCAGTATATTCAGGTTTAACACTATCTAACTCCCTTTCTTCCTCTTTCAGGTGTAACCATAGGAGTTGGGAGCTCCCTTCTTGTTTGCCTCCTTTTCTGCCTATCATCAAGATGGAAATTCTCATTGTGCAAACTTTTCTTTAGAAAGATGAGAACAAAAACCGCTTGTAATGTGGAGGCATTTATACAGGAATATGGATCGCTCGTTCCACAAAGATTTTCTTATTCAGATATCAGGAAGACGACAAGTTCCTTCAAAGATACACTAGGCCAAGGTGGATATGGTAGTGTTTTCAAAGGCAATTTCAAAGATGGCCATCTAGTGGCTGTGAAGGTCTTGAGAGGGTCTAGAGGTAACGGAGAAGAATTCATGAACGAGGTCGCAAGCATCGGGAGGACATACCTTGTTAACATTGTTAGTCTGCTAGGCTTCTGTGCCGAGGGTTCAAAGAGAGCTCTTATCTATGAGTTCATGTTGAATGGATCTCTCGAAAAGTTCATCTACACTGAGAAACCAAGAAAAACAGACCTATTGGGATGGGAAACATAATACCAAATTGCGGTTGGAATTGCTCGAGGGCTAGAGTATTTACACCGTGGTTATATCACTCGCATTTTGCATTTCGACATAAAACCTCATAACATTCTTCTAGATCAAGACTTCTGTCCTAAAATCTCAGATTTTGGACTTGCTAAGCTATGCCCAACAAAAGATAGTATTATATCGATGCAGGATCAGCGAGGGACTGCTGGATACACTGCCCCAGAGGTATTCTGTAGAAACATTGGAGGAGTGTCTCACAAATCTGATGTTTATAGCTATGGAATGATGGTTCTAGAAATGGTAGGAGGGAGAAAGAACATCGATGTCAGAGTGGAAAATATCAGCGAAATATAATTTCCGCATTGGATATACAAGCGCCTGGATTTGAACGGTGATCTACAGCTACATGGAGTTACAACAGACGAAGAAGAGAAAACTCCCAAGGAAAATGATTTTAGTGGGTTTGTGGTGCATACAAACAGATCCGTCAAATCGACCTTCAATGAATAGGGTTGTGGAAATGCTAGAAGGTACCCTTGAGAGCGTACAAATGCCACCAAAGCCATATCTATCTTCTCCAACAAGATCATCTCACGATACTTCTACCATGTCAATGATCTTAAGAGAAGGTTCTCCTTAGATTCGGCATGGAAGGTCTGAGGGTGCTGTGTCCTGATTTTGGATCCCCTAGTATATTACATTTATTTTCCATGCATCATTGGCAATGTCTAAAGACACCTTACAAAGATTAGATTTTAAAGTTTCTAAGGATCATTTTGGAAAATTATGTCGCCACTCATTTGACTGTTCATAGCATTTGGTACTGTTAATGCCCCTTAAGAGTAATACACTAATAATGAGAGATGCTAGCTCCAGATGTAACCCGTTCAGACACAGTGAAAAGCCTAAAATCCTGCTATGTAATCTCAATAAAAATCACCACATAGCCAACTTCAAACCCAAATAGACCTGGTTTGGGCATATCTCCAGCGCAAACCTCATCCTGAAGAGGAAGAAGAAGAAGAAGACCTCATGTTCCTGATGTAGTAAATAATCCAGTTTTGTAGGTTTCAAGAGAGTTTCTAGTTTTTGTTTCAAATATATATGTTCTAAACGTCATTGTTTTATTCCTTTCCCTATCCTAAAGCAAATAACATCACGAGGAGACTATCTAAGATACATCTAGGCCAGAAATTTTGATGTGGATTCAAGGTCTGGAATCCCTGAATTGCAAATTGCAGTTTATTGCTGCATGTAAAGTCTTTTCTGTTCCATTAATTTGTGAGCGGCATCTTTTAGAAAACAACTTTGTGAACATCATCTTAGATGAAACCATTTCTTGTCTTAGGGATGAAGAAATTGCTAGATTGTGTTGCAACTAATCTTGGAGCATCCAAACTAATGGAAATTATATCTGCACTCCCTTTTTATTCTCTAGTGAGTGTAATGGATAAACCAAACAACAAAAATAAAATAAAAAAGCAATGGAATATGATATCTGTTCATCCTGTTCTTGTAATGGGACTTCTCACTCCAATATAATTCACTAGTCATACAGTAAAGGATCCAATTGTCTCCTTCTAGAAATGGCTGCATTTGTCATACTGGTGTTTTTATTTGTTTGAGACTGTAAAGCTTCCTTCTAATTTACAAATGTATTTATCAAATTCTTTGCTCTGCTTCATTTTTAAATTTTGAACCACTGTGGACGAATTTTGTAGACATATTTTCCAAATTCAAGGATGAGAATGAAAAGACGTCCTTCCATTATGAACAATACTGTGAGCATCCCAGATTCCTTCCACTGCTTACAAACTTTATAGCTTAGTTTTGGAGGCTTCTTTGCTTTTCAGGGAAGAGGGAAAAGACAGCTAGCTGAAATTAAGAAGACATGTCCAAGCACAGCAGAAACATGGGTTTCTCTTCTTGGCAGTCCTTTTCTTCCATTTTGCTGCAACATAAAACAACAAAAAATAGGTAAAAGAGTGGGAGATTTCCTTGAATTTTGTGGGTTTGGTAAGATTTCGCCTGTTTTCTTTGAGATTAAGTGGCAGGGGTACATCTGCAGCAAGCATTCCTCGCGTAGAATATAAAAGTAATTTCATTATTGAAAGAAAGGAGGCCCATACTTCATATCCTTTTCAAACCTTCCATCTCTGGATGCAAAATTGGCGCTCGTTTGCAAATAAAGCTTCTTTTACACCTATGCCTTGTTTCCTTGTCTTCCAATTGCCGCCGGTTGTCCATATCTTATGGCTGAACTTAATCGTGTACGTCGGAAATCCAATGATTCTAGAGACTAGAGAAAAATTGATTACTTTTACCCCTACTTGCCCAGGCCTTGCATGTTGATGGCATGATTGGTTATGGTAAGTTGCACTGTCTTAAGGATTTCGAGACAACGATTCATTGGGCGACATGGCGGTGCGTGGCTTATGGTAGCCATGCGGGCTGAGATGCTGTGTTGGCCGATGTGCTGTTTTGGCGAAGGTGTTGTCTTCTGGCTGATGCGGATACCTGCCGGGGAGGCGGGGACCCTGTCTTGCCATGCCGCGTGGCGGCATTCGACCAGTCTTCGTGGGACCTGAGCCACACGTCAATACACGGTAGATGCCCAATTTTGTCCCCAACTAGTAGTTCCATTCCGATCCTTTTAAATTTATACAGCAACAGACCAACAGTTTACCATGGTTAATGGTATTTGCCCCTTTTTACTTCAATGTATTCGACGCTTTAAGTACAGTAAGGTACTTATCTTCCCAATAATATTAGTCTCCCCTCAACCAATGATGAAATATTTAGAAGTCTTTCTTGGTTTTGCATATATCTTCAAAAGCAACTTGCAGTCAAAAACAAAAAGATGAGGAAGAGATCTATTTACATGGTTTTCTGGGGGTGCCTAATTGATGCGTGCTCCACATGGTTATGTGTGTCTAGTCCAAGGAGAAAGCGAAAGTCATACGGAGGAAACTTCTAGGGGTTCTGATATGAAAAACAGATGGATGAAAACAAGCCACCTTCTCCCATCACTCGCCAAGTCTAGAGCCCTTGGTCCAAGTCATGGGTCGACATCTCAACTAAGAAACAAAATTGACTAAAACACAACTGTAAATAGCTTTGATTGTTCTTCTTTTGTTAAATAAAGGAGAAAGAGCTTTGTGTTTATTTTGTCTTTGAGATTGTTCAATTGGGGATGGCTTTAACAATCCCCTGCATAATTGTTTTTCTCTTCCTTCTCTTTCACCTTGCTCATCTCTCAGCCCAACAAGTTAATAACAACAGTGAAAAATGCCCTCAGTTTGTCTGTGGAAACCTTACTGGTATCAGATTTCCCTTCTTCAACATCAACACTTCGAACTGCGGCTTCTATGGCATCAACTGTGAGGACAACATACCAAAGATCAAATTCGAGGAAAAAACGTTCATCGTCAAAAACATCTCATATGAAGAAAAACGAGTCGTGATTCAAGACAGCGAACTGTGGAATCTCACCAAATCAAAAATCTGTGATTTCCCTACCAATTTTTCACTGCCTGAATTTCCACGTCTCCAAATTCGTAGGAGCCGCAACCTGACCGTTTATTATTGCAAGCACAATCAATATACAGTTCCTGGTAATATCTCGGAAGAGGTTCGTAATTACACAGATTGTGAAGGCAAAGATCTCTATTATACAAAAAATAACACTGTGACAAGACAAAATCTTCTTCCGAAAAATTGTTCGACGGTTGTGTTACCAGTGTTTCAATTTTGGAAAGTTTGGAAGCGCAATGATTTTTTGTCTATATTTGCTGCGGGTTTCGCTCTTGAATGGGATATTGATCCGAAATGCGAAGATTGTTACAAGAGGGGAGGTAATTGCACGGTCGATGAGAGGACGAAGATTTTCAGATGCCAAGGTATGAAATAGTAAATTGGTATTTCCAGTCTTTGATTTGGAAAATAATTGTTGTTGGACCATAACATGTAGTTGCATTTGGGAGCAATTTGTATTTAAACCTCCAATCTAAAGTCCATTATTTCTCTACATTAAATTCTTATACATGGAGCAGCTAGATGGGAATTGAACTGGCTGCTTCAGTAACTTCGATTATAAGACTTTGATTTCCAAGAATTTTCTTGAAAGGTTCGGAAAGGAACAATATTTCTAAAATTTCTTACATTTTAACACACACAAAAAAGATGACTTGAACTGACCCTATTCCATGACTACTTATGTGGGAGCTTCAATTTATGATAATATCCCACTAAATTAACCATAATAATATCATTTCCCTCTAAAATGTAGAAAGAAAAAATATTCCAATGAAAAAATGTTTTTTCTTGCAATCCAAAAAGGATCTTAGTGAAGATAAAAAGTTTAGAAACTCAGCTTCTGTGATTAGGGAATGACGACAGTATACTAAATTTCTTCATTTGATGATGTTGCAGTTGCAGTTGCAGTTGCAGGTCAACAACACAAGCGCAATATAAAGAAGATTATTATAGGTATTCTACTTCTCAGATTCTTGTTTAAATTTTGACCATATTTATCTAGAGAAAACGGTTCCTACACACGTGTAGATAAGTTATCTACACACTAGCTTAAAATCAGTGGGGGCCATATTATTTGGGTGATCCAAACCATTCATTTTTAAAGCCCTCTCATAGATAGGGTGTCCACAAAAAATCAGATCCATAGGATCATCATAACCATTCGAACTTTGGAGGCAAAAAATGAACTAATTTGTGAAGGTTTAAAGACATTCATTTTACCTCCACAAATCAATTACTTGTACATTTATGGAGATGTCACCATCCTAGTAGTACTCTCACTGCTTAGCTTGAGAGTCTTATCAATCAAAAAAAGAAAAAGAAAAAAGAAGCATGAGAGTCTTAATAGAATCAATTACATTTATGATGCTATGATTACACCTTATTATTCAATTCTTACCTCCGATAATATATGCTATTCTTTGTTGAATGTGAACCATTGGTTTTAAGACATTTTTTACCCTCTGTATCCAACAACAAAAGATACAGATTGGGATGGTTGGATTGATTTTTCTGGCCATAGATAGGAACTTACGACTAGACTTGGCAAACGGGTGGGTCGGGTCGGGTCGACCCGTGGGTCACACGGGTGTGGGTCAAAATGACCCGCAGTCCTACAGGTCAGCAACCGGTGACCTACCCAGTGCGCGTGGGTCGGGTAGACCCGCGGGTTACCCGCAATTTTTTCCAAAACAGTGTTTTTATTGGGCGGTGATAAATTCACTCCCTTCTATGTATGAATTCACCCCCTAATTTTCAAAATGGACGATACAACCTACACCTTAGGATGATCCAAACCGTCCTTTTAATGGGCCACAACGTAAATAGATTGTGCCCCAAAAATCATTGCCATCGGATGATCTCAACCGTTCGATCTATAGAAGTTTCCATATTGTGAGTCCCTCTTTAGATCGGACGGTTAGAATCATCCTATGCTAATGATTTTTTGGGCACAACCTATTTACATTATGGCCCATCAAATGCACGGTTTGGATCATCCTATGGTGTGGGATGTACTGTCCAATAGTCCATTTTGAAAAATTGGGGGTGTATTCATGTAATCTTAACCCTTGGTTTTTTTTTTTTTTTTTTTAAATAAAACTATTTAAAAAAATCCACAAAACCCGCGGGTTGGCCTGACCCATGTTTTGGCGGGTTGGGTGACCCGCGGGTCGATTTTCACAGGTCACTAAAACTCCAACCCGTACCCCCCAAATTTGCGGGTGGGCCGGGTCGACCCGCAGGCACAGGTCGGTTCGGTTTTGCCAGGTCTAGTTAGGACTTGCGGTCGTGTGACCCATGAAGAGTTCGTTTCTTATATTTCTCATTTTTAGGGATAATTAAGGAGATTCTATGGAGCAACTTGCGGTCTCTTCCACAATCCACTTCTACCCGATTCCATAGGCGAGAATGAGAAGCGCTAACGAACACGCCCTAAGTACCTCCATAATTAATTAAACTAACCGCCAGTGTTACACCTCTGCAACCCATTAAAACTAATGTCCACACCCATGAAATTAAACATTAAAAATCCTCCCAATTATCCAAAATAAAAAAACTACACACATGTACAGAAATAAAATAATAAAGCCAATAACAAGATACTCCCAACGCTAGTCTACACACGCACTAGAAACCGGCTAGAAAGCCAGTAAGTAACCAAACACGAGTCAATAACTAGAAAACATGAGTGAGCTAGAAAGCCGTAAGTAATATAATAAATCCCCAAGTATAATATCAGAAAGTCCCATCTTCATCATAACCGACAAAACAAGATAGAATTAAACAAAAGCATGCACGAAAACATATAATCTCATTTGCAGAGACTGTAGATCACAAATCACGAAATTACAGGGTTCATGGGTACCAAACTACCAAATGATAGGTGTACCGAAGTAGCAACAATTTCTATTAAGATGGCAGCATGGGGGCACCGATGTAACACAAACAACAACTGCCATTAAGCCGGTGGCAAGGGGGCACCGAAGTACCACAAACAACTACTAAAGCTGGCAGCACGGGGCACCAAAGTACCACAAACAACAAATAAAAACTGTTATTGAGGCATCAGCATGGGTCGAAACGAGTTTCTCAGTGTTAAAAATATGAGGTGCAGGTGATGTTATGCCAACCCGAGGGAGGGAGGGGGGCGGTGAATTGGGTTCTAAAAGTTTTTGATCTTTGTAGAAGATTAATTGAAAATTGAAATCAAAGACCAATTTTGACAATTAATTTAAGGAAGATAAAAATCAAGATGCAAAAGTAAGGAGCAAGAGAATAGAGTGCATTGTAGATTTTTATATTGGTTCGTTCCAAATCTCCTGACCTACGTCCACTCCACTAAAAACCTTGCTGGCTTCACTATCCTGATCTTCTTAATGGTATAGATCAAACCGATTACAATGAGGTGGCTCCGCGCCTCACCACTTGCCGACGGAGATGGCTCTGCATCTCCCAACACTCGCCTTCGGAGATGGCTCCGCATCTCCAAACACTTGCCAATTACAATCAAGGTTTTAAATTTCGACCGAAATCCGAAATTCCGGATTTCGTTTGAGAGCGAAACCGAAATTGGGTGAAGCCGAAACATTACAAAATTTCGACCGAAATTTCGTTTTCCTTGAAATTTCGGGCCTAAATTTAAGAAATATCACCGAAATATCCCGAAATTTCAGCCGAAATTTTGTACGGGATAAAATATTACTATATTTGATTTCGATAGATTTTGTCCAAAATTTTGAAATTTCGGTTTCGGTGAGGACCGAAACGCATTCCGAAACCGAAATTTAAAATCTTGATTACAATGTGAAAGAAAGAAAGAGAAATGCCTTTGAAAGGCTAGCTAGAACAATGATCAATGATATTCAAGCTGATTCTAGAGTCCAATCCTCACAAAAGTGATCAATAGAGGCACAAGATGGGTTATGCACTCAAAAGAATGTTCACGTATGTTTTAGGAGTGAGTTAGTTTCTATTAGAGGGGTTAAAGGCTTATTTATAGCCCAGGGAGACCAAAACTAGCCGTTATAGGGGGTTAATGGGCAAGCCGGACGAATGCCTGGACGCACACTATGTCTTGGGTTTAACTTTGCAGTCCCCTTGGCATTGAATGTGATATAATTTATGAGTGTGTGTGGTGGTGGTAGTGGGTGTGTGTGTGGTGGTGGTGGTGGTGGTGGCGGCGGCAGTGGTGATGGAAGTCGAATACACTCATCCATGGTTTTTTTTAATGATTTAGTATCAAGATATCTTGATGCCGTGGAACTTGGCTTTTAACTGTAGCACTTCAAATTTGCCCCGTGATAAAACAGGGAATAGAAAATACAAGGAAAGTGGGAGATTCAACAGAAAATTGCACTAGCAATCCTCAAGGGAATATTACAATAGTAAGACTCTTCCATGCTCCTCTGAACCATAAATGCCCAAATAGCTCTTCTTTCAAGTCCGACCTAGAATGTGTGGGGACTGCTTGATGAACAGCACAAATAATTTGTGTGCGTGGGGACTGCTTGATGAACAGCACAAATAATTTTTTGCGTGCTGTGGGTGATTTAGATATTAGAAGATCGTATTCAATGCATTCTACCTGCAATCCATGAAATCCCAAATATAGTGTTTTACATGAGAACTGAAATTAAGTTGAGTTTGGATATACATTACAGCTTGCTGGTAATTGCCCAGTGGAAATTTAACCCAACTGCTTTGGGGAGCAATTTCTGTAGCAAACTGAAAATTTTCAATCGCCTATTTCTGGGTGTGGAACCGAATTGTATTTTGGGTCCAATTTGGTCATAAAATTTGAAAGATTAGATTGCAAGTTTCTACACAAATTGAACCCAAATGCACACTTAAGAAAACAAGGTTTTTAAAATTATCGGTCACCCAAACACCTCCACACAAATATAACAGAGCAGTTAGCACCATGGACATTGCAGTATGTTCAGGTTGAACACAGTATCTAAACTCCCTTTCTTTCAGGTGTAACCGCAGGAATTGGGAGCTTCCTTCTAGCATGGATCCTTTTCTTCCTATCCTTTCGCAAAAAGGGAAGAAATAATGTTCGGAAATGGAGAAAAAGCAATGCTCACAATGTGGAGGCGTTTCTTAAGAACTATGGATCGCTTGCTCCCCAAAGATACAGTTATTCAGATATCAAGAAGATGACAAGTTCCTTCATAGACAAATTAGGCCAAGGTGGATTTGGTGCTGTTTTTAAAGGCAAGCTCCAAGATGGCCGACTAGTGGCTGTGAAAATCTTAAGTGAGTCCAAAGGTAATGGGGAAGAATTTATCAACGAGGTTGCAAGTATCGGCAAGACATATCATGTCAACATTGTCAGTCTTCTAGGCTTTTGCGCTGAGGGATCCAAGAGAGCACTTGTGTACGAGTTCATGCCCAATGGTTCTCTCGAGAAGTTCATTTATACTGAGAAATCAAGACAAACAGATCCATTGGGATGGGAAATATTATACCAAATTGCAGTTGGAATTGCTCAAGGGCTAGAGTATTTACACCGTGGCTGTAGCACTCGCATTTTGCATTTCGACATAAAACCTCATAACATTCTTTTAGACCAAGACTTCCTCCCTAAAATCTCAGATTTTGGACTAGCGAAGCTATGCCCAAATAAAGATAGTATTATATCGACGTTGGATGGGCGTGGAACTGTCGGATATATTGCCCCTGAGGTATTCTGTAGAAACATTGGACGAGCCTCTCACAAGTCCGATGTTTATAGCTATGGAATGATGATGCTAGAAATTGTAGGAAGGAGAAAGAACGTTGACGATAGAGTGGAGAAAACCAGCGAAATATATTTTCCGCATTGGATATTCATGCGGCTGGATATAAACGATGATCTAGGACTCCATGGAGTTACAACAGAAGAGGAGGAGAAAACTGCAAGGAAGATGATCTTAGTGGGTTTGTGGTGCATACAGACAGATCCGGCAAATCGACCTTCGATGAATAGGGTGTTGGAAATGCTAGAAGGAACCCTTGAGAGCTTACAAATGCCACCAAAGCCATTTCTATCGTCTCCTAAAAGATCATCTCATGATTCTTGTACAACGTCAATGATCATAACAGAAGGTTCTCCTTAGTTGAGGCATGGAAGGTATGAAGGTGTCCCAAGGTTGTGTCCGGATATTGAATCTCCTCGCAGGCTGCTCATATTTTGGAAGATGGATGTCCATACTCATTTGGTTTAGTAGTGGCACTACCTACTTTTCAAGACGGTTTCTGCGTTTTGTTTTAAATACATACGTTCTGAATTCTATTTTAGGTGTTTTCTTCATCTACCTAAAGCCAATGTATGGTCTTATCTCTTCACTGTTCTCTGTATGGTCCTAACGACCTTCGATGAATAGGGTGTTAGATGCATGTTCATTATTCTCTGTAGTGGAAATTGCAGATTATTGCCACATGTATGGTCTTATCTGTTCCACAAATTTGTGAATAAATTTGTTTAAGTTATCTTTTATCATGATTAAAAAGGTAAGAAATTTTAAAAAATATTGGTCCCTTTCAAAATTTTCCGAAAATTTCCTGCAATACAAACAGGTCTTTAGTGATGAAGAAATTCCTAGATTGTGATGCAACTAATCTTGGAGCATCGAAACTAATGGAAAATTATATCTGCATTCCCTTTTTAATCTCTAGTGAGTGTAATGGATGAACCAAAGAAAAAAAATAAAAATAAAAGTAATGGAATATGATATCTGTTGGCTCTCTTCCGATAATTCACTAGCCATACAGGAAAGGATGCAAAGGTCTCCTTCCAGAAATGGGTGCATTTGTCATCATAGTGTTTTTATTTGTTGGAGAATAAAGCTTCTTGGTAATCTACAAATGTATTTATCAAATTCTATGTTCTGCGTTGTCTTTAAATTACGGAACAGTGTGGATGGATTTTGTTGCATATTTTCCAAATTCGAGGATGGGAATTAAAAGACGTCCCTCCAGTTGGCTTCCATTGCTGAGGAACTTTATAGTTTAGTTTTGGAGTCTTCTTTGCTTTTCAGTTTTCATGGATGAGTGCTAGTTGAAATTAAGAAGGCATGTCCAAACACACTAGGATCATGGGTAGACCTTCTTGTTGGTCCTCTTCTTCCTTTTCTTCAATTTTTGCTGCAAAATAAAAGAAAGAAGTACATCAGGTCACTTCATTTCTTCAAATGAGAAGTACATCAGCCCTTTGCAGTCATAGATACACAGTGGCTGGGTGTCCCAAGTGATGAAAAGGGGCGCATTTATCATTTCCCTTAAAAATTGATAGATCAACACACCAAAATACTCGAACCCACAAACCAATATGTAGAAGCAAATGATATAAAGCACTATGATATAAAGTTAGAATGTGTCCACTTAGGTGGCCTTGCATATGCTGCGAAATCTCTTTATTAGCAATTTATTTAGGTCCAATAATGACCTTTGGCAACTTGCTTGTTTTGCTAGCTTCAAACTTTTACTAAGATTGATGGGTGAGGAGATATGAAGAGCATCTGCGAATCTCACGGGAAGGAACGAGCTTGATGTGTGCTACGGTGCCGGAGATCGGCTCGTACAACCATAGTTGCCACTTATCGATGTATCACCTTACATAGCTTAAGGGTGATTCAAGGTTGGATCAAAATATATGGTCATTCTGTTTGGCAGCGATTATCCAATGGGTGTTTGTGCGGGCGTGCCAGCGAGGTATTTCTCAAAGTAGGATAGTTGAGCCTTTTCATCCCCTGAAGATTGGATATCAGACGATTGAGAAGAAGAGGGGATCGACACTTCTTCCTTAGGTTCTTCAAACTCTATTGATACACTATTAAAATGGGCAATAGAAAGTAAACAAAAGAAACAGAAATAATCACCACTGCATAAAAGAAAAGCTCACCTTAGAAGATGATTCCTTTCAACGAAACTGATTACAAGAACTCCGGTGTTGCGGAGAATGATTACAAATCCCAGTACTATCGGAATTAGGGCCTAAAACTAGCATGGCTACAAACTAAGATAAAACAGTAAAGATAAAGATAAATTAAGACAATGTTCTTTGCTGCTGTGAGTGATGCCTTCTCTTGATGCAAACTTCCCATCTTATAGCAAACTTCTTGGGTAGTTATTCTTACCAATATATCCCCTTTTGAAATTTGAAGAGCGCATGTCTCCACTGCTTTCAAGTTCTCAAAACATGTATTGCCACTTGTAACCTCCACTTTGAGCATGTTACCACAACTTGTAACTTCCACATTTCACCACTACTGACCCATGTAACCCCCATTCCATGTCCTTTGAGAGGGAACTTGAAATAACTACCCACTTTAGCTTTGAAATTTCACATGTTCCTTTGTAGGCGGATAATTGTTGCCTCCATCTTCTAGAAAAGTGACCTGTTGACCTTGCCTTGCTAGGTCATTAATCTGTAACTCGGTCTCTCATGACCGATTCAAAATTCAAAGATGGATGTAAACATTGCTCCCCACATTCCTTCAAATTGACGGAAGGAAATTGATGGAATGTAACAAGAAGAATACATGAGAGACCGAACACCCACATTTAGCGTTGTCTACATGCAAGGAAACCTCCACAGGCATACAAGGCTAGCAAAGCAATATCAAATCCATCCAGAACATAAACTAAACTAGAAAGTCTTACATGGTTCAAAGAAAATTTCTCACTATTGCATTCTAACTTAAAATCACAAGATTGAATATTTTCAACACAATACTCACTATGATAGATAAAACATACTCCAAAAGCTGATGATGCAAATCGGACACCCACGAGATCTCCACGACCCGCCATTCTATGAATCCAATAAAACACTAAATCAGAAAATTGCTAATAAGATAAACGATACATGTATATTCTATTTGTATCTATATACTACAAGGTATCCCCCTTGGAGCCAATATCTATCTCTTAAATCTCTTGCCCGATTGCGAACTCGCATGCTTCCCAAGCGTCCCGATGCAATTGAGTCCAGGAGTGGGTTCTGGTTGCGCGACTAACTCATGCGCTATCCGGGTGTCCCTAGTACACATGAATTTACCAAACGCTTCCTAAGTTGCTCCTTATCTAAATTTACAAATCTCAAAATCAAAGTTCTTTGTTCAAATCTTTTACCTAGGATCTAAAGCATAGGCTCTGATACTACTTTTATGTCACGCCCCATACCACAAGCACACACATCCTGAGGACATGAGAGCGCCATACACCTGCAAAGACAAATCCCTACAAGCATACAAGGCTACAAAGCAATAACAAAACCATTCTTGGCAATTCCATAACTAAGAAATATGAGAGTCTCAAATAACTGATTTTAATGTAATCGAAATCCTCAACTCAACACTCACTTTATACAAAATGAATAAACATAAACTTACTCTTATACAATTTTTCAATAATACTCACATCTACTGAATCAAAGAAACAAACTAAATCTCCAAGCTAAACCAGTCTAGAAGCTAAGAATTGCACTCCTCGTTCCCTTCATGAGGATCAAAGTCTAAAAATGTTCTAAACCACAGTCAGCTAAAAAGCTCAATACATAATAACAGACTACCCTAAGCGTAGGTCTAAGCATGCCATGACACAAAGGATCAGTCAAGGTGGATTAGAACCGAATACTAAATATCTTATAAGGTGCAGTGTGGTAGCAAAATAAACAATGGCGCATAACAAATATAGAGTACTGAACAGAGTGCAATAGGACTAATAGTATCAGAACATTAATCAAAGCCAAAAAGGTATCTAAAATATTAGAACAGTATTAAATCTCAAAGGATATCTAAAATATCAGAACAATAATCAATGTCAGTATCAAAACAGAAGTCAAAGCCATAAGGTGTCTAGAATACACAGTTCCACTTCGAGATCATCAGCCTGGTCCAGAAGACGTATTATTGCTTACACCGACCGTCCAAGGTGTTGGAACTAGTTCCTCAAAGTTCAGATACTTGTCGACAGGACTAGTGTTTTATCCCACAGACGGGCCAGAAATCCAGTGTACTACACCCACGGTGGGTATCAGAAGTCCCAAGCATCTATAGAAGTGCCCCAAACAGATAATGAATCCAAAGTCCATAATAGATGATGTCAAAGGGTTCGTAGGGTATAGAATATGTATGATTGAAGCTTTCCATAGAGGTTCAAAGTTTCACATCATGAATTAGGTAATCAAAGCAATAACTGTACGATAAACAAAACAATGGCAAACACAGAAGTTATAGGGTTCCACAGGGTTACAAAGAGGCATGCTAGACCCAAGTCAGTTTCAGAGATAATAGGCACAATACGTATACAAAAGCCTCAAAGGCAACATTAGATCAAAGCAAATTGGGTTGATAAATCACCCAAAGTAGTAGGTTATTACGTACCTCAATCTATCCTCTTCGCAACTCTTCTTAATCAAAGTTGGTCACCTAATGATGTAATTCATCCTATTATTACCGATAGGGAATAAAAAAATGCAAAGAAATATCAAAAAGTCCAAAATCCGGAACCAAAAAAGCAAAACAGTGTGTTTGGGCACTGCTTAGTTGACTATCAGGCTTTAGTCGACTATACAGTGAGATTTCAGAGTGCTGGATAGTTGATTATCCCCCCTTACTCGACTATCCAGAACACATATTCCGCTTCTCCGAGTTTCTACAATGTGGGGAGGTCCAAACTTGATCTCGACACCTCTGATTTGTCCGAGGTTGGATTTGTTGAATCCTTATGTTATGAGCTTAGTTGTAATTCAGAGAAAAAAAAATGCAAGAACAATAAGAACTGTTGAAGAAGAAGAGAAAAGATAGAGTAATATTTGATATTTCGGAAAGAAAACTAGATAACTGGTTTCGAGGCACCAGAACCTCCCATTACAAGAAAGTAATTCAACTGATTTTTCATATCCCCTTCTCCCTTTGTTCAGATTACTTATAGCCTATGTATTAGCCTAACTGTTTCTAACTAACTTCATCAACTTCCTAACAGATTCTAGTATGACTTATTCTTAACATCTAATCCTTAAGCCTTGCTGGTATCTCCCTCTTTCTATTGCTGACTCTTCTTAATGGTTGTGAACCCAGATGACTCGTTACACCTTACGACAAATGGAACACGTCAACCCCTTATGACAAATGGAACACGTCAACTGGATCCAGACGCCAGAAACTTGCCGGACGGGGATCGGAACCAAAATCAAAGTTTTCGTCAAAAATCACAAATATTTATTTTCAATGATCAAAACATGATGATCTAGGGTTCAATGGGGATCCAACGATACAATCAAACCCAAGGAACTCTAGATCCATTAAAGGAACTCCTCCAAACATGATGGAAGCCCCAAAAATCATGTCTCTTTAATCAAACATTCAAATTTTTAGGGTTTCTAAGAACAAATCTGACTTGGAACAAGATTGTTACCTTGGATCGCCAACTTCAACATCCAAAACCACTTCCTTTCTCTCTTCCACACGCACTCCATGATCAGGAACTGGAGAAAACATATGGGTTTCTGTGAATCTCCCCCAAAGCTACGGAAAAGATTATTTGTAGGCTTTCATAAAAGGCCTATCCACTAACTTATCTTAATGGACAAAAATGCCCTTCAAACACAAGGGGGACGAAAATTTGAAGGAGGGGTATTTTAGGGTGTTTAATGGTTGTGAAATGACCTTCTTTCCTTGGCTCCTCCGCCACATGTCTGGGCTTGATTGGATGCCGATTTTCACCCGAACAGTTCTCACTAAGGCCCTGTTTGTTATGGACTTTGGGTACTGATAGTGACTTCAAAACTGATTAGTAGACTCAAAATCAATCGTAAATTTGAGTCCAATATTCAGTTTGACAAATTCAGAGCCGCCTCTCTGTGTTCAACTTTCTTAACTAGTTATTTGAATCTCTTACTGGTACCCATTCCTCCCTCCCTCTCGCTGTATCTCTCTGCAATCCCATCTCCTCTGGCATCGCACAGACAGAGCAGAACAGGGATAACCATTCATGGGGTGGTTCCAATTCAATCAACAACTTCTACCATCACACCTCCTCTTCTTCTCCCTCCTCTCTTCTTCATGCTACAAACTTTGTTGTCCCGAGACGACCAACGCCACACAGGATCCGCACCTACCCAATTCAACTGTGGAGCACTCTGCCAAATTAGTTATCCCTTTTGGGTCGATGGCCGATCCATCAATTGCAGCTACCCAGGCTACAACCTCACTTGTGACGTCGATACCCTTGTCACGAAAATCGAGTCCGAGACATACGAGGTGAAGAGGATCGATTATGAGAACCGGGTCCTAACACTTGTAGATAGGGATCTGATAGGGAAGTCCTGCCCTCTGCCATCTGATAACACCACCCTCGATTTCTCTCTCTTTCAATATAGCCCGGGAAGTCTCAATGTCACCTTGTACTAAGCACAATTCAAAATGGTAATCCAGAGGGATTTAGATCGGTTACATGCTTTTCGAGCAATGACAACTACGCTTACTATACGGTGGCAACCGTCCCGCTCGAAATTGCGAACTTGTTCAGAAATTGAAGACTTAGTGTCATTCCAATGTTGAGAACGGCTGTGGATTGCGTGGTGGAAGATTCAGGGAGTCTGGTTGATGTCTTGGCGGAGGGTTTTAATGTGACTTGGAATGCAGGTGATCTGCGGTGTAACGAATGTGTCAAGTCTGGAGGGTGCTGTGGTTATGACCCAACAGATCCTACTGCAATCCCCTGTTTTTGCAAAGACGGGCCCGCATCTTGACGGGTGTTATGGGCTGCTCTCAGCAGGTATGCCTTGCTTATGCCATTTACACCAACTTAAATTGGTGATCTTTGTTGGGGAGGTTTGTATGATACACATAGGAATTTGGGAACCAAGGTTTTAAATTTCCACCGAAATCCAAAATTTCGGGTTTTAGTCAACCACAAAACAAAAATTGTAGATACCAAAACGTTACAATATTAAGGAATTTCACCCAAAAATCTAGATTTTCTTAATTATTTAGTACTTTCCCGAAATTTCAGCCGAAAATTTCTATGAAATGAAATATTATTTTACTTGGTTTCGTGGATTTTGCCTGAAATTTTGAAATTTCGGGTTTTGGTGAGGAACGCTTTCCGAAACCAAAGTTTCCCTATCTCGGTAATTCTTACGTGTCCCCCGGCATTGGCCAGGAGGTCATTATGACCATACACCACGTATGTCTTAGCTGGAAGGAGATGATTCACGCACGTGCTCGTGAGGCCTGAGTCTTAACGGTTGTGGTGACGTGGTAGGCCAGATCGTGGAGTTTGTTATCCGGAGAAAGTTGTGATGTTGCATGAGCCGTTGGATGATTAGGCGACACGTGTCATTATCCTGAGGGCGAGTTACGATTTTACCCTTAACACGCCGCCACGCCCAACACCCATACTACTGCAAGTCCCCACCTCCACCCCCAACAAACACATACTACTAAAAGTACTCACCTCCACCTCCACCCCCACCCCCACCCCACCCCCAGCATACATATACTATTATAAGTACCTACCTCAACCTCCACCTCCACCACCACACCGAACACACACATACTACTACAAGTCCCAACCTCGACCATCTTATCATTAACCAAAACAAGAAAATAAACACCAACACACACATGAAAAATACAACTCCCCATCCCCACCACCACCCCCTGACACACATTCTACTATAAGTCCTCACCTTCACCTCCCACGCCAACACACATACTACTACAAGTACCCACCTCCACCTCCACCCCCAACACACATGCTACTATAGGTCCCAACCTCCACCATCTTATAATTAACCAAATCAATGATTTAATAATCTTATAAACTATAGCATAAAAAGATAGTCTTAAATTATAATACTTACCATCAGAAAGAATAGAGGAGAACGATTAAGTGCTCCAATCAAGTTTAACCTGGAAATGAAAACAAGAAACAAATTAGGAGCTTACTTGTCTTCTACCAACATCACTCACCCACATGTCGAACCAGGTGTCCCCGATTCACGTGAGTCCATCATGTGGTTCATTTACAACACAGTTAAATCATGCGTCAACTGGGCGTCCCCAACACACACAAGTCCACCGTGTAAATCCTAGGTGTTCATTGCCTAGTTCTACCCAACTCTCATCTCACGTGTTTAATCCTAATGTTTCGGCTAATCCTGCTAGCCTATAGGGTCTTAAACCTATGCTCTGACACCACTAAACTGTCATGCCCGGTCTGGGTCCTCATGACAATGTCGTGCACCCATGGCTCACTCGCATAGAGTAGTTCCACATCAATAACTGTATCATAAAACAAATACATGGAGAAAACTAAAGGTACTTTATTCAATTAAATAGCATAAAGTCTTCCATCATTCACCATAAATAATTCTAATTAACTGGGTCCAACAATAGATGAGATAACTAATAAATTGTTCATGCTAAAGTCTAAATAAAATGAATATGAGCTAATCCTTTATCTATGCCACGCTCGCCCCAAATCCCGCACTATACACCACATCTATTCCTCATGATCTGAAAAAATATAGATATATTGGATTGAGTGAACGCCCAACAAGTAACCAAATCACTATGACAGGTGGATCAAAGCATGCAAGTAAAACATGATCCAAACATGATATAAAACAATATATTCTCAACATAATCATATTCCAAAATATGTATCATGGAAAGAACAACAAAACACTTTTTTTTCAAACGGCAAGTTAACCATGATGCAGCATGCACCAAATCCTACGTCGGCCAATTGTATCACTTAGGCTTCACTACGATCAGTGCCACAACACCATTAAATAAGTGTTGATCGGTCTAATGTGGTCACGGCCAGTTCCACAACCCCAACCGACTGGTAACGATGCTGAAGGCACCACAGGAACTATCTCAAAATTTGAGCAATTCAATTGATTCTACATGACCACGTACTAGTGTCAAGCCCCACTAGTAGGTAACGATATCAAAGGTACCACGCAAATTTTCCAAGCACGCGACTATCCTAATAATACGCATGGTCAACCCACCACACAAAGGCCAAATCGATTTCCATGGAGCCAACAATATTATCAAATATAACCAAAACAACAACTTTCCAACACAAGAACATGAACACATGCTTGATCCAATTTTCATAAAACAATATGCCAAGAAATATGATTTCTTCTAGAACATGATTTCATGAATAATATCAAAATACAACATTTGAACGTAATCACGAAAACACAGCAACATGGGATGTAAAACATCATGATTTCATTAACCTAGTATAGAGATAAGGTACTTCCAAATACAAAGTCAATTAATCTTTCCTACGAAAGTGAGATGCACAAAATATTGTCAATCCGACACCAATCAATTGTATTGATATTAAATGAGTATTTAATACGCCTTTTAGGGTCAATCAGAACCCAAAACAAGCCCCAAAATCAAGTTGAAAATTGGATTCTAAAAATCGGTTAGAACCCTTAGTTTTCATCACTAAACATCACGTTAAAGTTTATGTATTCAATATTAATCTTCTTCTTCATCAAGGCGACCCCAAACAATCATTCATGGGAATTTTTACAAATCAAAGATCCTCATGAATCCAAAAAGAATTGCCGGAACCCATCAAATTCGAATCTGACGATGAAAGAAGGGTCACACATCGAAGATCTCATCTTTATATTACTGATCTTTATAGATCTCTACCAAATTCATCATTAAGCACTATTATTAATGATCAAAAATGAATAATCTTACCTTAAACTAGGCTTTCTTTACTAAAAATCCTCCCCTACAAGCTTTTCTTCTCAAAATCTCTCTCTCTAGGGTTTTCTCAAGAGAAAAAGTGATGGATTAGGAGAAGAGTGACATGTGTTACATTATGATTTTTAGAAGAGAAATTTCAAGAAATGGCTCGATGTACTATATCAATTAACGATTTTTATTTCAAACATCTTTCCTTATGCATACATAGATAGGAACTCTAGGAAACTTAAATAATAAGTTGCTTAAACAACTATTGCATAAGCGTTTCATACTTTTATAATTTGATACTCTAACTTACAACCTTTCATATAAACTTTTAGGTTTTATGTTTTGGAGATTTTATATGGTGCCAGATCGGGCATGCTCGCTCGTGTAAGAGGGCATTGCCCTTGCTATTTGATCCAACAATAGCATAGTTTTTAAGATGCTGATGTTGGATCAGATATCGAGGGTGGTGCTTCCCTTGTACCACTTATACAAGCATGCCCGATCAGGCACCATATAATTTCTCTAATGTTTAGGGCACATTTGGCTACCATGATTTTTTTTTTTCATGATAAATCGGTGTCTCCAAGTATAGATGAGGGTGAAGCGCCTAAAAATCAGCGAATAAAAAAAGGAAATTAGTGTCTTCCGTGATGAAGAGTGGTAAAAAAATCAGGAAACAAAAACTATAGAGTCTATAGTCAAAATTGGAATGACTTTTTCCTAATTTCTATCCACTTTTGAGGCCCTTCTCAATCGTGCCCCCTCAAATCTCTCTCCCCCTCCTACTGCCCTACCCATCTCTCACCAGTTAGATACACCGATTTATCATGAAATAAAAAATTCCTGGCAGCTAGACATGGCCTTAGTGTCAAGGTTAGTTTTTCATACTTTTAAGATGCCTAGCCAGTTGAGGGCGAGGCAGCTCATTTTACTAGCGGGTCGAATCAACTCATTTTTGTTTCTTCACACACTTACAAAGTTACAAATCCATTGTGTGTTTATGTGACACACTACATCAATTAAGAGGTTCAATGTTCATCTGCCACATTCGGTGGCGTGAACACATGCCATCACATCTGTGTGTGGGCCATCCTTTTTATTCCAAAGGGAAAACACTTCTAAAACGGGATCCCGTTTAGTGAAAAAAGACAATAGCGAGATGATTTAGTTATTTTACCTTGTTTTTTGTGCATTTCCTTAGAATCGAACTCTCTTCTTTGTTGCTTCCTCAGATGTCACAATAGAAAGCAACAGCACGGAGTATCGTTTTCCTAGCAACCCTTTCCACAAGTATTTCAGAATTGCCTTTTCCAACTTTTACAAATCTTCTAATTTGTCATGTCGTAATACAACAGCATTTCGATCGCTCTTTTCAAAAGTTTTGAAAATTATACAAAGGCTAGTGGAAATATCATTTCCCACCTACTTTTTCTAATTCCTCAGACACTCTTCACAGTGCCCCTTACTTTGTTTGGTTGCACAAAAGCTCAGCAGCAGTCTGAAATGCTGTCTGAATTTGTTTGGATTTGACATACCATCTCATGTTTGGTTGCTAAAATAATAGATGCAGGAAACGTTAGGGCAAAGTGGGAAACGCGGTTCAGGAAACGATACGCGATGGAAAAAATCCGTGAAACGGATGGGAAACGTGCTGGAAACTCCTGGGAAATGGATGTAAAACGTATGGCGGAGAGAGAGAGAGAGAGAGAGAGAGAGAGAGAGAGAGAGGTCATTTCCCCCTTCTTCTTTCTTCAGTTCTCAGCCGGCGGTAATGAGAGAGAGAGAGAGAGAGAGAGAGAGAGTTGGGGTTTTGTTGAAAAAAGTTTAGTATATTTATGACTCATTTTTTACACTAGATGGGGCTGTCCTTGGTAAACGAAATGGGCTATACATCACAGCCATATTTTGCTGTTTTTTCTTCTTTAATCGGCTTGTGAGCTGTGAGAGCTTTTTTGGGAAATGTAATAACCTTTTGACTGTTCTTTAGATATTAAAAATATTCGCCCCATTTTTTACTTGGAACAGCCCCTTTTAGTGTATTTATGGCTCCTTTTTTATGTTGGATGGGGCTGTCCCCAATAAACAAAAGGGGAATACATCACAACTATATTTTGATTTGCACAGCTGTCTTTTCTTCTTCAATCGGCTTTTGAGAGCCTTTTTTGGGGAAATGCAATGCCTTTTGATAGCTCTTTAAATACTAAAAAAGACAAGATGGTTTAAGCAGATATTAAATTACTGGGGACAACCCCATCTAGTGTAAAAGATGAGTCATAAATACACTAAAGGGGGCTGTTCCAAGTAAGAAAATTGGATGAATATATCACTTACCTGCATAAAGTATTAGCCCCAATAGTTTGCTGGGACAACCCATCTAGCGTAAAAGAGGAGCCATAAATACTCTAAAGTGGGCTGTTACAAGTAAAAAATTAGGTCAATATATTGATAAAAAGAGGAAAAAAGTTTCTAGAAAACGCGTTTCACGTTTCTCCTTTGACTTTTTTCTAGCGTTTCACGTTTCCGTTTTACGCTTCTGTTCCCCAACCTAGCAACTATGGCTAAAATAGCATTGGACTCCCTTGGTTGTCTCCCATGTAATAATTACTTGTGTGATGATGTCCCGTCTTAAAGTAAGTCATTCCAAAAGCTAAGAATTTTGGTTGAATTTTCCGGAGAATGATGCTCTCTCTCCCCCACTTTCTTTCCTCTATCCTCATATTAGTAATGACACCCGTACTTATTCTTACTCTTTGAGGATATGCCGTGAAACCAAACACCTTAAAACACCTTTTGACTGACACCTTTTGACTGACTTCATATCCCACTGCTCTCCGAGCTACTCCCGAGCAACCAAATGGAAGAGCATGAGCTTAGACTTTTTTCTTTTTTTTTGTAGTAGGTAAGTTCAGACTTTTAAGAGGAAGGATTTGCTAGCGTCCATTTATCTCCCCTCTCCGGCTCTAATCGAAACCATCTTCTTCTTTTCCAATGTCTCAACCTCTCCTCCTCCTCCTCCTCCTCCTCATCCTCACCTCGGCAGGCGGCCTCCCAATCGAATACCATAACTGCACTTCTACCTTCATCTGCGGCAATAACGTCAACATCAGCTACCCTTTCTGGTACAACGACGGATTGAATCAATACTGCGGCTATCCAAACCTCGGCCTTTCCTGCTACAATCAACGAACTGTTCTTAGTCTCAACTACAACAAATACTACGTTGAAGATATTAATTACAATGAACAGACCGTCACCCTCGTCGACATCGACTTGAGGCAGAGCACATGTCCAAGGGCACGTAACAACGTCACACTCTTAGCGACGCCGTTGTCATTCTACAGCTTGGTGGATCTATATTTTACCTTATTCTTCAACTGTTCTTCTTCACCTTTCTCAACCGCATATTCCATTTCCTGTCTGAGGAGCGAAACTCGACAATCGTATATCGCTCTGATTCCTGGGGATTTGGATTGGAGTGGGTTTTGCGAGGAGAGTGTGGTTGTTCCGGTGATCAATACGGCCTGGAACGAGTCGGTCGGATTTAGGAATTACAGCAATTTGTTGGAGCAGGGGTTTCAGTTGAAATGGACTTCTTTTACAGGTTGTGGGGCTTGCGAAGCCTCTCATGGGTATTGTGGCTATAACACCACCATGGGTTTCTTTTGCGTTTGCAAGGTTGGAGCTTACCCCGGAACTTGTCCCCTCGGTACGTTTTCCGCTTTCCTTCCTCATTTTCTTTCTGCATTTACGAAATGGGGGATTTTACTGCCAAACGCATTGAAGAAAGTTCAGAAAGAAAACACCCTTGACTGGGTGCCTTTCCGTGGGCCCACACCACCAAGGACAGATGTGTTCATGCGTTCGCCTTGGTGCGTGTGGGCCCGCCTTTACGTAGGCAGAAGTGCAGAACAATGGGGTGAGTAGTTTTTCTTCTGCTTCTGGTCAGATTTTTCTTTCCGTATGTTTTCCTTTCCATAGGTCCTTTTTTTCTAGAAAAACGATATGAGTGACCACACGCATCCTTGAGGGCCACAAATCAGGGTCAGGGGGGGTCAGGCCGAGATAATGGGATACAAGAAGCTTCTTCCTGTTTCTATAAATTGGACCCCTTTTGTTTGTCTTTTTCTATAAGAAGCAAATCTCAAAAAAAGAAACGAAAAGGGTAGAAATGCTAGGAAAGGTTTGCATTAGCTTGTCATGATACACTGGGAGCCCTAGATTTAATTTCTAACATTTGTGGTTGTCTTTTGATATCTTTTTAAGAAGTGTAGAGAATACAATGTTGATGTTAGACCTCTTTCGGTACCACCGAAATCTGTTCATATTTCCAAACATGATTAGTTAAAGTCAATCGTATTTGCAAATGGGAAATTATCATCACTTTAAACCCTTTAGCTACAATACTTCTACACTTACATAGCCGCTAATTTCATTCAAAAGTACATGCAACTAAGACTATATGAATCATTCTTTCAAAAGTACTCTTCATTATCGTTGACTCTCTTGAGTCCACACCTTTTACCTTGGCAGCATTCTTGTCCGAGTCTATATTTTACTTAGAAAGTCAATCAAAACTCCTCTGAGTCTCCCCAATTATGATTCATCAACCAAGTATTCGATGGCGTGATGCCAAGTCGTCTAGGATTTGCTTTGTCCGCATTTTGACCTATGCTGGGGATAAAATCGGGAATTCCCTCAGCACCCTGGCACGTGCCAGTAGCACACCTTCTGACCTTCGTGTCCCTATCCACCCCTCTTCTGATATACTGTCAGGGACGGTGAAAGGACTCTCCGATATGACCGATGAGACTACGCCATGTGGTGCTCACACTAAGCTACGATGTAGAGGCTCCCTCTTTATATAAGTCCCCACGCTCAAAGTTACCATGATGGAATCCTTTCTGGCCATTACTTTGCCTTCAACTTAAGCCCAGGAGATAAGCTCCCTCTCACTTACTATTTCTGTCACTTGGCTTTACATGTGATATCGATTTCTGACATGAGCGTCAGAGTGGCTTCTTGGGCTAAAAATATTTTTATGCATCTAATAAAGCATTTATATTATATTTTATTCTACTCTTTGTTTTCAACTAGTTAGTGCTGGACTTAATAGGAGACGAACTCGTGGATTGAATAGTTGATCTACTTTACATTTTTATCTTTAAAAAATGTGATATTTGAGGGAGCTGCACATTTGTTTTATAGATCTTCATTATCTAATTACCTTTCTCATGATTTTGCAGACCACCGAAGTAGCACAATGACAAAGAAAGCCATTCTAGGTACATCACAGCAAGACCCAATTTCTTCGTTGTCTCGTTTTCTTCACTTAAACTACAACCAACTCATATGAAGTCTCTCTATCTTTGTTAGAGCAACATCAATATTTTAGAGGTCGTGGACTTACTACGAGATGGACTCGTGGATTGAATAGTTGATCTACTTTACATTTTTATCTTTAAAAAATGTGATATTTGAGGGAGTTGCACATTTGTTTTATAGATCTTCATTATCTAATTACCTTTCTCATGATTTTGAAGACCACCGAAGTAGCACAATGACAAAGAAAGCCATTCTAGGTACATCACAGCAACACCCAATTTCTTCATTGTCTCGTTTTCTTCACTTAAACTACAACCAACTCATATGAAGTCTCTTTATCTTTGTTAGAGCAACATCAATATTTTAGAGGGCGCCCTACTCTTGTTGGAAATTGTGAATCAAAATCACTATTTGTTGGTTTCGTGGAAAGTCTTTGTGGATTTCTAGGCTAGTTATTATGTGTGGAAAATTGAAAAGTCATTGTATGTTTTCTAGAGTCCTTAATGTATTGGTTAGATTATTAAAGAGTCAATGGGGAATTCCTATGATGTTGCTTAGGATAACTAAAGGAGTACTCATGTGAACTACAACAAAAGTGTTTAATGATTACTATTTTAGATGTGTCTTGTGTCTATACGTATATATGGAGTCATTGTTGTAGAGATTGTAAGCTAAAAGAGCTTAAGGGAAAGCTCAGAGAGAAGTTTCAAGGGAGAAGAAGGGTAGAGATTTTAATGGAAAGGGAAAAGAATTCCAAGTCTAATGTAAGTTGTTTTGAGATATATACACGGGCCCGTTGGCCATGTATCTCCCAAGCTTTCTAGCCTTGCTCTTTTGATCACAACACTACCTAATCGATCCATCTAATTCGGGCTAACAAGTGGTATCAGAGCTTAGATTGTGTTGTGTTGAAAATCCAATCCAAGAATTCTGCACCTTTTATTCGGATTTTTTTTGGAATTTTTATTTCTATCAAAATATGGCTTATCATATACTGATGGAAAGACTTTTCAGTTTAGTTTCCAACAAAAAAAAAAAGAATAGTCAATCGGAGTTTCCTACAAAAAGTTATTAACAAAAGAGTGAAGGTCTGTCAAAGTGGAATGTTTTTTCAAAATCTGAATTTTTAAGTCAAATTTTTCCTTCACGTGTTTGGGTTTCAAGGATGATCAATTTTAAAAGTTTTTATGATGATTATGGTTCAAATTTTAAATGTTTATGGAAGAGGTTTTGCTTAGAAGTTTTATGTTAGAATTGAGAACGATACTCTTCTCTATATCTACTTGTGGGTTTCCATTTATTGAGTGCTGCAAAAATTTTGGTGTTAGAATTGAGAACGATACCCTTCACTTATTCTCAAGATTGAAAGGACAAGTGTCTTCTTTTGTCTGCCCGGGAAGGGGAGCGAATTTCTCATATTATCCCGATGACTGTTCGGAAAAAGAACAATTTTCTTTTTTCGAACATGCTGCAAGAAGGGAACTATTATGTTTTTTGTTTATGTAAAAGCACCATGGAAACTAGTTTTGTCAAAATTTGTTGAAAGCATTTCTAAAGGGTACTACTGAAAATTGAATGTCAAGCCTCCCGTTTACGGTGTTTGGATAGAAGGATCGAACCATAGACCAATTTTCAGAGCCTCAGTTGAAGTTGGAAAGCATGACTGGATAAATCAATTTTTCGGGATTTTGGCAAATACAAAGAAAGAAGCTGAAGAAAGTGTAGCACAAGTCGGCATTCTGCCAAAATGCTACCCTATCGTCTTCGTCAAAGCCAATCATCACAATCTAATGGAAGAAAGAGAACGTGTGACAGATTTGAAGAATCACATCGAGTTGCATGAAGAAGAGATTGCAAAGCTGAAGATGAAGATTTCATCAAGCGCATATGATGATCAAAGTGATGAAGATTAGAAATTCTTAATTTTTTGGGATTTTGATTTAAGGAAGGGTGTTGGAAATTGTAAGTCAAAATCAATATTTGTTGGTTTTGTGGAAAGTCTTTATAGACTTCTAGGGTAGTTAATTTGTGTGGAAAATTGAAAAGTCATTGTATGTTTTCTAGAGTCCTTATCTAGGTTAGATTATCAAAGTGTCAATGAGGAATTTCTATGATGCTGCTTAGGATACCTAAAGGACTCATGGGAACTACAACAAAGTGTTTAATGATTACTATTTTAGATGCGTCTTGAGTTTTGAAGTCATTGTTGTAGAGATTGTAAGCTAAAAGAGCTTCAAGGGAAAGCTTAGAGAGAAGCTTCAAGGGAGAAGAAGTGTAGAGATTTTAAAGGAAAAGGGAAAATAATACCAAGTCTATTGTAAGTTGTTTTGAGATATATAAAAGTTTGTTTATATTTTGGTGTTGCATTTGTGTTTTGGTGGAGCTCTACACGGGCCCGTTGGCCGTGTATCTCCCGGCTCTCTTGCCTTGATCTTTTGATCACAACACTACATAATTGATCCATCTAATTGGGGCCAACAACTCATTCATTGAACCACTCTAGAAATACTAAAAAATATGGTTGATGGAAAAACATAGATCTAGGGTTAGATGGTAAAACAAACAAATAGAGAAATCAAACCTGTAAAATATTGTAGAACACGAGATCTACGTGGTTCGTCATGTATTGTGACAGAGCCATGGGCAAAGGAAATCATAATGCTTCCACTGTCTACAAAGATTACAAAGCATGACATATGATTTACATCCGAGAGCTAATGTAATGTTCCATCCTAATCCCAAGAAATTAATTTTACTAAAAGAGAGACACTATGCAATTTAAGTATTACTTGTTTGTGAATTTTACATGGATATGTTGATTATATGCTAATTTATACGTGATAGTAATTGTGATATATTTGTGTAACTTATGAGATGTTATTGCTTAACATTGCAGCTTGTGATGCTGCATATCATTGAACTATAATAATAAGATATTTTAATATTTAATTAACTAATATTTTAAATAAAATAGTCTACTATATATGCCTGCATAAGAAGAACAATCCCGTTAAGCGGGATGTGGCAGATCACATTTAGGTGATAAGCCATCAAGATTCCTCAAGAGATTAGGATGAATATATGTATATTAATTTACCAGGATGAGTTTGAGATAATCAGATATATAACAAAAGCCAATAAGGACTTATCCTAAACAGTGTAAATAGGTTACACCTAGTTTGAGATTGATTTAAAAATTCTAGAATTATATAACAACTTATGTATCATATCATATATATTATAGACTATTACCTACATGTACAAGAGTAACCCCTATTCTTGTTACCATATGAGAAGCTTACCTTGTAGGTGATCCTTGTACCCTCTATACCTATAGACAATTAAAATGTTGATGTTTAGTTATAACTACTTTGGCATGCTTACCTATGGTTGTGATTAATTGAATCACGTAGAACATTACAGAAAAGGAAGCTAGACTGCCCTTGCTCAACTCTAGCCTCGTCAATTCATTGGCCCCCATCAGGACCCTCCAACTTTTTTTTATAGAGGCTTTGAGTCGGCGGTAGTAGTTGACAACCAGACAAGCCATGCGGGTCACAACTAACCCTTGTACATGTCCGCCAATTAGTTGTAGCCCTTCCCTTTATAAACTTGTTTTTAGATATATTTTTATGAAAATCTTGGATATGACCTACGTGCTAATATGATGGGCAAATCGGGAGTTAACAAAGCGAAGGTCTCCTCTCAACATATTTCCACTGATGCTCCCTCAAAGGTGTCTTATTCTCATAAGGGTGTACTACCATTCCCTCAAAAGTGAATCATCCCTCTCAGGCTACGAGTAATGGTAAACAACAGTCTATTTGGAAGGCTAAATCTTCTAATAGTACCTTGAGGGACTTAGCAGCTGAGAAAAATGTTGGAGGTCACATTATAATAGTATAAAAATTTAATAAATTTAATAAAATTAATTATATTTAATAAGTTAATAACTTCTTATTTCAAGGGGTTTTTTGAGATTTGAATTTTGCTCTATGATGGCTGGAATCCGGTGGGGTCGCAGGATCTGTTGTGACGGCAGAAAAAACGGGGTGTGGTTTTAATCTAGGTTGTGGCCGGAGTGGATGTGGCACGGCCGGCAAGGCCGGATCTGGTGAGAAAACGACAATGGAGGTGGCCAGATCTCTCTCCTTTCCCTCTTTCTATCCCTGTGTGTGTTTCGTTTACAGACCCTAAGTCGGGTGATTATGATTTTGTGGAGGAGGATATTTCGAGCTGCAGAGTCGAGTATGCGATGGAGGGGCGTGAGGGTTGAACATGGTTTCTGTAGTTCTTTCACTGGAGAAGCTGGACGGCGGCTATCATGCACGTTTAGGGGCACACAATAGCTCTAGGCCTTCGAGCGGGGATTTTGAAAATTGAAATCGCACCTCGCCAACTGGAATGAGGTGGAGAAGTCTGTGTGGCATAGCGGACACGTATCGTGACTTAGTGGGGCCTACAAATATTCAAATTTAATAGAAGCGATTTCTCCGAGGAGACGTGGACGGGTGTCTATCGAAAGTAGTAGTGGGTTTGACGCAATGGGGCTGGGCTTCTCTCCTCAGCCCTTGGGTGGGCCCACGGGTCCTTTTGATGCAGGTGAGGCCCATTTGTCGTAAAACAGTGTAGAAAGGTGCCCTTGTGAAGGAAAGGCAAGGGCTATGGAACTTTTTGTTGGATATGATAGAAGTTAGGCTATTGGGTAATGTAATGGGGAATGAGGATGGGTTGCACATAACTGATATGTAAACTAATTCTACAGTATGTAGGGGGCGGTATTGTTGTAGCCTGTTAGGGGACAACTTGTCCCTTACTTGGAACTCTTTGGAATAATAAATGTCAATTTAAAAAAAATTTGGATCATAGTAGTTGTATAGTTCAGAGGAGTTTTGTAACCCTTGAGAAGGACATTGAGTGGTAAGGTGCAACTTTCCGTCCAAAGCGAAAGAAGCAGTAATTTATTTATGGCGGGTTGGATACCTTTGATGATAGCTTGAAAGCTCGCAATCGTATTGGACCCAAGATAACAGAACCCAACTGCAAAGGTAGCAGTAGAGTAGCCAGTTAAACCTCTGCACCCGCCACGAGTCGGGTCTTAACTTTGCAACACCATTGCCATTCACTGTGATCCAATTGATCGGGTGATGTGGGGCAGCTGTGCTAAATTTTATGTTAGCATGATCTTGATTTTTTCCAATACGGTGTTGAATTTATATTCTTTGGCTAATAATATGAAGAATTTGAAGTTTTTGGAACATAATTCATGATGAGAGTTTAGTAATCCACCCTTATTTAGTTTTGTAAATGATTGTCTAGATATCTTGATGGCGTGTACTTGGCTGCAACTCTAGCACTTCAAATTTGCAGAGAGATAAAACCAGAGAATAGAAAACACAAGTGGGGTTAAAATAAAATAACACTAGTAATCCCCTATGGAATATTACAGTAGTAACCATCATATACCATGCCCCTCTAATTGCTTTCCGCTGCTACTTGTGTGTTGAACTTGCAATCTGAAAAATTCCGAAGGCCTGTTTGGGTGTGGAACTAATTGTATTTTGGGTCCAATTTGTGTATTTAGTTTGCATGTTTAGATTGCAAGTCTCCACAAAATTTGAACCCGAAAGAAATTATGTTGGACGCCAAAACGTACTGCAGCCATAGCATCATGGGAAATGTAGGAGAGCAGTTAGCACCATGCACATTGCAGTATATTCAGGTTTAACACTATGTAACTCCCTTTCTTCCTCTTTCAGGTGTAGCCATAGGAGTTGGGAGCTTCCTTCTTGTTTGCCTCCTTTTCTGCCTATCATCAAGATGGAAATTCTCATTGTACAAACTTTTCTTGAGTAAGATGAGAACAAAAACCGCTTGTAAAGTGGAGGCATTTATACAGGAATATGGATCGCTTGTTCCACAAAGATTTTCTTATTCAGATATCAGGAAGATGACAAGTTCCTTCAAAGATACACTAGGCCAAGGTGGATATGGTAGTGTTTTCAAAGGCAAGCTCAAAGATGGCCATCTAGTGGCTGTGAAGGTCTTGAGAGGGTCTAGAGGTAACGGAGAAGAATTCATGAATGAGGTTGCAAGCATTGGTAGGACATACCATGTTAACATTGTTAGTCTTCTAGGCTTCTGTGCTGAGGGTTCGAAGAGAGCTCTTATCTATGAGTTCATGTTGAATGGATCTCTCGAAAAGTTCATCTACACTGAGAAACCAAGAAAAACAGACCCATTGGGATGGGAAACATTATACCAAATTGCGGTTGGAATTGCTCGAGGGCTAGAGTATTTACACCGTGGTTGTATCACTCGCATTTTGCATTTCGACATAAAACCTCATAACATTCTTCTAGATCAAGACTTCTGTCCTAAAATCTCAGATTTTGGACTTGCTAAGCTATGCCCAACAAAAGATAGTATTATATCGATGCAGGATCAGCGAGGGACTGCTGGATACACTGCCCCAGAGGTATTCTGTAGAAACATTGGAGGAGTGTCTCACAAATCTGATGTTTATAGCTATGGAATGATGGTTCTAGAAATGGTAGGAGGGAGAAAGAACATCGATGTCAGAGTGGAAAATATCAGTGAAATATATTTTCCGCATTGGATATACAAGCGCCTGGATTTAAACGGTGATCTACAGCTACATGGAGTTACAACAGACGAAGAAGAGAAAACTGCAAGGAAAATGATTTTAGTGGGTTTGTGGTGCATACAGACAGATCCGTCAAATCGACCTTCGATGAATAGAGTTGTGGAAATGCTAGAAGGTACCCTTGAGAGCATACAAATGCCACCAAAGCCATATCTATCATCTCCAACAAGATCATCTCACGATACTTCTACAATGTCAATGATCTTAAGAGAAGGTTCTCTTTAGATTTGGCATGCAAGGTCTGAGGGTGCTGTGTCCTGATTTTGGATCCCCTAATATATTACATTTATTTTCCATGCATCATTGGCAATGTCTAAAGACACCTTACAAATATTAGATTTTGAAGTTTCTAAGGATCATTTTGGAAAATTATGTCCCCACTCATTTGACTGTTCATAGCATTTGGTACTGTTAATGCCCCTTATGAGTAATATACTATTAATGAGAAATGCTAGCTCCAGATGTAACCTGTTCAGACACAGTGAAAATCCTAAAGTCCTGCTATGTAATCTCAACAAAAATTGCCACATAGCCAACTTCAAACCCAAATAGACCTGGTTTGGGCATATCTCCAGCCCAAACCTCATCCTGAAGAAGAAGAAGAAGACCCCATGTTCCTGATGTAGTAAATAATCCAGTTTCGTAGGTTTCAAGAGAGTTACGAGTTTTTGTTTCAAATATATATGTTCTAAATGTCCATGTTAGTTGTTTTCTTCCTTTACGTATCCTAAAGCAAATAACATCATGAGGAGACTATCTAAGATATATCTAGGCCAGAAATGTTGATGTGGATGCAAGGTCTGGAATCCCTGAATTGCAAATTGCAGTTTATTGCTGCATGTAAAGTCTTTTCTGTTCCATAAAATAGGTAAAAGGGTGGAGATTTCCTTGAATTTTGTGGGTTTTGTAAGGATTCGCCGTTTTCTTTGAGATTAAGTGGCAGGGGTACATCTGCAGCAAGCATTCCTCTCGTAGAATATAAAAGTAATTTCATTATTGAAAGAAAGGAGGCCCATACTTCATAATCCTTTTCAAACCTTCCATCTCTGGATGCAAAATTGGTGCTCGTTTGCAAATAAAGCTTCTTTTAAACCTATGCCTTGTTTCCTTGTCTTCCAATTGCCGCCGGTTGTCCATTTCTTATGGCTTAACTTAATCATGTACGTCGGAAATCCAACGATTCTAGATACTAGAGAAATATTGATGACTTTTACCCCTACTTGCCCAGGCCGAGATGCCGTTTTGGCAAAGGTATTGTGCTTTGGCTGAGTGCTTGGATACCTGCTGGGGACCCTGTCTTGCCATGCCGCATGGCGGCATTCGACCGGTCTTCGTGGGACCCGAGCCACCCGTCAGTACACGGTTGATGCCCGATTTTGTCCCCAACAAGTAGTAATTCCATTCCGATCCTTTTTAAATTTATACAGCAACAGTTTACCATGGTTAATGTTATTTGCCCCTTTTTTACTTCAATGTATTCGACGCTTTAAGTACAGTAAAGTACTTCTCTTCTCAATAATATTAGTCTCCCCTCTACCAATGATGAAATATATGTATAGTCTAAAGCTATACGAATTAGTACCACCACACCAATTCACCTTGGCCCGAAACCATTACTACTGGACAAACTAATTGGTCTTTTCTTCATCCTTCAATATTTAGAAGTCTTTCTTGGTTTTGCATTTGTCTTTAAAAGCAACTTGCAGTCAAAAACAAAAAGATGAGGTTGAGATCTGTTTACACGGGGGGACCTAACTGATGCGTGTTGCACACGGTTATGTGTGTCTAGTCCAAGGAGAAAGCGAAAGTCATAGGGAGGAAACTTCTTTTGGGGTTCTGATAATATGAAAAACAGATGGATGAAAACAAGCCACCTTCTCCCATCATTCGCCAAGTCTAGAGCCCTTGGTCCAAGTCATGGGTCGACATCTCAACTAAGAAACAAAATTGACTAAAACACAACAGTAAATGCCTTTGCTTTTTCTTCTTCTGTTAAATGAAGTAGAAAGAGCATCGTGTTTTTCTCGTCATGAGCTTCTTCAACTGGGGATGGCTGCAACTCTCCCTTCCATAGTTGTCTTTCTCTTCCTTCTCGTTCAGCTCACTCTTTCTCTAGCATATTTTATTCAAATCCAAGCGTTGAGCAAGTAAAGAGATGGGTGGAGTGTCACCGTTGGTCCTGCATGAGATTATGAGAAGATTGAATGATTAGAAAAGGACAAAAGCATCCTTTCTCCTAACTTTCAGTTCATACAATCATACCTATCCATTATCTCCTTCTTGCTTGATACTTCAGGCCTTCTCCCCCAAAAAAATTCCTCCATCAGCAGTGCCTTTCCGTCATTTCTATCTCTTGTTTTTTATCTCCTCCCGTTCTTCCCAAATAACTCTCAACGTTTCTGCAATTACTTGGAAGCTTGCAAACCAACCGTCTGTAGAAAATCCATACCGTGAGAAAAATAGACTTTTAAGACTAGTCTTTCTTTCCTGAAGTCTTCCATTTCTTTCCATTAAATTAATAAATACCTTACCATCTCTACTGCAAATCGGTCGAAAAATCCCAGTTGGGGAGTCTCTCGAAATGCATCAGTTGCTATTACAATCTTTACTTCTCTTCCTATGCTTTGCTTCAATTTATTTTTCCCAAGATGAAAATTGGTTATCTGAACAATGCTATCCTTCACATTTCACCTGTGGAAGCACCGACCTTGTCATTAGTTACCCTTTGCTCGTTGATAATCGCTCTAAAAATTGCGGCCATCCTGGGTTAGAAATCACCTGCAAAGAGAATCTTCCCGAGATAGATATTGGGTCAAGGGCATACGTGGTGAAGAGGATCGATTACGAGAAATTCATCCTAACGATTGTCGATAGGGATTTTATGTCCCAGGCGTGCCCTCTGCCTTTTGGGTTAGGGTTGACCTTCCTCGACCCAAGGCTTGGGTTGAATCGGATTAGGGATGAGGGAATGATATCTCGGGTTGGGCTCGGGTTGGCCTCATGCATCCCGATCCAACACGACCCTAGTTGTACCCCTAGCCAGTGGTAAGGCATCTGAAGTTAGAGAAACTCGATAGGGTAAGAATTAGGGAGCATGAAAAGCTCCTAAATATTATGGGAAGAAAAACTAAATTTAAGTTGGCATTTATTTTTCTCTATTTTTTTTTTTGGAGATGCTATAATGCTCCCTCCACTCCATGGTATTGGTTTGCTGTTTAAAACTTTCACAGTAAGGCCCTGTTCGTATTTCTTCTGTCTTATTTTATTCACGTAAACTACAACCAACTCATATGAAGCCCAATTTCTAGGTTTATCACTACAAAGCCCGATTTCTTCTGTCTTATTTTATCTACTTAAACTACAACCAACTCATATGAAGTCTCATTATCTTTGAGCTTAGGGGGTGCCTACTGCTTCATGGAGCCACTTTTCAATATAAAATAACTAAAGGGGATTGTTCGCTGTCTTCTGGAAATACAAAAAACTCTGGTTGTTAGAAAAACATTTGTCTAGGGTTCGATGAAAAACACAAACAAACAGAGATATCAAACAAATAAAATAATCAAGAACATGAGATCTACGTTATTCGTCATGTATTGTGAGAGGGTCCATGGGTGAAGGCTTTCAAAATGCTTCCACAATCTACGAAGATTAGAAAGCTTAACATATGATCTACGTACAAGAACTAATGTAATGCTTGACATGGATTTCACAAAAAGACAAAAGCTATGCAATTTTCACATTACATATTAGACATATGTATGGCCTTTTAGTGAATTTTACATGGATATGTATATTAATCTACCAGGATGAGGTTTAAGGTGAGTCCGATAACAAAGGTCAATAAGGAGTTATCCTATGTACTATAATTAGGTCACACTTAATTTGAGATTGATTTAAGCATTCTAGGATTATATAACGGCGTATGTATCATATCATATGACTATTACCGAAGCAGAAGCAATTCCTTCTTCTTTAGCTAGAGAAACCATTGGATTCCCAAGGGGATAAGGAATATTGTACAGGGCTCAATGGTCATATACCAAAGAATAGTAAAAAACTAGCAGGAGGGAAAGGATCGGGAGCATGGAAGTCCATATGTTCCGTCAAAGATGAGTTTGATCGTGAAATCAGGTATAGAGTGGGCACTGGTATGAATGTGAGATTTTGGCTAGACCTCTGGTGTGGGAAATCCCTACTGAGTATGGAATTCCCGAGATTATTCCGAACTGCTGTCAATCCGGATGCAACATTGTCAGACTATCTGGTGCGTTAAGGTCAATTAGGTAGGGGTTTCTGGGATGTAAGATTACTGAGGTATCTGAAGGAGGAGGAGAATCTCGACCTACAGAAGCTCCTCTCTTTACTGGAGTCGAAGTACTGCACCCAGTTTAAGGAGGATGAGAGGATATGGATGCCGACATCTAATGGTGACTTTACAGCTAAGTCTTTTTTCTTGACCTTAAATGATAGCCAATCCTCAGCAATCGGTCGCATATGGAAATCTTTAGCACCTCCAAGGGTAGTCGCGTTCGAATGGACGGTTGTTCATAGGAAATTAAATACTTATGATCGTTTGAAGATGAGACATTTTAGCTTGGCCATCATGTGCGTTCTCTATACACAACATGAGAAATCACTGGATCATCTTTTGTTACATTGCCCATATTCATACCATTTATGGGTAAAAGCCTTGGAGGCATTTGGTATGTCATGGGTATGCCCAGAAACAATCAGTTCTTTAATTCTTGGCTTTCAAGTTGGCCCCTTTGGAGACATTAGTAAAGCTCTATGGTTGACTTTTTCCTATGCTATAATTTGGAATGTGTGGAAGGAAAGAAATAGGAGGATATTTGTGGAAAAAAGCAGAACTTGTGGTCGCTTAGCAGCTGATATTAAAACTGAATTAATTTCATGGACAAAAGCCAAGAAACATTTTACCTATGGGATTGATGATCTTGTAAGGAACTGCTAGGCCGTCATTTGGGACAGGGCAATCAGAACCAAACCCAAACCAAAATGGGTCCCTCCACCGCCGGGGTGGCTGAAATTTAACTTCGGCAGGTGCTCATTGGGTAACCCGGGGAAAGCTGGTATAGGAGTGTTCAGAAACTCCACTTCTTCGATAGTCGTTAATTTTTTTGGGCCAGCTGGTATTTGCGATGCTAATGAGGCGGAAATCAGAGCTCTTCTATTTGGATTGCGATGGGCCTTTGAGAATAACCAACGACACTTAATTGTTGAAGGGGATTCTACCAATGCAGTGTGCTGGGCATCTGGCTCATCCAAGGGACCCTGGAGGTTACAGGAGCAAGACGCTGAAATATTGGATCTGATGAGAGTGCTTGACACGAGGATCGAGCATCGTAGACGATCGGCGAATGAAGTTGCAGATAATTTGGCAAAGGCTGGAGCACAAAGGGAGGAAATGGAAGTAATAGCCTTTCTGTAACCAATTGCTTTTAGAAGGAAAGTTTGAAGAGTTACGGCTAATAGAATCCCACTCTTATATATTACCCTTGTACTGACCTTAGGTATGCCCGGGTCCCCCTCAACATGTTGTAATAGCAGGCTGGGACTACTGATCTCGATTGCTTTATCAATACTAATGGAATATGTCACTTTTCAAAAAAGAAGAAGAAGCCATTGTGATGCTCTACATGTTTCCGAGGTAGTGGGTGTAACTTAAACGAGAAAAGGGTGTTGATGTCCAAAGAATAGATACACTACAATGCTTGTAGGCTGAAGAGAATCAGATATCATGTGAGACATTATGGATTAGAGAAATCCACCCATTCATGGAAAGGATGGGAGGCAAAAGCTAATGGTTAATGTTGCATGAATGGGCTTGTACATTATCGATTAGAGAAAAGGGTGTTGATGCCCATTAGACGAAAAGGAAACTTTCTATTGATCCATGGGATAGAGGGCCCCCTGGATGGGAAACAATGGGTAGTACCATCAAGGTCGAAAACTCAGACCCGGTGGATAAATTGTTAGGGTGTATGCCCCAAAAGCTAGTTGTTGTTGTATTGAAACTATTATTTTAATATATTATTTCATGAAATCTCTTGGGTACTTTATTGGAGCGTGCGATGTGCTTCTAGACACACAATTTGTCCTTAGGCAGCATCGTAGGATTCTACCATGCACATAGAGATTACGTAGCAGGGAGATCTAAGCTTCTAATCTTTTTGGAGACCTAGAATGCTCCTAGTTGGGGTTGAGAATGGACATCACATACCTGCACACAACTAGCATTGAACTTGCCTCCATACACACATTGGAGTGGCCTATCTCAGTCACTGGGGTAGCCAACTCTAAAGCAGTTGGAATGGGTGCGATGATTGGATCGCGCACTAAACATATCACTTTATAGAATAACCTTTGGACGAGGATTTGGATAAGGTTATTATATTAGATAGGACCCTTGGATATGTCCTTAGATCTGAGAGTTCTTTTTGATTTGTGGGTGCGCCTTATGGCTTTGGCCTGAGATTGCCTATGGGTAGTGCTTGGTCATCAGGTAAACCCATGGGATCAATAAGGAATCCCAACAATGAATCATCCACCTCTCTTGTAGAGGAAAATCAGTTACAGTTTAGATCTCAGCTAAGCCCTTAAATAATGACCATCCAACCGGTTTGATAAATAGTTTATCAAAGGTTCTCTGAAAAACAAAGGTGATTTTCAAAAGGTGTTTACAAATGCAATTGCGGGCTCACATTGATAGATCGAAAGCTATATCATTGCGTAGGTCCAAGGGGTAATTGATGTCCTTCCCCCATAGGATTCAACTTGGTACATATAAGATTGGAGGAAGGACGTACACATTGGATGTGGTTGGCGTATTTTGATCTAATGATCTTCTTTGGGGTAATGTCCTGGTGGGGGCAACTTTCCTAATGCAATCGTATTTGGACTACATTGTGTTAGTTTGCAGGGGGGCCCTTTGTGGGTTGTGCAAGATCGACCATAGGATTGATGCATCGATTCCACTCATTACTTGCTTGACCCTTATGGATCGTTAGACGATCCGGGTTCCGGGTTTGATTGTACACATGGAATGGATTGGATCCACTGTATGTGATACATGGATGAGACAAACCATACATAGGGTGTGTACACTTATAATTGAAGAGGTGGTACACCATATTATGGTGTGTAGATGTCTTAATTGACATGTGCTTATTTCATACTTAATTCAGATGGGTTGGGAGTTTTGTGAAATCCTATTGGCTGATTTTATCTCTTTTCCTATTGGTCGTCATTTGAAAAGGGAAGAGAGAATTCTCATTAGAGAAGGTTTCTAACTTTAACCACGCACCAAATCATTTAGTTTTAAAACTCCCTCCTGTCATCGTGGACTCTCCCGAGTCAACTCCCTTTTCCCTTGGCTTTGTTCTGCATTTTGTCGTCGTGTTCCACATTATGTCCTACAGAGTCAATAAAAACCCCTTTGATTCTCCCAAGTTATGATCGTGTCAGTTGAGTACTCAGCCGTGTCAACCATGTTCTTGGCCGCATCCGCGCCGAGTCGACAAGGATTTTTCTTCGGCCATGTTCTGCGTTGCATCGGCGTTTTTTAATTCACCCTTGTCGCTTCTTCTTAATTATTACTTTTAGTAAACTTATTGCCAATATGACCGACATCCATCAGGCTTGTGCCATCAAGAGAGTCTTGAAAATCATGAATGGATCTGAGGGAGAGAGCTCTCCCTTTAGCCTTTGTCATTGATTATGCTACTAATCTCAGCAAGGTATTGTCAAAGTAGTCTTCTTCCTACAACATCACAACTAGCATAAACAAAGGGGACAAACAAGATGTCATACCTCCATTATAAGAAGAAGACACTGATACCGCCTGGCCAATCGAACTTGTTGTGTGAGAGAATAGAGAGAGAGAAAAGTGAGTTAGGGTATCTCCCCCTCACTCATTATTTATATACTAAAGAGATAGTACAATGACTAAAATGCCCATAGGCCCATAAGCTTATTCTAACACTCTCCCTCAAGCTCGAATGTATAAATTATACATTCATAGCTTGTTACAAATGTCACTCAGCTTTGATTTATTCAATGGTTTTGTGAACATATCAGCCAACTGTTCTGAAGAACGAGTGAATACAACATGAATCTCCCCTTTCTGGATTATTTGACGAATGAAATGACAGTCGACTTCAATATGCTTTGTTCTCCCATGGAAGACTGGATTTGTCGCAATATAGATGGCTGCCCTGTTGTGATAATATAACTGTGAAGGCGAAAGAAACACAATGCCAATCTCAGCTAGGAGTGGTCTGAACCAAATAATCTCAGTAGTAGTATGCGTCATGGCTTTGTATTCTGCCTCTGCACTTAACTTTGCAATGACGTCCTGTTTTTTAATTTTTCATGAAACCAGGTTACCTCTCACAAAGGTACAATACCCGGTAGTTGATCTCCTATCAGCAGATCCAGCCCAATCAGTATCTGAGAACCCCTCAATTCTCGTATGACCATGCCGTTTGAATATTAATCCCGTTCTTGGCGCTCCCTTAATATATTTGAGAATTTGAACCACTGCATTCCAATGTGAAGTACGAGGAGAGGTCATGTACTGGCTAACTACCTCAACGGCATAGGATATATCAGGACGAGTAACAACAATATATATAAGCTTGCCCACAAGCCTTCTATACCTACCAGGATCCTCCAACAAATCACCTTCTTCTGGAACTAGTTTCACATTTGGATCCATGGGTGAAGCTACAGGCTTCACACCAAGATTTCCTGTCTCTTCCACCAAATCCAGAACATACTTCCTCTGTGATAGAGATAAACCACTAGAGGAGTACGCAACTTCTATCCCAAGAAAATATATGTGACGTCCCGTCCTTTGTCGTAAACTCTTTTTGTAAGAAGGCTTTCAGTTTCTGTATTCCACCTGAGTCACTACCTGTAATAATGATGTCATCGACGTATACAATCAACATAATGCATCCTGCTGAGGACTGATAACTACATTGAGTGATCCACAACACACTGTTTGAGGCCAAACCTCATAACTGCCTCACTAAATCTGCCAAACCATGCACGTGGAGACTGTTTCAACCCATATATTGATTTTATGAGGCGACGGACTGATGAGGACAACTCCCCCTGAGCAACATACACTGGTGGTTGCTCCATATACACCTCTTCAAGGAGGTCGTCATGCAGAAAAGCGTTCTTCACATCTAACTGGTGAAGATGCCAGCCATTATTGACTGCGAGGGAGCGGAGGACCCGGACTGAAGGTATCTTTGCAACAGGGGGGAATGTCTCATGGTAGTCTACACCAAATGTCTGAGTGTAGCCCTTTGCCACCAGACGGGCCTTCAGTCGATCAACCGTGCCATCAGGTAGATATTGAATGGAGAATACCCAACGGCAGCCAACAGGTCGAGCACTAGCAGGCAGAGAGACAAGATCCCATGTGTGGTTAGAATGCAGAGCACCCATCTCGTGGTCCATGGCAGTTCGCCAGCCTTAGAGATAGGATGAGCAGTAGAATGAGAATGAGTACGTGAAGCAATAGGGGAGTCAGAGACAACTACAGGAGAGGAAGATACCTGATGAGAGGGTAAGGAGATCTCCGCCTGTGAGGACGATTTGTTGGTGTGAGGATGACGTGCCTGCTGCTGACGATGTTGATACTGGACTTTAGTAGGTGTGCAATCTACTCTGGGAACACAAGATTTGACCAGACCAAGAGGGCAAGCAGAAGGAGGCTCTAAAGGAGCAGAAGAAGGTTCCAAAGGAGCAGGAGAAATGGACGGAAGGTCAGGAAGAGAAATGGGCACCTTAGGTTTCGTCCTGGGAGCTGAAGGAACCGAGGTATCGCCAAAGAATGATTCTGCTTCAAAAAATGTGACATCAGCAGATACATACCAGCTGCGCAGACGTGGACTGTAGCAACGATATCCTTTCTGGTTACGAGAGTAACCCAGAAAAATACATCGTTCTGAACGAGGATCCAGCTTGTCGTGGCCAGGACCCAAATGATGGACAAAGTATACCCAGCCAAAGACAGGGCGTAAGTGGAAATGGATCCTGACGTGGGTATACCGTGTGAAATGGAGAATCACCATGGAGCACCGAAGAAGAAAGACGATTTGATAGAAAACAAGCAGTAAGAATGGCGTCAGACCAAAAAGATTTAGGAACCTGCATTTGAAAGAGGAGAGTATGAGCCACCTGATGCAGCACCGTGAAGAGAAATTGAGGAAAGAGGAGAGAAATAGACGAAAGGGGATAGAATTAGAAGAATAGGGGAAGAAGAGACGAAAATAACTTGAAGAAGAGACGAATTTAGGGAGAAGTAGAAGAAGAAAAGAAGAATAGACGAATTTAGGGAGAGGAGAAGAAATCAGAAGAGGGAAGAAGAAAACCAGAATTAGATGGAGAATAATCTTTATTCAATATTAATCAAAGTTAACAATAAAGCTCTAAAGAGGCATATATATAGGCAAATAAGCAACCTAAGAAATTGAAACCTTCTAAAATAAGAATTTCCTAAAAGACTAAACTTCCTAATTCTAAATAACATGGAAAATAAAATCCTAGAAACTAATAACATGAAAATAAAAATACTAGAAACTAAATAATACAAAAATAAATCCTAATATCTGCATCATTCTCCCCTGCTTGAAAAAGAACTCGCCCTCGAGTTCTAGTCCACCTGGGACAAAGATGTATACAATCCGCTGAAGTAATAGAACACGTAAGCCGGCGGGAGCAATCATCATTTCTAATGCTCGAGACAATCGAGAGAAGCATCTGCAAGGTCGGCGGAAGAAGAGGAAAGAAAGGGCCCATGTAGACTCATGCGAACAGAATCTGCGCTGGAGAAGTAAACTAGCTGGGAAGATCGCAACGTACTCCTCTTGGATCGGTGGGATCGGCATAACAGCAATGGGCAGTACCAATCCATAACTATCCTCAACAAGGTCATCATCTACTGGTATCACATCGGGCGCAATGGAATCAACAACAAAATCGTCTGCTAGAATCGTATCCGGTATAGTGATATCAAACGGGTAATCCTCCTGATCAATCTGCATAACAAGTACCTCTGTGTCAGCACAAATCTCGACAATCTGCTCAACTGGCTCAAAAATAGTGCAATCCTCCGTAATATATTCTCGATCATCTGTCTCAAGTAATGGCTCGTCAAGCAAGGCACTCGCCTCTGACTCATGGTGGTGCTCGGTCGACTCTGCCAATGGATCAACCTCATGCGGCTCTGCCAAAATGTTTGTCTCGACTGTAGAAGTGGCAAAATCTCTCTCTAGATGCTCGGCAATCAATGCGGCAGAAATCTCATAAGCATCATGTGCAATGATGTCGATATCGGCAATCAACTGAGTCTCTAACTCTGGATCGTCCATCTCAGAGCCTGAATCCGAATATGATGGAATCAAAGGCTCAACGTCGATGATCTCATCAATACTAGCATCGTGCTCTGTAAGAATAGCAGCAACGTTAGGTGGGATGGATGAAGTTGTGAAGCAGCTCTGCAAATATGACTCGCGCATACGACGCTCGACATATCGGTTTTCAGCTGCAATTTCAGCATCTCGTGCACGACGTGCTGCGGCTTGTTGTTCACGGCGAGCTGCTTCTTCTCGTCGAGCGACTTTTTCATGTATCTATCTTTGGTCATACGCTGCTCGCTCATGTTTCAATCTCTGTTGATTTTGATAGTGGTATGTAAACGCATAACGAACATCCTCCCATCGACGAAATGGAGGCTTACAAAACTCACGACGCTCGTTAACAAAGAAATTCCATCTCGACTTGGCTTCGCGGGACACTGTATCCGTAACTTTGCGAATTGTGATTTGATGATCATAACCACAGTACCAATGGTATGCATTAAGTGCCTAGATCCAATCTAGACACGCATTCTCAACATCTCCATAGGCATAGGTGCAGTCATCATAACCACAGAAATATGGAACCTGTGGTGCAAAAGAATATCGAGGATCATATCTATCAAAATATGGAGCAGCTGGAGGAGCCATAGGGATCGGCGTCAAAAACTGAAATCAACCGTCTGATTTGTCTGGCATGTTGAAAGGAACACAAAGCCTGTCTCGGATCTGAAATCGGATGCCGGGAAGATACTGATCGGATGATGGCACGTAATCGACGGCGAAGATTGCTCCTGAAACTATGCTGAAAACTGCTGTCCACTGTTGAAATTAGGTTGGGTACGCTCTAAAAGTTATCACGAACAACTTTTGTGTTGAGGTCGAGGGCTAATTTTGAGTGGAATTAGAGAGATAAAATGTGATGGAGAGGAGAGAGAAAAAGAAACTCTATCTTTTTTTTCTTTTTTTTTTCCAGGGGGTGCCTAAAGGTAAACGATGGGGTGAAATTGGCCTTGCTTATGTTGTAGGGGTGATGAAAGTCTTTTCTTTTCTTGTGGCTGACTCAACTCACGTGACTGTTTAGTCTCTATAACAACTAAAAATCGGGGTGTGCCCAAGGAAAGAAAGAGGGTGGTATAAGTGATTGTAGATGATGAGTGGGGGTCTCTAAGAATAAAAGGATGGTGAATATTGCCTAACGAGGGGGCGTGCCTGAGGATAAAAAAGGGGCTGCAGGAGATTAACTTAGATCTTACTAAGTTGGTAAATAAAGTAACTAATTAAAGCAAGTCAAAGACGTCAGTGTGCAAATCGTGCAGTTTTGCAAATCTGACACATCTCCTACTTGCCGACACCTAGCACTTCTTTTCTTGTAATACAAGTAACCTTCCCTTCGCAGTACTTTACCTTTATTATTAAGCTAAGTTACCATACATATAATACGAGGACTTTTCCCTCTTATCAGAGTACGATTATTATTATGGTAAGTTACCTTTTTTTTTTTTTTACAGGTATAGTGGTACCGAGGACCACTAGAAGGGAGAACAAAATTGTTATGACCCAAGGCAAGGGTCAGGTGGACCCTACTTATGGTGGTATCACCACCTTAAAGAAAGGAAGCAACTTACCGTGGCCTAGGGTTTTGAATACGACCAAGAGAATCTCAATTCACCAAGAATATTGCAGGGGGTACGGCTGAGAGCTGCTTGGTTTAATGGATGGATGGATTGAGTTGCAAGGGCTGTTAGGGGTAAATTTCTGGGAAGCTTGTGAGAGGCAGCAAGGTGGTTGGCTGTGGTTGCGTGGGTTGAGGTTTGTTGGTGAGGTATTATTGATTGAATGGATATAGGGAAGATAAGAGGTGGCTGTTAGGATATGAAAGGGGTGCTGTGTGATGGAGAAGAGTGGTAGTGTGATGGGCTGAAAATTGGAAGGGGCAGCAAGGTGGCTGGGCTTCAAGGGGCTAGGGCTTGGGATCAACCAAAGGGAGGAAGTTGGGTTTTGAAGATGATGAACGAACCTGAACTTAGGCGTGATTTGCGGCTCGAGTTTTTATTTTTTATTTTACTCGATAGGAACTGGAAAGAAAGAAACCCACGAGGGTTTCCTTCCTTGCTACGGCAGATGCGGGGTTGGTGGCGAGGCAAGCGAGAGGTGGCGGAGGTCGGATGTGGCGGTTGGTAGCTCCGGCAAGGGTGCGGATCCGGTGGAGAAGCTCCGGCGAAGAGGGATTCCGGCAACAATTCTTCTTCTTTTTTCGCTTTGATTGCTAGAAACTCCTGGATTTTTCGCTCTGATACCAAATTGATGCAGCACCGTGAAGAGAAATTGAGGAAAGAGGAGAGAAATAGACGAAAGGTTCCTAATTCTAAATAACATGAAAAATAAAATCCTAGAAACTAATAACATGGAAATAAAAATACTAGAAACTAAATAATACAAAAATAAATCATAATATATGCATCACCACCTCAAGGAGATAGTGTAGTTTCCTTTCGGCGACACCATTCTGTTGGGAGGTGTATGCACATGATGATTGATGGATAATGCCATGAGAGGAGAGATAGTCCTCAAAGCCATCAGTAGCAGAGAAAAACTCACGAGCATTATTAGTACGAAGGCTTTTAAGACTGCAACCAAATTGATTTCTTATTTCATCGTGAAAATTTTTAAAAGCAGAGAAGACCTGTGAACGGTCTTTCAGTAAATACAACCAAGTAATACGTGAGTAGTCATCAATAAAAATGACAAAATACTGAAATCCATTATTCGACGCGACCCTAGAAGGTCCCCATACATCAGAATGAACGAGCTGAAATAAACTATCGACTCTACTAACAACTTGGGAAGGGAAACAAACTCTGTGATGCTTCCCGAGTTCACAAAACTGACACTGAAAATACGAAACAGAGGCAGGAACTAAAGATGTCTACCGGAGGCGCTGAAGTGATGGGTGACCTACAGTGCCACTGAAAATACGAGACAGAGGCAGGAACTAAAGATGTCTACCGGAGGCGCTGAAATGATGGGTGACCCAGTCTATAGTGCCACTGAAAGGCATCCACTGAATTATGTAAAGCTGATGAAGAGGGGCTGCAGTCAAGACGGTACAGGCCATCTACCTCACGACCCGATCCAATCGTTCTCCCAGTCGAAAGATCCTGAAAAAGATAGTAAGAAGGATAGAATGAGATAGAGCAAGCAAGATTTTTTAGTAATTTGACTAACAGACAATAAACTAAATGGAGACTTAGGGACACACAGGACAGAAGATAGAGGAAGATGGGATGAAGGACTAGTGGTACCAATACCAGTTATAGGTGTAGTGGAACCATTAGCTAAAGTAATGGACTAAAAATCAGATGAAAATGAGTAAAAAGAAGAGAGTTGTGATGAGTTACCAGTCATATGGTTTGAGGCTCTTGAGTCAATGATCCAGGACTGTAAGCTAGAAAGTAATGTCATAGGTGAACTACGTGGCTGAGAAAAGCCTAATGTGGCCTGGGAGGTACTCTGTCGAAGGCGCTGTAGCTCCTCGTAGTCTGCCCTCGTAAAGGTGAAGGAGTCATCAGCAGAAGAGGCAGGAGCAGAAATAACTGTGTCAGAATGGCCAGTAGTGCTGATATGAGCAGAACGAGGCGGGCGAAGCTCTGGGTACATTGTGTAGCAAGTCTCATCAATAACGTAGCCATCACATTGGTGGTGGGTGCAATAAGGATGACCACGCCCACTCCCAACACGGCCACCACCACGGCCACCACGATCATGGGCGCGCGAGAAGGAACCACCACCTCGGGGAGGACGAGTACCACCGCCTCCGTCATATGCATCAAGAGCAGAACTGTCAGATGAAGTGCGTGAGGGGGTCTCACCAACACACTGTTGAGCGCGAGAGTAGGTCTTGCGCAATTATGGAATGTTGCCAAAACTAAGAATCTGATGAGCGCGAGTGTAGGCCTCTCGCAATGACGGAATGTTGCCATAACTAAGAATCTGATGGTGCAGGTGAGTAAACTCAGGGCCTAGGCTCTCAAGGTAGTGCACCACTAGGATTTGTTCCCGTTGACGCCGGAGAACATTAACATCAGAAGTGAGGGGCAGGAAAACATAAAGCTGCTGACACAAAGAAATGAACTTTCCATAGTGAGCCCCAAGAGACATATCACCCCGACGGAGGCGCATCCACTCAGAGTAAGTGGAACAGATACAAGTGAGGTTCTCAACCCCAAAATAAGTCACTGCAGTGTGATTCCAAATCTCCTTCGTAGTCGGGAGGAGGATCAAAGTAGAGTAAATGTCAGGAGTCATGATCTGCCATAGAAGACTCTGAATCAACGCATCTTCCTATTCCTAGCAAGTATACATAGGATCCTAAGGAGAAGGAGGATCCTCACGAAGAAAGCGTATCTTACCCCGTCCAAGAAGGTATGTCTCAATCGTAACCTTCCAGGGTTAAGTAGTTGGTTCCATCAAACTTGGCAATGTTCAGTTGTGGGTAAGAGTTGTCTACAGGTGCCAAGGTAGAAGACGAAGATGAAGAAGGGGCTGGGGGTGTGGTAGAAGCACGGACCTCAGTGGTCATGCCAATAGAGGGATCAACAATAACAGGAAGATCCATCAGGACAACAAATGTCGATAACAGAGAGACCAACACCAACGGCTACGACTAGTGGAAGTGGAGACGACGAAGGATAAAACCAACTAATCAACAGAGGGACTCATAGGACGATCGCACGAGTGAAGAAGAGGTGCAGAGATGAGCCCATAGAAAAGCTAGGAAGATGTGGGAGATGAAAACAAAGAAGACAAATTTAACACATGAAACTAAAGGAGAAAAATTGGGTTGTGTTCGTCTCGTTTCTTCTCGTCTTAAGGTGATAAATTTAACACATGAAACTCAGTTCGTCTCGTCTCGTCTCGTCTTCAGGGTTGTGTTCGTCTTGTCTCGTCTCGTCTTCAGGAGACAAATTTAACACATGAAACTCAGTTCGTCTCGTCTCGTCTTCAGGGTTGTGTTCTAGGTTTTGGGTTTCTTCAAAGATGGGTGGTGGTGGAGGGTGGGTTTTGAAGGGTTAGGGTTATGGTTAGGTGGGAGAGATGATAAGAGTTAGGGTTTTCAGAGAGGCAGAGAAGATGGAGGCTACAATGTTTTCCTAGGGATCAGAAACCCTAGGGCTCTGATACCATGTTGTGAGAGAGAATAGAGAGAGAGAGAGAGAAAAGTGAGTTAGGGTATCTCCCCCTCACTCATTTATTTATATACTAAAGAGATAGTACAATGACTAAAATGCCCATAGGCCCATAAGCTTATTCTAACAGAACTGATACATGAGATGGATATGTTACTTTTCCATATTATCCAAATTAGGGCTGCAACAGGGTCGGGTTGGGTCGGGTTTTTCAAAACCCTTGCCCAACCCTGGATCCCATTATCTTGGCCCTGACCTGCCCTGGCCCTGAGTCAGGGCTGGAAAACCTCAACCCATTACCCGCCCTACAGGGTATTGTGCTGGCCCTGGCCCGCCCTAATTGGGCAGGGTCGGGCCGGGCCGGCCCTAATTGACCCTAGTGCAAATACCTGTTAAGAGTGCCAAAAATAAAGCAACCACATATCATATAGAACAAAATGATCAATAAACAGAGAAAGGGAACAAAATAAGACAATATGAATTCAACAACATGATGGGCAACAGAGACAATTAATAATAATAATCTAAAGAAACATCAATCCAAGATAATAGAAAACATTAGCAAAAGAAACATGCACAGATGGTTCAATTCTATAATAGAGAACTCAGGGTCGGGCCGGGTCAGGGTACCTGAGGCATTAACCCAAAACCCGCCCGACCTGAGTCAGGGTCTAAAAACATGAACCCTGACCGGCCCTCAGGGTTAGAAAATCCAACCTTGACCCTGTTCGGGCTCAAGGCGGGTCAGGTCTGACAGGGCCAAACTTGCACCCCTAATCCAAATCCTACGTACTCATCATTAACCACTGAGTGGTTCCTAGCAATCTTACTGGTGATTTCATTGATACCTTCCTTACATGTCATAGGTTCAGATACAACTACCAAAGTTACATTTTGAGTCTTGACCATGAACTCAAGTCTTCGGAGAGTGGGCTTGTTTTTTATCCCTCTCATATTCCATATCAGAACTTTAATCATTGAGAAACATACCCAAAAGATTTGATTGCCACCTTTTTATCCCACTAATATTCTTTCTTTTACGACTTTGTATCTGACTCTTGATTGGGATACCATCCATCTCCTTTCCAAGAAGCTCAGAGTATTGATTTTCCCTTATGACTATTTGCTTAACAGCTTCTACCAATTCATTCTTGTTTTCATTATCAGATGTCCATTGATAGCCTTGGCTTGTACCATCCTGTCTTTATAGAAAAGCTACTTTTTTTTATTGTCTGTTGCTTATTCTATTCTCCTGACCTGAGGTTTCATGATCATTTTCTACTATATCTGTCACTTATCTTTCCTTTGGTCCTAGATCCAGACATATATGCATAATCTGAAGTCTGAACATTATTTTCCTCATGCAAATTTGATATCTGCATACCCTGAACTTCCTCTACCTCACTATCAGAATTTATTATATTTTGAACCTGAACATTTAGGTTGCTATTTTCAGTAAGAAACCATGCTTCTCCTTATCTGTTCAAACTACTAGTATTTCCTTTCTATTCACCAATATGCACCGTAAACTTTTTAGGTTCCAATTCCTTCCAACCCTCATTATTATTCTCATCAGATCAAATCATCTTTTAATTTTCACCACCCTAAAATTCTGTTTCCGATCTAGCTGTATAGGTTGAACAACACTAAGACTCGGTAATATCATAGAATCAGCACCTAATCCATCATAGCGAGGTTCTATATTCTTCTCATGAGATCAATTTCTACACCTGTTTCTCCTAGTGATTTATTCCTTTTTCCACTGCTACAACCTTTCCGTTTTCAATTTCCATAGATTTCATATTCATTAATTTGCCTTCATATCTACTATGTCAATTCTTAAAGCACTTATTGTAGTATATTTGTAATTTCTCATACACAATTAGTTGCCGAACCCCTACATCTTTAGCAATAATCAAATTTATTCTCTTTGGCAAGCCCTTTAGAAGATCAACTACAATGCAAAGACGAGCGACGTCCATTCTTGTCCCATTAAGCTTTGGCGGAGCAATTTTATGACTTTTCTAATAATTCTTCCCATTGATTTCAAAAATTCTTCGTTACAGAATATCAATGACATGGATGGAAGGCTAACCTAGAATGGATTCTCATGGCTGAATTTTATCAAAGGATTTCATAGCACAAATCAGAAGAGAAAGTCTTTGATATAGGGATGCTCACCTAGCCAGACTTTTAAGAAATCATTTCATTGCTGAATCTATGACTTTGAACAACCACACAAATCATGAAATCATTCTGCAGAAAGCATTTCTCCATTATTTTCTTCTTGATTTTGAAGATAGTAGGCTTGCCATATGAACACTTTGCAATAAATGAGAGTTTGAAATGAATTTCCAGAAACTGGAAACGACTTCCTCAAAATTTTCTATAAGAGCTAGGGTTTTCAGAACCTATCCGATCTCTCTGTCTCTTTTAGGGCAAATGAATTTTGGAGGTATCATTGGAACTATATTTTGTCTAAATTTAAGCATGATTAGTTCTTTCTTAGTCAAATCATATACTATACCTGTAAAACAAAATCCTGGACAGCGTGGGTGCGCCACGTGGTACCCCTCTTTACCCCGTATTTTAGCAAAAGTGTTTTAGTTATTAGAGAAAAAATCTCCCACTATATCTCTGTATATAGAAGTTTGATTAGATTAGGCAACTTAGTTAGGGTTTAGTTTAGTAATTGGACTCTTCTCTCACCTTAAAATCAGTAACAAATCTCCTATGGGTTATCACATTAAAATCAATATTGGATTGTTTCCTATTTACTCTCTTAAACATTGAATTTTTAATGATTATTTAAAGTGGACACGAATTTTATGTTAACTACTATAATAATAGATATTTAAAGAAATATTATCAGCACAACTTTTGATGATTGCATTCATTGTTTTCCATTTTTTTTTGTTTCTTTACCAAAGAAATATATTAGCCATTTAATATCATCTATATCTCAGTTTCATTTAGTTTTCCATTTGCCGGTTTTTCTTTGCCACCCTGTGCATCGCATGGGTTGTCCACTAGTCTTTTATTAACATTAGAAACTCCCACTTTATAAATACATGTAGATAGTTCATTCAAAGATACACAACAAAGGAAACCCTAATACTTCCTCGCCATCTCCTCTTAGCTCCCTTATATTTATTCTTGATCTTGCCCGTCCATCTTAGACAATCCAAGATATGATCCGTGTAAACTTACAAATACCTAAGAGTTGCACATTCAAACACCCTACAGAGTACTTATCATCTTACATTTCATCAAGTCATGGTCTACTAATGACAATCGTTGTAATTAAATGCTTGGTTCGATAATCCAGGGATAAATTTTTTAAATATTCTATCACCGAGAGATCATTATGCGGGTGCTTAAGAGGGAAGAAGAAGAAAACTAGAACTCAAGAACACAACAAACCAAAATCCCCTTCTACAGCTGATTTATATCTATTTAAATGAAACAACAAGATAAAATTCGTTCAAGCTTCTCCACTAGCTAACTTAGGGAGTAACAAAACATTAATTGCATTGGAACTCACTAACTTTGACTGGTTTGGGAACCCACAGACACAGTCCACTAAAACTTCCATAACTTTCTAACTACTTGTCTAATTTTTGAGAACAAATACTTGTCGGTAAGATCTCAAGAATACCTACAACTTTGTAGTTTACCACTTTTCATGATTCTACCATTTAGAAGCCCAAAAATCAGGTTCAAAACGGGCCAGCAACATTTTTACGGGAATGCACCTTGGAACTCCACCAAAACCACCTAGGCATGACATGGCTGCCGTGTTGGCACTGCATCAGATCATTACGAAAATACCCCAATTTCAAAAGTACCCCAATTATGTACATCAAATCCCACACATCTGTGTGCGAGCACGCATACGCACTAGGGCCCCTCAAGTATACAACAAAAATGGGGCCCCTTTGGGCCCATATTGCTATCACACAGGGCATGAGATTATACTACATCTTGAGATTTAATGGCTTCTTCATAGGTCTTAGAATCAGGTTCTACTTTTAGATCTATCATAGTAGAGGTTTTGATCTTATTCCTTGACCATTCTACAAGAAATTCTACAAAATCTGGACCATAGGATTTTTCTTTTCTTTCTCTTTTACTTCTCCTGATCTTCATTAGGTACCTCATTAGTTTCTTCTTGAGGCTCTAATGAAGAGTCTCTAGATGGGTTAGAATCTATTAACCTAGGAATGGAAGAGAACCTGTTTTCAAAGAAAGTTGCATCCTTAGATTTAATAATGGTATTTATTTCTAAAGAAAGGAATGAGATAGCAGTGAAGTATCTAGCAAAGCTGAGTTCGGTGTCGTGGAAGGAGTGCCAGAGAGCCCGGACATTGTGCCACTTGTTTCAATTAATAGAGCGGAGGATAGTCTTTGGGGAAGAATACGTCATGGCTGGTCTGGAAATGTTCCAGCCCTCGAAGCATGGTTGAGATCTCGTTAAGAAGATGGTCTGATCTCGTAAAGAAGATGGTCTGCCCCTGAAGGTGTACAAGATCGACATACTGAGGTGATCATCATCTGTCATAAGAGTGAAAATGTGACTAGAGCAAAATCAAGGTGGAAATTAGCAAAAAATTCCCCATTCTTGGATCTTAATCCCTGGTCTTTAAAATTTGTGGGTCTTCAAACAACTGACTGGTGGAGGATATCGGGAGTTCCCCCTCAGGCATGGTGCGAAGACAGGAAGAATAGTAGCTACAGATTTTTCGTGCAAATCGGGCGTGGATGAGAGAGGACGATGTTGGTTCATGATAGGAATGGAAGGAGGGTGGCGTACGATAGACGAATGGCGCATGATAGTAGCAGTTTTGAATTTCAAAATTCATTGCCAGGTGTCATCGATCTATAGGTGCTAATGTGGTGATGCAAGTATGACTCCTGGAAACGTGTCGCTGGAAGGAGGTGATGGAAACGTTATCACATTGGGACTTCCGTCCTCTCTGCCTTGTATAGATTACAACCATACTCAACCGGCTATAGCAGGTTCAAAGGAAGGAGATACCAACATCTGTACGAAATGCAATGGGCCCAGTAGGGGGCTTCCTATTGAAGGTATCAACGACAGGTGTAAGTAGCAAAAGTTTATTGGGGATGGGTCGAATGCTCTAAATGGGCCTATTGTGGAAGCCAGAATGAACTTATGCCCATGGCCTTGGTCTCTGGATCCAACGATTTATTAAACAAGTCCCCACTAATTCACATGACGACACCCCTCGACGGCGATGAATCAAAATGGGTTTAGAACTCCTATCTATGGGGACCGACTATCAGACAGAGAAGGCGTCCCTTTGCGGTAACTTTCATCAGCCTCGTCTCCGGGGACTTGCGGACCAACTCGGCCCCATCAATGGTGTTATGGGTGAACTTAATTTCCTGGATATGGAGTTGGTTGAGATGGGTGATCTTTGTCCTCGTCAAGCATTAGTGACGGAATCTGTGGCATCAGATTGGTCAATGCCAGAAAGTAAAAAAGATGCAAATCCTTCTTCTGATCAGATTAATCCAACTGAGGAGATTGTTAATGTAGAGGAAGGGAATAGGCTATCAAGTGAGAGAGAATCTGAAGAAGATGAATGTAGCGATGGCCAACTTTTTTCACTCAAGAGAAGATGATGTCAGAAAAGTTATAACTGAGATAGAAGATCGAAATCTGGGGGCGGGTCTGGGTGACTCATCTATTCAGATTATCAGTTGTAAGGAAAACGGGAAAAATTGCCCATCTCCGCAGACAAATAGTCCAGAAAGCACAAGGATTGTGTTATATAATCCATCTCCGAATAACTTCTTGGATAATGCTGAGGCTGTTGATCTCATCAATGATTCTCGTCCCGACCTGTCTATAGAAGACTTCTTGATTCCTCCCGGTGTCTGGGAGGCGGGAGGGGTCGAAGGTGGATGCGATAAACTTTCTGGTGAATCATACGGTGAATATGAGCAGAAATCTTGGGATGATGTATGCGGGTTTGGAAGGAGATTTAAGAAGCATGATAAGAGTGGCTGAGGAAAGGGAGTTTGAAGATTGTTGTAATATGGGGAAGGGTTCTTCGGAAGTTCCGAGTAGAAAGGAGAGGGAGCTGAAAAGGCTAAAATCTGGCATTAATTATGAGGGGATGTCGTCCAGTGGCGCAAGGGTAATGGGTACCCCGGCTTCTAAACAGTTTTCGAGAAAAGGGAGGAGGGTTATAAAAGCGGTGGTTCCATGAAGATTATATCTTGGAATATAAATGGGTTGGGTTCTCTGGGGAAGAGGGCGCAATTTAAAGAAATGATGAAGAAGATTAAACCGGATCTTTTTTGCATTCAAGAAACTAAATTGGAGTCCATCAATCGAAATGTGGTGAGGAGCTTGGGGGCTAGAACGGAATGGGACTTTGTCTTTGTTGACCCTAGAGCGGAATGGGACTTTGTCTTTGTTGAATCTCTGTTGAATCCATCGATCGAAAGGAGAGGGAGCTGAAAAGGCTAAAATCTGGCATTAATTATGAGGGGATGTCGTCCAGTGGCGCAAGGGTAATGGGTACCCCGGCTTCTAAACAGTTTTCGAGAAAAGGGAGGAGGGTTATAAAAGCGGTGGTTCCATGAAGATTATATCTTGGAATATAAATGGGTTGGGTTCTCTGGGAAAGAGGGCGCAATTTAAAGAAATGATGAAGAAGATTAAACCGGATCTTTTTTGCATTCAAGAAAAACTAAATTGGAGTCCATCGATCGAAATGTGGTGAGGAGCTTGGGGGCTAGAACGGAATGGGACTTTGTCTTTGTTGACCCTAGAGCGGAATGGGACTTTGTCTTTGTTGAATCTGTTGGAGCATCTGGGGGGATTTTGGTTGCTTGGGATGAATCTAAATGGTCGAAAGTTGATGTGAAGAGATGTAGGCATTCTTTGTTTGTGGCTTTTCTTAGGGGCGATGATTCCTCTATGTGGTTGTTTTCGGGTGTCTATGGTCCTAACCTCCGGGCGGAGAAAGAACTGTTGTGGGAAGAGCTGTGCCGGGTAAGGGATACGTGGGCGTATCCTTGGTGTATTGGAGGTGACTTCAATGAAATTCGGTTTGTTAGTGATAGAGTGGGATGCTAGAGATCCACTCCAAACATGCTAGCTTTTGCGAATTTTATTGCCAAGTATAACCTTATTGATCTCCCTCTATCTGGTGGCAGTTTTACTTGGTCCAGGGGAGGAAGACATAACCGTATTGATAGATTTCTTATTTGTCCTGGTTGGATTAGTATGGTTCCTCAAGTTTGTCAAAAAATTATTCCTCATTCAGTCTCGGACCATTGTCCCCTTCTCCTTGATCCTAGGTTGGAGTCGTGGGGTCTGCCGCCATTTAGATTTGATATTGCATGGCTTCAGGAACCTAATATGGAGGAGAAGATGGGTGAATGGTGGGAGTTTGTCAAGGTTGAAGGGCACTTCGACATAGTGATTGGCAAGAAGCTGAGATTTTTGAAAATGAAATTGAAGGAATGGGCGACAGAATGGAGTTTGTCAAAGATGGAAAGGCGGAAGTGGTTGGAAAACTGTATCAGGGAATTGTCGGTTGCCGAAGAAAATGGGGTCGCTTCAGCTATTGATATGGAGGAGATGGGTCGTGTTAAAGAAGAGCATAAATGCATTATTCTACATGAAGAAATTTCTTGGAGGCAAAAATCTAGGGTGCATTGGTTGAAAGAGGGGGATAAAAACACGGCTTACTTCCATGCTATGGCTAGTGCTCGTCGCAGGAGAAATAGAATCTCTTCTCTTAATATTAATGGGAAAGTGGTTGATGATAAGGAGAGTAATACTAGTGCAATTCTACAGTTTTATGGTTCTTTGTACTCTTTCGAAAATGTTGTTCGTCCTATTCCTGAGGAGGTGAATTTTAATAGGTTATTTGTGATGGAGAGGAATTTGTTGGAAAGACCCTTTGATGAGGAGGAAGTCCAAAAATGTGTGTTTTCGATGACTAGGGATAAAGCGCCTGGCCCTGATGGTTTCTGTATTGCGTTTCTTCAAGTGTGTTGGGGTTATGTTAAGGACATAATGAATTTTTTCGATAAGTTCTATAATGGCTTGGTGTTGGATAGAAGTACAGGTGCAACATTTATCACTTTGATTCCAAAAGTGAATGGTGCAGCAAAAATCTCTAATTATAGACCTATTAGTTTGGTTGGTTGTCTCTATAAGGTTTTAGTAAAGATTCTAGCTGATCGGCTTAAAGTGGTGATACCCTAGGTGATTTCGGAATGTCAAAGTGTGTTTGTAGCTAAAAGACAGACTTGGATTGTTCTCTTATTGCAAATGAGGCGATAGATTCTTACATAAAGTCTGGTGAAGAGGGAATCTTATGCAAATTGGATATGGAAAAAGCTTATGATCGAGTGGAGTGGGGGTGTTTGGACTATTTGTTGGGCGTATGGGGTTTGGGGACCCGTGGAGGGGGTGGATTAGAAGATGCGTTGAATCTGCATGGTTTTCAATTTTGGTTAATGGTTCTCCTTAGGGGTTCTTTAAATCTTCAAGAGGATTGAGGCAAGATGATCCTCTCTCTCCTTTTTTATTTGTTATTGTTGCTGAAACTTTGAGTAGATTGATGGCTATTGGAGGTAGCAAGGAGTTTTTCTGGGGTTTCACGGTTGGGTGTGATAGGGTGGAAGTGTTGCATCTGCAATTTGCAGGATGATACATTATTATTTTGTAGTTGTAGTGATTTGTACATCTTAAACTTGAAGGCGACCATCAGATGCTATGAGTTGATCACTGGCCAGAGGATAAATTTTCATAAATCATGTATGTTTGCTATCAATATTCCGATTGATAGGGGTCTTAGGTATGCAAAGTTGGTGGGGTGTAAGCTGGAAGTTCTTCCTTCCTTGTATTTGGGTTTACCATTGGGAGTGGGGAGACCCAAGAAGCATTTGTGGGATCCTTTATACTTGTATTTAAGTTTGGTATTCCAATGGAAGGAGAGGGAAGAGAAATTTACAGCACGAAGTATTACGGATATTCTGGATATTCTCCGTGATTCCCTGTATAAATCATGTCCATATTTAGCTCATTAACTTGCTGCTATTAGGACCTTCCCTGTATAAATCATGTCCATATTTAGCTCATTAACTTGTTGCTATTAGGACCTTGATTATAGGACATGATTCACTGTAATTAGATTGATTTACTTTCCATATTTAGCTCCTTGTATTTTCTATTTAACTGGCAGTCTGTACATCGATTGATTTAATCAATACATGAGAATTTTGTTTGCCCTATACTCAAAGTTTATTACGAAGAAAACTTATGTTTCTAGGAGAGTCATGGTTCCTCTTGATATGAACCACTATGAAATCTGATTTTCTAGAATCAACTTTTCTCCCCGTCTTTCAATCTTTATATTTGGGTTACATGAAAAGACTAGACTTTTAACACTAGTCTCTTCCTTGAAGTCTTCCATTTCATTCCTTTAAAATACTGAATACCTTACCCGTACATCCTACAAATCGGTCGAAATAGCTTAGTTGTAGAGAACCCAGAAAAATCCCAGTTGGGGGGGGAGTCTTTCAAAATGCATCAGTTGCACTCACTATGTTGCGTTCTCATCTGTGCGCCAATTTCTTTTTCCCAAGATGAGGAAGGGACGCATGATATTTGCTGCGGAAGCATCACCTTTAACATTATTTATCCTTTACACGTTGTCAATCGCACTACAAATTCAGCCATCCTGGTTTTGCAATTGCCTGCGAAGACGATCATTAGGAGATAGAGATTAATTTGAGGGCATACGTGGTGAAGGGGATGGATCAAGAGAACTTGATCCTAAGGATTGTCGATAGGGATTTGGGGTCGAATGAGTGCCCTTGGCCTTCGGATAACATAAGATTCTCATTATTTGATTATGCTGTTGGTCAGCAGAGTATCATTTTCTATAACTGTTTCAGACCCATTCAAATTCCGGATATCAACCAGGTTCCTTGCCTCACAAATAAACCCAATCATACTTACTTTATGTTCGATCCAACCTATAAGAACACGCCTCCTGAATGGAGGCCGGCCTACTTGCCATGCTATTGTGGCTTTCATTCCTATAAAGGGTGTGGATCGCATGATGCTCAACGAATCGAGTGTTGGCTATGTTCTAAAGGAGGATTTGTATTTGAGGTGGAAATTCGGCGCTAGAGAGTTTTGCCCTCCTAACCCAGGCCTTACTCATGAAATCCCTACCTGTTTCTGCAGCCACAACCACAAGACACATCTCGTCTCCTCGTGCCCAACCGATGTGAAACAACCAATTGCTCCAAAAGCTTCCGGTGCGCTACATTTTCTTGTGCCCCATATAATTCATAACCCTGCTAGGTGCTAGTGTTACTTGCTTATAGTAAATGGAAAATGCTAAGCAGACACTTATTGGGTCCATTCATGCCTCGTGTACATGATCGGATCAGGTTGGTAGATCTAACAGTGATCAAGTCTGTTCGAATAGAGTTGAGAACACCTAGATTGATTAGATGATCTAAGATCCTTGATCCATGAAACCCTGTTTAGGCACGTTCGTTTTTTTTGGATTTTGAACTGAATGTGAGTCCAAAACTGATTATTGAATGGGCCCAGTCCAACACTAGGCCCTGTTCGTTTAAGATGATAACCTGTTGTGAGTCCATAACCAATTTAGGTTGTCATGATGGTGTATCCTCCATCTCATCCAAGGTATGGAAATTTCAATGTCCACCAAGAGTTTGTTTCTTCGGGTGGGCAGTAAGCCATGATCGGATTCAAACAGTTAACTTCCTACGAAAGCGTAGTATGTTGCTTATTGACCATTGCCCTCTATGCTTGGAAGTTGGGGAATCTGTGGCTCATCTTTTCATGCATTGTTCATTCACGCGTCAGATACGGGCTTTCCTATTTATGAGGTTTGGTATTGCTTGGGTGTTCCCATTCTCTATTCCAAGTTTGCTGCAGCAATAGGGTTGTGTGCCATGGAGTAAGAAAGGAAAAACTTTGTGGAATATATGATTGCTTGCGGTGTGATGGGTGATTTGGAAAGAAAGAAATTCTAGAGTTTTTGAAGGGATTGCTAAATCTCCTCATTGGCTTTACTTGAAAATTATTGCCCTATCGATATCTTGGGTGAAATGTCTTTCATCCTTCCGATTTGTATCGGCATTTGATCTATGGGAGGGATGGAGGGTAGTTTGCTTCAGTAAGGAAAATCGGCCTCGGATTATTCAGCGTTGGGAGGCTCCTCCTTTTGGGAAATGGAAATTGAATTTTGATGGTTCGAGTTTTGGAAACCCGAGTCCGGCTGGGGTTGGCGGGTTGCTTCGTAATGAAAGTGGTGGAGTTGTGTGGGCCTACTCCGGCCCTTTGGGAAGATGTGATGCCTCGGAGGCAGAAGTGATGGCGGCGTATCATGGTATTAAGCGATTAGATAGTGAGTGTTTGGATAATACCATTGTGGAGGGTGATTCCCTCAATGTGATTCGATGGTTGAAAAGAGCAATGTTGCCTCTTTGGAGATTTTTATCCTTTTTTGATGAAATTGAGGATCTAATATCGGGTTCGTCTGTTACCTTCGATCATGTGGGGAGGAGTGCTAATGGGGAGGCAGATGGGTTGGCTAGAAGTGGGGTTGACCGTTTGGAGTTGGAGTGGTTCGATTTTCTCCCTCCATAGTAGACCATGTTGTTTTCGTTTTTTTTTTGTTATTTTGTTTCTTTGTTCTTTTTCTTTCTGTGTAATTTTGGGTGCGGTCCATCTCGGTCCCCTTCCCTTTCATAATATACTTCTGCCATTTCAAAAAAAAAAAAAAAGGTTGTCATGATCTTAAATGAACAGGGCCTAATCAATTTTGAACTCATAATCCAAAACAAATAGAGTGTTACTGTTTTACCAAGAAAAGCCAAGGATCTGTTTGTTTTGGATCCTGATCCGATGGCTGTAGTCTCTCGATCCATCCTTCCTTGTTTCTAGTTCCATTATAGGAAAGATAAACCATTGATTTTGACTAGGGCTGCAACTCGAGCCGGGTTTTATCCGACCCGCATCGACCCGACCCGAAAATACCCTGGGTTGGGTTCAGGTTTCATGGGTTTCGGGTCGAGCCGGGTTTAGCATTCAAAAGCCCGCATGAATCTTGGGTCGAGCCGGGTTTGAAGGGGCCCGACCCGACCCGACCCGAGTTACATAAGTTATAGTATGTACATTTTTTTCTATTGTTAGTTAAAAGTTAAAAGTGAAAACCCACGCACCCACTGTTACTGTATGTGAGTGTAATTTCTACTTCTATGAGTTGAGTTGATTCAAGTGTTTGATTCAGCATTGTTTGATTGTAATTACAACATTGTTTGATTACAACATTGTTTGATTCAAGTGTAATGTGAGTGTAATTACATCATTGTTTGATTCAAGTGTAATGTGAGTGTAATTTCTGCTTCTATGAGTTGAGTTGCCTTGCCAAACAAGAATTTTCCTTAAAAAATTGCGTCAACGTGAAAAAATCCGACCCGACCCGAACCGACCCGAGATTTATCATGGGTAGGGCCGGGTTTGGGAATCGTGGGTTTTCCAAAAAAAAACCCGACCCGACCCGACCCGAGATATTTCTCGGGTAGGGTTGGGTTCTCCAAAACCCAACCCGCCCGACCCGAGTTGCAGCCCTAATTTTGACAGCGCCTTAGTCCGAGGACCATGTCGGGCTTATCATGTTATTGAAGGCCCTAAATTCACATGTTGCCATTGTGGGACCCATTTTGAGACTTCAAATTTGAAAGCAAAACAAGAAAGACTAGTTGAGATGGTACCAATACTAATTCGGGTGTACTGATTTCTTTCTCGTGAAATCCCACACTCCTACGTGTGCCATACGGCGTGTGGAAAGAGAACCAACCCGTGCATTTCATGGTGTTGAGTGCCTCAGCAGTCAACATGTCTGCAATTTCTTAGAAGCTTGGTCTTGTAGAAAATCCATACCTTGAGAAGACTAGACTTGAGATTTCAGACGTTTCAGAAAATGTTTAACGGCCTAGGGAAAATAGATGTCTGCAATTTCTTAGAAGCTTGGTCTTGTAGAAACTCCATACCTTGAGAAGACTAGACTTGAGATTTCAGACGTTTCAGAAAAAGTTAAATGGCGTAGGGAAAATAGATCCTCATACTAAATGACAACATAGGTTAACCCAAATATCAAATATGGTTGTGAAGATACCATTTCCCACTTACAAATCCGTGGTTTGTTTATGTGACACACTACACATCACAGCTATTCAGAGGTTCAATTTTCTTGTGCCAAATTAACTGGCCTGAACAGACCATCACATCTGATGTTTGCCATCCTTTTTTGTCACAGAAGTAATTCGGGAATTGATACGTCCACCCTTTTCGAGCTTTTACAACTCTTCTATTCTGTCACGTCTTAATCTAACCGCACTTCCATCCTTCTTTTCAAAAGTTGTGAAAATTGTACAAAGTTTAGTAGAAAAGAATATAATTTCTCGCCAACTTTCTCTAATGAGAATTATTCTAACATTCACACTGCCCATAAGTTTAGACTTTTTAAAACCAATGACCAGGTACTAAAACAAACACCCACCGAACCCCCACCCATTTTAGCCACTCCCAAACATTTCTCCTCTCTCCTCCAAACCATCTTCTTCTTTTCCAATGTCTCCACCTCATCTCCTCCTCCTCCTCCTCCCCCTCCTCCTCTTCACCTCTGCCCGTTGCAACCCAATTGAATACCATAACTGTACTTCGTCCTTCACCTGCGGCAATAACATCAACATCAGCTACCCTTTCTGGTACAACAATGGAGGGGATCAATACTGCGGCTACCCAAACTTCGGCCTCTCCTGCTACAATCAACGAACTGTTCTTAGTCTCGCCTACGCCGAATACTACGTCGAAGATATTAATTACAATGAACAGACCATCACCCTCGTCGACATCGACTTGAGGCAGAGCACATGCCCAAGGGCACGTAATAACGTCACACTCGAAAACACCCCGTTGTCCTTATACAGCAGGGTGGACCTGAATTTCACCTTATTCTTCAACTGCTCTTCTTTACCATTCTCGTCGGCATATTCCCTTTCCTGTCTGAGGAGCGGAACTCGACAATCTTATATCGCTCTGATTACTGGGGGTTTGAATTGGAGTGGGTTTTGTGAGGAGAGCGTGGTGGTTCCGGTGATCTATACAGCGTGGAATGATTCGGTAGGATTCGGGAATTACAGCAATTTGTTGGAGCAGGGGTTTCAGTTGAAGTGGAGTTCTTTTACTGATTGTGGGGCTTGCGAAGCCTCTCATGGGTATTGCGGGTATAACACCACCTTGGATTTCTTTTGCATATGCGAGGATGGAACTTATCCCAGAACTTGTCCCCCCGGTAAGTTTTTCGGTTTCCTTCCTTATTTTCTTTCTGCATTTATGAAAATGGATGAATTTACGGTCAAACGCTCATCAGAAAAAAGAACGGCCTTTTGGTTGGTTACCACACGGTGGGACCCACAGTACTGGAGTCCACTGTGTTTGGTGCGTGTGGGCCCGGCTTTACCTAGGCCAACAAAAGGTGAGTCTTTTTTTTTCTGCTTGAGGTCATATTTTTCTTTCCTTATCTTATCCCTCGCCTAAGTTCTCCTTTTCTAGAAAAACGATTTGAATAGTAGTAGATGCTTCTCTCCAATATATTTGTTCGGTTTCCTCATTTTGGTTATTTTGGTTCAGTTTAAACCGAATGTGCACCCCTAATAGGCGGCCTGCCACAACAAAATTTGTTAAAAAGTGAACCTATGTGGCTGTTGTCCCAGGCTGGCATGGCCTGGCACGGCACGAGCTGTGGGCTCGTGGCCAAATCGTGCCGTGCCGTGCCGGGTCGGGCCCGTAGGCCATGTTGGGCCGAGAGTTATCGTGCCGTGCTTGGCCCGAGGCCACGTTGGGCCAAGAGTTATCATGCCGTGGCCCATTTGCCACCTTGAATTAACGTCAAAATTTTATCTTCAGCATCAGACATTTCAGAAAAAGTTTAACGGCCTAGGGAAAATAGATCCTCATACTAAATGACAACATAGGTTAACCCAAATATCAAATATGGTTGTGGAGATGACATTTCCCACTTACGCATCCGTGGTTTGTTTATGTGACACACCACAGCAATTCAGAGGTTCAATTTTCCTGTGCCAAATTAACTGGCGTGAACGGACCATCACATCTGATGTGTGCCATCCTTTTTTGTCCCAGAAGTAATTCGGGAATTGATACGTCCACCCTTTGCTAGCTTTTACAACTCTTCTAATCCGTCACGTCTTAATCTAACCGCACTTCCATCCTTCTTTTCAAAAGTTGTGAAAATTGTACAAAGTTGAGTAGAAAAGAATATAATTTCTCGCCTACTTTCTCTAATGAGAATTATTTTAACATTCACACTGCCCATAAGTTTAGACTTTTTAAAACCAATGACCAGGTACTAAAACAAACACCCACCGAACCCCCACCCATTTTACCCACTCCCAAACATTTCTCCTCTCTCCTCCAAACAATCTTCTTCTTTTCCAATGTCTCCACCTCATCTCCACCTCCTCCTCCTCCTCCTCCTTCTCCTCTTCACCTCTGCCCGTGGCACCCCAATTGAATACCATAACTGCACTTCTTCGTTCAACTGCGGCAATAACATCAGCATCAGCTACCCTTTCTGGTCGTACAACGATGGAGGTGATCAATACTGCGGCTACCCAAACCTCGGCCTCTACTGCAACAATCAACGAACTGTTCTTAGTCTCCCCAATCAACGAACTGTTCTCCCCTACGACGAATACTACGTCGAAGATATTAATTACAATGAACAGACCATCACCGTCGTCGACATCGACTTGAGGCAGAGTACATGCCCAAGGGTACGTAACAACGTCACACTCGTAGCCACACCGTTGTCGTTCTACAGCGAGGTGGACCTGAATTTCACCTTATTCTTCAACTGCTCTTCTTCACCTTTCTCGACCGCATATTCCCTTTCCTGTTTGAGGAGCGGAACTCGACAATCGTATATCGCTCTGATTCCTGGGGGTTTGAATTGGAGTGGGTTCTGCGAGGAGAGCGTGGTGGTTCCGGTGATCCATACAGCGTGGAATGATTCGGTAGAAATCGGGAATTACAGCAATTTGTTGGAGCAGGGGTTTCAGTTGAAGTGGAGTTCTTTTACTGATTGTGGGGCTTGCGAAGAGTCTCATGGGTATTGCGGATATAACACCACCTTGAATTTCTTTTGCATATGCGAGGATGGAACTTATTCCAGAACTTGTCCCCCCGGTAAGTTTTCCGGTTTCCTTCCTCATTTTCTTTCTGCATTTATGAAAATGGATGAATTTACGGTCAAACGCATCTGATTAAAATCATCAGAAAAAAGAACGGCCTCTTGGTTGGTTACCACACGGTGGAACCCACAGTACTGAAGTCCACTGTGTTTGGTGCGTGTGGGCCCGGTTTTACCTAGGCCAACAAAAGGGTGAGAGGTCATTAAAACATAATGATGGAGTTAGGTATCTGGCATGATGAGAGGTCTGATTAGAAGCTTCTTACCAGACTTATCTACCAATGGTTTTGGTTCATTTCAGTTTTCTCCTACCTCTCGTGTTTGTCTGTTTCTAAACATGGCTTTATCTTCCACGATTAACAATGAAGTAAGACCTCATTAAAGACCAGCAGAATCTGTTCTTATTTGCAAATATTTGAAAATGGAACGTTATCATCACTTTAAGAACTCTTGACTACAATACTTATAACACTTATATATAGTCACTAATTTCATTCAAGAATACATGCAACTAAGACTATATGAATCATAGTTTCAAAACTCCTGTGTCATAGTCTATGACTCACGCAAATCAACTCCCTTTCCCTGGCCACATTGTTGTCCGAGTCCGTGTGAGTTATGATTACATCAACTGAGTACTCAATCTTGCAGGGCTGAGTCGATTAGGATTTGCTTTGTCGGCATTATGACCCCATTCACGTTCCGAAACACTAAATTATGCATATAAGTTTATCCGATTGCTATCGACGTTGTTCAACTCTAACTCGTTCTACACGCTTCTGGCCTATGCGAGGTAGTATAAAAGCCCTGCTATGCTCCATGGCTTCCCACGAAGAACGATAAAATCAATCGACCATGACGATAGAGATGTTTAATGATCTATAGGCTACCGTTAATCAAATAGCGGAACACTTGGCATGGTTAAATCCTATCAAGCGCGAGCAACCCCATATCGACGGCGATGATCGACGGCGGCATGCTCAAGATCTACATCGAGTTTCACGCCCCAACCCTAGAGTTACATATTTTCCCAACAATGATTACCATCTAAGGTATGCCCTTGGTTGCGCTCTGCAGCCCGTGGCTCGTGATCGCAATTATCATATTAAGGTGGATTTGCCCGAGTTTAATGGCTAACTCCACATTGAAGATTTTTTTGATTGGATTGTCGCAGTTGGGATATTTTTTGACTACCTGAAAGTACCTGAGGAGAATGATACAAAACTTGTGACTATCAAACTTAAGGGAGGAGCTTCGGCATGGTGGGACCAACTCCAACTCTCTCATACAAGGATGGGAAAAAGATCAATCTGGACGTGGGCATGGATGCATCAAATCCTTCGTGAGAGATTTCTTCCTATTGATTATGATCATGTATTGTTTCAACAATACCAAAATTGCCGCCAATGTAGTAAATCAATGCGGGATTACACCGAAGAGTTTTACCAGCTACCATCTAGGAATGATATTGCGGATACTGAGATACAGTGTGTAGTGGGCTACATCGATGGTCTTTGTTAGAAAATCTATGATCAGGTAACCCTTCATCTGGTTTAGACACTATTTGAACCCGTGAAGATAGTAGAACAAGTTGAGACCATAATCAACCGTCCATCCCAGAGGAATTTTTACGCGAGTCAAGCCGCAGTAGAGACATCGCCGACGGCGACAACAAAAGAGGAGGAGGTTCACAATCCTCTTGTTGGGGCAAGCAAACCCTCCCAGGCTTCCCAACACAACGAAGAGGATGCAGATGTGTTCCTTCTACTACGGCAATGACCCTCTCACTGCTTGATCCGTACAAGTCCCAGTTCAAGCAGCAGATTGTATGCTACAAATGCAACCAATTGTGCAACAAATCCAATCAGTGTCCCCAAGGTGGCAGGCGTACGACCAATCTAGCTGTTGGTGACAAGCATGAAGATGATGATCCGAAGCAGTGTGATGTAGAGGAGCATAAAGAGGAGCAAAATAGAGAACACGACCTCATCCTACCATTTGTGGTCCCGGACAATCCTTGGTGATTCATCGTGTTATGTGCACATCAAAAGTAGAGGAGAACGCTAAAGCATCTCAAGTGGATGGGCAATCGTGTTTGATGACAAAGGAATTCCTAGTCAAATCCAAGAAGAAGAAGAATCAGAAACACAAATAAAAAGGTGTCAAAAATAAGCTTACCGGGTCCAGTGCTAAGTACAATGCAGAAAAGGCAAAGCATCGCCGTGTCAAAGTCTGTGAAGTTGGAGATGTTATGACGACATCACCACTGAACTCGAGGTCGAGTTCTCTTCAAGTGGAAGGGATTGATGTAGTGACGTCAATTACATTAGCAACATTTCATGAATTAGCACGTCGAAGTTGAATTAGCAAGTTAAAACATGTAACCAAGTTTCTCTATTTTTGCATCACGTTTCCATTTATAAAATAGTCTAATTTTACTTTATGTTGCTTGGTTTGGGATTTTGAGCACTCCAGTCTACGTGAATTTAGAAATTTAGTTCAATTAGGAATAGTTATTTGAGTCATAGTTGGAAAGTATTGAAAGTTTATTATAAAACTAACGTCAAAGGGTTGTTTGGACGATTTTAACTAGGGGGGTTATTCGGTTATAACTGAACTGAAATAACCGAAATTTGATAATCCTAGTAATTTCGGTTATCAAATTTCGGTAACCGAAATCGAACCGAAATTTTTAAAAACTGAACCAAAACTGAACCGATAAAAAATTCGGTTATTTCGGTTAACCGAATAGTGTGAGAAAAAGAGGGGAAAAAACAAAATCTAGTTTCAATTGGAGGGCTAGGATCATCCAATCGAAATGATTTTTTGAGCACACCCTAATTAAGTTGTGATCAATCAAATGGACAGTTTTGATCATCCTACGGAGTGCCCATATAGCACTTTTAAAAAAATAAAATAATGGTTTTTATCAAAATTTCAGTCAACCAAATTTTTTTTTGAGATAATCGAAACCGAAACCAAACCGAAAAGGAAAAAAAAAGGAAAAAAACCGAACCGAACCGACCGAGAACCAATTCGGTTCGGTTCGGTTATTCGGTTATAACCGAATAATGAACACCCCTAATTTTAACACTTTAATTTTAATAAAATCAAAAGAAAGAAGATGTTTCTTGTTAGTTTTGTTTTGTTCTTCGTGGATTCGTAGAACGCCCTTCGTGGATTCGAAGGTTTATCCGATCAGTGTTGACGTTGTTCAAACCTGACAGGTTCTTTGCGCTTCTGGCTACACCAATATTACTTTCTTTGAATTAACTATAACGTTTTTTGAATGTTTGTATTACATATAATTTTGAACACGAGCCTTGTAGATAACATTGTAAACTTAGGGCATGTCCGGCAAGCCTTCTCATTCTCGCCCAATTAATTGGGCAGAAATGGGTTAATAAGAATCTTCGGAAGCAACTACAAGTCGCTCCAAAGAATCTTGATTTTTATTTGCTAAAGAAGGTGAAATTGTGAAAGCGGCTTAGTGGGTCACATATAGCTTTCTAGATATTTTTTGCTTTTCTCATTCTACACACCTAAAAAGCGGGAGGATCCCGTAAAATAATAGTTGCCCAACACGTCCTTAATATTTATCACTATATGCCTTGTGCCTTATCCCATAGTATTGGATATCCTAGAATTTGATAAATGTTCAATTTTCCTATGCCAAATTAACTGGCGTGAACAGAGACCATCACATCTGATGTGTGCCATCCTTTTTTGTCTCAGAAGTAATTAGGGAATTGATACGTCCACCCTTTTCTAGCTTTTACAACTCTTCTAATCTGTCACGTCTTAATCTAACCGCACTTCCATCCTTCTTTTCAAAAGTTGGGAAAATTGTCCAAAGTTTAGTAGAAAAGAATATAATTTCTCGCCTACTTTCTCTAGTGAGAATTATTCTAACATTCACACTGCCCATAAGTTTAGACTTTTTAGAACCAATGACCAGGTACTAAAACAAACCCCCACCGAACCCCCACCCATTTTAGCCACTCCCAAACATTTTTGCTCTTTCCTCCAAACAATCTTCTTCTTTTCCAATGTCTCCACCTCATCTCCTCCTTCTCCTCCTCCTCTTCACCTCTGCCCGTGGCACCCCAATTGAATACCATAACTGCACTTCCTTGTTCAACTGCAGCAATAACATCAGCATCAGCTACCCTTTCTGGTACAATGATGGAGGTGACCAATACTGCGGCTACCCAAACTCCGGCCTCTCCTGCTACAATCAACGAACTATTCTTAGTCTCCCCAATCAACGGACTGTTCTTAGTCTCTCCTACGACTAATACTACATCGAAGATATTTGTTAGGCCTAAAATCGGTAACAGATACAACAGTGACGTAAAAGCCGAGCTGGAGGACCCGAGGAGCTGAGTCCTGCACAAGAGCACACGAGGTCAGAAGACCAATCCGGAGTCGTTGCTCCGGACGGGCCCTTCGACACTCAAGTCAGTATGAGCAGGAGTGCAGAGCCAAAAATTTAGGAGTGGTAGCTTAGAAGTTATTACCCTTTTACTTTGAGCCTTAAGAGGCCTTTTATAGAGGGAGGCCAGGGGTGGTTGGATTACCTACCCCAGGACAGGTGTCTGCCCTTCTGTGGGTTTAGGATTACCTACTCTCAGGTAATTACCGAATTACCCCTGGGCAGGTGTCGAATTCGTGGTGGGCCCTCCGGGGCCACTTGTCGACAACTCATTAGTTGTTGTTTTTCATACCCCATCAGTTGTCCCCCCAGTTCTCCAAGTCATTGTGATGATTTGGGGAAGTGTGAGGCTGTGCTTTGGGGCGGCTGGAAAAATGAAGCGAAAGGATCTGTCCGGTAGAGCTATCTGGGCGGCCGAGGATGGGCAGAAACTTGGAGTGAAATCTGTCCGGCCAAGCTATCTGGGCGGCCTGGGACGGGCAGAAACTTAGAGTGAAATCTGTCCGGCCAATCCATCTGGGCGGCCTGGGACGAGCAGAAACTTGGCGTGAAATCTGTCTGGCCAAGCTATCTGGGCGGCCTGGGACGGGCAGAAACTTGGAGCGAAATCTGTCGGGCCAATCCATCTGGGCGACTTGGGCCGAGCAGATTTTTGGAGTGAAATCTGTCCAGCCAATCCATCTAGGCTACTTGGGCCGGGCAGATTTTTGGAGTGAAATCTGTCCAGCCAATCCATCAGGGCAGCCTGGGACGGGCAGAAAATCTGGCGTGAAATCTGTCCGGCCAAGCTATCTGGGCGGCCTGGGACGGGCAAAAACTTGGAGCGAAATCTGTCCGGCCAATCCATCTAGGCGGCTTGGGCCGGGCAGATTTTTGTCTTGTAGCGAACGCGTCATATTCTGTTCGGCTTGGGCCAAGCAGATTTTTGTCTTCTAGCGAATGCGTCATATTCTGGCCGGCTTGGGACGGACACATATTTGTCGTCTAGCGGACGCGTCATATTCTATCCGGCTTGGGCCGGGCAAATTTTTGTCCTTTAGCGGATGCGTCATATTCTGGCCGGCTTGGGCCGGGCAGATTTTTGTCATCTAGCGGACGCGTTATATTCTGTCCGGCTTGGGCCAAGCAGATTTTTTAGACGGGCACAATTGTTTAAAAGGTATCCCGTACACGAGCACTTTATGGACAACCCTTAACCCCTTGGAGATTTTTTTTCGCATCCATACCGTACGCGCGTAGTCTATACGCGCGTATTTACTCACGTCCTTGCCTCAAAGTGTGTGCCCTCCATTAATGAAAGACACGTGGGGCTACCTGGTTCACGAATGCGAACCTCCTCAAGCTTAGAGGCTATAAGAAGAGGTTTTCACCCTTCATTTTTTAACTTTTAACTTTTTACTCTTGCTTTTTGCGCTGCCTGTTTGGCTCAAGTAGCTTGTGGTTGTAGCCGTCCACGAATTATGAGCTCTCAGTTCAGACCGGTAATCTTCTTGAGCACGTCTTTTATTTGTTTCTTTTCCTACGTTCTTCATGTCCCGTAGTACCTCTAGCCCTGAGTTCGGTTCGGAGTCCGGTTTTAAGTCCTCTTCAGGGGAGTCCGCATCTTCGAGTAGTTCAGGGTCTAGTTTGTCGAAGAGGACCCAAACTAATCCGACTAGGACTCCCGACCCCTATATGGCGAGTCCTGATGTTAGTGTAGAGGTCGTAGATAGTGGGGACGAGGTGATTTTGGATCTGAATACCACCCCGCTCCCAACTGATAGCTACTTCCGAACAGAGGCGAGTGCAGGTAGTGACGCCACCGAGGCGTCCATCACATTCCTTCCGGGCCAGGCCGTCGAGGTCACTGCTAGGGCTCGGATGGACGCCGATCCCAAATATAACATTCAGGCTCTTTACGAGGAGAATATCCTTGATGAGTCCAGATTATGGGACATTAGAGATAGGTATTGTATTCCCCAAAGGTTCAGGCTGAGGGCTGCAATAGAGGGAGATAAGGCTTGCAACGACAGCACCGACATCTGTCTTTACGATGAGTCGTTAAGAGCCGGGCTCAGGTTCCCTTTGCATCCATTCTTCGTCGCGGTCCTTCGATATTATGGTCTGGCTCCGGCTCAGGTCGTGCCGAACTCATGGAGGACGCTGGTCGGGTTCATATACCTCGTCCAGGGCCGGCTCCAAAGGAGCTTGTCCCTACCGCTGTTTCGGATGTGTGCGCACCTGAAGAGGGATAAGGATGGGGGTTGGATTTATATCCGCCAACGCCTCGAGGTGAAAATGATTACTGGCATTCCATCCTCCATACACCTATGGAAGAACAGGTTTTTCTATATTGAGGACGGCGAGCCCACTGAGCCCTGGCCGGTTCCTTTGAAGTGGGACACCCTGGACACACTTGCGCTGAGCCGCAAGCCGCTCTTGGAGGGCGAGGATTTGAGAATGTTCGCCCTAGTCTGTGATGAGTTACACAGGGAGGGCGTAATTCACTGTGCGGACTTCTCTAGAGAAGAGGTTCTGGTCGGGCTCGGCATCAGTACTGCGACCCCGGCACGTATGTGGCGAGTCTTGATTTTAAGTCCTCTTTTCTCTTCTTTGTCCCTGACCGGTTTTTGTTTGTGCTATTGAATTTCAGAAATGCAGACGCAATCAAAGCTGAAGAAGGTGAGGCAAGGGGCCTTCGGCAGGGGCCAAGGCCAGCAGAGCCAGAAGAGGAAAGCCCCTGAGATTTCAAGTCCCGTGCCAACTAAGGACGCACCGCTTCCCAAGGGCAAGCCCACTGTGAAATTGGTCGGCTCCTATGGCCGGGGAGCAGGGAGCTCTAAGTCAGGGGACGCAGCTACCGGAGCCCGCCCCACCCCCGCGAGGTTCGGGGATAACGTCTTCCGGCCTAACTGGGCCATTCAGAAGAGCGACACCAGCCTGGGTGACTTCGCCTTTCTCAATGGCATATTCCATTTTCTGTCTGAGGAGTGGAACTCGAGAGTCGTATATCGCTCTGATTACCGGGGGTTTGAATTGGAGTGGGTTTTGTGAGGAGAGTGTGGTGGTTCCGGTGATCTATACAGCGTGGAATGATTCGGTAGGATTCGGGAATTACAGCAATTTGTTAGAGCAGGGGTTTCAGTTGAAGTGGAGTTCGTTTACTGATTGTGGGGGCTTGCGAAGCCACTCATGGGTATTGTGGATATAACACCACCATACATTTCTTTTGCAAGTGCGAGGATGGAACTTACCCAGAACTTGTCCCCTCGGTACATTTTCCGGTTTCTTTCTTCATTTTCTTTCATTTACGGTCAAACGCACTGAAGAAAGTTCAGAAAGAAAACGCCCTTATTGGTTGCCTTTCAGTGGGCCCACACGACTAAGGACAGATGTGTGGCCCGGCTGTACTTAGGCAAAACAAAAGGGTGACAAAATTGCTCGAATCGGGGGCATCAAAATACGAGAATTGCCAACAGGGGACACACTTTCAAAAAATTGTTACAGAGGGTTGATAACCCCCTTTTGAGAGGTTGATAACCCTATTTAAAGGGTTGATAACCCCCATTTGTCCCTCTTTAACAATTTTTCAAAAGTGTGTCCCCGTTGGCAATTTTTCCTTCTTTTTTTTTTTCCTTTTTTACTGCTTGTGGTCAGATTTTTCTTCCCGTATGTTGCCCTTTCCATAGGTCCTCGTTTTCTAGAAAAACGATATGAGCACACGCAACTCTCGAGGTAGCCCGTAGCAACACACACCCATTCAAATGTTGAATATTTTGTCAAAAAATAGGGGTATATTTGTCAATAAAAAATAATAGCCATGGATAAGTGGCATGATGGGAGGGCTGTTAAAATGCTCCTTACCATACGCCTCTCTACCCATAATGTTTTTGGTTCATTTCAGTTTGCTCCTTGGAGATTAGTTTTTGCAAGGCAAATGATATCTCCACACCATTTTTCTACACTTCTACCCCTTTTGTTTTCCTGTTTCTATAAATGACTATATTTTGCACCCGAAATGTTTTCCTGTTTCTATAAATGACTATATTTTGGACCCCTTTTGTTTTCTTGTTTCTTCTATAAATGGCTATATTTTGGAACCCTTTTGTTTGTCTTTTCCTATAAGAAGCAATTCTCAAAAAAGAGAAACGAAAAGAGTAGAAATGCTAGGAAAGGTTTGCACTGGCTTGTCATGATACTGGGAGCCCTAGATTTAATTTCTAACTTTTGTGATTGTCTTTTGATATCTCTTTAAGAAATGTCAAGAATACAATGTTGAGGTTAGACCTCTTTCGGGACCACCGAAATCTGTTCATATTTGCAAATAAGATTAGTTAAAGTTAATCTTATTTGCAAATGGGACATTATCATCACTTTAATAACCCTTTAGCTACAATACTTCTAACACTTATATAGCCGCTAATTTCATTCAAAAGTACATGCAACCATCGTTGTTTCAAAAGTACTCTCTGCATTATCGTCGACTCTCTCAAGTCCACACCTTTTACCTTGGCAGCATTCTCATCCGAGTCTACATTTTACTTAGAAAGTCAATCAAAACTCCTCTGATTCTCCCAAGTTATGATTCATCAACCAAATTCGATGGCGTGATGCCAAGTCGTCTAGGATTTGCTTTGTCTGCATTTTGACCTATGTTGGGGATAAAACCGGGAATTCCCTCAGCACCTTGGCACGGGCCAGTAGCATACCCTCTGCCTTCCGTGTCCCTATCCGCCCCTCTTCTGACATACTGTCAGGGACCGTGAAAGGACTCTCCGATATGGTGCAGCGCCATCATCACCTCTCCACCGATGAGACTACACCATGTGGTGCTCACACTAAGCTACGGTGTAGAGGCTCCCTCTCTATATAAGTCCCCATGCTCAAAGTTACCATGATGGAAACCTTTCTAGCCATTATTTCACCTTCAACTTAAGCCTAGGAGATAAGCTCCCTCTCACTTACTATTTTTGTCACTTGGCTTTACATGTGATACCGATTTCTGACTTGAGCGTCGGAGTGGCTTCCCGGGTTAAAATTATTTTTATGCATCTAATAAAGCATTTATATTATATTTTATTCTACCATTTTTTTCAACTAGTTAGTGCTGGACTTACTAGGAGATGAACTCGTGGATTGAATAGTTGATCTACTTTACATTTTTATCTTTAAAAAAATGTGATACTGAGGGAGCTGCACATTTGTTTTATAGATCTTCATTATCTAATTACCTTTCTCATGATTTTGCAGGCTACCGAAATAGCACAATGAAAAAGAAAGCCATTCTAGGTACATCACTGCAAGACCCAATTTCTTCATTGTCTTGTTTTCTTCACTTAAACTACAACCAACTCATATGAAGTCTCTTTATCTTTGTTAGAGCTAACATCAATATTTTAGAGGGCGCCCTACTCTTGTTGGAAATTGTGAATCAAAATCAATATTTGTTGGTTTCGTGGAAAGTCTTTGTGGATTTCTAGGGTAGTTATTATGTGTGGAAAATTGAAAAGTCATTGTATGTTTTCTAGAGTCCTTAATGTCTTGGTTAGATTATCGAAGAGTCAATGGAGAATTCCTATGATGTTGCTTAGGATAACTAAAGGACTCATGTGAACTACAACAAAAGTGTTTAATGATTACCTTAGTTATCAATTCCGTTCCGTTCCGGCCGGAACGCACCGGAATTCCGGTTCCGGTCCGGATTCCGGAACGGAATGCCTATATTTTTCGTTCCGGTCCGGATTCCGGTCATTCCGGCCGGAAGGGTTGGAAAATTTTTTAAAAAAAAAATCCAAAAAATTACAGAAATGCCCTTATGGCCGTTGAGGAGTGTATTTTACATATTTACCCTCGTTTTATAACGGTGGGGGTGCTGTTTGGAGGGCTATTTTCGTCTTTTTGCAAAAAATTAGAAAAAAATTCAAAAAATTCCAAAAAATTTACCATACCCATTGGATTTTTTTTCCTATTTTTAACTTTTTTTTTAAAAAAAAAAATTCCCCTCGCCGGAGCGGAACGAAAAGTTTTGAACGAAACGCCGAACGAAACAGCCGAAACACCGAAACGTTCCGTTCCAGTAGCTAAAACGGAACGGCGACGGGAACGGAATTTATAACTAAGATGATTACTATTTTAGATGTGTCTCGTGTCTATACATATATATGGAGTCATTGTTGTAGAGATTGTAAGTAAAAGAGCTTCAAGGGAAAGCTTAGAGAGAAGTTTCAAGGGAGAAGAAGGGTAGAGATTTTAATGGAAAAGGGAAAATAATTCCAAGTCTCATGTAAGTTGTTTTGAGTTATATACACATTATTTATATTTTGGCGTTACATTTGTGTTTTGGTGGAGCTCTACACGGGCCCGTTGGCCATGTATCTCCCAAGCTTTCTAGCCTTGCTCTTTTGATCACAACACTACCTAATCAATCCATCTAATTGGGGCCAACAAGTGGTGTTAGAGCTTAGATTGTGTTGTGTTGAAAATCCAATCCAAGAATTGTGCACGTTTAATTTGGGTTATTTTTTTAAATATTTATTTCAATCAAAATATGGCTTATCATATACTGATGGAAAGATTTTTCAGTTTAGTTTCCAACAAAAAAAAAAGGATAATCAATCGGAGTTTCCCACAAAAAGTTATTGACAAAAGAGTGAAAGTCTGTCAAAGTGGTGCTTTTCCAAAATTTAAATTTTTAAATCAAATTTTTCCTTCATGTGTTTGGGTTGGAAGGATGATCTATTTTAAAAGTTTTTATGATGATTTTGGTTCAGATTTTAAATGTTTATGGGAGAGGTTTTGTTTAGAAGTTTTATGTTAGAATTGAAAACGATACTCTTCTATATATCTACTTGTGGGTTTCCATTTATTGAGTGGTGCAAAATTTTTGGTGTTAGAATTGAGAACGATACTCTTCTCTTATTCTCAAGATTGAAAGGACAAGTGTCTTCTTTTGTGTGCCCGGGAAGGAGAACGAATTTCTCATATTATCCCGATGAGTGTTCGGAAAAAGAACAATTTTCTTTTTTCAACGATGTTGCAAGAAGGAAACTATTATGTTTTTTGTTTATGTAAAAGCACCATGGAAACCAGTTTTGTCAAAATTTGTTCAAAGCATTTCTAAAGGGTACTACAGAAAAATTGAATGTCAAGCCTCCCGTTTACGGTGTTTGGATAGATGGATCGAATCACAGATCAATTTTCAAAGCCTCGGTTGAAGTTGGAAAGCATGACTGGATAAATCAATTTTTCGGGATTCTGGCAACTACGAAGAAAGAAGCTGAAGAAAGCGTAGCACAAGTAGACATTCATTTTTTGCCAAAATGCTACCCTATCGTCTTTGTCAAAGCCAATCATCACAATCTAATGGAAGAAAGAGAATGTGTAACAGATTTGAAGAATCACATCGAGTTGCTTGAAGAAGAAATTGCAAAGCTAAAGATGAAGATTTCATCAAGTGCATATGATGATCAAAGTGATGAAGATTAGAAATTCTTTAATTTTTTGGGATTTTGATTTAAGGAACGGTGTTGGAAATTGTAAATCAAAATCAATATTTGTTGGTTTTGTGGAAAGTCTTTATAGATTTCTAGGGTAGTTATTATGTGTGGAAAATTGAAAAGTCGTCGTATGTTTTCTAGAGTCCTTATCTAGGTTAGATCATCAAAGTGTCAATGAGTAATTTCTATGATGCTGCATAGGATACCTAAAGGACTCATGGGAACTACAACGAAGTGTTTAATGATTACTATTTTAGGTGTGTCTTGAGTCTATAAGTATGGAGTCATTGTTGTAGAGATTGTAAGCTAAAAGAGCTTCAAGGGAAAGCTCAAAGAGAAGCTTCAAGGGAGAAGTGTAGAGATTTTAAGGGAAAAGGGAAAAGAATACCAAGTCTATTGTAAGTTGTTTTGAGATATATAAAAGTTCTTTATATTTTGGTGTTGCATTTGTGTTTTGGTGGAGCTCTACACGGACCCGTTGGCCATGTATCTCCCAAGCCCTCTTGCCTTGCTCTTTTGATCACAACACTACATAATTGATCCCTCTAATTGGGGCCAACAACTCCTTCATTGAACCACTCTAGAAATGCTAAAAAATATGGTTGTTGGAAAAACATAGATCAAGGGTTAGATGGTAACACAAACAAATAGAGAAATCAAACAAGTAAAATATTCTAGAACATGAGATCTACGTGGTTCGTCATGTATTGTGACAGAGTCCATGGGCGAAGGAAATCATAATGCTTCCACTGTCTACACAGATTACAAAGCATAACATATGATCTACATCCGAGAGCTAATGTAATGTTCCAATCCTAATCCCAAGAAATTAATTTTACTAAAAGAGAGACACTATGCAATTTAAATATCACTTATTAGTGAATTTTACATGGACATGTTGATTACATGCTAATTTATACATGATAGTAATTGTGATTATATTTGTGTAACTTATGAGATGTTATTGCTTAATATTGCGGCTTGTGATGCTGCATATCATTGAACTATAGTAAGAAGGTATTTTAATATTTAATTAAATAATATTTTAAATAAAATAGTCTACTATATGCTCGCATAAGAAGAACAATCCCGTTAAGTGGGATGCGGCAGATCACATTTAGGTGATAGGCCATCACGATTCCTCAAGAGATTAGGATGAATATATGTATATTAATCTACTTGGATGAGTTTGAGATAATCAGATATATCAAAAAAGCCAATAAGGACTTATCCTAAATAGTGTAAATAGGTTACACCTAGTTTGAGATTGATTTAAAAGTTCTAGAATTATATAACAACTTATGTATCATATCATATATATTATAGACTATTACCTGCACGTACAAGAGTAACCCCTATTGTTGTTACCATATAAGAAGCTTACCTTGTAGGTGACCCTTGTACCCTCTATACCTATACACAATTAGAATGTTGATGTTTAGTTATCACTACTTTGGCATGCTTACCTATGGTTGTGATTAATTGAATCACGTAGAACATTATAGAAAAGGAAGCAAGACTGCCCTTGCTCAACTCTAGCCTCGTCAATTCATTGCCCCCCATAAGGACCCTCCAACTTTTTTTTAAGGAGGCTTTGAGTCGGCGGTAGTAGTTGTCCACCAGACAAACCATGTGGGTCACAACTAACCCTTGTAAATGTCAGCCAATTAGTAGTAGCCCTTCCCTCTATAAAATTGTTTTTAGATATATTTTTATGAAAAATTTGGAGATGACCTAAGTCCTAATATGATGGGCAAATCGGGAGTTAACAAAGCAAAGGTCTCCTCTCAACATATTTCCACTGATGCTCCCTCAAAGGTGTCATATTCTCATAAGGGTGTACTACCATTCCCTCAAAAGTGAATCATCCCTCTCAGGCTACGAGTAAAGGTAAACAACAATCTATTTGGAAGGCTAAATCTTCTAATAGTACCATGTTGTGGGTACCTTGAGGGACTTAGCAGCTGAGAAAAGTGTTGGAGGTCACATTATAATAGTATAAAATTTTAATAAAATTAATTATATTTAATAAGTTAATAACTTCTTATTTCAAGGGGTTTTTTGACATTCGACTTCTGCTCTGTGATGGCTGGAATCCGGTGGGGTCGCAGGATCTGTTGTGACGGCGGAAAAAACAGGGTGTGGTTTTAATCTGGGTTGTGGCCGGAGTGGATGTGGCTGGATCTCTCTCCTTTCCCTCTTTCTGTCCCTGTGTGTGTTTCGTTTACAGACCCTAAGTCAGGTGATTATGATTCTGGGGAGGAGGATATTTCGAGCTGCAGAATCGAGTATGCAATGGAGGGGGTGAGGGTTGAACATGGTTTCTATAGTTCTTTGACCGAAGAAGATGGACGGCGGCTATCGTACACATTTAGGGGTGCACAATAGCTCTAGGCCTTCGAGCGGGCATTTTGAAAATTGAAATCGTACCTCGCCAGCTGGAATGAAGTGGGGAAGTCTATGTGGCATAGCGGACACATATCGTGACTTGGTGGGGCCCACAAATATTCAGATTTAATAGAAGCGATTTCTTCGAGGAGACATGGACGGGTGTCTATCGAAAGCAGTAGTGGGTTTGATACAATGGGGATGGGCCTCTCTCCCCAGCCCTTGCGTGGGCCCACAGTTCCTTTGATGCAGGTGAGGCCCATTTGTCGTAAAACAGTGTAGAAAGGTGTCCTTGTGAAGGAAGGGCCAGGGCTATGGAACTTTTTGTTGGGTACGATAGAAGTTAGGCTATTGGGTAATGTAATGGGGAATGGGAATGAGTTGCACATAACTGATATGTAAACTAAGTCTACAGTATGTAGGGTGGGTATTGTTGTAGCCTATTAGGGGACAGCTTGTCCCTTATTTGGAACTCTTTGGAATAATAAATGTCAATTTATAAATAAAAAAATTGGATCATAGTAGCTGTATAGTTCAAAGGAGTTTTGTAAACCTTGAAAAGGACATTGAGTGGTAAGGTGCAACTTTCTGTCCAAAGCGAAGGAAGTAGTAATTTATTTATGGCGGATTGGATACCTTTGATGATAGCTTGAAAACTCGCAATCGTATTGGACCCAGGATAACAGAACCCAACTGCAAACTTAGCAGTAGAGTAGCCAGTTGAACCTCTGCACCCGCCACGTGTCGGGTCTTAACTTTGCAGCACCAGTGCCATTCACTTTGATCCAATTGATTGGGTGATGTGGGGCGGCTGTGCTAAATTTTGTGCTAGCATGATCTTGATGTTTTTCAATACGGTGTTGAATTTATATTCTTGGCTAATAATATGAAGAATTTGAAGTTTTTGGAACATAATTCATGATGAGAGTTTAGTAATCCATCATTATTTAGTTTTGTAAATGATTGTCTAGATATCTTGATGGCGTGTACTTGGCTGCAACTCTAGCACTTCAAATTTGCGAGAGATAAAACAAGAGAATAGAAAACACAAGTGGGGGTTAAAATAAAATAACACTAGTAATCCCCTATGGAATATTACAGTGGTAACCATCATATACCATGCCCCTCTAATTGCTTTCCCGTGCTACTTGTGTGTTGAACTTGCAATCTGAAAAATTCCGAAGGCCTGTTTGGGTGTGGAACCTAATTGTATTTTGGGTCCAATTTTTGTATTTAGTTTGCATGTTTAAATTGCAAGTCTCCACAAAATTTGAACCCAAAAGAAATTAGGTTGGATGCCAAAACGTATGGCAGCCATAGCATTCGTGGGAAATGTAGGAGAGTAGTTAGCACCATGCACAGTGCAGTATATTCAGGTTTAACACCATCTAACTCCCTTTCTTCCTCTTTCAGGTGTAACCATAGGAGTTGGGAGCTTCCTTCTTGTTTGCCTCCTTTTCTGCCTATCATCAAGATGGAAATTCTCATTGTACAAACTTTTTTTTAGTAAGATGAGAACAAAAACCACTTGTAATGTGGAGGCATTTATACAGGAATATGGATCTCTCGTTCCACAAAGATTTTCTTATTCAGATATCAGGAAGATGACCAGTTCCTTCAAAGATACACTAGGCCAGGGTGGATATGGTAGTGTTTTCAAAGGCAAGCTCAAAGATGGCCGTCTAGTGGCTGTGAAGGTCTTGAGAGGGTCTAGAGGTAACGGAGAAGAATTCATGAATGAGGTCGCAAGCATCGGGAGGACATACCATGTTAACATTGTTAGTCTTCTAGGCTTCTGTGCTGAGGGTTCAAAGAGAGCTCTTATCTATGAGTTCATGTTGAATGGATCTCTCGAAAAGTTCATCTACACTGAAAAACCAAGAAAAACAGACCCATTGAGATGGGAAACATTATACCAAATTGCGGTTGGAATTGCTCGAGGACTAGAGTATTTACACCGTGGTTGTATCACTCGCATTTTGCATTTCGACATAAAACCTCATAACATTCTTCTAGATCAAGACTTCTGTCCTAAAATCTCAGATTTTGGACTTGCTAAGCTATGCCCAACAAAAGATAGTATTATATCGATGCAGGATCAGCGAGGGACTGCTGGATACACTGCCCCAGAGCTATTCTGTAGAAACATTGGAGGAGTGTCTCACAAATCTGATGTTTATAGCTATGGAATGATGGTTCTAGAAATGGTAGGAGGGAGAAAGAACATCGATGTCAGCGTGGAAAATATCAGCGAAATATATTTTCCGCATTGGATATACAAGCGCCTTGATTTAAACGGTGATCTACAGCTACATGGAGTTACAACAGACGAAGAAGAGAAAACTGCAAGGAAAATGATTTTAGTGGGTTTGTGGTGCATACAAACAGTTCCGTCAAATCGACCTTCAATGAATAGAGTTGTGGAAATGCTAGAAGGTACCCTTGAGGGCTTACAAATGCCACCAAAGCCATATCTATCATCTCCAACAAGATCATCTCATGATACTTCTACCCTGTCAACGATCATAAGAGAAGGTTCACTTTAGATTTGGCATTGAAGGTCTGAGGGTGTTGTGTCCTGATTTTGTATCCCCTAGTATATTACTTTTATATTCCATGCATCTTTGGCAATGTGTAAAGACACCTTACAAAGATTAGATTTTGAAGTTTCGAAGGATCATTTTGGAAAATTATGTCCCCATTCATTTGACTGTTCATAGCTTTTGGTACTGTTAATGTCCCTTAAGACTAATATACTATTAATGAGAAATGCTAGCTCCAGATGTAACCCGTTCAGACACAGTGAAAAGCCTAAAATCCTGTTATGTAATGTCAACAAAAAATACCACATAGCCAACTTCAAACCCAAATAGACCTGGTTTGGGCATATCTCCAGCCCAAACCTCAACCTGAAGAAGAAGAAGAAGACCCATGTTCCTGATGTAGTAAATAATCCAGTTTCGTAGGTTTCAAGAGAGTTTCTAGTTTTTGTTTAAAATATATATGTTCTAAATGTCTATGTTAGTTGTTTTCTTCCTTTACCTAAAGCAAATAACATCACGAGGAGACTAGCTAAGATATATCTAGGCCAGAAATTTTGATGTGGATGCAAGGTCTGGAATCCCTGAATTGCAAATTGCAGTTTATTGCTGCATGTAGGGTCTTTTCTGTTCCATAAATTTGTGAACATCATCTTTTAAAAAACAACTCTGTGAACTTTAATTAGAAATAGTAGATGTAACCATTTCTTGTCTTAGGGATGAAGAAATTGCTAGATTTTGCTGCAACTAATCTTGGAGCATCCAAACTAATGGAAAATTATATCTGCACTCCCTTTTTATTCTCTAGTGAGTGTAATGGATAAACCAAACAACAAAAATAAAATAAAAAGGTAATTAAATATGATATATGTTCTGCCTGTCTGATAATGGGACTTCTCACTCCAATATAATTCACTAGTCATACAGTAAAGGATCCAATGGTCTCCTTCTCGAAATGGCTGCATTTGTCATACTGGTGTTTTTATTTGTTTGAGACTGTAAAGCTTCCTTCCAATTTACAAATGTATTTATCAAATTCTTTGTTCTGCTTCATTTTTAAATTTTGAACCACTGTGGACGAATTTTGTAGACATATTCTCCAAATTCAAGGATGAGAAAGAAAAGACATCCTTCCATTATGAACAATACCGTGAGCATCCCAGTTTGCTTCCACTGCTTACAAACTTTATAGTTTAGTTTTGGAGGCTTCTTTGTTTTTCAGGGAAGATGCAAAAGACAGCTTGCTGAAATTAAGAAGACATGTCCAAGCACAGCAGAAACATGGGTTTCAGTTCTTTTCTTCCACTTTGCAGCAACATAAAACAACAAAAATAGGTAAAAGGGTGGGAGATTTTTTTGATTTTTGTGGGTGTGGTAAGATTTCGACGTTTTCTTTGAGATTAAGTGTCAGGGGTACATCTGCAGCAAGCATTACTCGTGTAGAATATAAAAGTAATTTCATTATTGAAAGAAAGGAGGCCCATACTTCATATCCTTTTCAAACCTTCCATCTCTGGATGCAAAATTGGTGCTCGTTTGCAAATAAAGCATCTTTTACACCTATGCCTTGTTTCCTTGTCTTCCAACTGCCGCCGGTTGTCCATATCTTATGGCTGAACTTAATCATGTGCATCGGAAATCCAATGATTCTAGAGACTAGAGAAAAATTGATGACTTTTACCCCTACTTGCCCAGGCCTTGCATGTTGATGGCATGATTGGTTATGGGAAGTTGCACTGTCTTAAGGATTTCAAGACAACAATTGATTGGGCGACATGGCGGTGCGTGGCTTATGGTCGCCATGCGAGCTGAGATGCTTTGTTGGCCAAGGTGCGTTTTGGCAAAGGTGTTGTGTTCTGGCTGAGTGCTTGGATACCTGCCGGGGGCCCTGTCTTGCCATGCCGCATGGCAGCATTCGACCAGTCTTCGTGGGACCTGAGCCACGCGTCAGTACACTGTTGATGCCCGATTTTGTCTCCAGCAAGTAGTAATTCCATTCCAATCCTTTTAAATTTATACAGCAACAGTTTACCATGGTTAATGGTATTTGCCACTTTTACTTCAATGTATTCGACGATTTAAGTACAGTGAAGTACTTCTCTTCCCAATAATATTAGTCTCCCCTCTACCAATGATGAAATATATGTATAGTCTAAAGCTATACGAATTAGTACCACCACACCAATTCACCTTGGCCCGAAACCATTACTACTGGACAAACTAATTGGTCTTTTCTTCGTCCTTCAATATTTAGGAGTCTTTCTTGGTTTTTCATATATCTTCAAAAGCAACTTGCAGTCAAAAACAAAAAGATGAGGAAGAGATCTGTTTTCAGGGGGTGCCTAACTGATGCGTGCTCCACACGGTTATGTGTGTCTAGTCCAAGGAGAAAGCGAAAGTTATGTGTGTCTAGTGACTCTAGTCCAAGGAGAAACAGAAAGTCATACGAAGGAAACTTCTATTAGCCACTTTCCCATCATTCACCAAGTCTAGAGCCCTTGGTCCAAGTCATGGGTCGACGTCTCAACTGAGAAAAAAATTGACTAAAACACAACAGTAAATAGCTTTGCGTTTCCTTCTTTTGTTAAATAAAGGAGAAAGAGCTTTGTGTTTATTTTTATCTTGAGATTGTTCAATTGGGGATGGCTTTAACTCTCCCCTCCATAATTGTGTTTCTCTTCCTTCTCTTTCACCTTGCTCATCTCTCAGCCCAACAAGTTAATGACAACAGTGAAAAATGTCCTCAGTTTGTTTGTGGAAACCTTACTGGGCATCAGATTTCCCTTCTTCAACATCAACACTTCGAACTGCGGCTTCTATGGCATCAACTGTGAGGACAACATACCAAAGATCAAACTCGAGGAAAAAACGTTCATCGTCAAAAACATCTCATATGAACAACAACGAGTCATGATTCAAGACAGCGAACTGTGGAATCTTACCAAATCAAACATCTGTGATTTCCCTACCAATTTTTCACTGCCTGAATTTCCACGTCTCCAAATTCGTTCGAGCACCAACCTGACCGTTTATTATTGCAAGCACAATCATTATACAGTTCCTGATAATATCTCGCCAGAGGTTCGTAATTACACAGATTGTGAAGGCAAAGATCTCTATTATACAGAAAATAACACTCTGCCAAGACAAAATCTTCCACAAAATTGTTCGATGGTTGTGTTACCAGTGTTTCAATTGTGGGAAGTTTGGGATGACAACGATTTTTTGTCTATATTTGCTGCGGGTTTCGCTCTTCAATGGGATATTGATCCAAAATGCGAAGATTGTTACAAGAAGGGAGGTACTTGCACGGTCGATGAGGTGACGAAGATTTTCAGATGCCAAGGTATGAAATAGCCAGTTGGTTGTTGAACCATGAAATCGTTCTTTAATGTGCTTTTGGATGAACATTCAAATTGTATTTGGGTGCAATTTTTGTTTAAACTTGCAATGTAGACTGATTTGCTCCGCACAAAGACCCTTATATCTCTACACCACATTCTTAGACACGGAGTAGCTAGATTGGGATTGAGCTGCGTAGTTAAATAACTTGAATTACAAGGGGTGTTTTAATAGAACAAGGGTGGTTTTAATATATCTATAGCCTTGCAAGATCCTTGGCCCTCTTTAGACTGCCGGAATTTTCTGGAAAAGTTTGGATAGGAATTTATTTTTTAAAATTTTCTGCTTCTTTTATGCACGCACACACATATATTTTTATTTAAAATCTCATAGTAAGCCCTTATAGTCACTTTTATGATGATCCAAACATCTAAAAAATAGATTCTACCTATTTTGTAGGTGCAGGAACCACTAAAGCACAAAAAAATTGTAGAATCTTTTTCCGAAGTGTGACCCATGAAGAGTTTCGTTTCTTATATTTCTCATTTTTTAGGGAAAATTAAGGAGATTCTATAGAGCAACTTGGAGTCGCTTCCGCAATCCACTTCTACCTGATTCCATAGGCAAGAATGAGAAGCATTAACGAACACGCCCTAAGTACCTGCATAATTAATTAAACTAACCGCCAGAGTTACAACTCTGCAACCCATTAAAACTAATGTCCACACCCATGAAATTAAACATTAAAAATCCTCCCAATTATCCAAAATAAAAAAAACTACACACATGTACAGAAATAAAATAATAAAGCCAATAACAAGATACTCCCAAAGCTAGTCTAGTAGTCTACGCATGCACTAGAAACAGGCTAGAAAGCCAGTAAGTAACAAAACACGAGTCAATAACTAGAAAACATGAGTGAGCTAGAAAGCCAGTAAGTAATATAACAAATCCCTAGTATAATATTAGAAAGTCTCATATTCATCATAACAGACAAAACAAGATAGAATTAGACAAAAGCATGCATGAAAACAAATAATCTCATTTGCATAGACTGTAGATCACAAATCACGTAATTATAGGGTTCATGGGTACCTAAGTTCCAGATGACAGGTGTACCGAACTAGCGACAACTGCTATTAAGATGGCAGCATGGGGGCACCGATGTAACACAAACAACAACTGCTATTAAGCCGGTGGCACGGAAGTACCACAAACAACTACTATTAAGCTGGCAGCAAGGGGGCACGCAAACAACAAAAAAAAAACTGTTATTGAAGCATCAGCATGGGTCGAAAGAGTTTCTGTGTGTTAAAAATATGAGGTGCAGGTGATGATATGCCAACCCGGGGGGGGGGGGTAGAGTGCACTGTAGATTTTTATAGTGGTTTGGTCCATGTCTCCGGACCTTGAAAGTTTCACTAATCCGATCTTCTTAATGGTGAAGATCAAACCAATTAAAATGAGGTGGCTCCGCACCTCACCACTTGCCGACGGAGATGGATCTACATCTCCCAACACTCGCCTTCAGAGATAGCTCCGCGTCTCCAAACATTTGCCAATTACAATCAAGGTTTTAAATTTCGACCGAAATCCGAAATTTCAGGTTTCGATCGAGAGCGAAACTGAAATTGGGTGAAGTCGAAACGTTACAAAATTGCAACCGAAATTTCAAAATTTTGTTTTCCTCGAAATTTCGTGCCGAAATTTAAGGAATATCACCAAAAAATCTTGATTTTATTCATTATTTAATAATATCCCAAAATTTCAGCCAAATTTATCGAAATTTATTTAAGTAATTTCGCCGAAATTTTGTGCGGGGTAAAATATTAATATATTTGATTTCGATAGATTTCGTCCGAAATTTCGAAATTTCAGTTTCGGTGAGGACCGAAACGCATTCCATAACCTAAATTTGAAAGAAAGAAAGAGAAATGCCTATGAAAGGCTAAACAATGATATATGATATACAAGTTGATCCTAGAGTCCAATCCTCACAAAAGTGATCAATAGAGGGACAAGATGGGTTATACACTCAAAAGAATTTCACATATGTTTTAGGAATGAATTAGTTTCTATTTGAGGGGTTAAAGGCTTATTTATAGCCCAAGGAGACCAAAACTAGCTTTATAGTGGTTAACGGGCAAGCTGGACAAATGCCTGAGCGCACACCATGTCTTGGGTTTAACTTCGCAGTCCCCTTGGCATTGAATGTGATATAATTTATGAGTGTGTGTGTGCGGTGGTGGTGGTGGTGGTGTGTGTAGTGGTGGTGGTGATGGAAGTCGAATACACTCATCCAAGGTTTTTTTTTTAATGATTTAATATCAAGATATCTTGATGCCATGGAACTTCGTTTTTAACTGTAGCACTTCAATTTGCCCCGAGATAAAACAGGGAATAGAAACTACATGGAAAGTGGGAGATTCAACAAAAAATTTCACTAGCAATCCTCAAGGCTCTATTCACTTGCCTTCTTGAGAAAGGAAAGGAGAAGAAAGTAAGCGAAATTTTCCTGTTATTGGACATGATTTGACATTTTCTGCCGTTCACTTCTAGGGAAAGCGGAATTACACAGGTGGAAAATATAAATAATAACGTGGAAAACCAACTTTCTTGCACTTTCCCTCTAAATTTTCTCACCAAAAGGATCAGAAAATCACTTTCCTGAGAAAATCACTTTGCCTGCATACTTTCTTTTCCTTTCTCGCCAAGCGAACAACGAAATTTTCCCACAAAAAGGAATTTTCTCACTATCTCTTTTCCTTTCTTTTCCAGTTTTCCACGTCAGATTCTTTTCCTTTATTTTCTTTTCCTGCAGCTAGAAAACAAGTGAACAGAGCCCAAGGGAATAATCCAATAGTAAGACTCTTTCATGCTCCTCTGAACCATAAATGCCCAAATAGCTCTTCTTTCAAGTCCGACCTAGAATGTGCCAGAGAGTGAAAGTTGCACTATTCCGGTGAGACGTCAACCTTTTGTGTGTGGGGGCTGCTTGATGAACAGCCCAAATAATTTTCCGCGTGCTGTGGGTGATTTAGATATTAGAAGATCGTATTCAATGCATTCTACCTGCAATCCATGAAATCCCAAATATAGTGTTTTACATGACAACTGAAATTAAGGTGAGTTTGGATATACATTACAGCTTCCTGGTAATTGCCCGGTGGATTTGGAAATTTAACCCAACTGCTTTCGGGAGCAATTTGTGTAGCAAAACTGAAAATTTTCAATCACCTGTTTGGGTGTGGAACCTAATTGTATTTTGGGTCCAATTTGGTAATAAAATTTGAAAGATTAGATTGCAAGTTTCTACACAAATTGAACCCAAATGTACACTTAAGAAAACAAGGTTTTTAAAATTATCGGCCACCCAAACACGTCCACACAAATGTAAGAGAGCAGTTAGCACCATGGACATTGCAGTATGTTCAGGTTGAACACAGTATCTAAACTCCCTTTCCTATTCTTTCAGGTCTAACCGCAGGAATTGGGAGCTTCCTTCTAGCATGGATCCTTTTCTTCCTATCCTCTCGTAAAAAGGGAAGAAATATTGTTCATAAAGGGAGAAAAAGCAATGCTCACAATGTGGAGGCGTTTCTTCAGAACTATGGATCGCTTGCTCCCCAAAGATACAGTTATTCAGATATCAAGAAGATGACAAGTTCCTTCATAGGTAAATTAGGCCAAGGTGGATTTGGTGCTGTTTTTAAAGGCAAGCTCCGAGATGGCCGTCTAGTGGCTGTGAAAATCTTAAGTGAGTCGAAAGGTAACGGGGAAGAATTTATCAACGAGGTTGCAAGTATCGGCAAGACTTATCATGTCAACATTGTCAGTCTTCTAGGTTTTTGTGCCGAGGGATCCAAGAGAGCACTCGTGTACGAGTTCATGCCCAATGGTTCTCTCGAAAAGTTCATTTACGCTGAGAAATCAAGACAAACAGATCCATTGGGATGGGAAACATTATACCAAATTGCAGTTGGAATTGGTCAAGGGCTAGAGTATTTACACCATGGTTGTAGCACTCGCATTTTGCATTTCGACATAAAACCTCATAACATTCTTTTAGATCAAGACTTCTGCCCTAAAATCTCAGATTTTGGACTAGCGAAGCTATGCCCAAATAAAGATAGTATTATATCGACGTTGGATGAGCGAGGAACTGTCGAATATATTGCCCCTGAGGTATTATGTAGAAACATTAGACGAGCCTCTCACAAGTCCGATGTTTATAGCTATGTAATGATGATGCTAGAAATTGTAGGAAGAAGAAAGAACATCAATGCCAGAGTGGAGAATATGAATGAAATATATTTCCCGCATTGGATATACAAGCGGCTGGATTTAAATGATGATCTAGGTCTCCATGGAGTTACAACAGAAGAGGAGGAGAAAACTGCAAGGAAGATGATCTTAGTGGGTTTGTGGTGCATACAGACAGATCCGGCAAATCGACCTTCGATGAATAGGGCGTTGGAAATGCTAGAAGGAACCCTTGAGAGCTTACAAATGCCACCAAAGCCATTTCTATCATCTCCTAAAAGATCATCTCATGATTCTTCTACAACGTCATTGATCATAAGAGAAGGTTCTCCTTAGGCCTGTTGGTTTAAGATTCTGTCAACCGATTATGACACCAATTCCAATTATAGGACTCAAAATTAGACGCAAATTTGTGTCAAATAATCAGAATGGGAGCCACCATCGGTTGTCAGAATCTTAAACAAACAGGGCCTTAGGCCCTTAGTTGAGGCATGGAAGGTATGAAGATATCCCAAGGTTGTGTCCGGATATTGAATCTCCTCGCAGGCTGCTCTTATTTTGGAAAATGGGTGTCCATACTCATTTGGTTTAGTAGTGGCACTACCTACTTTTCAAGACGGTTTCTGTTTTTTATTTTAACTACATACGTTCTGAATTCTATGTTAGATGTTTTCTTCATCTACCAAAAGCCAATGACATCCCATGTATGGTCGTATCTGTTCATTATTCTCTGTATGGTCTTAACGACCTTCGATGAATAGGGTGTCAGATGCATGTTCATTATTCTCTGTATTGGAAATGGCAGATTATTGCCGGATGTATGGTCTTATCTGTTCCACAAATTTGTGAATAAATTTGTTTATCTTTTATCATGATTCGAAAGGAAAGAAATTTCAAAAATATTGGTCCTTTTCAAAATTTTCCAAAAATTCCAATCCAAACAGGTCTTTAGTGATGAAGAAATTCCTAGATTGTGTTGCAACTAATCTTGGAGCATCCAAACTAATGGAAAATTATACCCGCATTCCCTTTTTATTCTATAGTGAGTGTAATGGATAAACCAAAGAAAAGAATAAAAAAAAGTAATGGAATATGATATCTGTTGGCTCTCTTCTGATAATGGGACTTCTCACTCCAATATAATTCACTGGCCATACAGGAAAGGATGCAGAGGTCTCCTTTTAGAAATGGGTGCATTTGTCATCATAGTGTTTTTATTTGTTGGAGATCGACTGTAAAGCTTCTTGCTAATCTGCAAATGTATTTATCAAATTATTTGTTCTGCTTAGTTTTTAAATTACAAAACATTGTGGGTGGATTTTGTTGACATATTTTCCAAATTCGAGGATGGGAATTAAAAGATGTCCCTCCAGTTGGGATCCATTGCTTAGGAACTTTATAGTTTAGTTTTGAAGTCTTCTTTGCTTTTCATGGATGAGTGCTAGTTGAAATTAAGAAGGCATGTCCAAGCACAGTAGGATCATGGGTCTCTTCTTGTTGGTCCTCTTCTTCAATTTTTGCTGCAAAATAAAAGAAACGAAAAAGGGGAAAGGGGTGGGAGATTTGCATGATTTTTGTGGTTTGGTTAGATTTTGCAGTTTTATTTAAGATTAAATGGCAGGAATTTTGGGATACATCTAAACATGATTGATATGCAGCTTCCATTCTTCACGTAGGATATGAAAATAATTTCAATTATTGAAAGAAAGGGGGCCATACTGTTAGATATTTTCAAATTAATGAGTCTTTTGAAAAGATTTTGTAAATAGCTTTTGAAACAAAAAAAGGTTTTATTTTGGAAAAGGTGTTATGAAGTAGAAGTGTTGTGGGAACCAAACTTTTAGTCCCACATTGGAAGTTAGAAACGGTGGAGAGGGGTTAATATACTCCCTTCTACTTTTCTCACATGCTTTTGTAGCACATGTGGGTCTTAGAAAATGGTGGACGTGATGATGCAACGCACGGCGTTCGCAGTAGGGCACTAGTTGTGCACTTTTTTTTTTCTTTTGGTAGGTTAGTTGCGCACTTATTCTCTCATTTGTGCTTGGATATTTCATGTCATCTCCCCCACAAAATATCCTCCATGGCAGCGCCTTTCTGTCTTTTTCATCTCCTTTATCATTCTACTTCTTTCGGTCTCTTCCCTTTTTAATAATTCTCGCTGTTTCTGCAACTACTTGGAAGCTTGCAAACCAAACGTGTGCAGAAAATCCATACCTGGAAGACTAGACTTTTAAGATGCGTCTCCTCAATTTCATTCCATTAAATTACTAAAAATCTTACCATCAACCCCTGCAGATCGGTCGAAAAATCCAGTTTGGGAGACACTAGAAATGCATCAGTTCCTCTAACAATCTTTACTTCTCTTCCTATGCTTTGCTTCAAATTTCTTGTCACGGGCGTAGGACATAACAATGCCGTCTACCTTCAAAGAGAGCTCTACAAATACACAAGGCTAAAAAAATAATATAAGATCCAAGCATAGTATAAACTGAACTAAAGGAACTTAACAATGTTTTTTACAAGGCTCGTATAATACTCACTATCTAACTGATCAAGTGGAACTGCAGGATCTCCAAAATTAAGCTTCAGCTTCTTCGTTCGTCTCATGAGGATCGAAATCTGAAAATGTTTTAAACCACAATCAGCTGAAAAGGTCAGCACGAAATACCAGACTACTCTAAGTGTTAGTCTAAGCATGCCAAGGCTCAATAAGGGTCAAACATATATGACCAGAGCTTACTACAAAATATCTCATATAGGAAATAGGTGTGTCAATAAGCAAAGATGCATATCAATATGAAATACTGAACACAAGGTGCAATGGTAACGAAACAATATCGAAACAATGGTCAATGTCAAAGAGTATCGAGAACGCAAAGTCCAAAATCCACTTCTAGCTGATCGGCATGGTCTAGAAGGCATGTTGTTGCTTACACGTGTTGGAACTAGTTCCTCCAAAGTTCAGATACCTGTCGACATGGCCAAGTGTTTTACCCCCATATGGCAGGGTCCAGAGTCATCTCGTACTACCCCCATGGTTGGGTCCAAAATTGCTAATTGTTTTATCCCCATATGGCAGGGTCTAAAAATAACCCAAGCCTCCACAGAATTGTCCATAACTGATACTGCCAAAATCCACAACAAATAGTACCCACAAGTCTAGATAGTGAAATAAATGTCCAAAACAGATAGTAATCAAAATCAACTTCGGGTATAGATCTTACCTTGATCCGTGATCTCCTATTACAACACTTGATCTTCTCTTCTTTTTCCACGAAACTCTTCTCTTGGGGCTGAACAAGACGTCTTTAGGATTGTTTTAGTTCCCACAAATACACAAAAGATATATTTATAGGCTTTCGATCTTAAAGAAGCTCTAATCAAATTGACTTAGAAGACAAAAACGTCCCTCTTTTAAAGAGGGAGACGAATTTGCAGGGGGTGATTTTGGATATTTACATTTCTTTTTACCAATATGCATTTGTAGATTGCTTGTATGACAACTGCCTTCCTTTCCGGTTCACCTGTAGAAGCATCACCCTCACTTGGAAGCTTGGTCTTGTAGAAAATCCACACCTTGAGAAGACTAGACTTACTACTAGTCTTGTCCTTAAGTCTTCCATTTCTTTCCTTTAAATTACTAAATACCTTAACATCTCTACTGAAAATCGGTTGAAATAGCCTAGTGGCAGAGAACCCTGAAAAATCTCAGTTGGCGAGTCTCGCAAAATGCATCAGTTGCTCTTACTATCATCTCTTCTCTTCCACTTCTTTGGCCCTAATTTCACATATTGCCTGTGTGAGACCCATTAATACGGTAATCAGTCGCTTTTTCAGACTCAAATTTGAAAGCAAAAGAAGAAAGACTATTTGAGAGGGTGTCCATACCAATTCCGGTTCTGGTTTCTTTCTCGTGAAATCAGTCCTACGCGTTCCCAAAACGCGTGTGAAAAGACTACGGACCCTGCATTTCAGTGCCGTGTTCCTCCGCACTCAATTACTAGGAAGCTTGCAAACGAAACGTCATTCTTGGTCTCGTAGAAAATCCATACCTTGAAAGACTAGACTTTTACCACTAGTCTCTTCCATGAAGTCTTCCATTAAATACCTTACTATCACTCATCCTACAAGTCGGTCGTAATAGCTCAGTTGTAGAGAACCCAGAAAAATCCCAGTTGGGGGAGTCTTTCAAAATGCATCACTTGCACTTACTATGTTGCCTAATCATCCTCTTCTTTGCGCCAATTTCTTTTTCCCAAGAAGAGCAAATGATAGATAATGACAATTGCTGCGGAAGCATCACCTTTAACATTAGTTACCCTTTACACGTTGTCAACCCCCCTACAAATTGCAGCCATCCTGGTTTTGAAAATACCTGCCACGACAATCATCAGGAGAAAGAGATTAAGTTCAGGGCATACGTTGTGAAGGGGTTCGATCAAGAGAACTTGATCCTAAGGATTGTCGATACGGATTTGGGGTCTAATGAGTGCCCTCGGCCTTCGGATAACATTGATGTCTCATTATTTGATTATGCTGTTGGTCAGTAGCATATCATTTTCTATTACTGCTTCAGACCCATTCAAATTTCAGATATCAACCAAGTTCCTTGCCTCTTTAATAAACCCAATCATACTTACTTTATGTTCGATCCAATCTATAAGGACACGCCTATTGAATTGAGGCCTACTTGCCAAGCTATTGTGGCTTCCATTCCTATTCCTAGAAAGGCTGTGGATCTCATGATGCTCAACGAATCGAGTGTTGGCTATGTTCTAAAGGAGGATTTCTATTTGACGTGCAAATTCGGCCCTGGAGAGTTCTGCCCTCCTAACCCAGGCTTTACTCATGAAAGCCCCACCTGTTTCTGCAGCAACAGGACACGTCTCTTCTCCTCGTGCCCAACCGGTATGCTACTTTTTCTTGTGTCCCACATAATTCATAAGCCTGCTAGGTGCTAGTGTTACTTGCTTATAGTAAATGGAAATTGCTAAGTAGACACTTATTGGGCTCCATTCGTGCCTCGTGTACATGATGGGATCACGTCGGTAGATCGGAACAGTGGTCAAGTCTGGTCGAATAGAGTTGAGAACACCTTGATTGATTAGATGATCTAAGATCCTTGATCCATGAAATCCTGGTTAGGCATGTTCGTTTTTTGGATTTTGAACCGAATATGAGTCCAAAACTGATTATTGAACGGGCCAAGTCCAACACTAGGCCCTGTTCGTTTAAGATGATAACCTATTGTGAGTCCAGAACCAATTTAGGTTGTCATGATCTTAAACGAAAAGGGCCTAATCAATTTTGAACTCAAAAATCCAAAGATAAACCATTGATTTTGACAGCGCCCTAGTCCGAGGACCATGTCGGTCTTATCGTGTTATTGACGGCCCTAAATTCACATGTTGCCTGTGTGGGACCCATTTTTTAGACTTCAAATTTGAAAGCAAAACAAGTTAGACTAGTTGAGATGGTGCCAATACTAATTCCGGTGTACTGATTTCTTTCTCGTGAAATCACTCGCTCCTACGTGTGACATACGGCGTGTGGAAAGAACACCAATCCGTGCATTTCATGGTGTTGAGTGCCTCAGCAGTCAACATTTCTGCAATTTCTTAGAAGCTTGGTCTTGTAGAAAATCCATACCTTGAGAAGACTAGACTTTCAGGAGAATTTATATGATGGCTGGCCGTGAAAACACGTGAAGTCTTGGAAAACAGGTATGGCCCACTTTTTTTGATGATCCAAACCGTTCATCTGTTTGGGCACAACATAACCAATCTGAACTGATCTGAATATGGAGATTTCCAAAAACCATTTATGGAATCTTCTACAGATCGGAGGGTTAGGATCATCCTATGGAAATGATTTTTGGGGCACAACCTATCTACTTTGTGCCTAAACAGATGAACGGTTTGGATCATCAAAAAAAAGTGATGGGTGGCCGTGAAAACACGTGAAGTCTTGGAAAACAGGTATGGCCCACTTTTTTTTACCACTAGTCTCTTGCATGAAGTCTTCCATTAAATACCTTACTATCTCATCCTACAAATCGGTCGTAATAGCTTAGTTGTAGAGAACCCAGAAAAATCCCAGTTGGGGGAGTCTTTCAAAATGCATCACTTGCACTTACTATGTTGCCTAATTGTAAATAATTAAAAGAGAGTGTAAGACAACAACCAAATAGATTGTCTTTCTTTGATACTTGATGATTTGAGCTTACATACGACTGAATTTAAATAAGAAAAGAAGGCTAACTCCTTCCTACAAATAAGCAACTAAAAAAAAATGCTCCCTACAGATAAGCCACAACGGCACTACTAGCAATTTAAAAGATAATGCTAAATAACTGCTCCCCCAGTATCTCAACCACACCGAGTCTTGAGATTGACTGAATAACTAACCCACTAACCAATATTTTTGTAACATCCCCTCTTATTGCTTAGTTGGTATCTGCATCCTTCATTCCTAAGCTTGACTTGAACTTGTTAAACTTCTCTGCACTTAAGGATTTGGTGAAGATATCTGCAACTTCTTCGTCTGTTGGTACATGAATCATTTCTATTTCCTTGTTTAGAACCTTTTCTCGAACGAAATGATAATGGATCTCTATATGCTTTGTGTGAGCATGAAATGTTGGATTTTATGCCAACATTATGGAACTGATGTTGTCACTTTTGAGCTTAATGCTGTAATCAACCTTTTCTCCAACATCTTCAAGCAATTGAGTTAACCAAACACTGTCGTAGGTGGCTAGCATTGCAGCTCTATATTCTGCTTCGGTGGATGAGAGTGCTACAGTAGGTTGTTTCTTGCTTGCCCAAGATACAACTCCTGTGCCCAAACTGAAACAGAATCCCGACGTTGAGCAACGTGTAGATGGATCTCCGGCCCAATCTGCATCGTAATAGCCTGAAAGTTTTATTGAAACTCCACATTTATAAAAGACTCCTTCGTTGACTGTTCCCTTTACATATCTTAAGACGTGCTTGACAGCTTCCATATGAGATTTCCTTGGATTTTGCATGAATTGACTCACAATTCCCACAGCATAAGCCAAATTTGGACGAGTAATTGTCAAATATATGAGACTGCCAACAATCTCCCTGTACAACCAAGGATCATCAATGAGTGCTCCTTCATCTTTTGTCAAGTTGTGATTCACTTCTAATGGTGTTGGCATTGGATTGGAATCCAACATTCCAAACTTCTCAAGTAACTCCAGAGCAAATTTCTTTTGCATGATTAAAATGCCATGATCATTCTGCACTACTTCAATTCCAAGGAAAAATTGAAGTTCTCCCAAGTCTTTCATCTCAAAGCTTTGGAAGAGATCATTCTTTACTTTCTCAATCATACCAGAATTACTCCCCATAATAATGAGATCATCAACATATATGGCACATATTGTTAATGATTGTGGAGAGTTGTTGATAAATATGCAGGAGTCAGCATGTGAGGCAATAAATCCATGAAAGTAAAAGAATTCTCTAACCTTGGCAAACCAGGCTCTTGGAGCTTGCTTTAGCCCATTCAGTGCCTTTGTGAGTTTGCACACATAATTTGGCTTTTCAAGATCTTTGAATCCTTCTACTTGATCCATATAGATCTCTTTGTCAATTTCTCCATTTAAGAATGTATTTTTCACGTCCATTTGATGCAGTTTCCATCCTCTTTCAACTGCAATTGCTATGATAACTCGAATGCTTGTGATTTTGGCAACATGGCTGAACGTCTCATCATAGTCATCACCATAGGTCTGTGAGAATCCTCTTGCCACTAATCGAGCTTTGTAACGCTCAACTTCACCATTGGATTTACGCTTAATCTTGTAAATCCACTTGCAACTGATAGGCTTCTTTTCAGCAGGGAGTGGAACAAGCTCCCATGTAGCATTCTTAGTTAATGCTTGCATTTCTTCTTCCATAGCTTGCTGTCACTTTGGATCATTTGCTGCCTCTTCATAGATTTTTGGTTCATAGGAGTTTATGACCTGTATCATGTAAGCATAGTGTAGGTTTGTGACATAGTAATCAGCAAGTCTTCTTGGAGGATACCTTTCACGTGCCGGATATTGATGTCTTCTAGCAGGAGAATTAGGTGAAGTGAAGATCTCATCATTCTCTTGAGAATTCGGCTGTGAAGAATTTTCAGATTCTTCTACTTCTTCATGCTGTGGTGTGAAGGGCAATAACTCTTCTTTATTCTCTTGAGATGGCTGGTACCATTGTGATTCCTCATCAAACTTGACATCCCTGCTTTCATATATACGCCTCTTGATGGGATCAAAGCATCGATATGCTTTCCGTTTCGATGAGTAGCCAACAAAGATGCACTTTATAGCTTTCTTGTCAAGTTTATCTTGGCGTTCATCGGTGCTCTTCACATATGCAATGCTTCCAAATATCCGCAAGTGTTCTAGACTTGGTCTTCTTCGAAACAACAGTTGATATGGAACTTCCATTTCAGCTCGCAGTGGCATCCGAATGATTAAGTATACTGCAGTATTCATTGCTTCAGCCCAGTAGATCTTCGCCATTTGCTTCCCACTAAGCATTGCTATAGTTGCTTCAGCAATGTGGCGGTTCTTCCTTTCAGCAATTCCGTTTTGCTGTGGTGTTTCAACACATGTAAGCTGCCTTTTTATACCATGCTCCTCGAGAAACTTGATGAACTCATTTGATATGAATTCTCCACCATTGTCTGTCCGTAGGTTCTTTATCTTCCTGTTAAGTTGATTCTCAACCAGAGCTTTAAACATTTTAAAATTTTCAAAAACCTCGGACTTATGACGAAGAAAATACAGCCATGTATATCGTGAATATTCATCAATAAATGATACAAAGTACCTCTTCCGACTGTGTGACTCAACAAGACTTGGTCCCCAAACATCACTATGAACAACTTCAAGAGGGTAGTGTGCCAAACTTTTAGAGGCCGTGAAGGGCTGCCTTGATGCTTTAGCGAATGCACATGCTTCACAGATGACTTGCTCACAGTGTTGAATGAGAGGAATACCAGTGACCAGATTCTTTCTTGACATATCTGCCACCCTTTGAAAATTGCAATGCCCCAATCTTTTGTGCCAATGATGAGCTATGGCAAGTGCATAATTCTTCTTTGTTGGTGATCCTTCCATTGTTAGAGCAAATAGTCTTCCCACCTTCTTGCCTCGTGCTACTAAGTCACCATTCTCTTTCTTGTAGATCTCACATCCATTGCCGCTGAAATTGACATCATAGCCTTGGTCTACGGGCTGTCCTACAGACATGAGGTTCTTGCAGAGTTTAGGAACATGAAGGACATTAAATAATTTGTTAATACCTCCATTTGACTCTTGCAATTCAACTTGGCCTTGCCCTTTGATTTCAAGAGTGGTATTGTCTCCCGTTATGACACCCGAGACCTTCGTGAATGGTTCTTTGGTGACAAACAATTCCTCCCTTGGGGTCATGTGATTTGAGCACGCTGAGTCAATGTACCATTGATCATTTGCAAGATCTGATTTCTCCATCATGCACAGGGCTTCTTCATTCTTGTTATCATCACGATTTTCATCTGGTTGATCTTCATATTCCTCTACAGCGCTGTAATTTCCTTCCTTGTGCCAATAGTCCCTTGCAAAGTGACCTCTCTTGCCGCAGTTGTAGCAGTTGAAATTCCTGCCATTGTTGGTAGATGGTCGAGACTGGTTGCTGTTTGGATTCCTAGATCCCTGAAACTTTGCCTTTCCTCGAGGCTTTCCACGAGCATTAGTGAATAAGGCTTCGTTAGAATTCTCATACCTTTCAGGTTTGCTCTCCAGTTTACGTCTTTCAAGCAGGGCTTTTTCTTGAAGAAGGAGGCTCACTGCCTCATTCATGGATGGCTTCTCCTTCTGAATTAACACTCGCATAGCATAAAATTCAGTTCTTAGATTTTCTTATATGATGGCAACGCGAGTGTTATTCTCCATCTTGATGCCGATGCCCTCCAATTGATCACAGATGTCTTTGACCTTGCGAGAGAATACAACAATGGAGTCTTCTCCTTGTTTGTTGGCTCGTAATTCAGCTTTCAAAAAGTATTTTCTCGCTCCACTTGCCTGTTCGTGCACGATGCCCAAGCTATCCCAGGCTTCTTTTGCTGAACCTAACTCTCTCACATATGAGAGCATGTCAGATCCACAAGAGATTTGGATTGCATGAAGTGCCTTGCCGTTGTTCTTTTTCCATGCATTTAAGCCAGGTTGATTTCCTTCAGGCCTGACATCAAATCCATCAACAATATCCCACAGACCTTGTCCTTGCAAATAGCTTTTCAACCACACTTTCCAATTAGCATAGTTATTCTCTGTAAGAACTTCAGGTACAATTGCACTTGATGATGACATTGTGAAACAAGAACTTTTGCAACTTGAGAACAATTTGTATTCCTTGCTGCCTTCCCTCTTTTACAGCCAACCAAGCTCTGATACCATGTAAATAATTAAAAGAGAGTGCAAGACAGCAACCAAATAGATTGTCTTTCTTTGATACTTGATGATATGAACTTACATACGACTGAATTTAAATAAGAAAAGAAGGCTAACTCCTTCCTACAAATAAGCAACTAAAATAAAATGCTCCCTACAGATAAGCCACAACGGCACTACTAGCAATTTAAAAGATAATGCTAAATAACTGCTCCCCCAGTATCTCAACCACACCGAGTCTTGAGATTGACTAAATAACTAACCCACTAAGCAATTTTTTCGTAACACTAATCATCCTCTTCTTTGCGCCAATTTCTTTTTCCCAAGACAAGGAAATGACACATGACAATTGCTGCGGAATCATCACCTTTAACATACACGTTGTCAATCGCCCTACAAATTGCAGCCATCCTAGTTTTGAAATTCCCTGCCATGACAATCATCATAAGAGAGAGATTAAGTTAAGGGCATACGTGGTGAATGGGTTCGATCAAGAGAACTTGATCCTAAGGATTGTCGATATGGATTTGGGGTCGAATGAGTGCCCTCGGCCTTCGGATAACATCACATTGGATGATGTCTCATTATCTGGTCTGAAGAGTGTCCTTTTCAATAACTGCTTCAGACCCATTCAAATTCCGGATATCAACCGAGTTCCTTGCCTCACAAATAAACGCAATCATACTTACTTTATGGTAGATCCAACCTATAAGAACACGCCTCCTGAATGGAGGCCTACTTGCCAGGCTATTGTGGCTTCCATTCCTATTCCTATAAAGGGTGTGGATCGCATGATGGCCAACGAATCGAGTGTTGGCTATGTTCTAAAGTAGGATTTCGATTTGACGTGTAAATTCCGTCCTGGAGAGTTTTGCCCTCCTAATCCAGCCCCTACTCATGAAAGACCCACCTGTTTCTGCAGCCACAACCACAAGACACATCTCTTCTCCTTGTGCAAAACCGAAGTGAAACAACCGGTTGCTCCAAAAGCTTCACAACCAATTGCTCCAAAAGCTTCCGGTACGCTACATTTTCTTGTGCCCCATATAATTCATAACCCTGCTAGGTGCTAGTGTTACTTGCTTATAGTAAATGGAAAATGCTAAGCAGACACTTATTGGGCTCCATTTGTGCCTCGTGTACATGATGGGATCACGGTGGTAGATCCGAACAGTGATCAAGCCTGGTCGAATAGAGTTGAGAACACCTTGATTGATTAGATGATCTAAGATCCTCGATCCATGAAATCCTGTTTAGGCAAGTTCGCTTTTTTTTTTTTTTTTTTGGATTTTGAACTGAACGTGAGTCCAAAACTGATTATTGAACTCAAATAAAGAGGATATAGGCCGAGGGCCAAGTCCAACACTAGGCCTTGTTCGTTTGAGATGATAACCTATTGTGAGTGCCTTTTTGTGAGTGCAGAACCAATTTAGGTTGTCATCAGGGGCGAGGCGCATATAGCATGAGGGGGGCCATGGCCCCCAATAACTCGCAAAATCCCTTTTATATTGCATGGATGTACATGCATGCTTAGGTAGTTTAATGGGCACCCCCCTTCCAAATGACCAATGCAGCCAAGGGTAAATTAGTCCCCCCAAAGTGTAAATTCCTGGCTCCGCCCCTGGTTGTCATGATCTTAAACTAACAGGGCCTAATCAATTTTGAACTAAAAAATCCCAAACAAAGTTACTATTTTACCAAGAAAAGCCAAGGACTTGTTTGTTTTGGATCTTGATCCGATGGCCCTAGT